>NC_135369.1:83285764-83910764 GCF_049243985.1 Paroedura picta
TGGGAGCAAGCCAGACACAAAAACTCACTGAAACACCCTGACAAGATACTAGGACAGAATCCATCTTGGAAGCCAGGTCATGCTTTGGCTTGTCCTCTGCTACAGTTTGGAATTTCAGGTGCCTTGGGACTCTGATTTACTCCTCACACCTCATAGTTCTGCAGATAGTGTGGTCTGGTCAGAACTGGTTTGGCCAGGGGCTCTTGTCTTGGTCAATTTCTTTGTCTCCTACCCATGACTCGCACTTATCTGCCAGGGGATAAGTCATAGAATCATAGAATCATAGTGTTGGAAGGGACCTCCGGGACATCTACTCCAACCCCCTGGACTATGCAGGATGCTCACAACCCTATCACTCATCCACTGTAACCTGCCACCCCCTTGAACCTACACTGAATCATCTTTGTCAGATGGCTATTCTGCCTCTGTTTAAAAATTTCCAAAGAAGGAGAACCCACCATCTCCCGAAGAAGCCTGTTCCACTGAGAAACCACTCTGTCAGGAACTTCTTCCAGATGTTTTGATGGAATTTCCTATGGATTAATTTCATCCCATTGGTTCTGGTCTGTCCCTCTGGAGCAAGAGAGAACAACTGTACTCCATCCTCTATATGGCAGCCTTTTAAATACTTGAAGATGGTTATCAGATCGCCTCTTAGTCATCTCCTCTTCGGGCTAAACAGTCCAGGCTCCCCCAGCCTTTCCTCATATGTCTTGGTCTCCAAACCTGTCACCATCTTTGTTGCCCTCCTCTGGATACGCTCCAGTTTGTCCTCTGGAAGCTCATTCCAGGAAGAGCTGGAACTTCTCATGCTGATGGAAAGGTATGATCTAGTAGGCATCACAGAAACTTGGTGGAATGATTCTCATGACTGGAATGTAATAGTGGATGGATATGAATTGTTCAGAAAAAACAGAATAGATCAAAGAGGTGGAGGAGTGGCACTGTATGTGAAGAAAGGGCTTACCTGTCAGGAAATTCTAGTGAAGGAGAGCATATCTACAGTGGAAAGCATCTGGGTGAAAATAAGCGAGGGGAAAACAAACAGTGTGGTGGTTGGTGTCTGCTATCAACCGCCTGACCAATGAGAGGATGTGGATGCTGCACTATGATTCTATAAGAGAGAACAACTCTACTCCACCCTCTATATGGCAGCCTTTTAAATACTTGAAGATGGTTATCAAAGCCCCTCTCAGTTGTCTCCTCTCCAGGTTAAACAGACCAAGCTCCCCCAACCTTTTTTCATATGTCTTGATCTCCAAACACCTCACTATCTTTGTTGCCCTCCTCTGGACACGCTCCAGTTTGTTCTCTGGGAGCTCATTCCACCAGATCAGGACCGAAAAGGCCCTGGCACTGGTCGAGGCCAGGTGCACTTCTCTGGGGCCCGGAATGACCAAAGGATTTGCACCTGCAGAGCATAAGGCCCTGTGGGGGGGGGCATAGGGCGACAGGTGGTCCCTCAAACATACAGGGCCCAGACCATGTATGGTCTTAAAGGTAAAAACCAAAACCTTGAACCGGATACAGAACAGAACTGGCAACCAATGCAGCTGCCTCAGCGCTGGCTGGATATGGATCCTCCAAGGTGTTCCAGTGAGGGCCCTAGCAGCTGCATTATGGACCAGCTGTAATTTCCTGATCAAACCCAGAAGTAGCGGAAGGAGTGCTGGTGGGGGCTCCCTCCTCCCCACCCCCTAGATATAGTCCCTGGCCTTCCATCCTCCCTACCAGCTCCAGGCACATGCCTACCTTACCAGTGGCTGACACTTCTTCCATAAGGAAGTCGTAGGCGGCAGACCATGACTCCTGATTGGCCATTCATTGGATGGACAGCCAATCAGGGACAGGACAGCTGGGACAGCCTCCCTGATTGGTGGGTAGGTTATGAGTCTCAATTCCTCCTGGCAACCTCTTACCCTTTTATTAAGAGGAACTTAATTCTTTACAATCTCCTCTTCCTTTTATTTTATTTTGGACAATGTGCCTTTATTGCATGGGTCGTCAACCCCCGGGCCGCGGCCTGGTACCGGGCTGAAAAAGCCTTGGCACCGGGCCGCCGATGGGGGCAAATGCGCATGCACAGCAGCTCTGTGCATGCGCGTTTGCGCAGAGCAGCCATGCGTGTGTTTATGCCCCGCACAAACACACATGCACAGAGCTGGCGCAAACGTGCATGTGCAGCAGCTCCATGCATGCGCGTTTTCACAGAGCCCTCTCCCTCCACCCCCGCAGACAGTCCCCAGCCTTAAAAAGGTTGGGGGCCACTGCTTTAACGTGATGTAAGTAGCACGTAATGTAATTTAGAATCTAACTCCCTGTTCTAAGGACAAGTTAACAAACTAGTACAGCTTGTCACTTGTGGGGATATTTCCATGCATGGATGGAGATGGATAGGGCTAGCAACAAATCACTTTTAATTACTTCTTTTCAAAACTGGGAAGTGTCTGCATTAATCACTAACTTTAACTTTTTTTTGCCCCAATGTTTTTGTGAACAACAATGGAACCCGAAGTACTGATTTGATTTTACTTTATCCTTATATCTGTACCAGGTTTGGGCACTTTGACGCCCAAAGTGCCCATTCGCTCCTGACGCAGTCAGCACCAGCAGGCGCACACACACAGGAGGGTACATATATGACTCACCTCCTCCCCCACTGTGGTGCGGCACTGGCTGCGTCAGGAGCGAATGGCCGCTTCGGGTGCTGAGGCACCCAACCCTAATTACTCTTATGATCCCTGTTCCATTGTCTGAGGAAGTATGCATGTACATGAAAGCTCACGCCTTGAATAAATCTTTCTTGGTCTTAAAGGTGCTACTGAACTCAAATTTTGTTGTACAACTTCAGACCAACATGGCTACCCACCTGAATCTATAATCAACACAAAACATCCACAGAGCTTTTGAATTCACACAAAGGCTACTCCATCAACTGAAACATCCAACATAATTCCACAGTTGCCTCCCATATTGCAATGAACAGAGCAGCTGTGCAACATTTAGAAACTCAATCTTTCTTGAAAGCTTTCTTGCTCAACAGCCGATTAATCATCACTTCTCTTCTAATACTAGGCTGATTTAAGGAGAAGAATACAACCTACGCAATCACCAACACACTTCCAGCAACTACTGGGTTTCCCTGGCAATCTTCTCATAGGTTATTATGGGATTTAATGAGTTCATATTATAAGCAGTCTAATTTTGCACTACTGATCTATGAAGAAAGAAATATATAGTGACATTTAAGTAGATTTAATTCACAGGCAGTACTGAAAATCTCTATGGAATCTCAGATCAGTATTTTCGTCTTGAGTGTGCAGGCAAGGTCATTAACACTAATATAGTCAATGCACTCAAAAATGAACATCCGTATTCTTCTCTTATATCAGATTACTATACTTAGCTAATGTTTAACCCCAAAGGAAAGCAAAAGACTGAGTAAAGTGTTTACTGTTTGCACTGTAACTTACAACTGCATCCCTTAACCATATGCTTTTAGTGTATCTAGTAATTCAGCTTTAGTGGGAGAAGTTACTACTCTTTTTGTGGTTGTTAGGTGCGAAGTTGTGTCCGACCCCTTGCGACCCCATGGACAATTATCCTCCAGGCCTTCCAGTCCTCTACCGTTCCCCAGAGTCCATTTAAGTTTGCACCTGCTGCTTCAGTGACTCCATCCAGCCACCTCATTCTCTGTTGTCCCCTTCTTTTTTTGCCCTCGATCGCTCCCAGCATTAGGCTCTTCTCTAGGGAGTCCTTCCTTCTCATGAGGTGGCCAAAGTATTTGAGTTTCATTTTCAGGATCTGGTCAGGGATGATCTCCTCTAGGACTGACTGGTCTGTTCGCCTTGCAGTCCAAGGGACTCGCAAGAGTCTTCTCCAGCACCAGAGTTCAAAAGCCTCAATTCTTTGAAACTCGGCCTTCCTTATGGTCCAACTTTTGCAGACATACATTGCAACTGGGAATACTATAACCTTGACTAAACGCACTTTTGTAGGCAGGGCGATGTCTCTACTTTTTAGGATGCTGTCTAGATTTGCCATAGCTTTCCTCCCCAGGAGCAAGCGTCTTTTAATTTTTTTGCTGCAGTCCCCATCTGCACTGATCTTGGAGCCCAGGAAAATAAAATCTGTCACTATCCCCATTTCTTCCCCATCTATTTGCCAGGAATTGAGAGGGCCGGATGCCATGATCTTTGTTTTCTTGATGTTGAGTTTCAAGCTAACTTTTGCAATCTCCTCCTTCACCCGCATCAGCAGGCTCTTTAGTTCCTCTTCACTTTCTGCCATTAGAGTGGCATCATCTGCATATCTGAGGTTTATTAATTTTATTTATTTATTTATTATATTTATATACCGCCCTTCCCGGGGGCTCAGGGCGGTTTACATAAGAACAAACAACAGTACATAAAACAATCTATAAACATGTGTTGTTGATATTTCTCCCTGCAATCTTGATCCCAATTTGTGACTCCTCTAATCCCGCCTTTCTCATGATGTGCTCCGCATACAAGTTAAATAGTGAAGGCGACAGTATACAGCCTTGCCAAACTCCTTTCTCAATTTTGAACCAATCAGTGATTCCATGTTCAGTTCTCACTATTGCTTCTTGACCTGCATATAGGTTTCTCAAGAGACAAATAAGATGCTCTGGTATTCCCATCTCTTTAAGAACTTGTGCTCCACACAATCAAAGGCTTTAGCATAGTCAATGAAGCAGAAGTAGATGTTCTTCTGGAACCCCCTAGCTTTTTCCATGATCCAGCGTATGTTGGCAATTTGATCTCTAGTTCCTCTGCCTCTTCAAAATCCTGCCTGTACTTCTGGAAGTTCTCGGTCCACATATTGCTGGAGTCTAGCTTGTAGGATTTTGAGCATGACTTTGTCTTATATTAAATCAATAATTTATAATTCTGACCTTGCAAATGTGGTTTCTCCTGACTGACTAACTTCTTTTATACTTTGTTAGCATGAGAAATGAGAGAAATGGTGCAGTAGTTTGAACATTCTTTGGCAATGCCCTTCTTTGGGATTGGAATGTAAACTGACATTTTCCAATCCTGTGGCCATTGTTGAGTTTTCCAAATTTGCTGGCATATTGAGTGTAGCATTTTTACTGCATCATCTTTTAAGATTTTGAATAGTTCAACTGGAATGTTGTCACCACCACTAGCTTTATTGTTGCTCAGACTTCCTAAGGCCCATTTGACTTCACATTCCACGATATCTGGCTGCAGGTTAGTAACTACCCCATTGTGGTTATCAGGGATGTTAAGCTAACTCTTGTATAGTTCCTCTGTATAATTTTGCCACCTTTTAAAAATCTCTTCTGCTTCTGTGAGGTCCCTACCATTTCGGTCCCTTATCATACCCATTTTTGCATGAAACGTTCGCTTCATATCTCCAATCTTCTTGAAAATATCTCTGGTTCATCATTTTTTGGCGTTGCTTCTAGAAGGTGTTGTAGGGCTTCATAGAACTGGTCAACTTCATCCTCTTCAGCAGCAGTGGTTGGGGCATAGACCTGGATTACTGTGATGTTGAATGGTTTGCCTTAGATTCGAACTGAGATCATTCTGTCATTTTGGGGATTGTATCCCAAGACTGCTTTTCCTACTCTCTTATTGATTATGAAGGCTACTCCATTTCTTCTGCGAGATTCTTGTCCACAGTAGTATACCTGATGGTCATCTGAATTAAATTCACCCATTCCTGTCCATTTTAGTTCACTGGTTTCTAAAATATCCAGTCTTGTCATCTCTAGTTTAACCACGTCCAGCTTGCCTTGATTCATGGATCTGACGTTCCAGGTTCCTATGGAATAAAAATCTTTACAGCATCGGACTGTCTTTTTGCCACCAGTTACTTCCACAACTGAGCGTCCTTTTGGCTTTGGCCCACTCGCTTCATTCATTCTGGTGCTACTCGTACTAGCCGTCTGCTCATCCCCAGTAGCATATTGGACACCTTCTGACCTGAGGGGCTCATCTTCCGGCGTCATATCATTTTGCCTTTTGAACCTGTCCATTGGGTTTTCACGGCAAAGATACTGGAGTGGTTTGCCATTTCCTTCTCCAGTGGATCACCTCTTGTCAGTGCTCTCTGCTATGATATGTCCGTCTTGGGTGGCCCTGCACGGCATAGCTCATAGCTTCACTGAGCTACAAAAGCCCCCTTACCATGGCAAGGCAGCGATCCAATTCTATATTAGAATGTTCATTGATTTTTGAGGAGTCATATGTACTATTAACTATCTGCACATCTCTTGAAGGCTAATCGATGGTCAGCAGAACTGCACCCTCCATGCCCTTACTACAGATAAAAGATTCATATTACAACACTGGAAAGATAAAAGTCCTCCTCTGGTATATCAGTGGTTTAAGGACCTCAGAACTCTATCAACATTTGAACACACGTCATATGGCATTCCCATGTTTTTCTTAAGTAGTTTTCTCAAGAAAGCTAACATAGATTTAAAGTGTGCAATTTTTATTAGCAAAATTTATGAGCACTATGTCTATTAGTATCATTATTTAGATTTATTGGCCATCCCTCCCTAAAGACAGGCTCATGGTGGCTAACATCAATAAAAATATATACAAAGCAGATTGTAAAATATTTATCATCAACAGTTTAATATTTTAAGCTAAGAACCCTATTAAGTGCACCAAGTCTGCTCGCATGGGTCAGAATAATTCTGGCATTGATGTTATAAACAAAAAAGTACAAAATAGAGTGAAAAGGCTATCTGGGTGGTATGAAGTAGGGCTGGTGGCCTGCTTAGGGATGATTCTGCACTTTGTTTTTTTCCAGTGTGGATCCTGCTGAATTCAATCAATTTCAACTGGGTTTTCCTCTCCCCTCCCTTCCCCTTTGAAACAGAAAAGTGTTCTACATGAGGTTAGGGAAGCTCAGAAGGGGAGGGGGAAGCAAAGCCCAAACGGAGCTTCTTTCTTCCTTTCTTCCTTCCTTCCTTTTCTTGAATGAGGGGGGGGGGATTGAAGACAACAGAGGAGGGAGAAAAAAAAAAACCACGAGGCAAATCTCTACCCACAGAAGTTACTGCTTCTACAGCTTCTGGGGAGAGAAAATTAGCATTTCCCCTTTAAGAAAAGCTTGCAGCCTTGGCCAATCAGGGCTTCTCTACCATGGCAAATGTGATGCAGCCGGAGATCCACATGCTTTCACAATCCAATTCTGAAAATATTGAGGGTTATTTCCACTCCTAAATATTGCGTGATAAAAGTAGGGTGACTCCAGATCAATCCTGCTTGTTGCAGAGGGAAAATTTAAATCACCCAAAATCAAAACGAAAATCGCATTCTGTGTAGATGGCAGGGCCTGAATTGACCTGGGATTGCAATAAAAGCTCCGTGCAGCTTATGCCCAGGAATGCCAGGAAAATGCAGTTCAATTCAGTTGGTGTCAGAACCACAAATCAAACTACAAATTCAACTAGGAGGTTTGTTCTCAAACCCAGTTGGTTTGTGGCCCTGCAAACTCCATTGAAAGGGACTGTAATACCTTTAAACAGACTTTGTAGAAAGTCTAAAAAACAGCTGAGTGTTGGGGAACAACTTGGACCCTGCTGCTCAGCTGATTCAGCCTGTCTTGTGCAATCGCCATAAAATTTAAAGGAACTGCAAACCAGCAGGAAAACAGCTGTGCCAGGGAGGCACTCCCCATTGTGCAGCTGTTTTTCACACTAACGTCTGCAGTCCCTTTAAAATTTAACAGAACTGCAGAGTGTCTCTCCTCACAGAGCAATTTATCATGCTACTTTGCAGTTTCTTTAAACCCTCTATGCAGCAGTTTTCTGCAGTCCTTTTAAAGGGACTGCACAAGATGGCTGAAACATCTGAGTGGTGGGGAGCAATTCCCCACTGCTTAGCTGTTTTTGTGACTTTCTTGGGGAACAGAAAGCAGGAATTTAATGAGACTCAGACTCTTTAAAATCTTCTGTGACAGACTGAAGTTATAGAGGCTCAGAAGTGCTGTATAAGCAAGTAAAGGGCCATGAAAGCTTAATTCAGAGCATGGTGAGAACTACAGAAAGGCTGAGGGAAGAGTCTCAGAAAGGCTGAGGGAAGAGATTGGCTCTTTCGAGTTTTTATACCGAACTCGTACCGCCCCTTTCTCCTCCAACATTGCCCTTACCGCTTTATTACTACTGCTCCCGCGGAGTGGTCTACAGATGGATTACACCACTTTGAACTACAGGTGGTAGTTTCAAGCTCTGACTGTTCCTTGACATAAACTCCTTGAAAATAGAACATTTCTTTCTGTTGTTGCATTTTGTTTTGCTTGCAGTGCTGGTTTTCCATGGGCAAGGACCTTTTTACATTGGGGAGCACACCAAAGTGTGAATCTGAAATGGTAAAAGCCATTCTGCCATCCTGACTTTCTGTTGCTTCATTATTAGTGGCTAGTAGCAACTGATGGACCTCTGCTCCATATGTTTACATTTATCCAATCTCCTCTTGAAACTGTCTATGCTTGTAGCTGCTCTTCCTTGTGTCAGTGAATTCTATGTGTTAATTTTACTTTAGGTGAAGAAGCACTTCCTTTTATCTCTTCTAAGCCTACTGGTCATGAATTTCATTGAGTATCCATGAGTTCTTGTATCCTATGAAAGAAAAGTACTTGTTTCTCTGCCTTCTCTATCCCATGCCATAATTTTGTAAACCTCTATCACACAATCCTTCAGTCTTTTCTCCAGGCTAAAGAGCCCTAACCTCTTTAACCTTTCTTCATATGGAATGTGTTCCATCCCCTTTACCATTTCAGTTACCCTTTTCTGCACCTTTTACAATATAGTATCATTGTACAACTATAGAATATCTGATTTGCATATCAAAACTAGAATTCCTCATTCCATTTACCCTTTTATTCACAGTCAAACAAAATATTATGTTAGTTGGTTGTTAACAATGTCTTAGTGCCATTCTGACAAAAAAAAGAAAAGTGGTCTTTTACATCTCCCCCAAAAGTTCCAGGCTGAGTAAAACCAAGAAGTCTGAGACAGGGAAGAACAGTCAGTTTTATAACAAAGAAGCCACACTACAAGGGCAGCTCATTCTGTGAGACAACATTTTATTTTTGAGGGGGGAAATTCTTAGAGTAGAGGAGTGTGCCTTAATTTAACTGCCTGAGTTGATGATTCAATGGCCCCGCACATTTCTATTATTCTCAATAAACTTTCTCTTCCACTCTGTCTAGATTTTCACCATACTTTCTAAGTTTTTTTATATTATTTTATTTTCATAAAGATAGAAATATAGAAAAGAGACAGTATAAGTTGTTAATACAAAGAACAGTAAAATATAGTCTTCATTTGTTACACTTAAACCCCCTCCATTAAGTGTCTCCTTTTAGTTACGCTTTGAGTTTGGGCTGGGAGGCACTGCGGAGATATATATATTTAATAATACAGATTCAGCTTACATAGCAAATCTAAGACCACACGTTAACTACGCAATGGTATGAATTTTTGCCCAAAATTCATAAGCTTTTCCACATTTCCACCACATTTAGGAAAAGAGGCCTACTTAGTTACCACATTTCCAGACAGTTACTTTTGGTGTCACATACCATCTATAAAACATTTTATACTTGACACAGTCTAAGAGCCATCCTGACAGATATTCAACACCACATTTTCAGATTTGAATTAAATGTTTAACATTGAACATTTCTTGTAGAACAGTATGAACTTTGGCCCTATAACAATACACTAATAAAGAAGAAAAAAGGGGGGGAAACCCTACTTTATCATAACATTTCCAGCACTTACAATTATATTGCCTTAAAAGTGTATAGAAGAAGAATAAAAAAAGATTTCAAACATTGCTTCTCCTTTCCCTTCCCTAGTCTTCTTAAGGGGGTTTCATATCGAGGCTTGCTGCATCTTGTTGTTCCCATAGCCTTATATTCTGTCCAGTTAGACTTTGGCGTAGAAAGTGCAGTTGTACTCTTTACCGCAGAATATTCACCGATGAATCTTGAGGTGGTTGCACCTCCTGGACTCCGATATCAATACAATTTTTTTCTTGAGTAGCTCCTTTAAATTGATTACTTTCAAAACAGATCCATGTATTTTTTGGTTGATTCTTGTATACTGTTACTTTGAAATGGCTGTATGCCTTTTTAAGAAGGGTGACCTTATCTGGGCTGCAAGGCTCGACATCCCCTTTTCCATCTCCAAAATTTCAGATTTCTCTTCTGCTGATGATTTCTCATCTTGTTTAGTGCTGTCATCAACCACTGTTATTGATCCATCATTCCTGTTAGAAACTTCTTCCTTGCTGTCTTGGATCTCCTTGAAAATATTCTTAAGCAAACCTTCTTTAAATGCTTTCAAATCTTGGGTTTGTTTCTCTATTAAATGGGCCATTCTTTTTAACATAGGCATGTTTTAGGCTTATAAGTCAGCAACCAATCTCAGACAATTTTGCAAGTAGCCAGTAGAGGTCAGCAAGTTGAATTTAGTATAGCCAAACAGGGTGTCCTTTAAGAGCTGGTCGCACATCAAGATTTCCTGGCACCAGTAGATGACGTTTTGAAGTCAGTGAAGCCAATAGTCTCGTCCTGGAGCAGAGTTCTCATGGGATCTTCCCAGTCACGGCTCTTATCTCTTATCTCCAGAAACCAAAACAATTGCAATAAAAGCTGTTGCTAATTAATCTAAGTCCTCTTAGAATCATAGAATCATAGAGTTGGAAGGGGCCATACAGGCCATCTAGTCCAACCCCCTGCTCAACGCAAGAAAATTAGCCTGCCCCGAATCGAAGTAACGAGGGGGAGGGAAAGAGAGAGGCGAAAAGAGCCTCAGAGATAGAGAGAAAGAGAGCATACTTGATCTGATTTATTGAACCGTTGATTAATGGCTTTCGTTGAGACTGCCAGTTGCTGTCCTCCACTTGCAGCATTCGTAGAGGAGGGTTAAAGCAGTTTCTTTTGAGAGAGGATGAAAGAAAAATAGTCCAAGATAGAATATGGCGGTCGTCCTCTTGCCCTGAAACGCTGACCGCCTGTAATCCGGGGAGATAAACTCCCTAAAGAATTGGAGATGGCCCCAAGAGTTCACTAGGACTTCCTGGGTAGAAAAAGTGAGGTGGGGTTTGTGTAGAAAAAGTGAGGTGGGGTTTGCGTACCCCTCCTCTTTTCTGCCAATTTCTTCCACAATTGGCCCCTGTCAGGCTCCAGTGATTGCACTGCAATCCCCTGAGGACAACATCTTTAGCCACACCCCCACGATGCTTTCTAAGTTTTGTAAAGAACTTCTGTGATTGTTGTACAGGTTACTGCTCACTTCAGAGACATAACCTTAATCTGGCTGTAGATGCTAGAAAAATAGTTCCTTTGGTATTGGCATGAGAAGCAGCAGAAGGGGCTTCTTTCTTACATTTGGGCTATTTTAGTATGAATTGTTATGTCATTAGAAGGGAGGATATTACAGCTAAAGCTCACTTACTTTGGACACATCATGCTATCAAACTTGCTAGAAAAATCATTAATGCTCGGCATGATCAGTGGCAAAAGAAGAAGAAGAAGAAGAAGAAGAAGAAGAAGAAGAAGAAGAAGAGTTGGTTCTTATATGCCGCTTTTCCCTACCCGAAGGAGGCTCAAAGCGGCTTACAGTCGCCTTCCCATTCCTCTCCCCACAACAGACACCCTGTGAGGTGGGTGAGGCTGAGAGAGCGCTGATATCACTGCCCGGTCAGAACACTTTTATCAGTGCCGTGGCAAGCCCAAGGTCACCCAGCTGGATGCATGTGGGGGAGCGCAGAATCGAACCCGGCATGCCAGATTAGAAGTCCGCACTCCTAACCACTACACCAAACTTCTAACCACTACACCAAAGGAAACGTGGTCGCCAAAGGATCCGCTGGCTTGACACGATCAAAGCTGATAAAGGGATGACCATGAACCAACTAAAAGAAGCAGTCAGAGATAGGGGCACATGGCGAAGACCTTCTTATAGAATTGCTGAGGGTCGGACATGACTGAATGGATGACATCATCATCAGTATCAATTGTGTTCTGACTGGGAAGTAGCCAACATTCATACTGGAATATGTCTCAGGTACATCTAATTATACCCGTAATGCTTGTTGTACTGATATAGTACATTAAGTCATAGCAGAGCACCATTGTTTTACTGCTCTGCTCACTCTGATGGATCAACAGGAGCAACAGTGTGCACAGTCGCCTCCCATGTTTACAAACAAATCCCAGCAAAAAATCTACTAATAAATGGGTGCTGAAAAGCTGAATCAAGAGGACAGGCCCCATCCATCCCCCACAGTTCCATAAGGAGCTCCATGAAAATAACAAAAGAACCATATCACTCATGCAGAAATTGATTTTTCCTACAATAAATATTTCATATATGTATATATCAAGAACAGATAGATATCTTACTAGTCTAGTCATTTCCTAGAGCTATTACAGATTTAATCAGAGGCAAAGCTAAGACTGGCAGCAAATTTATATTGCCACTGAAAGATACAAATCTTACTTTTTATTATTTTGGCTTGGGGAGTTTTTTTAAACAATGACATCATGCATTCCATTGTGCTGTTTATAATCACATTTCAGATCTAACCCCATTAAAAAGTAATTTTGTAAGCAATCTCAAAAAGTTGCTCAATGGGGAAGAGGAGGCAGAGGTGCCACTGCTGTGATTTGGAGATGCAAGGTGCTCTGAAGCACATCAAGTTGTTCTTGGAAACCTGACAGCAATTTATTTTCCCAGGGAAGAGAGCCATAAATGCACCAAGAGGTGAAACTCAGCAGAAGATGTAGTTCTGCAGAGAGATAACAATTCACCTACCTGCCAGAGCATGAAAGATGGATGGCTGTTGTAAAACATGATATGAGTATGGAGATGTGAGAAACAGGCATTCAAGGCTGATTGGGATGCACCTTCCCATGCGGGTGGGCACGGGTCCTAAATCCAGATTCCCATCCAAAAAAGGCAGGAAGGATTAATAAATTAAAAATGCTGTTAGCCTTGGTTCAAATGATTTGTCTAAATGCTGGGAGCTAGATTCCTTTGCAAGGGGCAGGAGAGGGCCTGGAGGTGAATTTGAATTACAGAATTCAGGTGGATGACTATATTGGTCTGAAGCAATAGAACAAATTTGGACTCCAGTGGCACCTTTAAGAGCAACCAGGTTTAATTCTCAGTATAAACTGTCATGTGCATGCACAGTTAATCAGTTATCAGTATGCTGTCCACATGAAAACTTATACCCAGCATTAAACTTTGTTGATCTTAAAGGTGCACCTGGACTCAAACTTCGTTTTGTTCTGTGATTGTTATAGTTTAGTGCTATATTTCGATTCTTTTCTGTTCTCTTGAAACCAGTAGGTATGATAACTATTTTTCCTATCTGTGCTCATACTTTAACCCAGTAGGATAGATTCAAATGAATAGCCGTGTTGGTCTTAAGTAGCGCAATAAAATCAGAGTCCAGTGGCACCTTTAAGACCAACAAAGATTTATTCAAAGTGTGCGCTTTCAAGTGCAAGTTCATCTGACTAAGAACTGACCATCATAACAGTAGGAATACATAAGCAAAAGTTAATCTTGTTACATTAGTAAACTGTGTCACAGCATCCAAACACAGCCGCATGATAACTCTCTGCCAAACCAGCCAATCAAACCCCTCAAACCCATTTGTAGTTCACAAGGACATATTAGAAATAAAACTGTCAAAGCCAGTGATCCACGGCTCACACCCTACTATTTACTGCCGGCCCCATCTGTCTACATACCAGTATGAAACTTTCTTACAAGTAGAAGCTAAGCTGGCAGCTATCTTGTCCTGGGACCAGAAAGTAGAATTCAAAATTATATTACATATTACTAACAGTCACATAATCCCAATTAAAATAAATTGTGAGGAATGTGGGTACACAAGTTACATAAAGTTAGCATGCATCGTGAGATAAAAAAGCTTTGTCCTTGTTGAGTCCAGGGCATGTCAAAGTATTGAGTATTGTAATAACTTGCATTTCTGCAATCTCCCGCCTGTTCTTGAAGTTTCTTTGTAATAAAACAGCTACTTTCAGGTCCTTTATAGAATGTCCAAGAAAGTTAAAGTGTTCCCCTACAGTCTTGTGGCTTTTGATGTCAGACTTGTGTCCATTAATTCTTTGGCGGAGGGTTTGACCTGTTTGCCCTATGTAGAGGGACATTGTTGGCACTTGATGGCATATACCAAGTTTGAAGATGAGCAGGTGTATAAACCTTTGATGGTATAGGTGACGTTGTTAGGTCCAGTAACTGTGGCATTGGAGAGTTTATGGCAGCAAAGTTGGCATCTGGGTTTGTTGCCAGTGGTTAAAACACTTTTAACTCAGTGTTTTTCAACCCTTTGACTATGGAGGACCCCCTGAAATATTCTTCAGGCTTTGAGGATCCCAGGAAGAGATGTCAGCTGGCACCACCCCCAAAAGTCACATGTCACTCCCAGATACTCCCATCAGATGTGACTTCATCAGGCCACTCCACGTATCACAGGAAGTAGTGTTGCCAGGGCTCTTCTTCTCTTCCTGTGTCACCGGAATTGACATGTCTATTAGATCCACCCCAGCCCACCTAATTTGGACTTTCACACATTGTTAGAGATACCAGTCACAAGGGGAGCCTGGAAATCTCAAAGATGTACAAACTGATCTCTTTTGCTTCATGAACAGAACAATACCTGCACTCTGGAATAGCTGGCTTTTTGATCTTCTTCAGGGAAAAGTAAGGTGACCAGAATTAAGGAACCATAAGGTGGGACAAGGTGTGGTGGCAGTGCAGCAGTGGCGCCGCCAGTGGCCTGCCTCCCTCCGACTGGGCTCACCATCGCCTCCGGCACGGTTCTCCTGCGAGCCTGTCTTGTGCACCTGCACAGCGTCAGCACAGGTCAGGTGGGGGACGAGGGTGGGCCTCTGCCTGGTGTGCCTGTGCAGGCCGGCCACAGGGCAAGCCAGGGCAGACTACTGCTGCCGGCCATCCCGCTGGCTGGGGGGCAGGGAGGGGCTGGCGGGACTTTAAAAGACCCGGACGGGATCCGGGATGAAGACCTGGAAAGCGTAGAGTGTCATGCGGGAGTTGGGATGGATGGGCAGCTTACGGAAAAGGTCCTTGAGGTGGATTTGAGAGGCTATGGCTGAAACCTGAGCAAGAGAGCTGGACCTCCCTGGGGCAGAATAAGACATCCTCCCTGCACCAGAAGCCTCAAGTCCAGCCACACCTTCTTCATTGCCTCCCTGCAATATAGTCTTGGAGATGTCAGCTGCACTCCTGACTGGGAATATTCACCAGATGGGTTGCCAGCTTACCATAAGAACATGAGAGAAGCCATGCTGGATCAGTCCAGCCCTCTGTGTCAGTCACACAATCCCAGGGATCATCAAAATGTCCACCTGCAGGGCCAGTACTCCAGAAGCTCTCCCTTTAGAATCATAGAGTTGGAGGGGACCTCCAGTCATCTAGTCCAACTCCCTGCACAATGCAGTAACTCACAACTACCTGCCTACCCACACACAATTTGCCTAAATTCATAAAATCAGCATTTCTGTCAGATAACCATCTAGCCTCTGTTTAAAAACTTCCAAAGAAAGAGAACTCACCACCTCCTGAGAAAGCTTGTTCCACTGAGGAACTGCTCCAACTGACAGGAATTTCTTCTGGATGTTTAGTCAAAAATACTTTTGAATTAATTTCAATGCATTGGTTCTGGTCCAACCCTCTGGGGGCAACAGAAAACAACTCTGCTCCATCTTCTATATGATAGCCCAAGTATTTGAAGATAGTTATTATATCACCTCTTTGTCATCTTCTCTCCAGGCTAAACAGACCAAGATCCCTCAAAATGGTAACGTCACCTCTTGTGATCTGGACACTGTACTTCTTTTAACACAGCCCAAAATCCCATTTGCCTTTTAGCTACCGAGTCACACCGCTGACTCATATTCAATGTATGGTCTACTAAGATCCCCAGATCCTTTTCACACGTACTATTGCCAAGACAATTCTCACCCATCCTATAGTGATACATTTGATTTTTCACACCTAAATGCAGAACTTAACATTTTTCGCTATTAAAATTCATTGTATTCAGTTTAACCCAGTTTTCCAGCCTGACAAGATCATCCTGTATCCTGATTCTGTCTTCTGGTGTGTTTGCTACCCCTCCCAGTTTAGCATCACCTGCAAATTTAATAAGCACACCCTCTATTCCTTCATCCCCAAAAAATATTAAGATGACGAACCATTTACAAGCACATTTTGGGTGTGATCTGTCAACCAGTTCTCGATCTACCTAACAGTAATAGGATCCATTCCATATTTTACCAACTTGCCAATAAGAAACCATGTCCACAGTATTCCTATGGTAGTAACCGTCTCAAAAAAAGAGAGAGATAAGGTTAGTCTGCCATAACTTATTCTTGAGAAAGCCTTGCTGACTCTTAGGGCCATTCCGCACCGGGATCCATGTTGCAAATTGCGGAATGAAAAATCGCCATTTTAAATAGTGGAATTCGTCGTTATGCATACCTGCCTTTGTAGTGGAATCCAGTTGCGTTTCTATCGTTTCCCACAGGGTTCCGGTCTTGGCAAAAATAGCTAGCCAGGAAGCGCTATTGCCAAGAGCTCTTTTCATTACCTCATCAACCTGTTCTACCCTATTGGTAAGAATCAAGTCTAAAATAGCAGACCCTCTGGTTACCACTTCCAATTTATGGGAAATGAATTTGTCAGCAAGACAAGTCAAGAATTTATTGGACTTTTCATTTTTAGAAGAGCTGGTCTTCCAACAGATAACTGGGTAATTGAAATCTCCCATGACTACTAGGTCCTGTCTCTGAGAACTTTGTAATCTGGTCTAGAAGCATCTCATCCAAGGCCTCTGCCTAGCCTGGTGGTCTATATAGCAGACCCCCACCATAATATCTCTATTATTTCCTACTCCTTTTATTTTTACCCAAAGACTCTCAGCTGAACTCTCATGCTCAGATACATATATTTCCTCATAACTATATATATTCTTAACATATAGTGTTACTTCTCCTCCCTTGTCTGTCCCTTTTAAATAGGTTGGACCCCTCAGTCCTATTGTTCCAGTTGTGAGAGTTATCCCACCAGGTTTCTGTAATGCCTATGAGATCATACTCCCCTTCCTTTATTAGGACATCTAGATCTTCCTGCTTCTTTCCCATATTCTGTGCATTAGTGTAGAGAGATTGTAATCCTTCATATGAGTACCCCAGGCTTTTAATTTTTGAGCTTTCCTGTAAGTTAATAGTTCCCTGCATATGTGCCATTCCCTTTAAATCTGCAGTGCTCCCATCTACAGATCTTCATCGAACTAGGTTTCGAATGTACATCTTGCTCCCCCATTGGACTTAGTTTAAAGCCCTCCTCAGCAGGTCCACAGGACTCTTCACAAAGACATTTTTTTTGTTGCCCCCTAACACCAAGAATAAGAGCATCATTGCCCCAGTCATAAAAGCATGAAAGATGCTATGTTGAATCAGGCTAGTGGCCAATCCAGTCTAGTAATCTGTGTCACACAGTGGGCAAATTATAGGGAAGGCCATGTGAACTACAAGTCCCCAGAGCCCCTGTACTGGAAGCCAATCAATGTGTAAAGGCTTCTGGAGTTCTGGCCCTGCTAGTGGGCTTCCTGATGGTCCCTAGGTTTTGGGAAATGTGTGACACAGAAAGCTGGATGGGCCACTGTCCTAATCCAACCTGGTTTCTCTTATGTTCTTAGGGCCAGGGATTCTTGATGCTTGGGGAGCAACATTGGGAGGGCTTCTGGAGTTTTGGCCCCACTGGGAAACCTCCTGATGGCCTCTGAATTTGGGGCACTGTGTGACACAGATTGGTTAGGATCTGGAAACGAAATCAAATCAAGCCAAAATCAGGAACCAGGAACAAAGTCAAGGACTCAAAGCTAAAGTCAGAAACCAGGAATCATTTGAACAGAACTTTGTCGTAGTGAACCAGAACACCAATGTCTAGTTAGATGACATGGAATGCATGTGTTGCATCCACAGAGAACCTTGTCTCAAGGCTCTCCTAAAGTATACCAAGGCAAGGTGGACTAGCCTTCAGATAACGGGCTAGCAGCTGGGCCTAATCCTAATATGAGGAGCTGACAGCCAAGCTGACAGGTAACAGATTTGCATGCTGTTGCTATTGCTGCTACTCTGGTGAGTCCTCAGAGATAGATGGAGTCTTTCCTCTAGGCCTCAGGGGTGCTGGCCTGGCTGGGAGCTTGGCTGGGACAGATTGCTTGTCATCTGAAGGATTGGGATGGTTCCAGTCCCAAACACAATCCTTGCTAACAGTGTCTCCAGGAGGCTCCAGGACAGTACTTGACCTATGCAGTGCACCTGGGTCAGCTACAGTCTCCAGAGCACCCCCTGGGGGCTCAGCCAGAGGTGTAGCAGGTCCAGACATGACACACACACACACACACACACACACACAGAAAACCCCAGGTAGCTTCAAACCAGATTCTCTCTCATACACACAGTCTCACAAACACGGGGGAAACCCCAACTACTCTCTCTCTCTCTCTCTCTCTCTCTCTCTCTCTCTCTCGTTGCTGCATCTGGGTCTTTTCAGTGCCAGTATGTATGCAGACTCTCTACATCTGTGCTCTCTAGCAGGCTGCTTGTCACTCAAATCAGGGGCTTCATTGGGAAAGCAGCGGACAAGGCCCCTAGAACTGTGGGGCCCGTAGCATGTGCTACATAGCATAAATCACTACTGCCAAGAACACAGGAACTACAAGTACCATGAGCAGGCAAGAGAGATTGAAAGTGTGCCAACTTTGCAGCATTTAGAGCTGTATCCATAAAGATATGAGGGGAAAGTATATGAACCCCTTCCAGATGCCCCAGGGACTCCTGGTTGAGCCTCCAGGGAGGGTGGTATATAAATAAATAAATAAACAAATAAATAAATAAATACTGCCTTAATCTGTAGCAACATAGTCTTTTCTTGTTTCTTGTGGGAACTTTTGGCAATCTGCAAGGCCTGTAAAACGGAGCTCTTCCACTAGGTCTTTGGTTGAGGCCAGGGAAGTGAGGAAGAACACTGGAAAAACAGCCCCCCCCCCAGGGCAGGTACTAGCACCTGGGTGTTGCCAGCTAGGCCCACTCTCTTCCCCAATAGTGGGTATCAGTCTTGGGTGTGGGGCTTGTTTTATTTATCGCCTTTTACTGTGTATTTTATATTGTATCAGTATGTCCTTTTAATGAGGGTTTTAATGGGATTTTTAATGAGGACCTTGTGACCCGCCACAAGCCATTGTATGGGAGCGGCAGGATAGATATAAATAAACAAACAAACAAACACATAAATAAATACAAACAAACAAACAAATAACAAGCAGACTGTAATTAAACCCCAGTTCAGTGAACCTCAAACCACTTTTTCATGCACACATACTTGCACGTGGGATAGCTGAAGTAATTGGAAAACTTTGCCGTTTATATTTGCTCAGAGGCAGCCTTTACCAGAGTTCTCCAAGTCACAGGTAACATGGAAGGTTGGATTCAACTTGGGGTGCTGGCACAACAAAGAGGAACATACTTTACATGCACACAAGTTGCTTGTGACAACACCTAGACCTGGAGTGGGTTGGTAACGGCCATCACCAAAGGCAACAGCTTGACATAGCACAATGCAAAGCGTGCACCGAGAGGGGCCCAATCCTACTGAGAGCAGGAAGAAGCCACTGCTCCTCCTGCCTGCTCACTCCCTCTGAGCAGCAGTTGTAAACTTCCTTGGAAAGCCTGTATCCATCCAATGGGAGCAAAGTTAGAGCTACAAGATATCACTCATTTTGTGCTTACAAAGCATGGTGAACTGATTGAAGTATATGGATACAAAGATTGGTTGGTTTTAAAATAAACATCTATTTTGATCTGCAACTCGTAGTCTGGACAAGAGGCCACTGTTAGGACAGAATATGCAAAAAGGTGAAAATGCCAAAGCAGTATTATTGACCATCAAGAAGAAAAAAGGAATGACTCCTGGGGAATTACAGTTTTAAGGTTGACAATGAATGAAATTGTTCAATATTTTCTATTCATTGGCTCCATCATCAAAAGGGAAACAACAAACAAGAAATCAAAAGGAAATTGAGACTAGGAAGTACAGCCATGAAGTAGCTAGAAAATAACTTATATCATTGTATTCTCCTTTGCCATTGATTCATTAGAATGTGCTGTTGGAGGAGAGTTTTATGGATACTGTGGATCACTGCTTTGGTGATGTTGTGAGGAGTCAAAGTTGCCAGGAAAGACAATAATGCTAGGAAAAGTTGAAGGTGGGAAGAAAAATGGAAGACACAACATGAGATAGGTTGGAAGCCACAGTTTCAGTTTGCAGGACCTGAGCAAGGCTGTTTTAATAGGATGTTTGAAAAGTCATTAATTTATCAGGAATTCATAAGTTGGAAGTGACTTGACGACATTTAATACACACATAGATATAAAGATAACTTAAAAAGCATATTGACCCTGATTAAGAAACAATACACAGAGAAACAAATAATTCAAAGCAAACTGGAAAGGATACTAAAATATTTTAATGTAATTGAATCTGACAACTTAATGGTAGACACATCATACAAAACTTTTCTGATTCAATTTTGGTTAGAAGACATTGAACAGAAACAATTTAGATTTCTAGATATTGATTTAAAGAAACATGAGAGATTAGACAGTTGTTGTCTTGGAGTACTTCATGTAATACAGAACAGGAAAATGCACACATACTAGTGGAGTAACCAAAATCCATCTTTGACAACAGTAAGCTCCAGATCATAGTAATAAACAACAAAGAAAGAGATATTCCAAGGCCTTGTGATGTCTTGGGCTGACAAGGGCGATCTGAACTTAACCCGTCGCGGGAAGCTGTCGCCAAAAGAAGACATCAGTGGGGACTACAAGTCCCAGAATGCCCTGGGCAACATGTCGCACAATGGGGGGAGGCTGGAGTAGGAGGAAGCTCGAACAGCGCTTCCCATCCTCCTCTCCGTTTGCCTTATAGGGACAGGGCAAAGAGGCTTATTCCTCTTTCCCTCTTCCCTGCCACTGCGGTTGCCCTCCCTCCTCATTGTTATTATTCAGTGATTGAGTGTTACACATGTATCAATGTTTATCTGAATTTATATAGTTTGAAAAAAAAGGATTTATGTCAAACATTTATTATCACAACTTGCAGGATATGGGCATGGGGAGGAACCATTTGTGAGCAATCCCAGCCTGCATGCTGGCATGCTCTAGTGAGGGGGCCTCTGTAAGAGGCTGTGGGTAAGCGGAACCGGGCAGCCGTCACTCATGGAGGTTGGGGGCCTTGACAGGAGATCCACATTTCCGGGTGGCTTGGAACCCAGCAGAGGTTCACGCCTCAACGGGTTCCCAAAATTCGGTCACCTCCCAAAATACATCCAACAGGTCATTGGGGGCACGGGGAGCCCGGTGGGGTGCTGGATGGCCCCATGCATACCTGCCTGGATTAACAATTGGCTGCCTTGTGGCCAGCGGACCACAAGAGAGCTGGTTCCTGCATCCCCATGTTGTCTAACGCTCAGTTTGTTAAGATCATTAAATTTGTGGCCTGTTTAAAGCCAAAATATTGGTTGTTGTGTGTCTTTGTCGCGAGAAAGCATTCCCCTGCATGGCAATCTGCATTCTTATTTGTATCTCCAATTCTGTCATGTGTGATAAATTACTTCCACTGATTATAACACTAGGGCCAGTACAGCTCTAGAACTCAGCAACCAGGGAAGGTTGGTCTTGAAGGTGAATACCAGCACCTTAAACCTGATCTGGTATTCAATTGGTATCCAGTGCAGCTGCTGGAGGATTGGGGTAACATGGACTCTCTATGGTATCTGGGTGAGGATGTGAGCAGCTGCATTTTGTACCAATTGCAGCTTCCAAAGCAAGGATAAGGGAAGGCCCACATAGAGCGAGTTGCAGTAATCCAGTCTAGAGGTGACCATTGTGTGGATCACTGTGGCTACGTGTTCTGGGATCAGGTAGAGCGCTAATAGTTTAGCTTGGCAGAGATGGAAAAATGCCAGGTAAACTACTCTCGTGATTTATTGTGTGCGGACAACATTCTAAATTAAAATTAAATTTGGTATAACTTCAAACCACATTAGACAAGGCAAGGCTTTTCATGATAATTAATTTCCTTCACAGTGGTAATGTCTCTCTATATTTTTTAAATATCTCTAAGAATTACCATGGAAATGTTTATTTAAAAGGCATAGGAGCAAATTATACAACTGTAATTAATTTTTTTATAATCAGATGAGTAATTTTATTGGCTGAACCAAATTTTGGGATATCAACTTTTGTAACTCTTTCTGTCAAGGACTATCAATTGCCAAGTAATTTTTCAAAACAATACTTTGCCTGGCCTCAAACATCCCAGCAATATGCCTGTCAAAGATTTAGGCCTGTAGTAAAGGTAAAGGTATCCCCTGTGCAAGCACTGGATCATGTCTGACCCTTGGTGTGACACCCTCTAGCGTTTTCATGGCAGACTCAATACGGGGTGGTTTGCCAGTGCCTTCCCCAGTCATTACCATTTACCCCCCAGCAAGCTGGGTACTCATTTTACCGACCTCGGAAGGATGGAAGGCTGAGTCAACCTTGAGGCGGCGGCTGGGATTGAACTCCCAGCCTCATGGGCAGAGTGTTCAGACTGCATGTCTGCTGCCTTACCACTCTGCGCCACAAGCGGCTCTTAAGTAGGCTCTTAAGAAGGCCTGTAGTACTTCTTACTAAAATGTTCAACAATGATCATGACCATTTGATCATAACAACCTCTGTGAAATGTATCCAAGCAAATATTATGTTAAGAAGATTCTTCAATTTTGTCAAAACCAGGACCTTGAACTTGAACTGGAATTTAATTGACAACCAATGCAGCTGCCTCAGCACAGGCTGAATAGGACTCTCCATAGTGTTCCAGTGAAAACCCTGGCAGCTGCATTGTGCAGCAACTGCAGTTTCTGCATCAAGGACATGGGAAGGCCCATAGTGTGAGTTACAGAAGTCCAGTCTGGAGATGACTGTTGTATGGATCACTGTGGTCAGGTATCCTGGGGCCAGGAAGAACACTAGTAGCCTTGCTTGACAGATTGAAAAATCTATGAGTTCCAGTCAACTTTGCTTAAGCTGAACCATCACTGCTTCCAAACAACTGGCAAATGATTCTGGGGGGGGGGGAGATCAGGGCAGCCATCCATCAGGAGATAGAGTGGGGTGTCATCAGCATACTGATGACAACCCATCCCATAACTCTGGACCAGCTGGGCTAGAGGGTGCACAAAGATTTTAAATACTGTAGGGGAGAATATTGCTCCTCGAGGAATGCTGCGAGCAGTTGACAAGGTCGCAATTGGTTCTCCCCTACTGCTGCCATCTGTGTCTAGGTAAGCTATACTGATTTGTTAGAAAAATAACAAATCAGAATAACTTACAACAAAAACAATGAAGAAACATGAAAAATGCAGTAAAACAACATGGATGGATATGTACACACATATCAGACCCCAGATGAACCTGGAGATTGGTATATACATTCCCAAGCTGGAATGTAGCTTTCAAAATAAATGGTAATCACTCATCTGGGGGATCATTTGCAGTCAGTTTGCATTGTACACACAGACACAGCAATAGTAAACTAACATCTGAAAAAGACTTCCAGTGTGTAGAGGGAAAACTGATGGAGAAATGAGGGAGAAATTCCATCAATATGACTTCAAACAACAGAAAATTAACAGAATTCAACAGAAGGCCTACGACAAGTGTATTTCCCCCCCTCCTGGCAAATAAGTCTCTATAAGCTTTGTGCCAACTTAATTTCTATGAGACAACAGTTGTTCAGCAAACATCATCAAGAAGCAGTCCGGCATCTGCTGTTCTTCCTCCTCGTTTCAGAAGGTAAGGGACACGGATAGGGTATATAGAAAGGATCTTACTGAGTAGGCCTGTATGGAAGCAGGCTAGGGTTGTCAGGCTCTTCTTGGCCGGGTGGGAGATCACATAGTAGAGTTGCTAGATCCAGATTGGAAAACCCCATGAGATTTGGGAAAGACAAGGACCTCAGAGCAGTACAATGCCATAGAATCCACTCTCCAAAGCATCAATTGGAACTGGTCTCTAGTCGGAAGGTAAGCTGCAATTCCGCTGGATTTCCAGGTGAAACCTGGCATTCCTGAAGCAGGTGGTCCTTCATATGACTCTCCTTTGAATTATGCAGTATACCGTAGGTTTAACAGCACGTGGCACTAACTAAAGTTATAGCTTTATCAAACTTTCTAAGATAAGTAGAGAAAGGATATTTTGGAGATTATATGCTATTTGCCACAAGCACACTGACATATATATAATGAAATGTTGAGGGAGTGGGGATGTGCTTAAACATTTGTTTCGTCATGCAGATTCCCCATGGCTGTCAGTTTACAGTTTATAAAAACTAAAAACTTTAATTAAAAAAATCAGAATATCTGAATGTGAAGAGTTGAGATTTTTTTATGAACATTAAATATGACAGCACTTACAACAAAACTTAAGCGTTGGCAGCACTATATTAAATTTCAAACAAATTTTAAAATATAGTAATACGCACCCCTTCTGCTTTCTCCTCTGTGTTAGCCAGCATTTCCTGTAGAGCCCGTACTGACAAAGACTGTTCCAGTACAAAAGTGCAGATGGAGAGATCCGGTGGAACATTCTAATTGGAAAGAAAAGGGTGAAGAAAGCATTGATGAAACATCTCATCATTTAATGGTTGCCACATGGTTCTTAGTTACTAATAATCTCTGATCAAATCCCAAAGACCTAACTGAAAACAATTAAAATATTTTAAAAATGATATCTATTCACATAGCATTTAATTTTGCAAATGTATGTAATTAAAGAAATTTAAATTGTGTTACATTCTAAATGGCTACAATATTAGTACAGCAGAGGAGATCTATAGAATAATGGCCAAATGCACAAGACTTAAAAGCAAAGATACCACAAGGAAGTAGGGTCACTAATTATTAAAGAACAGCATCTCAACAGTCTTCAGGATTAAAAAAAATACTTCACTTTTTTGATAGATTTAATTGGCAGAAGAGGTTATGGCTGCATATAACAGTAGAGCTGTAAAATCAAACCGTTTTTTACAGATGAGTGTTCAGTTCTACTATTAGTTAACATTTATTTACACTCAGTATGGGCAGCATCTGTGCATGAATAGTTATTGGGCTAGATTTGAATTTGTTGGTAGCCTGCCTCTCTCTCACTGTGGTTCCAGGCAAATCTTACATCCATATGTATATGTACACAAACATACACTGACTAAGAAACACTGACTAAGAGAGGGATGAACGGGGAAGGGAGGAAGTAAAGGCAGAGGGAATGTGCCATACCCATGTGTTCTCATGGGCCCCCACTTGTCAGTATTTCTAATTGCATCATAGCTCCTGGATACATAAATCTACAGGGTGGAACCATGAATATATTGTTGTTGTTGTTGTGGTTGTTGTTGTTGTTGTTATATCATACTCCCTTTCGCCTCAGGGAGTTTTACATTGTAACTTTCATAAACCAATACAGTACAATAAACATTATGACTCAAATATAAACATATTTAACAGTGAGCTTGTATTGAACAATTTATAATTTAACACATTTGTATTTATTATTAAATATATATTTATTGTATTATTTATTAAATATTGTTTTTCTAATCCACTTTTGCAGTACTGTTCAGGGTGGGTAAACATTATCATAAAACAATAATTAAGTTAAAATACATAGCAATCTAAATTCCCACCAACCAATATGCCAGACAAGGGTTTTGTTTTGTTTTGTTTTGTTTTGTTTTGGGGGGGGGTTTGTTTTGTTTTGTTTTTACATCAAGGAGCTGATCTGAAAGTAATCCATAGAAGAAAACTTGCTATAAATTCTATTCATTCCCACCCAGAGCTCCTTTTATTCCACTTTGCCTTATTTAATAAATGTTCACTAAATTAATAGATCTTAATTAATAGACTAAATTAATTAATAGACTTTCACTAAATAGATTTTCACTAAATGTGCTTCCTCTGAGGACTTTGATGTAAGTTCAGAGAAGGTGAAGGAATGATCTAGATATAACAAGAATGCTTTCTTGACATCCAGTGTTAGGAAAGTTCTCTCAGCTTCACCTTTTAATTATGGAAACAACACAGGTAACACAATGATTTCGAGATGCTGAAACTAGGAAGCCATTCTGAGGCTAAAGATTAGCTCCAGGTCTTGAAAAACTTTGCTTTTGTAAAAACAACAGCAACAGTGAAACAAAGACTGTGCTTGGGGGCACAGTTTACAGGCCAATATGTCCAATGCAATAATGACCAGAAATGCACAAGGAGATCAAAAGGTTCAAAAAGTTTACCATCAACTGGAACAAAACAAGTGATAAACTCCGAGATGCAATGACAATTCTGAATGGAGGCTGTAGGCAATCAGCCTCTGAGGAACCATTCCTTCAGACAGGAAGGAATATTCATGGTTGTGGAAACCAAAGTCAGCTACTAGATGAACTTCAACAAAGAGAAACCAGATCATTAGCAGTGCAAAATATTATAAAGGATATCTGGAAAGTATACTGTGATGGTGAAAGTAAAAGTAACTGAGAACTTTTTCCATATGTGGTGGCAAAGTCACAGATTGAATTCAGAGTCACCAAACAGATGTATTTGGCCAGTCTGAAGATTTATGGTCATAGTTCTAGCTTCACAGTGAGTTTGCTCCAAATATAATAATAGTACATATTCTTAAAAGTCAGCAATTCATAATCTAAACTGAAGGGGCCATGACTACAGTTTACACCCAACATACCCAGGTTTTTACCCTTGCAATCTTTCAGTACAAAGTGGGGACATTGCCTCCCTTTCAAGGATCAGGAATACACTAAATCTCACATTGAAGGATAGAGAGAGGAATAGGGAGTTTTGGTCTTGTGCCTAATACCATGTACTTGATCTTATGGAACATAGATGGCACCACAGACAACTTTGACCAAGACCTCAGCTGCATCCAATGCAAATGACAGCTTGAGGAGGACACCTGGCAATGAAGCAATTTTTAAGCAATTTTTAAGACAACTGTTTAAGACAACAAATCAAATAATAATAATAATAATAATAATTTTTAAAAAGCCTCAAACAGTCAGCCTGAGCCCATTGATACAGTGATACAGTTCACAACGTGGTGAACTAGGCTGGGGGATGGGGGGAACCCTGGAGTAATTCTCTCAGAGAATGAACACAAAGTTGCTGACAAGGACAATCAGAAGAGAACTCAGAAGAAGATACTAGGCCCTCCTCTTATAATATGCACAGTAACTCAGTATCTTCCTTTGGAAGACAGGATTTGAGCTCCAGTTTTAAACATCTAGGTGTTTCCAGAATTGCTTCAGCAGAAACACATATGCCTGCATACAGCAAAAGCATTAAAAAATATGGGCATTAAATCACGGGCACAGAAAAGTTTGCTAAGTTGTAAAATATCTAAACTATACACATCTAATCAGATCCCAACTGCCACATTTAATCAGATACCAATATTAAGTTTCAAAACATATATTTATTGTTAAAACTAGTCTAGGCAGCACTTAAAACTCAGTGATTGCTTAATCCCTCATACTGAAGTCCAGACTTTTTAACAGAGTTGTACAACTGCCATGATTTAATGGGGAATTTTCATATTCTTTGTCCCCACAAACCAACTTATTTATTTCATAGAATCAAAGAATCATAGAGTTCGAAGGTACCTCCTAGGTCATCTAGTCCAACCCCAAACACAGTGGAGGACACTCACAACCCTATCGCTCATCCTCTGTAACCTGCCACCCCCTTGAACCTCCGCAGAATCAGCTTCTCTGTCAGATGGCTATCAAGCCTCTGTTTAAAAATTTCCAAAGATAGAGAACTTATTTGTGACATTCCAGCATGTCAAAGGAACTCAAGTCAGCCATACATGATTTTCCTGTACTTCATTTTGTCCTCACAAAAAACCTGTGAGGTGGCTGAGAGAGAATGAGTGGCCCAAGATCACACAGTAAATTTCATACCAAGTAGGGTCCCACTAGTCCTGGTCCAATATTCGACACAGCATACACCACTGGTACTCCAATTATTTGAAAATTTGAAAATATTAAACAATGCTTTCAGAGTTACGGTATTCCCCATGAGTGAGACATCAAATTAGTGAACTCTTGCTGAGAGAAGAAAACTTATTTATCTTGATTAACACAAGTGCAGAAAGGGAGCTGATTGATTGCCTTCTGTTACACAGAACAGGGGAGAAATTTCTATCCAACCATTCTTATTTGGAGATTCTGTTTCAGAGACCTTAAGATGTGGGGATTTAGCTATCAATTTAAATAATAACTAGGACCTAAAATTCATTCCGCACACTGGTGATAGCATCATGAAACTCTTACTTTAATGGTATACCTTTATGTTCCTTGCCATCCCTTTTCTATTTTAAAATTATTTAATGCTTATTTTACAGAAAAATATTCATTGTATTCAATATTCTTAATTCCAAAGAGATAGTGAAGATATTGCTAATCAGGCTCAGCAAGAGATATGATTAACCAAGTATTTTGGTTCATTGTCTGATGAAGCTCAAGCCCTGAATAAATCTTTGTTGGTCTTAAAGGTGCTACTGGACTCTGATTTTAAAGTTACAAATAATAACTATATGTATTCATTTTTTTCTCTCATACCAATAAAGGATACAACCAGTCTTGAAGAGGATAAGGGGATTGACCTCATTATGGAACCTCTGCAGATAGTTAGGAAAAACACTCAATGGCGTAGAGCGAGATGGGCCTTTGGAGCTCCAAAATAGATTTCAAAATAGATTCCAATTTTTGCAGAGGAGGTGCAAGGGTCAACAAGGGAAGAGGTCCCAAAACAAAGTCTAAGACAAAGTGAAGAGGCCACGGGGATAGAAGGAAATAGTGTTGAGAAGAAAAAAAAAAGGAGAGTACTGGTAATTGGAGACTCCCTGCTAAGAGGAATGGATCGCCATGTGGCTGGGCCCGACCCCCTAACCTGAGAGGTGTGTTGCTTGTCAGGGGCAAAAATTAAAGATATTTCAGAAAGGCTGCCCAAACTGCCTCAAATCTACGGATCATTACCCATTTGTGATGGTCCATGTGGGAACGAATGACATGTCCGCGAATACCATCGCTCCTATTAAAACAGACTATCAAGATCTAGGGAGGAAGCTCAAGCAAATGGAGGCACAAGTGGTATTCTCTTCAATCTTGCCTGGCAAGGGAAGAGGTATGCATCAGGAGAGGAAGATAATGGAGGTGAATCAGTGGCTGCGTAGTTGGTGCCGGCAGGAGAGATTTGGTTTCTGGGACCATGGGATAGGCTTTCTTAAGGAAGGCCTACTATCACCTGATGGACTGCACTTATCGAAGTTGGGGAAGAATGTGTTTGGCAGGAACCTGGGGAGATTCATCAGGAGAGCTTTAAACTGAAGCCACAAGGGGAAGGAGATGTTCAACATAGGGAGTGTAAGGAAGGAGACCGATCGGGGACAGCCCAATCAGGAAGGCCAGCTCATAGGGAACCAAAAGTAAAAGGATTCAGATGGCTTTATACTAACGCCTGAAGCATGGGCAATAAGAAGGAAGAGCTGGAACTTCTCATGCTGATGGAAAGGTATGATCTAGTAGGCATCACAGAAACTTGGTGGAATAATTCTCATAACTGGAATGTAATAGTGGATGGATATGAACTGTTCAGAAAAAACAGAATAGATCGAAGAGATGGAGGCACTGTATGTGAGGAAAGGGCTTACCTGTCAGGAAATTCTAGTGAAGGAGAGCATATCTACAGTGGAAAGCATCTGGGTGAAAATAAGCGAGGGGAAAACAAACAGTGTGGTGGTTGGTGTCTGCTACCGACCGCCTGACCAACGAGAGAATGTGGATGCTGCACTTTGTGAGCAGCTTGAGAAAATATCCAAGCGGCAGGACCTTGTCATCATGGGTGACTTCAATTTCCCAGATGTGTGCTGGGAAACAAACTCTGCAAAGCATCCTCAGTCATGCAACTTTCTGACCTGCCTGGCTGACAATTTCATTTATCAAATGGTAGATGAACCCACAAGAGGTTCAGTCATACTGGATTTAATACTGACCAACAGGCAAGAGTTGGTGGATGAGGTGAAGGAGGTGGGGACCCTAGGGGGAAGTGACAATGTCCTCATAGAATTCCTTTTGAGATGGGGAGCCAAGGAAGCTTGTAGCCAGACGCGGATGTTGGATTTTCATAGGGCAAACTTTAATAAACTCAGAGACATGATGAGGGTCATACCATGGATGAGAATGCTGGAAGGGAAGGGAGCATGTGAAGGGTGGGCGCTATTCAAACAAGAGCTATTGCATGCTCAATCAATGACTATCCCAGACAGACGAAAACACTGCAGGAGCTCTAAGAAGCCTATTTGGATGAACAGAGAACTTCAAGAGGAACTAAGAAAGAAAAGGGAAATGTTCAGGAAATGGAGGGAAGGACAGAGCTCTAAAGAAGAGTACCTACAGGTTACTAGGCACTGTAGATCAATCATCAGAAAGGCCAAAGCTGAGAGTGAGCTAAGACTGGCCAGGGAAGCCCACTGTAGCAAAAAAGGTTTTTCAGTTATGTGAGGAGCAAATGTAAAGTAAAGGAGGCAATAGGCCCACTATTGGGTGCGGATGGACAAACTATAACGGAGGATGCAGAGAAAGCAGAAAGGCTCAGGGCCTATTTTACATCTGTTTTTCCCCACAGGTCAAAGGCTTTAGGCACATCTAGAGATGGCAGTAGCCAAGAGATAGTGTCTGGGTGGCAGGTTGACATGGACAGAGTGGTTGTCGAGAGGCATTTAGCTGCACTGGATCCCCCTTCAAGGATCGCTGCCTTGTTGTGGCAAGGGGGCTTGCGTAGTTCAGTGAAGGTATGAGCTATACCGTGCAGGGCCACCCAAGACGGACAGGTCATAGCTGAGAGCTCTGACAAAAGGTGATCCACTGGAGAAGGAAATGGCAAACCACTCCAGTATCTTTGCCATGAAAACTCTATGGACAGTTCCAATAGGCATAACGATATGACGCTGGAAGATGAGCCCCTCAGGTCGGAAGGTGTCCAATATGCTACTGGGGATGAGCAGACGGCTAGTACGAGTAGCGCCAGAATGAATGAAGCGGCTGGGCCAAAGCCGAAAGGACGCTCAGTTGTGGAAGTAACTGGTGACGAAAAGACAGTCCGATGCTGTAAAGATTTTTATTCCATAGGAACCTGGAACGTCAGATCCATGAATCAAGGCAAGCTGGACGTGGTTAAACAAGAAATGAGAAGACTGAACATCGACATTTTAGGAATCAGTGAACTAAAATGGACAGGAATGGGTGAATTTAATTCAGATGACCATCAGGTATACTACTGTGGACAAGAATCTCGCAGAAGAAATGGAGTAGCCTTCATAATCAATAAGAGAGTAGGAAAAGCAGTCTTGGGATACAATCCCCAAAATGACAGAATGATCTCAGTTCGAATCCAAGGCAAACCATTCAACATCACAGTGATCCAGGTCTATGCCCCAACCACTGCTGCTGAAGAGGATGAAGTTGATCAGTTCTATGAAGCCCTACAACACCTTCTAGAAGCAACGCCAAAAAATGATGTGCTTATCATCATGGGGGATTGGAATGCTAAAGTAGGAAACCAAAAGATAACTGGGATAACAGGCAAGTTTGGCCTTGGAGTACAAAATGAAGCAGGGCACAGGCTGGTAGAATTTTGTCAAGAGAATACAATGGTCATAGCAAACACTCTTTTCCAACAACCCAAGAGACGACTCTACACATGGACATCACCAGATGGTCAACACAGAAATCAGATTGACTATGTGCTCTGCAGCCAAAGATGGAAAAGTTCTATCCAGTCAATAAAAACAAGACCAGGAGCTGATTGTGGTTCAGATCATGAGCTTCTTGTTGCAAAATTTAGGCTTAAACTGAAGAAAGTAGGGAAAAGCACTAGGCCACTCAGGTATGAACTAAATCATATCCCCAACGAATACACAGTAGAGGTGACAAATAGATTTAAGGAATTAGATCTGATAGACAGAGTGCCTGAAGAACTATGGACGGAGGTTCGCAACATTGTACAAGAGGTAGCAACTAAAACCATCCCAAAGAAAAAGAAATGCAAGAAATCAAAATGGCTGTCTGAGGAAGCTTTACAAATAGCTAAGGAGAGAAGGGAAGTGAAAGGCAAGGAAGAAAGAGAAAGATACACCCAACTGAATGCAGAATTCCAGAGAAAAGCTAGAAGAGATAAGAATGCCTTCTTAAATGAACAGCGCAAACAAATAGAAGAAAACAATAGAATGGGGAGGACCAGAGATCTTTTCAAGAAAATTGGAGATATGAAGAGAACGTTTCATGCAAAGTTGGGTATGATAAGGGACCAAAATGGTAGGGACCTCACAGAAGCAGAAGAGATTAAACAAAGGTGGCAAAATTATACAGAACAACTATACAAGAGCGAGCTTAACATCCCCGATGACCACAGTGGGGTAGTTACTGATCTGGAGCCAGACATCCTGGAATGTGAAGTCAAATGGGCCTTAGGAAGTCTGAGCAATAATAAAGCTAGTGGTAGTGACAGCATTCCAGTTGAACTATTCAAAATCTTAAAGGATGATGCAGTAAAAGTGCTACACTCAATATGCCAGCAAATTTGGAAAACTCAACAATGGCCACAGGATTGGAAAAGGTCAGTTTACATTCCAATCCCAAAGAAGGGCAATGCCAAAGAATGTTCAAACTACCGCACCATTGCACTAATTTCTCATGCTAGCAAAGATATGCTCAAAATCCTACAAGCTAGGCTCCAGCAATATGTGGACCGAGAACTTCCAGAAGTACAGGCAGGATTTCGAAGAGGCAGAGGAACTAGAGATCAAATTGCCAACATACGCTGGATCATGGAGAAAGCTAGGGAGTACCAGAAGAACGTCTACTTCTGCTTCATTGACTATGCTAAAGCCTTTGATTGTGTGGAGCACAACAAATTGTGGCAAGTTCTTAAAGAGATGGGAATACCAGAGCATCTTATTTGTCTCTTGAGAAATTTATATGCAGGTCAAGAAGCAACAGTGAGAACTGAACATGGGATCACTGACTGGTTCAAAATTGAGAAAGGAGTTCGGCAAGGCTGTATACTGTCGCCTTGCCTATTTAACTTGTATGCAGAGCACATCATGAGAAATGCGGGATTAGAGGAGTCACAAATTGGGATCAAGATTGCAGGGAGAAATATCAACAACCTCAGATACGCAGATGATACCACTCTAATGGCAGAAAGTGAAGAGGAACTAAAGAGCCTGTTGATGCGGGTGAAGGAGGAGAGTGCAAAAGTTGGCTTGAAACTCAACATCAAGAAAACAAAGATCTTGGCATCCGGCCCTCTCAATTCCTGGCAAATAGATGGGGAAGAAATGGAGATAGTAACAGATTTTATTTTCCTGGGATCCAAGATCACTGCAGATGGGGACTGCAGCAAAGAAATTAAAAGACGCTTGCTCCTGGGGAGGAAAGCTATGGCAAATCTAGACAGCATCCTAAAAAGCAGAGACATCACCCTGCCAACAAAAGTGCGTTTAGTCAAGGCTATGGTATTCCCAGTTGCAATGTATGGCTGTGAAAGTTGGACCATAAGGAAGGCCGAGCATCAAAGAATTGAGGCTTTTGAACTCTGGTGCTGGAGAAGGCTCTTGCGAGTCCCTTGGACTGCAAGGCGAACAAACCGGTCAGTCCTAGAGGAGATCAGCCCTGACTGCTCCTTAGAAGGCCAGATCCTGAAGATGAAACTCAAATACTTTGGCCACCTCATGAGAAGGAAGGACTCCCTGGAGAAGAGCCTAATGCTGGGAGCGATCGAGGGCAAAAGAAGAAGGGGACGACAGAGAATGAGGTGGCTGGATGGAGTCACTGAAGCAGTCAGTGCAAACTTAAATGGACTCCGGGGAATGGTGGAGGACAGGAAGGCCTGGAGGATCATTGTCCATGGGGTCGCGATGGGTCGGACACGACTTCGCACATAACAACAAGAGATGGCAGTAGCCAAGAGATAGTGTCTGGGTGGCAGGTTGACATGGACAGAGTGGTTGTCGAGAGGCATTTAGCTGCACTGGATGAATTCAAATCCCCTGGGCCGGATGAAATGCACCCAAGAGTGCTCAAAGAACTTTCCAAAGAACCTGCACAACCCTTGTCCATCATCTTCGGAACCTCTTTAAGGACTGGAGATGTCCCGGAAGACTGGAAGAGAGCAAAGGTTATTCCTATCGTCAAAAAAGAGAGGAAGGATGACCCGGGAAACTACAGACTATGAGTCTAGTGAGTCTGACTTCTGTTGAGGGTAAGATATTGGAGCAGATATTAAAGGGAGCGATCTGCCATCATCTGGAGGACAATTTGGTAATCCAAGGAAGTCAGCATGGATTTGTCTCCAACAGGTCCTGTCAGACCAACCTGGTTTCCTTTTTTGACCAAGTGACAGGTTTGCTGGATCATGGAAATTCAGTTGATGTCGTTTACTTGGATTTTAGTAAAGTTTTTGATAAGGTTCCCCATGATGTTCTGATGGATAAATTGAAGGACTGCAATCTGGATTTTCAGATAGTTAGGTGGATAGGGAATTGGTTAGAGAACCGCACTCAAAGAGTTGTTGTCAATGGTGTTTCATCAGACTGGAGAGAGGTGAGTAGCGGGGTACCTCAGGGCTCAGGGCTCAGTCCGGTACTTTTTAACATATTTATTAATGATCTAGATGAGGGGGTAGAAGGACTACTCATCATGTTTGCAGATGACACCAAATTGGGAGGACTGGCAAATACTCCTGAAGATAGAGACAGAGTTCAACGATATCTGAACACAATGGAAAAATGGGCAAATGAGAACAAGATGCAATTTAATAAAGATAAGTGTAAAGTTCCGCATCTGGGTCAGAAAAATGAAAAGCATGCCTACTGGATGGGGGATACGCTTCTAGGTAACACTGTGTGTGAACGAGACCTTGCGGTACTTGTGGATTGTAAACTAAACATGAGCAGGCAGTATGATGCAGCGGTAAAAAAGGCAAATGCCATTTTGGGCTGTATCAACAGGGGCATCACATCAAAATCACAAGATGTCATAGTCCCATTGTATACGGCACTGATCAGACCACACCTGGAGTACTGTGTGCAGTTCTGGAGGCCTCACTTCAAGAAGGACGTAGATAAAATTGAAAGGGTACAGAGCAGAGTGATGAGGATGATCTGGGGCCAAGGGACCAAGCCCTATGAAGATAGGTTGAGTGACTTGGGAATGTTCAGCCTGGAGAAGAGGAGGTTGAGAGGGGACATGATAGCCCTCTTTAAGTATTTGAAGGGTTGTCATTTGGAGGAGGGCAGGATGCTGTTCCCATTGGCTGCAGAGGAAAGGACACGCAGTAATGAGTTTAAACTTCAAGTACAACGATATAGGCTAGATATCAGGAAAAAAATTTTCACAGTCAGAGTAGTTCAGCAGTGGAATAGGCTGCCTAAGGAGGTGGTGAGCTCCCCTTCACTGGCAGTCTTCAAGCAAAGGTTGGATACACACTTTTCTTGGATGCTTTAGGATGCTTAGGGCTGATCCTGCGTTGAGCAGGGGGTTGGACTAGATGGCCTGTATGGCCCCTTCCAACTCTATGATTCTATGATTCTATGATTCTATAATATGGCAAAATCATATAATGTGATGAGGGATGGGAGTTGTAGCCTAGGATCACTGTATGGGTAGCCCATAAACATCCAGTTCCTTTAAATGAAACTAAATCCTCTGGGCTAGATGAACTGAATCCAAGGGTACTAAAAAGAACTTGCAGATGTAATTTCTGAATTTCTGTCCATTATTTTTGAGAATTCTTAGAGAACAGGTGAAGTGCCAGAAGATTGGAGGTGGGCAAATGTTGTTCCTATCTTCAAGAAAAGGAAAAAGGAAGGACTGGGTAATTACTTGCCTGGAGGTGGTGAGCTCCCCCTCACTGGCAGTCTTCAAGCAAAGGTTGGATACACACTTTTCTTGGATCCTTTAGGATGCTTTGTGCTTATCCTGCGTTGAGCAGGGGGTTGGACTAGATGGCCTGTATAGCCCCTTTCAACTCTATGATTCTATGATTCTTCTATGATTCTAAAGGTGTTTTTCTTGCATCTTTAAATAGGACAGGGTCCTATTAAATAAAAGAGTAAGGCCACCTGGGGAGGAGTTAGGGCGGGCCCTGTCCAGGATACAAACTCAGAGGGCCCAATCAGGAGCCGCGAAGCAGCTCCTGATTGGGCCTTCCAAGTGTCCATCCAGGGCCAAGCAGCCAATGGGGAGGCGCGCAAAGTGCCTTCCTATTGGCCCCTCACCAGGACAGACCAAAATTCCATTCACCCAGCCCAGTCCGGCTGCCAGTCTGCTCCTGACCACCAAAGGGAGAGGAGGTCAGCAGGGCTGCCAAGGGGGATGAGAACAGAGGCTTGGACAGGCTGCGCCAGCCCTTTTCGCCCCAAGGCTGTCCTAACTGCCATGTCCAACTGCAAATGGCCTCAGAACCCTGACAGAGCTGGCAGGAGGCTGCAGAGTGCTCCCCCTCCCCCCCCCTTCAGGCCTGCTGTGAAGGAGCCTCTGACAGCCCCTGACTGAGGGGAGGGAGGCCTTTCCAAGAGCAACGAAGTGGAGCCTGAGGGCCTTCCTTTTGAGGGGGGGGACTTTCCCCTTCTGCCAAACAGTTGCCTGACAGGGAGGCTACAGAAAAGCCCCTTCTCACTTAAAATACTGCTCTGGCCGGGGGTTAGACACAGCCAAGCCATGTGTCTGTCTTCTTTGCAACTCTCTGCAGATTTGAGGCCACTGCACAGCGTTATTCTGCAGAGGAAGCTGGCTCTTTTGTCTCCTGTTTCATCTGCACAACAACCCTGTGCAGTAGGCCTCAAGTCTTTCAATTCAACAACAACCTGTGTGGGAAGCCTTAAATGTTTCTTCTCTACCACAACCCTGTCCAAAGTAGCCCTTTCTGCCTGTGGAGCTGATCTTTATACTCTGCAGGTGAGCTGTAATTCCAGGAGCTCTCCAGGCCACACCTGTAGGTTGGCTACCCCTGGGTTGGAAATATTCCTGGAGGTTTGGAGGTGGGACTTCAAAATCATACAATGCCTCAGAGTCCAGCCTTCAAAGGAGCCATTTTTGCCTGCAGTTGGTAGGGAGTGGTGCAGGAGTGTCCCTCCTGGCCTATGGGTTATGGCCAGCCCTTATCATCAACTGTTTGTATTCTGGGGCGCAGACAGGCAGACCAGCATCAGTCCTGTGAGTCTGGAAAGTGCAGGAAGATCTAAATAAATATTTACAGCCTGAAACTAAATAGAGAACAAGTAAATGTCTGGAGACACATCGTAACTGAAATAGTAACTGGCAAATAACCTTGGCCTGGCAAATAAAAAAACAGTATTAAAAACCTTACTAAAGTCAAGACTGCTGTGCACAGACAGTCTTCCTCTTAGGGTTGCCAGCTTCCCTGTGAGGCTCGCTACCCCCACCTCCCTCATGGGGAGTCTGCTATGGAGAGAGAAGGGGAAGACGATTGGAAAATGCTTTGAGACACCTGAGGCCTGCTGGGTCACTGCGGCCCATTCCCAGTTCTCTCAGATCTCTCACAGCCCCACAAACCTCACAGGTTGACTATTGTGAAGAGACAAATGGAAAAGGTGTTTGTAAACCGCTTTGAGACTCCTTTGGGTAGTAAGCAATAGGGTACAAAAATCCGTTCTTCTAAGGAGCAACCATGAAAGAAGCATGTGGCCACATAACATTTTACCAACAGTGAAAACATGGGAGACAGAAGGAACTGGGTAGACACCTGTGTACTGTGACTACCCCATGTGTATTAGGGCAGAGGGGCATTTCGGTGAATGTGGCCTAATTCACACAAGAAGGGAAATGACACAGAACTGGGGGGGGGGGAATTGGTTGCCATGTAATCTTCCCCTAAGAAGAGTCTCCAGTCTGATTTTCCCTTCACATATCTGAGGACATGGCTCTGGAAAGCTCATCTGTAACCACTATGCCACAATTCCCAAAGGTGCCTCTCCCACAATCAACGAACATTCCACACCACAGGTTCTTGACACCCATATCTCCACACCCATGGCCTCATTTGCCACCATGCCACCACAACCTCCAACACAACACACATGACAACCCCATGCCCTTACAGACTGGACAACTCCTCCCCTTCCTCTTCCCACTGCCAAGCTCTAGCGCCCGTTGTATTCTTGGGAGACAACGGGCTTTGCCCCTAGTATACATATAATTCTTCCTTTTCTTCACTTCTGTGGGTCCCAGTGCTTTGTTGATATTGATTTTGTCATAATTTGTTGTCTTTATATCCTTCTATCTAGTACATTGTTTCATTTCCTGAACAGCATATTACTGTATTTACTGAACTAAATACTATTGTGTTTACTGTAAAACGTGGAGGTCTGTAATTTAATCATTTTCTTTGGAAGTTATTATTCTGAAAGAGGAAACCATTGTGCTCAATTTAAAAATCAATAACACTGGACCCTATTTGTGAACAGATTTGCATAGATGTTGATTGTATACATTTTCACAGTCTCGTCAAGTCTAACGGCCTTCACTTTGGCCATGATTTTCACTGGCTACTTATGCATTGAGAACACATCTGTGCATTATTAATTTTCATCTCCAAATTCGACCTTTATAGCACAAAACCTAAAAGTTGCTAGAAAGGTGACTGGCAGATGTGGTCCTTAAGACTCCAAAAAACAGCATGGCTCTTAAAGTAAGCCCATTCAAGTCTTAAAGAGGCATTTGTGGTGGACTATTTAAGCTAGATCGAAAAATATAATAATAATAAATTGTGAGTATTTCGCAGAACTGCTCTGCCCTGTTTTTGCCCTCCAAGGCTTCAAAGGCCAATGGTCAACTCAAAAGTCTATCCGGTCCTGCATCACTATCTGAGATCATCTATCCCCAGAAGGATTCCCTTGTGCCTCTAATAACTGCATGCTTTAAAAACGCTGTTACTCTGCAGCTCTGTTTCTCTGAAGGTACTCAGGACCAAGCCATGCCCAAAAGTTCCAACAGGGAGCCCAGGTATAAAAGCTCCTTCCTGTAGATTAAATCAGCCAAAAATTGAACTTCTAAAATGGACCCCTCTTCCATGAGATTTTATCATTTATTTCTGCCCACTCCCTTGGAAGGTCAAATCTCTCCTTCCTGGAGCTGCCACAAAGATTCTATATAGCCTCCTGCATTCCAAGACTGTTTTATTTTCCAGGGACAAGATTCCAGCCAAAGTGTAAGTTGGACATTTCACTGACTCACTAGAGCCCTGGGCATGATGGATGATACTTGGAAGCAACTGACTTCATCCCAGCTGCCTCTATTCTGCTCATAACCTGCCTTTTAAAAACAAAGTGTGTGGGGGTTGTGCTGAGTTAAAGCCTCAAAATAAAATGCATTTCTCAACAGGGTACATGTTCAAAGGCATATACCATAGAAAGCAGTTCAGTATGGACAGAGGGCACCCTCATTCAAATGGGTATACACCTGATAACCCCACAGTTACCAATCAGACAAGTAATGAAAAGTGAAAACTTGCTTTCACATGTTCATATGGACTACAGTTTCATGAGCACCAAGCATGTTCACTGTCTCCCAGGAGCTGTGGGATGTTAAGAAAAAATGAATGTCTGTAAAAGAAAAAAAACGAATGAACACCAGACTGGAGAAAAGGGGAGGGAAAATACCCTAGGATAAAGTGGAATTTTTGAAGGGCAGACTATTTTTTGAGGAATTTTTGAGGAAGAGAGTATCAGTATGACACACATATTCTGCTCACGTTCTAATCCAGTCCACAATCCCACAATTCAAAATTATTTTTTCTTATGATGATGATGATTCCTAAGCTTTAAAAGTTCTAACAGGAAGATTAATTAGAGTCAGAAAGACGTCCTCCAATCCAAATTACCTACATGTCCTTAAAGACTATTTAAACTACAAAGCCTGGCAGGGGCTCATGGGAATTGTAGTCCATGGACATCTGGAGGACCACAGGTTGACTACCCCTGCTGTTAGATATACAGTCTCCAACCCCAGATCCTCACTTCCCAAATTCTCTTACATAGCACAGAAGAAAAAGAGATACTATTCTGTTGTATCTAGGTTTGGCACCCTCCAATTGGGGCTTGAATTTCTCCCACAATTATAACTGATCTCCAGATTACAGACCTCAATTCTTGTGAAGAAAATGGCAAGTTCACTGAGCAAACTCTATGACAGAGGTGGACAAACCACAGCTCACAGCTCACGAACCACATGAGGCCCTTTGACGCCTTCTTTGCAGCTCCTGACCCAGCATAAGAATGTGTGGGGAGGGAGCAGGTTTTGTCCCTTTAAAGTTTGAGTTTTTCAGCTCCGTGGCTGTGCCGGTACCTTCCCTCCCCCCCCCTTTAAATCATGGCTGTACTCTCTGCCTTCTCTTCTTCCTTGATCCTAGCTTGTCTCCCCCTTTGAATTTGCATTTTTTTGGTTCCTCAGCTATGCCAGGTGCCTTTCCTCCCCCACTTTTTAAATAATGGCTGTGCTCTGTGCTCTTCCTCTTCAATCCTAGCTTGCCGCCCCCCTTTGCCGCCTGTCCAACCCAAAGAGAGGAGCCAGACACAGGAAGTAGCCTGAGCTAGCACGCACCAACTCATTCAAACATCATGGCCACCTCACTTTGGCTGGCCAGAACTCACTGGGCTTCTCCTGCAACTCCTGCTCACTTGCTTGTTAATGCTCCACTAGGTCCTACCTAGAGGTTGGCAACCCAAAATCTTGGAATGGGTGGCCAGAAAGGCAGAGAGACTCATACACACTTTTCTGTGTTGGACTCTCATAGCAAGGAAACCATTTTTCTCCAACCTATTACATTCCATTTTTGATCCTTGACTTAGCGCACAACCAGCAAAAGATGGGAGGGAAATCAGCCATCTGCCAGTCTTGACTTAGCGCACAACCAGCAAAAGGTGGGAGGGAAATCAGCCATCTGCCAGTCTCTTGCAGAAATTGAGAAAAACAGAACTCAGACCAGATGCAGACCATTATAAAGCTGATAAAACCCCTAATTCAGTAGTGAGGGAGGAAACAAAGTTAATGGTTCTACTATTTGAAGATTTTAGATTAATGTTCCAAGTGTTTCATGAAGCTCAAGTCATTTGCTAAAATCTGTAATTTACATTTCCACTTCTCAATTCTTGCTCAGCCTTCCATTTCTGCTCTCTTGTTCCATCATTGCAGCCAATATCACATCCAGAAAATACTGAAATTTGGGTGTACTGCATCTCTGCCTGTACATTTTTGACACCCCCAACTTTGCCATCTCTGTTTTCAACTGAAACATATGTGTTTTTTTTAATATTTATATTAAAAGTTTGTTACCAAATGTGCATTTGATGATAAAAACACATGTGTAAAACTCATGTCTTGCGGCTCTCAGACATCTGAAGCTTGGCCTGTGTGGCTCTTAGTTTAAGTAAGTTTGGCCACTCCTGCTCTATGATATAGACCGGGGTACCCAATGTAGCTTTCCCTAGAAGCTAAACTAACCAAACTGAAGCTATTGCACTTTGGTCATATTATGAGAAGTTATGACTCAATAGAAAAGTTTGGGGACCCCTGGTATAGATTCTAGATGAAATTTATTCTTCCACAGATACCACTCCCATATCTCCAGGAATGTCTCAGCCCAGAGCTGGATGTACCACTTAGGTCAAAACTATCCACTGACAATTTTATCCTTTCTCCCAACAGTGCAGTGATATTGGTTTCATTCTTTATCCTTCTCTATCTTCTTTTTCATATTTCATTGAGGACTAACTTTCACATTACCATCTGCCAAACAGTAGTAAATTTTTCCCTTTTTTGTTGACTTAGTTATATTATGATTTATTAAAATACTTTGTCCTGGCAATTATCTTGACCTTTGCATTTACTTGGGTCTCCTAATTCTATTTTAAGCCTGTTGTTTCTATTTTGCATTCCCTGTTTATTTTCCCCCTCTATCTGACAAAGTGGACTGCCTCACAAAACCTCTGCCACAATAAATGCATTAATTTTTAATCTTTGTAATTTTTGGGTGTAGCTAACATGGACACCTTCTTTGATTTTTAGTTTTATAATGTATAAATTGGAGGATCATTGTCCATGGGGTCGCGATGAGTTGGGTACGACTTTGCACCTAACAACAACAACAATGTGTAAATAATTAAATTTCAAGACTATTCAGCATGGAAGTGTTTTTCATGTCTTGAACAATTTATTAATTATGAAAATACTAAAATATTTCTCCTGTTATAAATATGCTACCAACAAAAAACACAAATACATGTCCATTGCAAAATCCAGTTTCAGATTACTAGTAACTACAGCAAGAATAAAATAACCAAGATCGGGTGCAAATGATCAAACTGAATAAAGACGAGTTTCAAATATTTGTACAATATTTGGTAGCACAATGTTCACTAAAACTGCCCTTCAGTTCACCCTGTATAATATATATAAATGTATAATAATCCACTACAGGGTATGCTCTTGCTGGGAATGGGTCTTGCATATTACTTTTAATCTCTAGTTTTTATAGAAGGCGTATTCCTTTTGTAATAACAGAAAAATCTATATGAACCATTTTCTATTGGACATTTTCTTTAAGACAATTGCACAACACTACAGATATTAACAAAATAAGGAATCTAAATGCCGACATCCCAGGAACCTAAAAACTGGACAAGGTCAGAGAGCCTCTACCATTGCCTTGGGTAAGAAAATCAAGGAAGAAAGTGAATGACGAGTTTGGTCAAAGCCAAAATAAAGATTAACGGATGTGTCTAGGGTTTGTGTTATTTGTTGACTGATTTGATTTGATACTGCCCTCCCAGCTAGCCAGCTCAAGGCACTGTACAATATAATTAAAACAGTTAATTAAAATTTAAAATTTTAAAATTAGATTGAAACAGCAATCTAAATTAATATCAACATCAACAATCCCTGTTTTTTAGTGCAGTCTAAGGGCATCTTTTGATTGGGGAGGCAGTAGATGTTGGAAAAGCTGTCCCTTCAACTAGGAAAAAGGGGTACTGGCTTGTACATTGTATAAATGTTCAACAAGCACAATTTCTACCATCTCATTCCAGAAGTATTATTGGGGGGTTCTGTTCACAGATAAAAAGGTCTGGGGATGAGTGACTGGCTTTTGAGAATGTGTACCTGAGCATGTATCCTTCAAATCTAATACTTTCCATATAAACACAAAATGAATCCAGACACCATGTAGACCAATTATGCATAGAAGGGATAAGCCAGGATGGCCCCTTCCAACTCTATGATTCTATGATTCTATGAGATGGTGGAGAAATCAGTAAAATGTGGTTTTTACTTGACTTCTATCACATTTGTGCTTAGCACAATTGTTTAAAGTAATTTGGTAATTTGGTTAACTTATTCTCAAAGAAGAGCATCAAAACAGAAACAATTTAGAAAGAAGTCCGCCTGGTCTCGACCAGGGCCAGAGCATTCTCTGTCCTGGCCCCCACCTGGTGGAACGAGCTCCCGGAGGAGATCAGGGCCCTGACGGAGCTTAAACAGTTCCGCAGGGCCTGCAAAAAGGAGCTCCTCCGCCAGGCATTTGTTTGAGACCAGGCACAACCAACAGTGAATGAAGGGCCCCCGCTCCCCCCTGGTCCTCCCCCTCCCCCCTCTTCCCCCCTTCCTCCCAGAACTCCACCAGAGCGCTCTGGACCTGTTGTGGTATTGCACCGTTCCATCGTTATATTATTTTATTATATTGTTATACTGTTACATTATTCTGTTATATGGTTACAACCACTGTTATTAATTACTGTATGTTTTAACGAAGACTGTTTCATGTATCGTTGACTAGTTTTAATGTAAACCGCCCTGAGCCTTCGGGGAGGGCGGTATATAAATATAAATAAATAAATAAATAAATAAATAAATAAATAAATAAATAAATAAATAAATAAATAAATAAATAAAGGCAATTGCAAGATACTTCACAGACAAATTCTCAGCTCTCCGCCACAACCTTCTGAATTTTCTCCTTGGCCATCTCTGGAGGAAACTCTAGATGGCTTCAGATGGCTCTTATTGACCAAAGTAGACAGGATACTAACTTCAACAAGGCCAGCTGCATGCTACCTAGACCCCTGCCCCTCATGGTTAATCAAAAGGAGGGATAGAAGGATAGCCCCCCCTCCAGGAGATAATCAACCTCTCCCTCTCAACTAAAGTATTCCTAGAGAAACTGAAGGCGGCAGTGGTACAACCTTTGCTTAAGAATACATCTCTGGACCCAGGGGAGCCAGCAAACTACTGCCCTGTCTTGGATTTAGTGTTTCTAGGGAAGGTGATGGAAAAACCAATTGACAGCATTCCTGAATGAAGCTTTAGTACTAGTACCAGCATGGTCAGGCTTCCAGCCTGGTCATGTGATTGAAACAGCACTGGTCACCATGATGGACAACCTCCATCGCCAGCTATGTCGAGGCAAGTCAGTGTTGCGAATATTACTTGATATCTCAGCAGCGCCTGACACAGTCAACCACAAGCTACTAGCTAGCTGCCTCACCAACACTGGAATATGAGAGACAGTCCTCCAAAGGCTGATCTCTTTACTCTGAGGTCACGGACAGAGGGTAGCAATTAGGGAGAACCAATCACACCGCTATCAACTCCCATGTGGAGTAGTTCTCTCCCCAATCCTATTCAATATTTCATTCATTCATTCATTCATTCATTCATTCATTCATTCATTCATAGCCCACCGCTCTCAGAAACCAGCTTGCAGTAGGTTACACAAACAATCCATACAATATAATACAATAAAATCCCTTTTAAAACCCAATTAAAACCTAAATTTCCAGAATATAATAACTCCAAAAGAGGCAATTAGATTCTCTTCAAAGAAATCATGCTTTAAAGCAGTGGTCCCCAACCCCCGGTCCGGGGACTGGGACCGGTCCGTGGATCATTCGGTGCCGGGCCGCGGCTCCTCCTCATCCTCCTCCCTGGCTGCTGCCTTGGGGGCTGCTCTGCCACTCTGCTACCAGCTCACCTTTGGTGCTCTCTGGCAGCTGCCATAGCTGGAGCTCCCCCTCGGCATGGCACTGCACAGCTGCTGCTAGCAGTGCCCCCCAATGGGTGGTGGGAAGTCAGGGGCAACGGTGGGAAAACAAGTGGAGCAGGGGCTTGGGCAGCGGTGGTGACATCCCTCGGCAAAAGACTACCCTGCCTGGGCTTCAGTAAAATTGTCAAGCATTGACCAGTCCCCAGTGATAAAAGGTTGGGAACCACTGCTTTAAAGGATCTGTCAAGCAAAGAGGGCTATTTTGCTGATTCTGTACTACATGAGCATTTCTGCATGAGGAAAACTTTTCTGGACAGCCTTCACATGTTAACAACATATAGAGCGTATTCCACATGACTTCAGCAACATCACAAGGCTGTCCAGTAGTCAGGTCATGATCTGGCCATTTCTAATTCATGATTTCAGGAATCCAGAAAACTGGATTTACCACCTTAACTTGTGCGAACCACCAATGAGCAACAAGGGATAACAACTGGAGTAGGCAAAAACAGCCCTGTTTGCATTTTTCGGAGGTGGGGAATGAAATAAGGGGGGGGGGGATGATCTGGCTGCCTTCTCCCTATCTTACAGGGGTCTGACACCTTGTTTTAAAGCCAACCATTAGTATAAAACGTCTTTTTGGGATCCAGTTATAATGTTCAGGGTCTCAGAAATCCACCCAAACAAAGTGGAAAAGAACATGAATTCCAAAGGGGGGGGGGGGAATGCTGCATCATTCTGGAATTTCTCCATAGCAACAGTGCAATGTTGATTTCTATTAAAAATACAACTGTATTGTGGCTAACTTATTCTCCAGCAAACCTAAGAAGTTAATGATAGCTTGAACTTTGCTGAACCCTTAGGAAGACGAAGAATGGAGGCAGTTGATAGTGAAGTGTTCAGGCCTCCATAGGAACCCATCTACTTATTTGTGTATCAGTATCTTTCATTGCTTGATGTTAATACCTTGGTTTTAGTATCAGACATGGATACCCTCATGCAATTTCAGACAGCATGTGGCCTGCCTGAGATGTCATAGACAAAATCATGGTTTCTGACCCAGAGCTGCTTTGGGGATTATATCACATGAGATTATAACAATAGCTATTGTCTTCAGTAAGGGGTATATTTGAGTTCAATTCCAGCACAAGATAAAGGTGACTTCATCCCAATGAAGCCAGTGAGAGTTTCAGAGTCAAAATGTGCACATGATTGCAAGTTAAATGGAAAAGAAAATGGCACCAGCATGTTTCATTGGCTGCCATATTTAGTCACCAAAATGCTTTGACATATTATGTGGAAAAAATATCAGTTGGATAATATTTTATTCAGTTAACTTGTCAGCTCTGATTACCTTGGCAAGATTAATTTAGCAGTCCCAAAAGGAAATAAGACAAATTAATTGCACTCATGCCTTTTCTACACACATTCATCAATGAGATAACAAGGCTCAAGGTATAACATACGCTCTCCATAACTATCATCTGAAGAGATTTTTATTATTTTTAAACATAAAATAAAGCAGTCTTATTAGATACATAACACATGAACATAACACAACATCAAGAACATAACACATGATATCAATCTCCATTGATGCTGTACATCCTCAAACTTGTATTCTGAAATATTCAGAATTTGGCTTTTTGGAATTTTACCCTCAAATTATCTGTCTATATGGAAACAACATAGATGAATGTATCAAGTTATAAGTTAATATCTCAGAAGCAATCAGGTAACATAATACAAGAAGAAACTTTTGATAGATCAGTAACATTTATTTATTATTTATTATTTATGATGATTTAGGATTAGATTTCTAAACCACTGCTCTTAGCATGCTAGCTTGAAGTAGTTTACAAATGGAAAGTATTATACTCCCTATAAAATATGCACAATAACAACAATTTAAAAACAGCCCTAATAAAACTCAAGATGGCAGTTCCTGTGTGACCCCCCCCCCAAAAAAAAAAATCCCTTCCTATGCTCCAGGCATCGGTCCTGGTGCAGATGACATAAAGTTAGGTTGGCAACTGAGTTCACAAATGACTCCCAATATAGTCTAACACTGTACTTTGGAGTGGGGGTGGGGGTGGGGATGGGACCTGATAATCTACACTGAGGCTTTCCACCCGGCATCAACCAAAAGCCTGGTGGAAGAGCTCGATTTTGCAGGCCCTTCAGAATTCAGAGAGCTCCGACAGAGCCCACAGCTTGTCCGGGAGCTCATTCTGCCAGGTAGGGACCAGGACCAAAGAGGCCCTGGCCCTAGTCGAGGCCAGGTGCACCTCTTGGGGCCCTGGGACCCTCAGCAGATTCATACCCACAGAGCAAAGTGCCCTGTGGGGGGCAGGCGGTCTCACAGGTAAGTAGGGCCCAAGCCTGAAAGGTCAAAAGCAATACCTTGAACTGGATTCAGAAGTAAATTGGTAGCCAGTGCAGTTGTTTCAGCGGCGGCTGAACATGAGCATTCCAGGGTGACCTGGTAAGTACCTGTGAAACCGCATTCTGCACCAATTGCAATTTCTGGGTCAGGGACAAGGGTATGCCGGCATAGAACGAGTTACAGTTTAAATCAACATTAGAATAACATGGCTTTTGGTACCTTAGAATTTGATGTGGATTCCAAGAAGCAGAGCCTGTTGCCAAAGCCTTCTGCAGCAAGGCACAATTTCTGTTGTTCTTTTTGAACAGTAGCAGTGCATTGCAGAACCACTTCATCATCCTATCAAATGACAAAGACAAGAAGACAAAGCTTAGGATGCGTTTACAAATGTAAAAATAAAATCAAAGGTGAACAACAAAAATGAGTTTTAGGTTAAGTTGAATGAATCACAATAAATAATTACAGAAATGTTATTACTGTAAAGCAAAAAAAAAAAATTCCCCCAAACTGTAAGTACTGTTGTATATTAAAATATTCTCTGATTGGGAGTAACTCTATGATCCCAATTAAATTAATTATAACCACTATTAAGAAACCTGATAGACAAACAAATAAGCTGTACTCCAGATGGAAGGATTTCCATTTATGAAGTGTGATGTTTCTTCTTTCCCCCACCACTGTAGACCAAAACCCAACTCCTGGAGGATAGGGGATCCCCAGGGATAGCATTTTAGGGGACAATTTGTACAACAATGGTTCATGGCAGCCTTTCTCAACTTTTGTTTAACATTCGTAACCCCCTGAAATATTCATCAGGCTACAAGAATGTTAATTATACATTTTTATGTATTTTATTGGGATTTTAATGTATGGGGGTTTCTATTGTAAGCCGCCACAAGCCCTTGTGGGAGTGGTGGGATATAAATGTAATAAATAAATAAATAAATAAACAAACAAACAAACAAATAAATAAATAAATAAATACATGTTTCTTATGTTTAGACTTCTTCACTAGTATAGCACAAATATTTGATGCTTTCAATGAATTTTCTATCATGGATCCAAGGTTCTTTCCTGACCAGTATATAGAAGATATAATTAGGATTATTTTACCAACATTATTTGTTCTTAATATCTTTACTTGGGATAATTCAAATACCAATGGTAATTAAGTCATCTGTCTGCAGTAACTGTCAGCAAGAGCAAACTTTCTGATTGTGACTTTTGCAAAATAAACACATTTTAATGATGCTTGGATAACAAAACAACTATGATGTCTTCTCACACCTTACAGTAAGCAAAAGAGAGTTTTTTTGCTGCTTCTATTCTTCTCTTCTCTAAGGGCTACATTTTTTTTCATGGAGGGTACCAAAGAACAATTGTCTGTGTTCTACTTGGTGAGAACAATTTTAGAAAAACCTTTACTACATTCATTGCCAGTCATCCATGCACAGCATTTGTATGCTACCCCTAAGCATCCTTCATAGAATGGAAACTGCTGTTTTCTTGGATAAGATTTTAGGATTGTGACACTAATGACAGCCAGTTTTGTGTAGTGGTTAAGACTATTTTCTGGGACTAGTTTCTGGGAGACCTTGGTTTGAATCTTCACTTGAGCCACTTATAAATTGCACCAAAGAGGAACAGTGTTCTGTCATATGCTTTTTGTGGGCAGAAGGTGTGCCAGGAGGCAGAGCACAAATTCATCTCCACATATGTGGTCAGTATGGGGATAAAGTTCTCTCTTGTAGAGTCATCTATGAGTAGATAGAAATGTTTGAAAATGGCTGTACTAGTGTGATGGATGCAGAGTGCTCCAGAAGTTCACAAAAAGCATATGACAATGCTGTTCCTCTTTGGTGCAATTTATAAGTTTTGAGGCCATCTTCACCACAGTTTCACAACTCTCATACTAAACAGCAAGGTTAGCAGTCTTGCTAGACAACTAGTCACATGACAATCTCAGACACAACCAATTACTATTCTTCCCACACTTACCATTTCCAACAAAAATATAAAAGTGCAGAAATTTTTTGAAGACCCTTGTATATAGATTGATTGAATGATTGATGATTGATTGATTGATTGATTATTTATTACGGTCATTGACCAGCATCAAAGTATCTACAGACCACATACATTATTGCAGCGCTTTAACAGGACACTCGGCATCAGGGAGTTAACAAAGGCACTAAACATTAATACAGCATTTTGACAGTCAGGTCACTCATAAATTCGACAGGAATGGAAAATTTGAACAAGTATTGAAACAGTAGGGTTCTTTCAACATTGACTACTACAAATCTCACTAGCCCTCTTTGTAAACCACGTTAACTATCAAGAAGTTCAAATTCACATTCCAATCATGTACTACTATAAAATCTGGCATCTATGTTTCTTTCTGACATTGCTGTCATAAAAAATTAAAGAGAAATGTGCATTGAAAATATGTTTTGCTTGCTTGCATTTGCTAACAGAAACAAAAAAATAGTCATATTTGAACCTGATGGTCAAAAATGAAAACTTCCATATGCCATTGTAAAATAATAGCTGTTCTTAAAATTGTTCATTTTCTTCTCTTCTCCCAGGAATCATAGCACTAAAATAAAATACTAAAACATGGATTTAGAGTGCTTAACCACAAATTGTACACAAATATGTGGAGGTCTTTCACATTATGTATAGCCACTCCCTCTTCTCTGACATATTGCAGCTGTACAATGCAAGAAGTAATTTGCCAGGCTGCAGTAATGAAATTCTGTACCATCAGTTCTACCCACTGGACATCCCATGGATCAAGCCCTACCATTCCAACAAACAGGACCAAGCTTTACATGCAGGTGCCCTGGCCATGTGAAGTTCTTTAGGAATTAGTACACTGTCATTCCAAAGCATGCAAACTGTGGCTGCAGTCCTACTCTCATTTTTCACCCTCTCACTTACCATTTGCATGCTACAGAAACTTCTTCCTTGGGCTTGCATACAGAAATTTTTCTTGTGATCACAGAAATTTAAAAGGATTTATTTGCAATTTGCATGCGTGAAAGTGCTGCGCTTGAGCGATTTCGGCAGCGCATGGCACAATGTTCGGCCGCGGCTGCAGGCAGTTGCCCTGCCGGTCCCCAGCCTCAAAAAGGTTGGGGACCACTGGCCTACAGTACAGTAGGACTAGAACTAGATTACAGAACTGGATAACAATGCAAAAAAAAACTTTTTAAAACATTGCATCTTCTAACTCAAAATGCAGGTAACTCAATTTATTTCTTAAAGTCTGAGACCAGCATAAAATACACAAAAGGGAAAGAAAAATATGTGAATGATATTAATTGAACTTCCAGGTCAACTAATCCCTTGGTCTATTTTAAGAACTAATATTTGGGCAATTTTATACTCCATTGACTTAAGTGGGACAATAAAGCATTTCTTCTTTCTTTCCAAGTGAAACCAACATTCGACTTTCTAAAGTAGATTCAAATGAGTAGCCGTGTTGACCAACAAAGATTTATTCAAGGTGTCTTAAAGGAGCTACTAGACTGTTTTATTTCTAAAGTAGACTTCATTATGTTATGTTAATTGCTTACTTGTTTGTCTTTCCCTGTAATCCGGTTCATCAATGATGCTATCCTTTCCCAGCAAGATGCTCTGTAGGAGGCATCTTTAAAAGGTATTTTAGTTTGCCTTTTCAGTTGCATATTTTTGACAATATGAAGAATAAAACATTTTTACAGAAATTCAATATTGGAAAGAAGGGAAAGGAACAAATAATAATTCCAGTGTTCCTAGAATTCTTCAGCTGGTCTTATGTTAACAAAGTCAGTTATGTTAGCCATTTTACAAAGTTCCCCATCTTATCAACCATCCTGACAGAGTTGACAAATTCTGGTTTTTCCAGCCTTGTGCAACCAACAATCTTGCAGCCGTGGTTACATGGAAAAACTGCTGTTTTGCCTGTCTCGTGATTGAGCCCAGTATTATACTCAATAATATATGCCCTGGTTGTAATGGAAATTTACATTTTTTCAATCATCATATGTATGTTAATTCAATATTTTTTAATCTTTTCATATCTCCACCACAATGCCAGTTTGGTGTAGTAGCTAGGAGTGCGGACTAGATTCGGCGCTCCCCCATATGCAACCAGCTGGGTGACTTTGGGCTCACCACAGCACTGATAAAGCTGTTCCGATTGAGCAGTAATATCAGGGCTCTCTCAGCCTCACCTACCTCACAGGGTGTCTGTTGTGGGGAGAGGAAAGGGAAGGCAAATGTAAGCCACTTAGAGACTCCTTCAGGTAGAGAAAAGTGGCATATAATATCAATTCTTTATATGGTAAAATAAGCCCAGTTTGTGTTTATATCGCCAGCATTTTCCATCATGTTTATATGAAATATTTGAGATTACCTTTGGAGTAATATGCCACCTAAAAACATTTTGTACCAATTTTCCCTCAAAGTTTGACATATAATTAAACTAACATTGTTGGACTATAATAATTCAGGTTTATTTTTTTATTAAAGTTCTGCATCCACTTAATCATGACATTTTAAATCTGCTTGGACTCTGTCTCATTTGTTGTTGTTGTTGTTAGGTGCGAAGTCGTGTCCGACCCATCACGACCCCATGGACAATGATCCTCCAGGCCTTCCTGTCCTCTACCATTCCCCGGAATCCATTTAAGTTTGCACCTACTGCTTCAGTGACTCCATCCAGCCACCTCATTCTCTGTCATCCCCTTCTTCTTTTGCCCTCAATCGCTCCCAGCATTAGGCCCTTCTCCAGGGAGTCCTTCCTTCTCATGAGGTGGCCAAAGTATTTGAGTTTCATCTTCAGGATCTGGCCTTCTGGGGAGCAGTCAGGGCTGATCTCCTCTAGGACTGACCAGTTTGTTCGCCTTGCAGTCCAAGGGACTCGCAAGAATCTTCTCCAGCACCAGAGTTCAAAAGCCTCAATTCTTTGACACTCGGCCTTCCTTATGGTCCAACTTTCACAGCCATACATTGCAACTGGGAATACCATAGCCTTGACTAAACGCACTTTTGTTAGCAGGGTGATGTCTCTGCTTTTTAGGATGCTGTCTAGATTTGCCTTAGCTTTCCTCCCCAGGAGCAAGCGTCTTTTAATTTCTTTGCTGCAGTCCCCATCTCCAATGATCTTGGAGCCCAGGAAAATAAAATCTGTCACTACCTCTATTTCTTCCCCATCTATTTGCCAGGAATTGAGAGGGCCGGATGCCTTGATCTTCGTTTTCTTGCTGTTGAGTTTCAAGCCAACTTTTGCACTCTCCTCCTTCACCCGCATTAACAGGCTCTTTAGTTCCTCTTCACTTTCTGCCATTAGAGTGGTATCATCTACATATCTGCGGTTGTTGATATTTCTTCCTGCAATCTTGATCCCAATTTGTGACTCCTCTAACCCCACCTTTCTCATGATGTGCTCCTCATACAAGTTAAATAGGCAAGGCAACAGTATACAGCTCCTTTCTCATTTTTGAACCAATCAGTGATTCCATGCTCAGTTCTCACTGTTGCTTCTTGACCTCCATATAGGTTTCTCAAGAGACAAATAAGATGCTCTGGTATTCCCATCTCTTTAAGAACTTGTCACAATTTGTTGTGCTCCACACAATCAAAGGCTTTAGCATAGTCAATGAAGCAGAAGTAGATGTTCTTCTGGAACTCCCTAGCTTTTTCCATGATCCAGCGTATGTTGGCAATTTGATCTCTAGTTCCTCTGCCTCTTCGAAATCCTGCCTGTACTTCTGGAAGTTCTCGGTCCACATATTGCTGGAGCCTAGCTTGTAGGATTTTGAGCATGACTTTGTCTCATATTAAACCAATAATTTATAATTCTGACCTTGCAAATGTGGTTTCTCCTGACTGACTAACATCTTGAATTCAGTCAGGTTTATTCTCAAGGAATTGGAGTCACTGATCTCCAGCTTAAGATTGGCCGCTATTTGCAAGTATTCAAACCACTGAATATTTATTCCCTCATCCGATAGCTGATCCCAGCTTTTAAGTTGGGCTTCTTTAGTTAGCATAACCTTATATCTCAGCTGCTGTACTCTTTTTTGTTGTGACCTGCTCAAATATACTTCCACAGGTGATTTTAACGTCGAGGGTCTTGGTCTAATTCTATTGTTATATTTTGACCAAATTTTTAAAATATCAGTCCACCAGAAGTAGGATGTCTTCTCTTTCCTAGTGTTTATCACAGGCCACAGGAAACTATGAATCCCTTCATTAAGTCCATATTTTTCAAATGCCAAGTCTTTGGCCAGGGTTTTTTAAATCCAGTCCGCTATCCACATTAGTATTGCTGCATGGTGGTAAAGTCTTAGATTAGGTACTGCTTGGCCCCCTCTTGTTTTATCATCAATCAGAACTTTGTGTGAAATTGTAGGCCTTTTGAAGTCCCATATAAACTTGTTAATATATGATTATCAATCCCTCAAAGTTTTCTCTTGAATCCCTACTGATATGGTTTGAAACATTAGTTTGGGCAAGACATTCATCTTGATCATTGCCATTCTTGCAGACCAGGAGAAGTTCATTTTAGACCATCTCTTTAAATCTTCCTGTATTTCATTCCAAACTCTCTTGTTGTTATTCTGGGGGGGGAAATGCAGATTTTTGTCTACCACTACTCCTGGGTAGAGTCTGCACTTACTTTGTTTATTCCATTGTCAATCCTGTTGAATTCAGATCGCTTTGAACTTGGATCCTCCTCTTCCCCTCCCCTCCCCATTGAAACAGGAAAGTCTTCTGCACGTGGTTAGGGTAGTTCAGAAAGGGGGAGGGGAGCCAAGCATCTTTCTTTCTTTTCTTGAAAAGGGGGGAGGGGAGCCAAGCAGGGAGCCTCTTTTTTTTCTTGGAGGGGAGGTGTCAAAGCGCTGACAAAACTCACAACAAAACTTCTATGAGAAGAAAGCTTTAATTGGAAGTAGATCAGGTGACTGTAACGTTCGAAGTCAAATCTGTTCGGTACAAGAACAGCAGGCACTTATCAATACTTTTATCCTGCCCAAAACTTGAGCATTCCCAAGGGAGGGGGGGAGCCCCTCACCCAGGAGCCATCCCAGGCTTCCTGCCAAGGTGTTGGTCAGGCCGGCACCTCAGGCTAGCTGATAAGCTGTTTACAGGAACCGGGCAACATTGTTTCACAATAGGGGGAATATGCAGTGTGAAAATGCAAGGATCAAAGCAATGGGGAATCAAAGGAAAACTACAAGCAGGGGCTTTGGTTACATGAGAACGTTTTGGTTACATGGGAACATTCCAGCAAAGGCACAGCACAGACATAGCATACAAGATGGAGTCAGACAGGTTCACTGAACAGTAATCATGGCAGAGAGCAGGGACTGATCCTGACAGGAGGGAGAGAAGATCAAAAAAGGCAGAGAAGGGAGAAAAAATCCAGGACCGACAGAAGTTGAGAGAAATTAGGGGTTTCTCCTTTAAGGCAAGTCTATCACATGACCACCTGTGGCCAATCACGGGTCCTCTACCATGGAGGAGAGCCCAGATTCAAAACAGCCTGGTTTCTCTAATCCGAATCTTGAAATATTGAGTGTTAAAAGCACTCTAAGATAATGCACAATAAAGGTAGGGTCACTCCAGATCAATCCTTCTTGCTGCAGAAGGAAAATTTAAATCGCCCCAAATCCAAACGGAAATCACATTCTGTGTAGAGGGCAGGGACTGAATCAACCTGGGGTTGGAATAAAAGCTCCATGCAGTTTACACCCTGAGGAAGGAAGGAAGGAAGGAAGGAAGGAAGGAAGGAAGGAAGGAAGGAAGGAAGGAAGGAAGGAAGGAAGGAAGGAAGGAAGGAAGGAAGGAAGGAAGGAAGGAAGGAAGGAAGGAAAGGCAAATTCTTCAGGGACTGAAAAATGGAGTTCTTCTTCAGACTTTCAGTTGAGATAAGTGAACCAACCACCAACCAGAGCCCAGAGGTTCATCCGACCATCAACTGCACCCACAGAAGAAGAACTGAACCACAGTGCAGTAAAACTGGGTTAAATGTTCCATTGTTGAATGTTAAATTGTAAACAGTTTTCTTTTGATACAAGTTCCTATTATTAATTCAAATGTTATGTTGTTGTTGTTATGTGCGAAGTCGTGTCCGACCCATCGCGACCCCATGGACAATGATCCTCCAGGCCTTCCTGTCCTCTACCATTCCCCGGAGTCCATTCAAGTTTGCACCTACTGCTTCAGTGACTCCATCCATCCACCTCATTCTCTGTCGTCCCCTTCTTCTTTTGCCCTCGATCTCTCCCAGCATTAGGCTCTTCTCCAGGGAGTCCTTCCTTCTCATGAGGTGGCCAAAATATTTGAGTTTCATCTTCAGGATCTGGCCTTCTAAAGAGCAGTCAGGGCTGATCTCCTCTAGGACTGACTGGTTTGTTCGCCTTGCAGTCCAAGGGACTCGCAAGAGTCTTCTCCAGCACCAGAGTTCAAAAGCCTCAATTCTTTGACGCTCGGCCTTCCTTATGGTCCAACTTTCGCAGCCATACATTGCAACTGGGAAGACCATAGCCTTGACTAAACGCACTTTTGTTGGCAGGGTGATGTCTCTGCTTTTTAGGATGCTGTCTAGATTTGCCATAGCTTTCCTCCCCAGGAGCAAGCGTCTTTTAATTTCTTTGCTGCAGTCCCCATCTGCAGTGATCTTGGAGCCCAGGAAAATAAAATCTGTCACTATCTCCATTTCTTCCCCTTCTATTTGCCAGGAATTGAGAGGGCCGGATGCCATGATCTTTGTTTTCTTGATGTTGAGTTTCAAGCCAACTTTGGCACTCTCCTCCTTCACCCGCATCAACAGGCTCTTTAGTTCCTCTTCACTTTCTGCCATTAGAGTGGTATCATCAAATGTTATACAGCCAAATAAAGATTATTATATTGTACTGCTTTATAAAAGTTTCCATTATAAACTGCCCTGAGCCACAAGAGAGGGTAGTATAAGAATATAATTTTAAAATAAATAAATACATTTTATTTATAACTTTTGAACCCATTTCTTTTCTAAAACCAGACATGTTTAAGATAAGTGTGCTTCCTAGTACTTCTCTTGTATATCATGAACTTTTTATATTTAGTCATTTAAAATACTTTGTGATTGATTATTTATATAATATATTTTATTCTAACCTTTCTACAAGAACCTCAAAGTAATGTACTTATAGCCTCACATTACCCTGCTCAGGTAGATTAAAGGTTATGAGACTGTGGCAGCCCAAGTTCTCCTCATAAGCATAACAGCAGTTGAGAATTTGAGCCCATATCTTCCACATCCAAGTTTGACAGCTGGGCATACTGACAATCAACTAAAAAGGAGTTACCTAAAAATAGAAGGATAATATAAAATCAAAACAGATAGAATTCCCTCATGTGGTAAAACAAGTTCAATGCAGGGTCTTTCTTTGGAGAGAAAAGGCCAATAAGGAGAGAGGGGAAGTAGGAGCTCTTTCTTCCCCACTGTTTCAGATAAAACAACCCTTTTTTTTTTGGGGGGGGGGGTTGAATTCCTAAATTCTGTTTCACCTGGAACTTTTCCATGTATTCTACTGAATAATAATTACATCATAAAATGTCCTGACTTAAAATATATCTCATTAAGTCTGAACACAGATTCATTATAACTGCTCATTTCTTCTATAACTAAATTCATGTAAGAGACATGGAAATAAATACAACTCTTACACCAAATGTACATTATTCTACTACTAACGGTAGGTATTATTCCATTTTTCTCCATTAGGGATACATTACAGCAAGAACAAAGCAACCCATAAATGATGCAGAGCTCCAACAAGCTATTAAGTGAAGGATGCTGTTGGAGTGCTGATGTAGCTTACCCACAGTCCCTCAGCACTCACTAGAATCTCTTTTGTCTCCTGCTGTACACAGCCATCTAAAGTAAATGGAACTATGGGGCTACAGTTCTGTAACCTGTTCCCAACAGTCTGTTCCCAACTGTTTCTACAAATGATATTTGCCGTCTACATAATATTTTCTATGACGCACCAGAAAGGAGGGGAGCAGGGAAAGGGGGGAGTGAGCAACAGCTGCTGCATCATGATGTCAGTTCCAGGGAAACCCAGAAGTGATGTAGGGCAGGGGTAGTCAACCTGTGGTCCTCCAGATGTTCATGGACTACAATTCCCATGAGCCCCTGTCAGCGTTCGCTGGCAGGGGCTCTAGATGTAGGGCTCTAGAAATCACTGTAGGGCTCTAGATATCACTGGAAACTCTATGGTTAGACTATATCACAGGGTTTTGCCCAAATGTAACACTATGATGTAGCCAACGTCACTATTTTTATAGCCCTGCCACACACAGTAATAGCAAGAGGCTACAGCAGAAAGCTGGCAGCCAAATTTCTGTACTGTGCTTCAGAAGAAGGGGGGGGGGGTAACATGCAACATGAGAGAAAGGTCTATTCACAAACAATTTGCTTTAAAATGCTAAGCCCTTTGTAAAGGACTTCAGGATAGGAAACTGCTGCTGTTGTTTTTAAAAAGCAGACAACTAATTACAGAAATAAGGAAGCAAAGAATATGCTCAGTATCCTCAGTGCTAATTGATAACATAATATTATACTGATAGAATTTTTAAAAATCTATTACAAATTGTATTATCTCAAACTATGGATTTCCCAAGATGACTTGGAATATTAGCCCATATTTTACTCTGTTATCAAGCTGCAAAGAAAGAGAGTGGAAATTATGCTGCTGCTAGCTGGCAAACAATAATTCAATGATTCGTTTGGGGAAAATTGTATGCTGATAAACAAACCTTTTACAGCGTCTTACACATGTTGTTGCTCTATGTACACATCTTTTACAAGAAGACAAAAAAAAACAACAGTATAAAGAAAAACAATTAAACAGATATGTACAGTGATCTCTGTGAGGTATATTTTTATAAGAAACTCTGGGCATTATATCACAGGTCCCCAATTGTGCATTAAATGCCTTCAAGTCACTTCTGACTTATGGTAACCCTTCTTAATGACCTCCCAAATGTTTACTGAGTCAATCCATCTCATGCTGGTTTTTCTTTACCTGCAACCTTCAACTTTTCCTGGCATTATTGCCTTTTCTTGTGACTCTTGTTTTCTCATAAAGTGGTCGAAGTACAATAGTCTCAGTTTGGTCATTGTGGCTTCAAGGGAGATTACCCAAATTACCTGCACATATTTTTGTTTTCAGACTGTACTACTTTACAAGGCATCATTAGTAAATACTATTCTGTAAATACATTTAGAATATCATGAAAATCCCCATGATAATGTTATAAATTGCTTACAAGACACTGATGCCCACAAATGTGTGGAAAACATGCCAGCCGTTACACCATTTATTTATTTATTTATTTATTTATTTATTTATTTATTTATTTATTTATTTATTTAGATTTATTTTTATGGGATTTCTATCCCACCACTTCTCCAAAGGTCTTGTGGTGGGTTACAAACTAAAACTGTTTATATTTATTTATTATTTATTAGATTTTTAGACTGCCCTCCCATAAGGCAGTAAAAAGAAATATTTTATGCAGTAAAATGGACCTTCATACTTGGCACAAGATAAATGTTCCTTGGCACTTCCATACATACGTGTGAACAAATCTGGATTCCAGGGCACTGAGATGGCTTCTGCAATGGTTATGCTGATGAAGGGAAAATGTGCAATCATCATATAAACAGAGGTTCTGCTGCTACATGGCCCTATTTGCTACTGAAGGTTGATTAAATATTCATCTCTTTATTTTACAAGATCACTTACTAATTAATAATAGTATTACTTCATATATTAACCACTAATTATTAGTAGTATTATCTGACAAAGTATAGTATTATTGACACTATTATTTAATCTATTGATACATGGATAAAAATGTATTCAAGGCAGATACTGAAACATTACTGATGGAGATGGAGAAGCTGGAACAGGAGGAGGAATGTGAATAACATGAAAGTGACATAAAGTTGAAAGGCCGAAATCCCTGGGAGATTACAAATGTTGTGATAATGAACAAACTGCATGGAACGAACTGCATGGAAAAGGCTTGGAAGATCATGAGTGGGGTAACAATAAACAAGATGGGCAAGTAAAGAGAAAAGAAGAGATGATAGAAACAATGAGCCAGTTTTTAAAAATGGAAGTTTATGGCTTGGTGGCTAAAAACAGAAATGTTCACCAAAGTTACAACAGAAGACCAACCAGACCAGAAAGTTAAAAGCTGGAGTAAATCTAAAAGGATCAGAGTCCAACATAAGATAGTGAGCCAAATTAAATTGGTTTAATCCAGTTGAAAATGGAAAATACTCTAAAGCAAAGATCTTGACAACATTTACAAGATTCATAGAATATGACGCATGTTGGAGGATTCTACTTGGTTTACTTGACATTTTTGCTGTACCAATGACCACATCAAATTTGCTAGCCTCCCTAAAGAAACATCTGCTGGAAAATGGAGAGAATATCTATGTATTCATAAAACAAAAACTCTCTTCAGGGGTTAAACTAATTGGCAGATATATGGTAGTATTCTGTAAAATGTTTTTTACTTGATTTAATTTGTTTTAATGTTATTTATGATGTTATCTTATCACTTGATGTCACCTTCCTTGAGCCTCACGGGGTTAGAAAAATTAAAATGTTTATTGTTATTACTATTATTATTTAATATTTGGGATGATATAGTAGGGCATTTATGTTGACACTGACTATACCCCTCAACGACCGATTATGCATGGGACAGGTAATGAGGGGTGACGGCAGCAGGGCAGCCCCGATTGTGCATGACGCTGCGGCCATCCCAGCCTTGGCCCAGCACAGCATCCCAGAAGACCCGTGGTAAGGGAATGTGGAATCTTCCACATTCTCTGAGATGGTCCAGGCACCAGCAGGGGCTAACTTGGGCCGGCACCATGCATAACTAGCAGAGCTGGGCCTTTGGGCCCAGCCCTTCCCCTGACCTACAGTGTCCCTGCAGGGACACCACACGCCCCTGTCAGCTCTGTGGAGTCATGTAGCTTGCCGGGGAGTCCCCCCACCCCCACCTTGGTGGGAGAGTGGCATGCTGATCCCCGCCATCATGCGGTGGAGGCCCCATGCCCCCCACTCCCCCCCATTGCTGCCACCTCCAGGCAGCATACTGGGCTTTCCAGCCCCGGTGTTTGCGTGTACACGCGCTATGCTGGGGCAGTCTATGAACACTGGGGGATTCCTCCCCCATGCATATGTGAGAAGCACTGAAGCATGCTGCCCCGATGCAATGCCCGGCAGCAGCCCGTCATGGCTGCTGCCATGCATTATGGGTCTAAGTGAGGAGAGGTCTGGCTATTACTACTGGAAGGACCTCAGTGGAGTATAATGCCAGCAAACTGATTTCTGTCATCTGTCATTTCTCCAGCAAACTGATTTCTGTCATCTGAAGATCAGATGCAATACCAGGAAAACTCCAGTCCCCACCAGGAGACTGGCCCCTCTATCCAATCCACTTATACCTGTAGGAGGCTACAGGTATAAGCCTATTCCCACTGCCACTGCCACTAGCAGTCCCAAAAACTAGAATAATTTTAAAAGTGTAAAACTTTCATAGCCTCTGTGTAAGGGTTACACAAAACATTCATCATCCATGTTTATGCACAACGTAGTATTTTGGTTGATCCTTAAATCCACTCTGCTATTATTCATCGTCACTGTTACCAGTTAGGATTGCTATGGCACCTACTATACCTATTGCCTACTTATCTACTGCTGGATGCTTCCTTTATAAACTGTTGATTTGGCTGGATTTTTGTTTTCTTTGATAAGCATTTTGAACGTCCTTTTCTGAAACATTAGAAAATAATTTAAATATTTTTTTAAAAATAACATTTATAGCATTATAGTACACCTAAATTATACAAGAGAAACAAAATTTAGACAATAATAATAAATAAAGACTTCAAATTATTACTGGCAAGCCATGAGACTAGGGGAGAGTATCTCAGGACCCTAGTGCCTGAGCCAAGTGAATAGCAGTGCCCATGAATCCCATTCTGGACAGTTGTTGCAAGACTTTTATATTACTAATTTAGTATATTCCTTCTCCATTTGATAATCATGGCCCCTCCTGTCAGCACTGAAATCTCCTTGGAGGAAGATTTGGAGGTGGCTGCTGATGAAGTGCAGGCACCTGAAATTAATCAGCTTCCAGTTCAGCCAGAAACAACAGCAAGGTGTTTGAGATGGAGAATGCTCAACGGAAGGCAATTAGTCAGTCTTTGGACACTGACAGCTCTGACTCCCCTTTCCCAGCTTGTAAGTGCAGACAGAAATTTAGAGTAGCATTACTGGAGAGGCAGAGTTCTGTTCACCTACAGAGCTGGTGTTGCTGGCAAGCAATTATGGCAGAAGCAGTCACCAGGCAAACTGCAAACTGGATTTAAGGTACACTCCGGAAGACTCTGGTGTGGAAGTAATGTGGTCAACCTGTGACATCCTGACTCTACACCCTGACCTTGAACTTGGAAACTCATTGACTGGCATCTTGATTACATAGCTGTAACTTCTCAGCTTGTTTTGGACACTCCTGGCTCTGGTAATCCCTGATGTTGACATCTTGCCTTGTTTATGACTGCTAATTTGGTCACTGCTTTCAGTAAAGATTGTGGCTGCAGGAATAGCAGTTCCAGTTTCAGACTGTGTTCAGCAGCTGCTCCAGCTTAAGGTCTATCCTCTGAACCAGCACTGCTGCTGTGGCAGCACACCTGAACTTCCTGTCAAAATCCTGTAATCATAACCTTTGCCATTTTCTTTCTGGCTACTTTGGAGGGTGGACTCTATGGCATTGTACCCTACTGATGTCTCTGCGCCCCCCATACCCCATCCCCAAATCTCTAGGAATTTCCCAATCTGGATTTGGGCAACACTATCCCTCATCCCCAGTACTGCTTCCCTGTTTCCCACCTTTGCCCTCTCTGAGGCTTGGGGAGGTGGGGGCTTGAGTTAGAGGCTCCAAAACAACAGGGTATCTGCCAGTCTCTTTTCTGAAGAACCCCAACATTTTTAGAAATTTAGACCAGGGAGTCTGATTCTAGTGGTGCCCCCAATCCAGACCCATTATATATTATGGAGCTAAGACTAGTGTAGACTAGACCTAATCTTAGCTATCCACCATAGGCTATAATGGGGCTAGTTGGGGCACCTTCTTTGGGTTGAACCCCCTAATCCAAACCTCTTGAAACTTGGGGAGTCTTCATAGAAGAGGCTCTGGAAGATACCTGGAGCATTTAACTCAACCACCCACCCAACCACCCACGCCATGGATTAAGCAGGAACTTGAAATTTGCCATTGATTTCAATGGGCCCTAAATTCAAAACAGCTGTTTCAGATGGGGTTTAAAAGGGCTGAAACAGGTTCCTCTGAACCTGAAACAGTTTGAATTTTTCCCCAAGTACACATCCCTAGTGGCGACACAAAAACCCTCCACAGACCTTTGCCTTTTACGATGTATGAAAGTCAAGTATTCTAGCTTCTCTTGTATAATCAATGTTTCCATAATACCATTATACTGCTGAAGTAGTCCTTTATTTTAACTCACCTATTATCCTTGTAGCTGAAGAAAGTAAATTCTATCTTGTTATTGAATGATATGTGACATGCAAGCTTTGTCACTGTTGGCAGAAATATACCTTGATGACAGTTGCTGAAAGAGCTGAACAGTTTGTCCTTGGCAAGTAGACAGTATCTTGCATTTGTTCATCTCTCCTTACAATTTTATTTTGTTAGGAATAGTGACGTCTAATTCTTGCAGTGCCAATATCCAATATTTTGAATGAAAAACATTTTCTAAAACATACAATGTATATGACATTTCAGTCTAACAACATAAATAAAATACTCTCATTGTAGAACTGCCATTTATATAGAATGAACACCACAAGTTCCATAACAGTATTGGCCTGCCCACGGTCCATTTCTTTCATTGGAATCTAGTCTTGGATGTGCATCCAATTACAAATACCATTGAAAACAATTCAAGATAAACAAAGTTGTACTAGGTTGCCTGTCCACTTGGGGTTAGATTCTAAGGAAAAAGTAGATTCCTGAGAACAAGTCCTTGTACAGTCTCCTCCAGAACATAAAAGACTGGTTACCATCTGGTAGGCTCTCTTGTTGCTGAAAGTCTCAGTGGCACCAGTGGGCAAGAAGATGACAAAATGGTGTTCCTACAGCTTGGGATAGGACTTCAATCTAGCAGAAAGTTTCCTTGCCTTGCAGTTTCATGGAGCCAACAGGTAAGAATAGGGCTACACATTATGTTCATGTTCTTTGTAGCTAATTTATCCCATATCTCCAGAAGGCTGTCATAAATCCGTCCTAGGTCTATGTGTGCATACATGCCTGTTGCATGTTTGTGTGTATAGAAAGCATGTTCATAGAATCATCAAATCATAGAATCATAGAGTTGGAAGGGGCCATACAGGACATATAATCCAATCCCAATAGAGCCATCAATTCCTTGTCTATCAAATATGATTCAAAATTAAATTCCACAGGCATGTAAAGTCATATCAAATACTAATTTATTCTTCTAGTAGTCAATTCTCATTTGAACACAATCAGAACAGGTTCCAGGGTTACTTAATTCCCCATTTTCCCTGTCTTATTCGGTGATTGTGAGACTTCCAATATTTTCAAGTTACAGCATATCGGATATCAACTTGGCTCTCAGCTCATCAAATTCTGGAGTCCTTACTATGACAGAGCCCTACACTCTGCCACCACCAACTGGCTGAGGATCCCTGGCCCCAAAGAAGTACGTTGGGCCTCAACCAAGGCCAGAACTTTCTCAGTTCTGGCCCCCATCTGGTGGAACAAGCTCCCTGAAGAGATCAGGGCCCTCCCCGAACTCCCATAATTCTGTAGGGCCTGTAAAAGGGAGCTCCTCCACCAGACATTTGGTGTAGTTAGACCAACCAAACAACATCTGCTGGTCCCCAGTCACCCCTCACAATGATCTGAATCCAAACCGACCTCCCTAAGGGTTCTTATTAGAAGCTATAAAAGTTATTATTATATATTGTAAATTGTTGTAAATGCGTTAACTTGAAACCCACTGTTATGATTATTGTTATTAATAGGGGCCAAACCCATTGCATTCAGGAATACAATAGGTGCTAGATTGGGGAGAGTGGAAGGACTCTGAGGATGGCCTCTCCATCCTGTCAGGACCTGGAAAGGATGCAGGCTGGAGGCCCCAGGGCAGGGAACTCACCGGCAGGGGCAGCTCTCACGCATCAGGGATCTGCAGCCTCCGAGCCTCAGAGGGAAATGGAAGGAGGAGCAGGTGGTCACAGGTGAGAGATGGAAGGTGATTGGCTGACTGATAGACAGACAGGCAAGCCAGTTGGAGGACGAGGCACTCAGGGGCAGGACAGCCACCCTGACTGGGTATTAAGTGCGTGGCACTTAAGCCCTGAGACACGCTTCTCCTCCAAGGCCTTACCAAAAATATATTATGTGGAACAGATTGTTATCATGATTCAATGTATACCTCCATGTTTTATGTAAACCACCTCTGCCTTATGGGAGGGCTGTACAGAAATATAATGAATAAATTTATGAATATGTTGACTAACATAGGGCCCAAGACTGATCCCTGAGTCACTGCACTTGTTACTTCTCTCCAAGATGATGATGAACCATTAACAAGCACCCTTTGGGTGGATCTGTCAACCACCTAACAGTAATAGAATCCATACTGCTTTTTACCAACTTGTCAACAAAATATAATGTGGAACCTTATCAAAAGATTTACTGAAATCATGATGAACTATATCCACAACACTCCCCTGATCCAGAATGGTAGCCTTGCTGACTCTTAGTAATCACAGCCATCTGCTGTAGTTGCTCAAGGACTGTTTTAAAATTTTGCCAGCTATAGACATCAAGCTAACAGGCAAGTAATTACCCAGTTCTTCCTTTTTCCTTTTCTTGAAGATAGGAACAACATTTGCCCAGCTCCAATCTTCTGGCACTTCACCTGTTCTCCAAGAATTCTCAAAAATAATGGACAGAAATTCAGAAATTACATCTGCAAGTTCTTTTTAGTACCCTTGGATTCAGTTCATCTGGCCCAGAGGATTTAGTTTCATTTAAAGGAACTAGGTGTTTATGGGCTACCCCTACAGTGATCCTAGGCTACAACTCCCATCCCTCATCACATTATATGATTTTGCCATATTGAGCCCATTAGATCAGTGGTCCCCAACCTTTTTATCACCAGGAACCGGTCTATGCTTAACAATTTTACTGAAGCCCGGGGGGGGGGTAGTCTTGTGCCGAGGGACATCGTCACCGCTGCCTGAGCCACTGCTCCACTTGCTTTCCTGCCAGCACCCGACTTCCCGCCACCAGCTGGGGGGCACTGCCAGCAGCAGCTGTGCAGTGCAATGCCGAGGGGGTCCCCAGCCATGGCAGCCGTCAGAGAGCACCAAAGGTGAGCCATCGCTAAAGTGGCAGGGCAGCCCCGCAGGCCAGCAGCCGGGGAGGAGAATGAGGAGGAGCCGTGGCCCACTACCGACTGATCCATGGACTGATACCAGTCCCCGGAACGGGGGTTGGAGACCGCTGCATTAGATCATGGTTCCCTGCCTTTATTAGGACTTCTAGTTCTTCCTGCGTGTTTCCCATAGTGTAGAGACAGCGTAATCCTCCATGTGTGTGTCCCTGGGTTTTAGTTTTTTAATTTACCTATAAGTTATTTCTTTCCTATAGACACAAGGAAATGATTATAATTCTAAGAACAAGTTAATGGTTATTTTCCCCTACATTTACTTAATTTATTTATTAAAAATATATATATATATCATCTTTCTGCCCTGATCGGGGCTACCAAGTTGGCTGACAGATGAAAAACATACATTGTAAAAAAATATTGTTAAAACACTTAACACCAATCTAAAATACACATACTGTACAATAAAATATACATACATTAAAAAATTAGGGCAGGAAGGAAGCATCATTGAGAGAATGCCAGACTAAACAATAACGGTCTTCATCCATGGTGGAAGATAGCAGAAAGGAACGGCCAAGTCAATCTGGGAAGAGATTTCCAGAGTTTTGGTGCCTTGGCACCCAAAGCATGGCCTTGGAGAATGATTGTAGCAGTTGCTTGCTATCCTTGGCTTTTGCCAGCCTATCTACAGACACAGAAATAATATTATTCGAAGAACTTATAAGAATTCTTCCAAGTTTTTCTGTTGTTTTCTTTTGTTGTTTTTTGCTGAATGGCTACAATTTAAAACTAACCTAAAAATCTTTACTAAAAATATGTCAGATTTTAATTAACTAAACAACAAAACTAAAGTGTAATAATCCATTTCCTGAATAATTATATTTTTCCTTGCAGATTTTTCACATTGTAAATATCCAAGTTATTATATTCACTTGTGAATTAAACATTTTTCAATAAGAACAGCTTAAAGCAATTCACATTTCATGACAAAATCAGATATTGTTTTGAAAACTGATAAATTTTATTTGTAATGGATTTTTATCCTGCTCTTCTTCCAAGGAACTTGGGTTGATTGATATTGCCTAAATTTATATACCAAGGGGGATTTGAACCAGTATTCTCTCAGCTCTAGTTAACATTCTAAGTACTATACACCGCAGCAGTTGTCAAATTTTGCTGTTATAAGATACATTTCAATCAGAGGAAAAATTAACCAAATGTACATATCAAACAAGTTATCCAGCAGAATAAAACTCGAAGCTGCAGCTCCTATAAAAGGGATGTTACAATTTTTCTGTGAACTCAAGGATCACTGTCAATTATAAATAATGCATAATTGTTTTAGCAGGAAAAAGTTATAAATAAGGATTATATAACAATGTAGTCAAATGAGCTCTGCATTGCTCCACAAGCAAATAGGCTCATTCACTGGAATAGAGTCCAGAAAACAAATTTCTTTTTATATTTGTCATAATCTCAAGCATTTTCAGCAACCTTAAGACATTATATGATAAAAACACCATATTTGATTCATGGTATCTTATTCCAATCAGACATATGGTCACTAAATAGTATCTGGACATCTTTTATAATGTATATTATTAATCTGCATAATTTGACTAAGACTACCTATGGAGAACAATCCTGCACGATTGCTGAATATTTTTAAAACCCATGCATTTGCACTAAGATTATTGGAGATGTGAGAATTAGGACATCAGCATTCTGTAGGATTACATCCTAGCACATACAGTGTACTTATTAAATAAAACACCATGGTTAAATCAAAACTTCAGTTTCCTCTAACAAAAGCCTATCAGAGGAATAGAAATTTCCTGCCCCCTTCAGAAACCTTAGGAACTGCAGGGGGGCAGATTAGGACAGAAGTTGATAGTAGAAAGGGGGAATTCGGGGGAAAAATGACCAGAAAAATTAGTCTGGATGCACCTCATATCTCAGCATTGTGCATTAAACATATGGCATATTCTAGCCTAAAGCATTGGCAAAAATCATTGCACCCAGACAGAACTATATTCATCTGGTTCTTTCACTTAAAAAATTAAAATAATGTCAAAAGTTTATATTATAAAATTGCTTGAACCATATTTCCTTTTTGTTTTTGTTAAAGTGAAAACCCCACTGTTGGAACTCATTCCAATTATTTTCTGACACCACCTTACTAACCTGGAACACAGGACTACTTGAGAAATAAATTCAACAGAAAGTAAATACATTTTCTTGTTTCATTAAAAATATTTTTGACATTATTTGTATCTAAAATAATTATCTTGACAGACTCACCAGAGCTATATCTTCATCAGTAATCACAATGCTGGCTGACTAAAACTAAAGGTCAGCTACATAGTACTGACATCTATTCACTAACTCTTGGTTCAGGTGGTATTTCTAAAATAATACGAACTGGAAGTTATTATGCGTTTCTGGCTAGACCTACAAGAAGCATGTTAGAAAGGGGGAAAAGAAGAGGATACATGTATTGAGAGATGCTCAAGAACACAAGAAATTGAAGACAAATGTACAGAATAGAAAACTCAAATTAAATCCAGGGAAAGAACAGTCAATGCACAGTCAATGTAAATTTTGTCGTTTCCCCCAGAAAGCTGGTGGTAGGCCTAGCTACCCACGCACACCCTAAGCAGAGGCTAGAGGCTACCAGGTCCCTTCTGCCAACCAGTGGGGCACAAAGGGACATACCGGGAGGAGTTGGGAGACCCATCCTACTACAGTGATGTACCCACATGACCCAGAAGTGATGCTACCACTTCCAAGGTAAGGCAATGCTCAGGTATTTGGGCAAAAACACTACAGTAAACTTTATTATTTATTTATTTGTTTGTTTGTTTGTTTATTTTTCGATTTAATCCCCGCCATTCCCTGGCTGGCTCATGGTGGGTTACAGAGTCTTATAAAATCCCCATTAAAATACCATTAAAAGACTTATAAAAAAAAAAACATGGCAGAAAACCCACTTCCAACCCCCACTACTAGCAGGGTGGAAAAGAAGGTCTGATGATGTACTACTCAAACCCTAGGGGAAGAGTCGGTCTACCTTGCTAGCCCCAGCCTCAACCATAGACCTGGCGGAAGAGCTCCATCTTGCAGGCCCTGCAGAATACTGAAAGATCCCACAGGGCCCACAGCTCACCCGAGAGCTCATTCTACCAGGTAGGGGCCAGGACCAAAAAAAACCCTAGCTGAGGCTAGGCGCACTTCCCTGGGGCTGAGAACGACCAATAAATTTTCACCCGCAGAGCATAAGGCCCTACGGGGGGTATAGGATGATAGGTGGTCCTTCGGTTAGGTAGGTCCCAACCCGCGTAAGGCCTTAAAGGTTAAAACCAAAACCTTGAACTGGATCCGGACAGCAATTGGCAACCAATGCAGCTGCCTCAGCACAGGCTGGATGTGGGCTCTCCAAGATGTGCCAGGGAGGACCCTAGCAGCTGCATTTTGCACTAACTGAAGTCTCCTGATGAAGGACAAGGGTAGGTCCGCATACAGCGAGTTACAAAAATCTATTATGGAGGTGACTGTTGCATGGATCACTGTGGCCAAGTGTTCAGGGGACAGATAGGGCGCTAGTAGTCGAGCTTGATGAAGAGGGGGAAATGCCGGGCTGGCTACTTTCTTGGCCTGCACCTTCATAGTCAGGGAGGCATCAATGGTGACACCCAAATTCCTGGCCTGGGATGCGATGGTAAGTTGCGTCCCTGCCAGGGTGGGTAAACGCGCTTCCTGATCCAGCCCCCTACCACAGGACCTCCATCTTGGAGGGGTTGAGTTTCAGGCGACTCTACTTAAACCATTCCATCACTACTTCCAAACATCTGGCAAATGGTTCCGGGGGAGAATCCAGGTGACCGTCCATAAGGAGATAGAGCTGGGTGTCATCAGCGTACTGATGGCAACTCAACCCAAAACTCCACACCAGCTGGGCCAGAGGGCGCATGAAGATGTTAAACAATCTGAGGGAGAGAACCGCACCCTGAGGGACTCCACAAGGGAGTCTATAGGAACGCGAGAACTCATTCCCCACAGCAACCTTCTGGGTCTGGTTCTGGGGGAAGGAGCGTGTCCGGCGCAAGGCTGTACCCTGTTTCCGTGTGCCGGCGAGGTGGTGGACCAACAGTTCATGGTCCATGAGGTCACTGGTCTGATCCAGAAGCTTGCTCTTTAGTTAAGCAGCTCACATTTATTTTGTAAGGAAAAAACATATAAAATTATTTTTAAAATATAAGTGGGTTTTCAAAAGTTTCATTACCAGTATTTTGTAACACTGTGATTTTAGTCTTAAGTGAGCTGATTGCACATTTAAATAGGGAAATGTGCCTTCATAGGAACACTCACTGCTATCATCTGAACACAGTTTTATTTATAGATCAGGTACAGCAAGCAGCTGGTATGAATGGATTGTCAAGGAGCCTGATTATATCATGGTAAAAGTGCATCAATATGCTAAAAGGCGGATGGAGCTCTACAGGTCTTATTCTAGTTTACTGAATGTATCATTCATTACCTTGAACAAAGTACAGCTCCATTTATTAATTAGAACTGCCTTCCCAGTGGAAACTCGAATGGCTTCCTTCTGATGGACATGAAGGCTTATACCCAGAATTAAACTGTGTTGGTCTTAAAAGTGCCACTGGATTCACACTTTGTTCTATTGCTTTGGTGTTCTCCAGTGGCCGCCGTGGCTGGGGCTCGCCCTCGGCGTAGCACTGCGCAGCTGCTGCTGGCAGTGCCCCCCAATGGGCGGTGAGAAGTCAGGGGTGCCAGCAGGAAAGCAAGTGGAGCAGGGGTCAGGCAGTGGCGAGGTCCCTTGGCAAAAGACTACCCCCCCCCCAGGCCGGAGTAAAATTGTCAAGCGTTGACCAGTCCTCGGTGATAAAAAGGTTGGGGACCACTGATATATAGAAATGAAAGCATTAAAACTCATTCCCACCAACCTTCAAAATGGATAATCTTTCACGTTAACAAATTCTCACGTTATACCAATCCTTACACCAAACAGTCATCTCTCATTCAACTCTAACCCTTTCATTTGTCAAAAACTCCAACTCTAATAGTTCTTACCCTCAAGCTTCCTAGCACTCAGATTTTATTATTTGTTTCTGAACGCCACTCTCATTCATCCATGCGTTGCTAGGGTAATTTTCACCACTCTGCCTGTCTTCATATGGCTACGAAAATCATCACAGAGGTACTGAACTAATAATGGTCCTTTATCCCAGTGGTCCCCAACCTGCGGGCCGCGGCTCCCTCTCCCTCGCCATGGCGCCGGGCCGCGGCTCCCTATCCCCGCCCCTCCCCCCCGCAGTAAAAAACTTCCCAGGCCGCAAGCTTGCGGCCCGGGAAGCTTCTTACTGCGGAAGGGCGGGGAGAGGGAATCAGGGCTGATGCGCGGGCGCGGCCCGATGCGCGGGTGCGGCTGATGCGTGGGCGTGGCCCGCGCGGGCCGCGGGCCGCGCCCCGATGCCCTGCCGGTCCCCAACCTCAGAAAGGTTGGGGACCACTGCTTTATCCAAATGAAGATGCAATAGAAGCTGAAAATAGGGAGGAGTAACAGAAAAAGGTACCAGAATCCATCCTAGCAACTCCAGCCTAACAACATTTCAATTAATTCTGTATCTATGACACTGCAGTGCAAACCCTTCCCAAACATTCTGCCCTACGCACTATACTAGTTTCCAACAGCAGAAGGCTGTAATCTCTAAGCATCAGAATGAACTCAAGGGTCCAGGTGGCGCATGGGTGGTACAGGCATCCATAGAATGAAAGGGACAGCTGCTTTATTTCATCTGTAGGAGTTGAAAAAACACCTCTGGCGTTCAGTGCAGCTAGAGAGACACTTGAAAAAATCTGAAGTTTGTTTAAATGAAATTTGGAAGAGTTCAGTTAGGAAACCCAGAAGATGAGAAAGAAAAATATTTTAAACCTGTAAATTCAAGAAATCATTGTGCCATTTATTGGCACTCTATTCAGATGATGTAAGTCTTTCAGAAAATGCCATCACTCTCACATGGCCAAAGCATTAGCAAGTGTGCTATAACAGAAACTCTCAACTCATAACTCAAAATAAAACTATCCACCAGATATCATTAAACAGGCTTAATAATACCAGAGTGGTTGGAACAGAATCTGGGAGACCTCGATTAAGGTGACCAGATTTCAAGATTGAGAAAGAGGGACAGCATTGACCGGAGAGGTCTGGAATAACCTAAGGTGGTGGTCCCCAACCACTGGGCTGCGGCCCGGCACCGGCACCGGGCCACGGCTCCCTCTCCCCAGCCCCCCGCAGTAAGAAACTTCCCACACCGCAAGCAAATCGGCTGCAAAAGCAGCCGATTAGCTTGCGGCCTGGCAAGCTTTTTTTTTTGTGGGAGGGGGTGGAGAGGAAAGCAGGGCCGCGCATGCACGTTAAATTCCTTTTAATGCGATGACGTAGTTTACAAAAACTCTGCTATTAAACTGATACATTTAGAACAAGAGTCTCTAATTCCAATGCATAGTTACCAAGTGGCACAAAAACCAACAAATACTATACTATATAGTAAAAAATAACATAGTAACCAGACAAAATATGTTCATAAGCGTTGATAGTTGATAGTTGATATGGCTAGGTAAACATAAAATGGGCCTCCGGTAATTCCCCATTTCAATCTTGCCTTTCTCAATTATCTTTAAAACAAACGTCTTCCAAAAAGTATCCCACTGAAAAAGGTAACTGACTATGAACAATGTTTTGATGTCAAATAGTGTCTTCAAAATCATGTAATACACAGCTTGCTACTCCATTGTAATAATACATATATTTATGTAGGATCAAGCCTCTGTGTGAACATATGTCCCTCAATGTGCTAATATAAGGTGACCAGATCTTGAGGAAATTGAAGCGGGACACCGAGGGGGGGGGCGGCAGATCCTGCTTGGCAGTGGTGGCGGGGCAGCAGCAGCGGGGGGGCGGCTTTTGTTCGATGGCAGCTCTTTTCCTGGCCCCTCCAACCCGGCTTGCCCACCTGCTTTGTGTTTCCAGTCAGCCGTGAGAGAGGAACTCAGGCTCGGCAGGAACAGGGAGCACCCCGTTTCGGCTCCAGCAGCGCCTGCCTCGTTTGCTTGCCGCCCGGCTTGCCTTTGCCTCCTTTCTGGCCAGCCAGCCAGCCAGCCGGCCACAGCAAAACGGGGAATGGGGTGGAGGCAGCCGCCTGACCGCCCGCATCATCCCCGCTGGGCCTGGAAGACGGGGGCGGGGCGGAGGCAGCCACCTGACTGCCTGGATCAAACCCGCTGGGCCTGGAAGACGGGGGCAGGTCAGAGGCAGCTGCCTGACTGCCCGCCCCATCCCCACTGGCCCACTGCATGGCTCCACCGCCACCGCCTCCCTATGGCTACCTGCTTTGCCTTGTCCTGTATTGCCTTGCCTTGCCTCGCGCCGCCCGCACCGCCTCGCCTCGTGATGGGCAGAGCGCCGTCGCGGGACATCTGCGTAACATGGCGTGACGCGGGGCAAGTGGCCTGAAGGTGGGGCAGTCCTGCTAGAAGCGTGACAGATGGGAACCTTATGCTAATGATATTAGAAAATGAGTTCAATCATTTGTAAATTACAGATATTTTAGAGAAATACTCATAGGACTTCGAGCCTTACAAGCTGTTGTATATGCCTGATCTCTAGGTAACCAAATGGTACTTTTTTTTACTTAAATCTTATTTCAAAAATATCCTTTCAGATATGGGTACTGGTCTTACAAAAATCTGACAGAGGAGTCTTTATGATAGCTTTTCAACTGTTGATGCTATCACTTCCAACTTACTATCGGCCGCTGCTGTGAACTATACATGAAAGTTAATAGGCTGCAACAACCAGTCTAGAGATCACTAATTCACATAAGTAGAATCGAGTGGCACTGTTTCCTACTAAAATCTATTTAGGCCATTCAGTCAGTATGATAGTTTATCTTCCAACCATGTTAGTTTGGGTACAGTGTTTCTGCATGCCCTTAGAGTAGAGGGAACTCCCAGGAAAGACTGGGGAAAATTTCAGCCTGCTGAAGGTGAAGGGAGCAGAAAAGCTGCACTCTGCTGGCAGAAATCTTGTGCTATGGAAATTCGGTTCTGAATCCAACTTTTATATCTTCCTTTCATCTAAGTTAATTATTTGGCAAGAACAAACATGCACTATTGCTGCTTTGTTCTCTTCTGAAAAAAAGGACAAGGAATTTGTTTTTGACATGTGAAATTGAGGTGACAAGGGTATAGAAGGAATATGGAAAGTCATGCTAGAGGAGGGAGCCCAAATTTACATGTATTAAAGAAGTCCTCCTCTATATTTCCACCAGTGCCAGCTTTCTTTTTAAAAGTTTCCATTATGCTTTTCAAATCATAAACCAACAGTTTAAACCTAAAAGGACAATCTCTAACATGCATTTTTAAAAGGGCAATCTCTAACATGCATTAACACTCCTACTTTTATGCATAAAACATCCACGTTTTATGTAAACCACCCTGAGCCTCATGGGAGGGTGGCATAGAAATATAATAAATAAATAAATAAATAAATAAGATCCCAAGACTAATTTTTGAAAAAGATTCTGAACACAGCATTTAAAACAGCATACAAATCTAATGAAGCAGAATGGAATCTTTTGAAGTAATATGATAAACCAAAACATTATGTTTTGCAGCCAATATCTACTCTCTCAATTGTGTTTTTTTTTAATGTTTCATTTCACACAATCTCTGCAGCTCTGGCATTCCTTTGGCAAGCTCTTTATTTCAGTGGTACTGCTGTAAAAGCTTCTGGATGACACATCTCCTTTAAAACTGAATTACTGTAATATGGTGTGGAGAGGAAAGAGAACACTACCTATACCAAGAATTACATTTGTGCCCTTCCTCTAGCCTTCCTATCAGTTGTAGAAATATAACAACACGTTTTGACCTCTTCACAATATTTAATTGTTAATATTTAATATTTAATTATTAAATTCCATGTAAAAGAAAATGTTATAAAAATACTGTAAACAATTAAAACATTATGCATCTCCAACATGATCACAAAGCACGTTTACCTGCCCTAGGAGCATGCACCTTAACATCTTGCCCTCAGCCAGGAATCTGGGTGTGACCCTGGATGCCTCCCTATCAGTAGAGGCCCAGGTCACTGGAGTAGCCCACAGTGTTTTTCCACCTGCACCAGCCAAGGCTACTAGTGCCCTGTCTGTCCTCACCTTCCAGCTTGATTTCTGCAACTTGCTCTATGCGGACCTACGCTTGTCCTTGACTTGGAAATTGCAGCTGGTACAGAATGCAGCTGCTAGGGTTCTTACAGGTACATAAAGGAAGGCCCATATCCACCCCGTCCTGAGGCAGCTGCATTGGTTGCCAGTTGCGGCCCAGATCAAGTTCAAGGTTTTGGTATTAAGCTCTAAGGCTATTCGCAGTTTGCGCCCCACTTATCTGAGGGACCGCCTACCTCCTTATACCCCTGCAGGGCACTTAGCTTCATGGGTTCAATTTTTTGGGAGATTCCCGGCCTGAGGAAAGTTCAATTGGCCCCAACCTGGTGCAATGAGCTCCTGGGAAGCTCCTGGAGCTGTCACAGTTCTGCCAGGCCTGCAGACTGGAGCTCTTCCACCAGATCTTTGGCTGAAACCAGGTCAAGTAAGATCCCCTCCTCGAGTCAACTGGTATATCATGTTGCTCCCTACCAATCTGAGCGAAATGCGGCCTGTTGAGCAGGAATGAGAGGGTGTTATCACCGTTAACTTCAGTAAATGGTTTTATTGTTTTATGATTAAAGGTAAAGGTAAAGGTATCCCCTGTGCAAGCACCGAGTCATGTCTGACCCTTGGGGTGACGCCCTCCAGCGTTTTCATGGCAGACTCAATACGGGGTGGTTTGCCAGTGCCTTCCCCAGTCATTACCGTTTACCCCCCAGCAAGCTGGGTACTCATTTTACCGACCTCGGAAGGATGGAAGGCTGAGTCAACCTTGAGCTGGCTGCTGGGATCGAACTCCCAGCCTCATGGGCAAAGCTTTCAGACGGCTGCCTTACCACTCTGCGCCACAAGAGGCTCTTGTTTTATGATTAAGGGGATTTTATCGTGGGGTTTTATTACTGTTACCCAGCAGGAGCCATCTTGCATGGGAGTGGCAGGCTATAAATCAAATAATAAGTAAAATAAACAACTTTTTAATTATTTTTTTTTAAGTAAGAGAATAAGCAGGATAAAGTTGAGGGCACCTCATTATATCATCTCTTCCAGTATTTTCTTTCTCCTGATAATTATTTCAGTTTCCTGACCATTCTCAAAGCTTACCAAAAATAATGTGTCTTTAAAATGAATACGAACTGACACTCAGTGTGCAAAGTTGAGGCTCCTCCACTGACCCACAACACGTACATTGAGCTGGACTGTCCTTTCCATCAATATCTTTTCCCTCCCACTGGAAACTATCTCCTTCATCAGATCCAAAAAAACTCCTCTATGCTTATCTCCCTTCTGTCCTGGGAAAAACACTCAAAGAGTCCCTCATGCACTTATTTCCTTTTTATTTGCACCATGTAGGTATCTATGGTGACTAAAGATGAAATCAAAAGCTTCACAAAAAGCCCACGTTTCCCAAGTAGTATACATTTCATTCTAATCTCAGTCCATGTAAATTACAGAGAAATTGTGGAGGCATGCAAAACTATCCGCATAAAATAAATTGCTGGTTTTTTTCTCCTTTATTTTTCCAGGACTCAGTTGTAGTGTTAAAAACAAGCTTCTTAACTAAGCCCTGGTGAGATTCTAGCAAAAATTAAGCAATTCATTCAAGAAAGGTAGTCGTGTCAGACTGCTGAATTAGCCCTGCCTACAACTCTTTGTTTCCTCAATTTAGTAAGATTAAATAGATCAGGCAACTAACTTTCTTGTCAACATACATAGGCTTCCTATTCCTATGAATATATAACAGAGCCATGATTATCCAACAGAGAATTAGAAATATTAAACCCAGTGGACTTAGGGTTTGCCAAATTTTGTGCTGGATGCAAACATATTTTTAGATGCTGGAAGACAAAGTTCTACTGCCATTATTATGCACATCATTTCTTTTTTGTCCTGAATGATTTTATTCTTACTCGTTTTGCATGTTATTTTAAGCATTATCACAACTGCTCCGATAACAGTATTGCAAAATACATTTTCATTTTTTCATCAACACCTATCATTGAATAATAGGCCCTCATTGGTGGGGGATGGAGATCCCCTGCTATTACAACTGATCTCTAGGCAACAGAGATCAGTTAACCAGGGGGAAATGGTTGATTTGGAAGGTGAATTCTCTGGTGACTCTATTGCATTGAAGTCCTTCCCCTGCTCTCCTCAGGCTTCACCCCCAAAATCTCAGGTATCTCCCAAGCCAGATCTGGCAACCCTACCCACTGGAATTTGATTCTAATGCAGGGCCATGACACAGGCAATACTGTGGATAGCCTCCCCCCCCCATGCCATTTTCCCAGAATGAAATGGCCGTGGAAAACCCTTACTTGCCCTAGAGTTGGCAGCAGGCCTGATGGTTTCCCAGGAACCCATCCATAAGTGTAAACTTAATGCCCCTGCTGTGAATAATTGCATTTATTTTATAAAACTAAAATCCGATGGCACCATAAAGACTAACAACTGTCATTTCAAAGTCCTCCAACAACTCCCAGAAACATGTAAATGTTACGGTTTAGTGTGATGAATCATTTGAAAAAGTCCAACAAAGCATTTGATAAATTCATGGGATTTGCTGTACCAACACAACCAGTCAGATAATAGACATATTAAATGAAAATAATGCCCCACTAGATTGAGTGAGGCTCACATCTTTGTTGTTGTTGTTAGGTGCGAAGTCATGTCCAACCCATTGCGATCCCATGGACAATGATCCTCCAGGCCTTCCTGTCCTCTACCATTCCCCGGAGTCCATTTAAGCTCGCACCGACTTCTTCAGTGACTCCATCCTTTTGCCCTCGATCGCTCCCAACATTAGGCTCTTCTCCAGGGAGTCCTTCCTTCTCATGAGGTGGCCAAAGTATTTGAGTTTCATCTTCAGGATCTGGCCTTCTAAGAAGCAGTCAGGGCCGATCTCCTCTAGGACTGACCGGTTTGTTCGCCTTGCAGTCCAAGGGACTGACAAGAGTCTTCTCCACACCAGAGTTCAAAAGCCTCAATTCCTTGACACTTGACCTTCCTTATGGTCCAACTTTCACAGCCATACATTGCAACTCGGAAGATCACACATTAACACTTTTATTAGGACCAACACATACAAGCTTCCAAGTTCCCCAGACCTCTTCATCAGGCCAAGAGTTAAAAAATCAAAGAGAGTGAGGAAAAGAAGAAGAGTTGGTTCTTATATGCTGCTTTTTTCTTCCCAAAGGAGTCTCAAAGCTGTTTACATTTGCCTTCCCTTTCCTCTCCCCACAACAGACACTCTGTGGGGTGAGTGAGGCTGAGAGAGCCCTGATATCACTGCTCGGTCAGAACAGCTTTATCAGTGCTGTGGTGAGCCCAAGGTCACCCAGCTGGCTGCATGTGGGGGAGCATGGAATCAAACCCGGCTCGCCAGATTAGAAATCTGCTCTCCTAACCACTACACCAAACTGGCTCTTAAGATCCTAACCAAAAATGTTAGGTTATGGTCCATGCCAACATATCTTGGAATTTGACAGGTAAAGAAGATTCAAGTTTCAAGTTGCTGCCAGCCAAGTAAGGAACTCCATGGAAACAATTTCCCACCAACTTTCTAAGCACTCTCACCTAGCCTCATGCATCACCTTAAAGATACCTCAAAAACTGTTAATACAGTGATTAAATATTTATTTTACTCAAGAGACATGTGAATCTCAAATGGTGTCTGACAGACGTAAGGAAATCTGCTGGCTTTTGTGATTTCAATGGAGAGACATCATTTGTTTTTTCTTTCTCACAGGAACTATGGCACAGCATGACATCAGTGGTACCACATTATATCTGCCTGCCTGCCTGCACTAAGCACAGAAATGCAGACAAGAACAGGCCTTAGAATCCATAGTCAGAAAACATCTCCCTGTTATTTTTATTTTGTAAAATCCAGCCTGAAGAAAAGTTTTGGTGAACTCAAAATCTTATACAAGACTTGTATAAGACTTGTCACTTTAGTTATCTTGATTTTGGTTGCTAGTGACACAACCTTACATTTAAGGATCTTTTCTACTTCCTTCATGATTGCCCTTCCCAGTCTCAATCTCCGTCTGATTTCTGCATCCTCTCTTTTGGTAGATGACTGAGTCAAGGAATAGAAAATCTTTAACAAGTTCAATTTCTTGTCAATCTTTACATTGTATCATTCCTCCCTACTTTTGCCTTCTTGATATATTCCTGCATTGGCTCTATCTGCTGTAACATTGCAAGTCATTGCAAGCCTTCACTATTTTCTACCAGTAAAATGGTGTCATCTGCATATCTCAAGTTGTTAATATTTCTTTCACAAATTTTCATTCCACCTTCATCTAAATCTAATCAAGCTTTCACTATGGTATCTTCTGCATATATATTGAAGAGATATGAATATATTACACATCCTTGTCTGACACCTTTGCCAGCTGGAAACCATTCAATTTTCCCATATTCTGTCCTAAAAAGTGGCCTCTTGTCCAGATGACACAATGCACATCAAAAGAATTAGATGCTGTGGCACAGTCATTTATTTTTAAACTATCCATAGCTGTTCATGATCCACACAACTGAGTCTTGCTGTAATCTATAAAACAAACTAATTTTCTCCTGAAATTATCTGATCCAGTAACCACTGTAAATTTGCAATTTGATCTCTAGTGCTTCTGCCTTTCCTGAATACAGTTTGAACATCCGGCGTTTATTGTTCCATATATGGTAACAGTTTTCATTGTAAAATTTTGAGCATCACTTTGTATGAGAAATTAACATGATTGATAGTGAATGCATTTTTTACATCTTTTGGGGGAACTAGAATGCAGATAGAAAATTACCAGTTTATCAGCAATTGTTTTGTTTTTCCATATTTATTGGGCATATTCTTGTTATGATGTTGATGGAATAGTTTTATTGATAGCTCATGTACTCCTGGTGATTGGTTTCTTCTAATTGCTATGTGTTCAGCTTTCACTTTATCTTCTAAAATTATAGAATCATAGAATCATAGAGTTGGAAGGGGCCATACAGGCCATCTAGTCCAACCCCCTGCTCAACGCAGGATCAGCCCAAAGCATCCTAAAGCATAGATTCTTCATCAAAAAAAATTCTTCTTCAGTGTACTGTTTTCCATCTTTTGTGTTATCCTGATGTATTTCTACGTTGAAATTTCAACATTCCACAATGTGGCATAGATTAATGATAATTAAGAAGATTATAAACTTTATATGTAAAAATAATTAGAAAATTAAATCATTATTAAAAGAGCATTGCATTTGCAAATCACAACATGGCAAAATTTTGCTACCATAAATGAAATTCTCTTGTATTCCACTCATCTATGATAAGCACCTCATGTCTGGATGTATAATCAATGCCTGCCTGGACACTTGCATAAAAATCTTTCAGTTACTTTCTCTTCAGGATATGTAGTTGGTGGTGTGAAATAATGGTTATTTGTATAAGTTGTCCATGAAGTCTGATATTATTTGGTCAGACTCTGCATTATAGCCACTGATAGTTAGTGCTATGTCTCACCTACTATTAAAGCAACAGTTTCTTTTGAGTTTGACATTTCCAGAGTAAAACACTTGGCAAATTTCTGACTGGAAATGTCCTAATTCAGTCCGCTCCACTTTCACCCAGGATTCCAGGGGATAGATTCTAGATCATCAGTGTGACTTCATGGACTAGACCCAGACTAAATTGACATGAATTTCCCTTTCCCTTTCTGTCTCATGTATACAAAATTGTATAGATTGCTTTGGCTGGTTGAAGTGATGGAACTCTTAAAAACATGTCCCAGTTGTGCTTTATAACAAGAAGAGGAATAGAGTAAGACATCATGGTGTCTCTATAGGGATGAAAATGTCTGCTGCTGGTCCATAGCTCAAGGTGTAACAGGTGCAACTGGGAACATGTGGTGTTCCACAAGGGGCAGTCCTCTTCCCTATGCTCTTTAACATCCTCATGCACCCTCTGGCCCAGCTGGTCCAGAGTTTTGGGCTGGGTTGTCATCAGAATGCAAATGACACCTAGCTCTGTCTCCTCATGGATGGCCGCCCGGACTCCCCCTCCCCAGATAAATTTGCCAGATGTTTGGAAGGTATAGATGAGTAGTTAGAGCAGAGTTGCTTGAAACTCAATCCCTATAAGATGGAGGTCCTGTGGCTGGGAAGGAAGGTGGCCGACCAGGAAGTGTGCTTACCCAACCTGGCCGAGGTGCAACTTAATACTATGCCCTGTGCTAGAAATCTGGGCTTGATCTTGAACACCTCACTTTCTATGGAGGTGCAGGTCACAAGAGTAGTTTTTCCCTCTTTGCCAGGTAAGGCTACTAGCACCCTATCTGTCCCTGGAACACCTGGCCATAGTGATCCATGCGACAGTCACTTCCAGGATTGACTTCTGTAACTCGCTTAATTTGGGCTTACCTTTGTCCTTGACCCAGAAATTGCAGCTGGTGCAAAATGCAGCAGCTAGGGATCTCACTGGAACATCCTGAAGGGCCGATATCCAGCCACATTAGTTGCTAGTTGCAACCCAGATCAAGTTCAAGGTCCTGGTTCTGACCTCTAAGGCCAATTGTGACTCGGGCCCCATATAACTTAGGGAGCACCTATCACGTTATGCTCCCCACAGGGCCTTGCGTTCTGTGGGTACTAACCTGTTGGTGATTCCTGGTCCACAAGAGGTTCGCCTGGCCTTGACCAGGGCCAGGGCCTTTTTGGTCCTGGCCCCAACCTGGTAGAAAGAGCTAAAAGCCCCGCAGGAACTTTCATGATTCCACAGGGCCTGTAAAATGGAACTCTTCCACCAGGTCTTTGGTTGAAGCCAGGACACGGTAGATTGAAGGAGCCCCTCCACAACTAAGAACTATCAGCACCCCTGGGGATTTGGGCCCTGGGGCATTGATAGTGGGGGGAGGACATGGGAGGTGGACAAGATTTTATTTTTCTCATTGCCAGAGCAGATTGTTATTCAGCTTTTATGGTTTTTATGTATTGGGGTTTTATTTTTGATTGCAACATACCATGAGTCAACTCTGAGAGCAGGGTAAGAAATCTAAATGCTGATGATTACAATGATGATGATGACAACAAATTAGAATGACATTAGTAATTATAATAAAAAGTAATAACCCATTTCTGAGCTATTAATCAGAATGGGAATGATGAAGGAACAAAGGGCTCTTTCTTTCTTAAGTGTCTTAAATTGTGTCTGTAGAGTTTCAAACACACCACACTTGACAACTGTGGGCTCCACCTTAGGAAACAATATGAGTTTTTTTCTTTGTTAACTGAGGCATTATGCTAAACCCATGGTCCCCGACCCCTGGTCTGGGGACCGGGACCGGTCCACGGATCAATCGGTACCGAGCCGTGGCTTATCCTCTTCCTCCTCCCTGGCTGCTGCCTCGGGGGCTGCAATGCCACTCTGCCACTGGTTCACGTTTGGTGCTCTCCGGTGGCTGCCATGACTGGGGCTCCCCCTCGGCATGGCACTATGCATCTGCTGCTGGCAGCGCCAACCAGCAGGCGGCAGGAGGTCAGGGGCGCCGACGGGAAAGCAAGCGGAGTAGGAGCTCAGGCGGTGGCGGTGACGTCCCTCGGCAAAACTTACCCCTCTCCACGCAGCCTTCCTTCTTCTCAGCAAGCTGGCTATTTCGCACCCGCCTCAAGCACGCTGCTTGCCAGTCTGTCCTGAACTTGTCCCAAGGAGGTGGAAACACGCCTCTTCAGCAGCTGGCCGAGCGGTCCCTGCAACAGCCGGAAAGTTCTGCAACCAGCAAGCGCTTCACCTGCCCAAACTTTCGCCCGCACCGAGCTTGTTCCCAGCGCTTGTTCCCCCGCACCAGCGCCTTCACTCACTCGCCCCCCAGCCCTTGCAGGGATCGCTCCACCACCACAAAGGTGTGCGAGCAGCTGTGGTTGCAGCTGCCTGGAGAATGCTCAGTGGGGTCCACAACAGACGGGTGCAGGGCCCAAGGCAGAGTGCCCTGCCAGGACATGCAGGGGGCAGCGGCAAGCTGCTTGCACCCAGGGGACAGGGGGCATAGCCTCTCAGAGTCGCCCGGCCAGGTGAGAGGCAGCCTCAGAGTGCTGAAGGCGCCTCAGTGAAATTGTCAAGCGTTGACCAGTCCCCGGTGATAAAAAGGTTGGGGACCACTGTATTAAACCATTTTCCACTGAAAGTCAAGCGCTTTCACTATCCTGTATTTCTTTCATGCAACTAGAAAAAAAATAAGCAAGAAAGCCAGACAACTGGGCATCCTGGATTGCCAGGTTTGTGGATCTTGGGTAGAAGATAAAAGGTACCTGGACGTGGTTCCTTCGGTGTGTCTGAAAGGATTTCTTTCTGAATGCATGGGGGTAATTCCTTGATAATCTTGTGTCGTTTTTTTTTTTTTTTTTGTATTCCTGTGTGGAGTCTGAGTCCAGTTGTTTATAAAAAGTGGTATTTGAGAGCTTTCTCTGAGCCACCTGGATGTAGTCTGATCTGTTCATGATGACAACAACTCCTCCTTTGTCAGCTTCCTTAATTACTATATCTGGATTGTTCCTGAGGCTTTCTATGGCCTTCCTTTCAGCATAGGTGATATTCTGCTATGTGCAATGTTGTCTGTTGATCACATCGGTTTGGACCCTGTGGCGGAAGCATTCTTTGTAGAGGTCCAGTGTGGTGTTATGACCATCGGGGGGAGAGGGTCCACGTGGAGTCTCTTTTCCTGTAGCATTGTTTTGTTAGGGATGGTACTTGTTCTCCAGTGGTTTCTGTGATGGAATGGTATGTAGATGTTGTCTGTTCTTGTTTGTTCTATTCACGTGTGGGTTGAAAGAATTCCCTTAGGGGTAGATGTCGGAAGAATGCCTCAAGGTGCCCTGGGAAGAGGTAGGGCAAAAAGCCCCATCATAAAAAATTGGTGGGTGACAGCCCACTGTGTTAGCACCAGTGCAGAACAGGTCAATGTGAGGATAAACGAGAGGAGAATGACAGAAGCTGCTCTGGCTCCCCCTTAGGGAGAAAGGTGCAGTATAAATGAAAATTAAATAATAAATAAAGTTGCAGATTGGGGTATATAGAAGAAATGTTGACTCCTCAGTGAGAAGGAGAAAATAAAAACAGGGAAAGGGGAGAGGAGAGAAAAAGAAAATAGCTGTGGGGATAGCTGAAGGGAAAGAAAGAAAAGGAAAGAAAGCCTTGCAGGTTCCTGCTTATACTACTCAAATCTTCAATTGCTTACTTAGATACTACCAAGGACTACCATAAGGAATTGTCTTCATTTTCCTTTATTCAATGACATCTGAACTTCAGAAGATTTCAAGAAAAATCCAGCACAGTGTACTGCTCAAAAGCTATCCTTGGTATAGATATAATGAATACAAAATAAAGAGGCTACCAAAACTCATACCCTTGTAATCTAAATATTAATAAACCTTTGGTGGTTTTCAATATTCATGTTCTAGTCAAAAAGTTACCAATATAGCTCCAAATTCTTTTGTGACTCAGGTTATATAACTAAGGCAGAGAATAGCAGCCTCCTCCATCCCACACTGTACCTCATGGATCTGATGTCAGACAAAAAGAGGATGTTCCCCACCCCCAACACACACACACACACACACCTACACATCTGCACCTCAAAAATTGTTCTTGCAATGTTCATGACATGTTTGGAGCATACTTTAAAATGTACTCTCCAGTTAAAATGTACTTTCTGACATTTTTCAAGATTTTCTGATGAACAACTTGCATGCTGCTAAAACAGTGTCCAAGACACTAGGAATGCACACAAGAGAAGCTCTATCTGCAAATCCATTGGCTGGTCAACTGCTATCAAATTCACTTGTGCCTCTGCCACAATTTAAGTGGGGGTGAAGAAGGAAAGACAAGTGGTAAGGGAAGCAACTATCATTATGTGTTAGGAATGTGGCTGATAAAAGGTCAAGCTACTTGCTATTTTTGTTTGTTAGCAACTAAGTTGTTTTTCCTGAGCCACATTCCCATTTTGAGTGTAGGAGGGGAGCCCACTTCTAATGCCCAAGAATATATTTCTGGTGATCTAAAGCAATGGTGTGCTTCAAACCACCTTGCGCAAGAACAAAAAAATGAATTAACCGGTGCATGGGTTTGGGGGGGGGGGAGTAGTATCTGGAAGACTAGGGGATGAACTCTCTTCTCCTTCCTCTTCCACAAGCACAGTTCCACTGAGAAATGGATTTCAGTGCCCTTCCTCACTCCAATCGACAAAGCCATACAATTGTTTTCTCCACACAGATCTCATGACCCTCCAGAATGATTTTCCAAAGTTTTGAAGGGGCTTCAGGAAAGAAAGAAAGAAAGATGAGCTGGTTTTTATACCTCACTTTTCACTTCCCCAAAGAGTCCTAAACTGACTTACAAACACCTTTCCCTTCCACTCCCCACAACAGATACCCTGTGAGGTAGATGGGGCTGAGAGAGCTCTAACAGAATTGTTCTGAAAGAACAGCTCTAGGAGAATTGTGACCAGCCCAAGTTCACCCAGCTGCCTCCATGTGGGGGAATGGGGAATCAAACCCAGTTTTCGAGAATAGAGTCTGCTGCTTTTAACCACTATACCAGATTACAGTCCTTCGCGCTTAACCAGTACAGCATGTTTTCCATGCACAAATGATGGCATGCATGTCAATATTCTGAATTTTGTTTCCAGAGCAAGTTCAGAAGGGTGACAAAATCAAGTAACAGTATCATAGAGTACACTGCACTCTCCAGAAATAATCTGGCTACTTTTTCACAAAACAGTCTTGAATGTTAAAGTATTCTATTCATTAGATTTGTTGCAAGTACAAAACAACATGTGATCTAAGCAACATGAAGGAATTTTTAAATAAGGGTCAAATTAAACTAACATACACACAAACTTCCTATGCCTATGAACCCTGAAGAAGAATATGTGATAAGGTAAGATGAAAATGACTTTAAAAATAGACAGCGTTTTCACAGCCAATACCATTTTTATCTCACCTTTCCGTCACAGAGTTAGCTCAGGGCAATAAAAAAGTTCACTTTTTCTCAGTTTTGCCCTCACAACAATGCTATGAAATAAAGGTTAGACTTAGAGAGCGATTAGCCCAACATTACACAGTGAGTTTCATGGAAGAGTGAGCATTTGAACCAGATCCTTCTAGACAAATCACAAAATTTTGCACTTGCACCTGAAGGTTAAAAATTTAATGGTATGATAAATTTGCCAGTACAAGACCCATTGTAATAAAGAGGAGCAATGCAAATGCATAAGTTGCTGAGATAAGCATGCTCACCAAACTCCACAAATCATATACACAGCCCCAGAGAAGAGGGGGTTAGAGTGAACCACTGACAACCATTTTTTTTTCATCCAAGGAAAGGTTTATATGCAGGGATGTGCCATTTGAAGGACCAGCACAAGGCAAACAGGTGTAAGAAGCCATATTGTTCCATCTGCAATGACCCTGGAAGGGTCATTCCAATTAAGCAACTATTTGTGAGAGAATTTGTGGTATCTATGTATTTGTGGTATCTATGTATATTTATTTCATACATATTTTGCACTTGCTCCTTGTGCCTCACACCATCTATTAAAAAAACATAGATGTGTATAAGAATTGTTCTTTCCCTTTGTTTTATTTAAAGCAGTTTCTCTTCTCTCCCTCCGTTTTAATAATTAAATATTTGTGTCAATTCTAATTACTGCTAGTTCTGTTATTAAAGAATCACACAGGTTAAAAATTAATTTAAAAGTACACATAAATCAAGGTTTCCATATCTTTGTTTCATTCCCTTATACAAGATATTTTAAAATCTTGAACTAGAACTGCATATATCCCCCAACCATTCTTTTTCAGAATGGCCAAATATTTTTCTCAGGGCTCTTCCACAATCTTGAGTTATTCCTCCCAGTGCCCCCTCAAACACTTCCCCTAAATATTTCCAGAATTTGTTGATATGCCCTATCAACCGGCCCAGGTGTGGTTCCTTCCTTTCATAGAGCTATATTAATATTATGATATACTAGATCAAAGCCCATCCCTAAGGACAAGCTTTGAAGGGTCCCCTGCACCCTGCGGCTGGCGGCATCGGGACCCCTGCCAGCCCCCCGTCCCCGCCGCCACCGCTAGCCGCCCAGCCGAGGCCCCAGCTTCCCGGTGGGCCTCCGAGCTGGTGTGCTGCATCTGAAATGTGATGGGCCTGCCTGGAGGTCCGCAGGGAAGCACCTCCTGCCTGCCCCCTCCCCGTTGAGGCCCCAGATTCCTGGCAGGCCTCCAAGCAGGCGTGCCACATTTGTGACGTGATGGGCCTGCTCAGAGGGCCAGAGGGAAGCCACCCCCACCCGCCCCCCTCCCTGCTGATGCCCCAGCTTCCTGGCATGCCTCCAAGCAGGTCCGCTGCATCTGCGACATGGTGGGCCTGTTCGGGGGCCCGCAGGGAATCCATCCCCGCCTGCCCCCCTCCCCACCGAGGTCCTGGCTTCAAGGCAGGCCTGCTCAGGGGGCCCTGGGGAAGCCATGTCCATCCCCTTCCCCAGTGGTAAGGCCAGTGGTCAGGCTGACCACCTACTCACGGTGGTCGGTCTGGCTACTGGCGCTGGCTTGTGGTGGTGAGGGGCCAATCGAAAGGTGCTTCATGCCTTCCGATTGGCCCTTCACCAGACTGGCCAGAACTGCTGCCCATCCAGGTGAAGGGCCAATGAAAACGAAACCATGTGTTTTTCCAAGACAGAGAGGAAGGAAGAAAAGCAGTGGGTATGGTATGATGACAAAAGTCCAGTCAGCAGAAAGTAGGTTAAAAGTGGGTGAGAAATTTCCCCAAACTGAATCAAACTGAAAAGGGGAAATCATCTGGGAAGGGGGTGGGTGAACTGGGGTGGAAATGTGGCTCAAGAGCCATGGCTGCAAGGCACAAGTTCAAGAGCAGCCTATGAGTACCTATAACAAAGGATCACTGCTAAGCAGAGTTACATGGGGTTCAGCAAGTTTGTTAAGGATGTCTTGAAGTTTAAATGTAATTTATTTAAAGATGAAGTGTAAATTAATTACAAAAGCATACTTTGCTATGTCATAAAAAGGCATACTTTGCCTATGTGTTTCTTTTGATTATGCAATAACAGCAAACAAATCAGGAGGGATAAAGATGGGAGAAATCAAAGAAAGCTCATAGTAATATAACCAAATAAAGCATAAAAACTACATTTGACAGCCCTTGCCTTCTGTCTGAAATGATCAGCATCTGCTACCACAGTATGCTATTCCTATTTTAATTCAATTGAATTGTGTAAACTGATTTTTTTGTAAACACACAGACAAGACAATCCACAGGATAAGACTGACAAACTTCATTTACGAAATGTGTGACTACAAGATCCTTTAACTGAGCACAGAAAGAAGAGACACTGGTGTTATTGAAGGTAACAAAATTATTCCAAGCCAGGTAGTGTTCATACAGTTATCATGTAAAATGCAAGTAGCTGCATGCAGTACCCATGAGAGCAGCACAAACAGTTCTAAAATACAACAACCTACTTCACAGAGGCTTGGCAGAACACTGGCCAATCCTAAAAGAGGAATGGAAGTTACATATCAATGCTTGACAAAATGCACTTTAAAGTAGAACCGAGCCTCTTAAAATAACTGAACAACATTTGTAATGATGGCATCACAATGGAATTTACCACCTGAAGACAGTGCAGTAAAGATTTTGATGAGAAAGGAAGTGTAATGAAATGCATGAAACAGCAGTCACAATATTACCTGATATAAACCCACGAAGAAGAAGAAGAAGAAGAAGAAGAAGAAGAAGAAGAAGAAGAAGAAGAAGAAGAAGAAGAAGAAGAAGAAGAAGAAGAATGGGAAGCCGACTGTAAGCTGCTTTGAGCCTCCTTTGTGTAGGGAAAAGCGGCATATAAGAACCAACTCTTCTTCTCTTCTTCTTCTTCTTATATGCCACTTTTCTCTCCCCAAAAGAGGCTCAAAGCGGCTTACAGTCGCCTTCCCATTCCTCTCCCCACAACAAACACCCTGTGAGGTGGGTGAGGCTGAGAGAGCCCTGATATTACTGCTCAGTCAGAACAGGTTTATCAGTGCCATGTCGAGCCCAAGGTCACCCAGCTGGCTGCATGTTGCGGAACACAGAATTGAACCCAGCATGTCAAATTTGAAGTCCACTCTACTAACCACTACACCAAACTGCCCTCCACTACACCAAAATACATGAATTAAGCACTACTTAATGTCTCTTCTGTTTTTGTGAGCAATATTGGCTTGTTTGGAGCTGTCCACTAGAATGTGATTTTTTGTATATTGTATAGACTCTTGCATGATCAACACATAGTTATCGAAATTCAAACAAAAAAGCAAAATGATACAATTAGAAACAAATGAATATAAAACTCTAAACAAATTAATGGAATTACAATAAATGAATGGAAAACTCACATATTTGCAAAGCAAACACAAACTAACACAATGAAGCTGGCTAGATGAAGATTAACATTTAATGAGATACGTGTCAATATTTCAATTTAAAAACAGGCAAAGATATCGGCCAACATCTGAACTGTACACTGCTGGAAATGTGTTTTTCCCCCTTCATGTAGATTGAATACATGTCACTTTCCCTTAGGCAAGGTGAACAACTAGTGCATCCTGATGGTTCCTGTAGTAAAATATCAATATCAGTAACCCAATTATCAGATGTCCATTTCCACCAACCAATGTATTTAAACAAGCTATTTCACTGCTATTATCATCACACTATCAAAAGTATTAGTCCAAACAACTTTTCCATGCAGAGCAGCTTTCTACTTCCAACACATTGTGGTAATTTTAGAGAAAAATAAAACTCAATACTTTTGTGGCAAGCTAGGAAATGATCAAGTTGTTGTGACAGACAGCCCTTTAAAAGCAAGCCTAAAAGTGCTGAAGTATCAGAGAATCAGGAAGGGAAGAGTTAAATCTTCACACAACTAGAGATCTTGAGTGACAGACTGCTCCAAGCACTTTGATTGGTCAGCAACATCTGAGAAAGAAGAACTATGAGAGAAGAGATCTGAGGGCATTTTGATTCTGACAGAGACCCCCACTGAAAGACCATTCTGCACCTTAGCTGTTAAATACCTACTCTACGAAGATTTCAGTCAGAAAACACAGTTTTGATTAAAGAGTCTGGGTTCTGACTAAGCTGAAAGCGGTTCTACACAGACAGAAGAAATGGGAATAATATTTGGCACAGTGATTTGAGTATTGGACTGAGACTCCCAGCATCAGGATACTGGCAGGAGATATATCTTCTAGGGAGGAAAGAAAAATCCCTGCCCAGTTAAACATGAAAATTACCTCTGAGGATTTCCCTGGTCTGGTGTAAAAGGCTACTGCTTTAGACACCTCAGGAGGTAGAGGGAAACAGGTATTTCAGAGAAGGAGATACTTCAGATAACCCAAGTTTAAATAAACTTAAAGAAGTATACTGAAGTGTTTGGGAAGAGACAGATACAAAACCCTCTCACTGTTAAGAACTTTAAAAACTATAAAAACAAGCTTCAATAACTCTCAGTAGCCTCAATTTAAGAACTAAAGACTGTGTTGTGGCCAACCCATTGCGACCCCATGGACAATGATCCTCCAGGCCGTCTTGTCCTCTACCATTCCCCGGAGTCCATTTAAGTTTGCACCTACTGCTTCAGTGACTCCATCCAGCCACCTCATTATCTGTCGTCCCCTTCATCTTTTGCCCTCGATCGCTCCCAGCATTAGGCTCTTCTCCAGGGAGTCCTTCCTTCTCATGAGGTGGCCAAAGTATTTGAGTTTCATCTTCAGAATCTGGCCTTCTAAGGAGCAGTCAGGGCTGATCTCCTCTAGGGCCCACTATGCACAGCCGCCGAAACGGCGATTTCGGGTCACATGGAAAACGTGGAGGGGGAAGAAGCGAAGCAAACCGCTTATGCACGGGACAGGACACAACAGTGGCAAAACCCAGAGTAACCGATTATGTGCCCCAGTCACACGGAAGCTGCGTTTTCTTCCGCGTTTCGCTAACACGGCTTTTTCGGTGCCATGCACCGAATCTGCGGCCAATTGCAGCCAGCTCCGTGCGTTATCAGTGATTTTAGTCGCCATTTCACCCTGAATGCGCGCTATCCCCTCCATGCATAATGGGCCTAGGACTGACCAGTTTGTCTTGCAGTCCAAGGGACTCGCAAGAGTCTTCTCCAGCACCAGAGTTCAAAAGCCTCAATTCTTTGACGCTCGGCCTTCCATATGGCCCAACTTTCACAGCCATACATTGCAATTGGGAAGACCATAGCCTTGACTAAATGCACTTTTGCTGACAGGGTGATGTCTCTGCTTTTTAGGATGCTGTCTAGATTTGCCATAGCTTTCCTCCCCCGGAGCAAGCGTCTTTTAATTTCTTTGCTGCAGTTCCCATCTGCAGTGATCTTGGAACCCAGGAAAATAAAATCTGTCACTATCTCCATTTCTTCCCCATCTATTTGCCAGGATTTGAGAGGGCCAGATGCCATGAACTTTGTTTTCTTGATGTTGAGTTTCAAGCCAACTTTTGCACTCTCCTCCTTCACCCACATCAACAGGCTCTTTAGTTCCTCTTCACTTTCTGCCATTAGAGTGGTATCATCTGCATATCTGAGGTTGTTGATATTTCTCCCTGCAATCTTGATCCCAATTTGTGACTCCTCTAATCCTGCCTTTCTCATGATGTGCTCCGCATACAAGTTAAATAGGCAAGGCGACAGTATACAGCCTTGCCGAACTCCTTTCTCAATATTGAACCAATCAGTGATTCCATGTTCTGTTCTCACTGTTGCTTCTTGACCTGCATATAGGTTTCTCAAGAGACAAATAAGATGCTCTGGTATTCCCATCTCTTTAAGAACCTGCAACAATTTGTTGTGCTCCACACAACGAAAGGCTTTAGCATAGTCAATGAAGCAGCAGTAGATGTTCTTCTGGAACTCCCTAGCTTTCTCCATGGTCCAGCGTATGTTGGCAATTTGATCTCTAGTTCCTCTGCCTCTTCAAAATCCTGCCTGTACTTCTGGAAGTTCTTGGTCCACATATTGCTGGAGCCTAGTTTGTAAAATTTTGAGTATAACTTTGCTAGCATGAGAAATGAGTGCAATGGTGCGGTAGTTTGAACATTCTTTGGCATTTATCATTTAGAAAAGGATCTCATATAGTTCCTGAATACTGTACCAACCAGGCATTTGTGCATGCCTTGCTCAGGTAGAACTTCAGAGACAGAGCAGGGAGACTATTCTTATTGTAGGAAGCAGACACACCTTTGTTGGTGATTCTCCATCATCTATTTCACAAATGGCCACTGCTTTTAAAACAGTCATGATTTCTTCTAGAATCAAAGCTCTGACAGTATGGAGAACAAATGAACTGTCGCCAAAATTCCATCTGATAGTTCACTTTCTATTTATGTCAGCATCTCTCTTAATAAGAAACTCTCGTAACTCATATCACAGGAACTAACAATAGAAGAGTGGGTAAGTTGAGGGATGTGAACTGCAATTAGGCAGCCGTTCATCACAAATAGAGTCAAGTCAGTATTCCAGCACTACACCATAGACAACAAGAGACCTCTAGCCCCAGGACCATGTATTGGAAAGCAACCTGCTGCTATTCTGTAGGATTGCTAACTTTTTTCAGAGCAGAGTTCCTATGATCTGAATCCTATACACTTCAAGAAGAGACACATAAGTGGGAACTTCCTTATCTTCTCATACTACAGTCTTTTTATGGCCATGAAAATCCTCAGTAGACCCTTCCAGGAACACTTATGGGGACTGAAAAGAGTGGCTGCAGTGAGGGTCAAGGGAATCAGCAAACATCACCATCCTCCTCTTCTGTGAGAAGTACCTAGCATGAGCAGAGAAATAAGTCTTTCTACCACACATGACAGTATATAACAGATAGAACAGTACCCATCGTCACAATAAGGAAAGCAGGAGCTTTTACCCCAATGTCGTGCAGTTTTCTCAGGCACAGTAACCCAGCAGGAGCAAAAAAATACCCTGATGCAATCAGAATCAAATCCACCCCTGATGCTTTCATGAAAAATTGGATGTGTGACAGTTTTCCATTTTCTCTATGGACAGCAGATGGTCTTTCCCACCTACTTGTTACTCATCCCAGCTGTCCTCACAATGTCAGTGTGGCAAAACAGCCTTCACAGACACCTCCTTTCTACAGAGGGATGGGAAATTTATTGAGCTGGCTGAGATCCCCAAGTTACTAAACCTTATTGAGGAGTTCTACTTTCAACCTTTGTTACTTCCAAGAGAAATAGGAACCTTTTCACTGCTTGCCACTGCCAGAACCTTATATGAATATGTCTCTGGAAACTAAACTATCTCCTTCTGACCCTTTAAAATTCTTGTCCAGAAAATAGCCAAAGACTTGTGTAGTTTTTGCAGTTTAAATCCAGGCATCAAATTCCCAACTTTGTCACTCTATTGTGTTCAAGAGTTTTGGATTTAATGTGGAATAAAATAACCATTGTAAGACACCAATTTTGTGTTTAAAAAATTAAGCCACTGATCATAAAAAACAAATAGCTAAGCCAGCTTGGTGTAGTGGCTAGGAGTGCGGACTTCTAATCTGGTGAGCCGGATTTGATTCCCTGCTCCCCCACATGCAGCCAGCTGGGTGACCTGGGGCTTGCCACAGCACTGATAAAGCTGTTCTGACCGAGCAATGATATCAGGGCTCTCTCAGCCTCGCCTACCTCACAGGGTGTCTGTTGTGGGGAGAGGAAAGGGAAGGTGAATGTAAGCTGCTTCTTCTGGTAGAGAAAAGCAGCATATAAGAACCAACTACTCTTCTTCTAAACTACTGACCAAAAGGTAATAAAATTGACAATCAGTAATAAGTCTTTTCCTAGACTTAAAAGCAAGTTAAGCAATATGCAAAATAAGCTGAGTTACCAGATTTATGTACATTTCTTTTTTATGATTAGGTTAGCCACCTCCTTAAGACGCATTTTCTCCAACCAACTCACACAATGCCCTCTTTCTCTCAGCTGATAAAGAACACCACACAGTCCCTTCTCTCCACCTCAGAACTTCACATCATGCTATCCCTCAAACTAATTTTAAGATATTTTAATGTTTTAAACATTTATTGGGTGATATGACCATATATGGACACATCAACCCAGCCACCCCCAAATGGCCAGTGATGGGCCCCAGCCATAAAAATCCTTGATGGCACATCTCAATGAATATGGTTGCAACTAGAGTCCAGAGAGTTAAGTACTCTCTGGCCCTGTTTCTGACATTGTGGAGGGAGAGGTAGAGGTGGTGGGAGTAGAATAGCTCTGCCCCACCCCTGTTTCTGAAGGCTCCCTTTGCTGACTGATAGCCAGTCCAGAGAGCTGGTATGGTTCGGTTCACAAATCTTTTGAAAATCTTTCTGTGCCATCACTTCCTGTGCTGTGGGAGTGGCCTGATTATGTCACATCCAGTAGGAGTGTCTGGATGATGCTACTTCTGATGACATGTGTCTTCCTGGGCGTGACAGGAAGGTGTGGCCTGCTGACATCACTTCCAGGCTTTCTCAAAGCCTGAAGAATGTTTTGGATTTTCTCAGTGGTAAAAAGGTTGAGAAATGCTAGTCTATGCATAGGGAGATTCCATTTTCTCTCTCACTGGCTACCAGTTACTTACCTAATAAATAAAACTATTCCAGCCAAGCAGATTACAAACTGATAGCTAGAGAAACATGTTCTACAGCCTTTACCCTCCCCGAGTTTTATTTGAATATGTTATATGTGAAGTCGTTGCATGTATCCCCCTGTGATGTTATATATAAGCCGGCCTGAGCCATATGAAAGGGCTATATTAAAATCTAATAAATAAATAGCTTTGAGTATTAGTATAGTATAAATATAACATTTTCAAAAGTTGTGTATTTTATACAATTTATTTGTGAATTGAGGTATAGGGTTGCCAACAAGCCTGGAGAAAAATGTCCTATCCATTTAATAGGAATTTAATATATTCAGGCTTATTACTGAAGCATAAACAGTAATGACTGAAGTATAAATGGTATTACTGAAGCATAAACGGTAATGACTGGGGAAGGCACTGGCAAACCACCCCGTATTGAGTCTGCCATGAAAACACTAGAGGGCGTCACCCCAAGGGTCAGACATGACCCGGTGCTTGCACAGGGGATACCTTTACCTTTTACCTTACTGAAGCATAAACAAGTAATGGAGCGAGTAGAAAGGCAAAACAGCTATTGTCTTCTTGATTTCTCTCCCCCCACCCCTTGAGATTACTACTTTTATTGTGAACCCAGCATTGACAATGCCAGTAAGTAGAGGGAAAATTTGTACTGCTAACCAGTTTGGTATAGTGGTTAGGAGTGCGGACTTCTAATCTGGCATGCTGGGTTCGATTCTGCGCTCCCCCACATGCAACCAGCTGGGTGACCTTGGGCTCGCCACAGCACTGATAAAACTGTTCTAACTGAGCATTGACATCAGGGCGCTCTCAGCCTCATCCACCTCACAGGGTGTCTGTTGTGGGGAGAGGAAAGGGAAGGTGACTGTAAGCCGCTTTGAGCCTCCTTCGGGTAGGGAAAAGCGGCATATAAGAACCAATTCTTTTTCTTCTTCTAACATATTGGGAAAATAATCAGCAAATACAATGAATCAAACATATAAGGGGAGGAAATACAGTCAGATGGGACTGGCCAGTCATCATGGTATATGGAATAAATCATATTATTGTTGGAAATCAGTGACATACAGAATAGGTAGGCCAGTTATAGCACTATAATGTCTTGAGGCCTACTCAAGACTTGAGGCCTACTGCACAGGGTTGTTGCGCAAATGAAACAGGAGGCAAAAGAACCCCCCATATCAGCATCCAGTTTCATCTGCACAACAACCTTGTGTGATAGGCCTCAAATGTTCAGAGAGTGGTGGAGAAGAGGCTTGACTGTGACTTCCCTCCAGCTTCAATGGCTTCAAGTGGGTCTCTTCATCTGAAGTGGACAAATTGCTAGGTTAAGTGAGGGCGACCATGTCCTCCTTTGATCCCTGTCCATCCTGGCTGCTCAGATAGAGTGACTGGCAGATAGGTGATTCCCTGAGAGAGATTGTCAAGCTCTCCCATTCTTGAGGTGAGTTTCCTCAGGGGCTAAAGGAGGCAGTGGTGCATCCTCTGCTAAAGAAACCATTGTTGGATCTGCAGGACCCCACCAGCGACTGCTCTGTGTTGCATTCCTAGGTAAGGTGGTTGAGAGGGCCGCCGTGGACCAGCTCCTGGTGTTTTTGGAGGAAACTTTGGCACTGGGTCCATACCACTCTGGCTTCCGTCCTGGCCAAGGGGGACTGAGGCAGGTTGGCCATTCTCGTGTTATTAGAGCTATTGACTGCTTTTGAAGAGGTCGATCACGAGCTTTTGGTTCGCCATCTTCATGACACAGGGATAGGGGTTGTGGCCTTAAAATGGCTGACCTCCTTCCTTAAGAACAGGTCACAGAGGGTGGCAGTGGGGGACAGTTTGTTGGATCCCTATGCACACCCTTGTGGGGTGCCTCAGGGGGCAATACTCTCCCCGATACTATTTAACATCTGTATGCGCCCTCTGGCCCAGCTGGTCCATAGTTATGGGCTTGGGTGTCACCGGTATGCTGATAATACCCAGCTCTATCTCCTAATGGACGGTCAGCTGGATCTTCCCCCAGATACATTTGCCAGCTGTTTGGAAGCATTGGATGGATGGATCAGGAGCAGTCCCCTGAAACTCAACTCCTCCAAAACGGAGGTCCTGTGGGAGAAGAAGGAAGGAGTTAGAAGTACAATTATCCTGCCTGAATGGCGTGCAACTGACATCTGCACTGCTGGCCAAGAATTTTCGGTGATCTTTGATGCCTCACTTACCATGGAGGCTCATATCACAAAGGAAGCCCAGATGGCATTTTTCCATCTGCACCTGGCACAGCTACTAGTGCCCTACCTGTCCTCTGAACAGCTGGCTATGGTGATCCATGCAACGGTCACTTCCAGGCTAGACTTCTGTAGATTATATTGTTAGTATTATTTTATTGCTAGTATTAATACTTAATGATTTTTAGGGGATTTTTTTTAGGATATGGGGATGTTTTATGCTATGTCTGTAGTATTTTATGATATGTTGCAAACTGCCGAGAGCCAGCAGTGCTGGGAGCAGCTGTATAGAGGTATGGTTAATAAATAAATGTGTATTGAGTGCTGTCAAGTTGTTTCCAACTTAGGGTGATTATATGATTCACAGTGGAGGGTAGTATATAAATGCAAATAAATTTTAAAAAATGACCTCCAAAACACCCTAATGTCTTGCCCATAGAAAAATGAACATCTTTGAATTTACATGTACCCTGGGATTCAAAGCTACTTTCCAGAAAATGAAATATTATATTTTTAAAAATTAAAACATACTTCTCTTAACCTAGATTGATTGCCTTTTTCCTTGCTTATGAAAATTGAAACCCAACTTCAGTAATTTAATTTGAATCACTTATTATTCTGCAAAATCTATGTGCCAGAATGATATATCTGGGACCTAATAAGAAAGGTTCTTATTTGCCTTTTACAAAACTTGCTACCCCCCCCCCCTTTTAAATGGCATGTAAACTATCTAACACAGACTATTTCTTACCCTTTCTGTTGCTTCAGAGTTCTTTATCATTAGTCATTCTGACTTCTAACATTCCACTATCATGGAAAGTTCAGCTACCAACTATGATAACATTTCACCGCAAACACAGATATCGCTGTTATTTGACAGTCTGGAAAATATCCAGAACAGCTCTTGAGAGGATAGACAGTAGTGGGTGGTATAATACTATGCTACCTCCAGGGGCCTTTCCAGCCTATTGCCTTATTGTGCAATAAATGCACACTTACTGCTCAGCAGCTGACAAGAAAAAAGTCTTTCCCTCAGCACATCTAATGTTGAAAACACTACATTTTCCCAGCAGTCGATGTCTTGTTGAATAGGCTTTACTCACACTGAAATAATGTAATATTTTATTGTGGGGAACAACTTCTGCTACCCAGGATGGCACATTCTGGAGATCAGCCAATGTGTTACAAGCATATCACTAGCATACTGAATAATGCTTGTAAAGTCACTACTATTTAGAATGAGGAAAGACAGCCCCAGTTCAAGGTAGACATATGAAATTCAAACATTGTTACACTATTAAATTAGATATAAACTTTTAGTTACAATCACTCTGCAATATGAAGAATTTAAAAAAGGTCTTCTTTAAATGAGAATGTTGACATTGTTGTTTTGCCATTTACCTTATAATTCAATAGACAAGAAAAAGTGAGACATTTACATGACTGTGGTAGATTATTCGCACTAGAAATTTCTACAGTCTCGCAGTGTTAAATGACAAAAGGAGCAATGTGGTCAGCATATTAACAGTTATGACGTATCCTGCTGGTTTCATATATTCTGATTTTATCTAAAAAGGCAGATTTAAGCTAATCTCAGAACATAGCGTACAAAACAGAATTTCACAGTCAACTAAAGGCTAAAAACATGGTGTATGTGACATGAATCAAATTCACAGGTGCTTCTAGCTTCATGTGTGATCAGGAGAACTCAAAGGCCTGTTCCACACATGTTGCAGAATGCACTTCCCAGGCACTGAGGAGGTAGGTTTTCCTGCTCTGCCCAGGCAAGTCCAGCTGCAGAAGCAACTTCAAAGTGCATCATCCAGCGTGTCCAGAATATCTTAAAGTTTTCCATTGCCCTGTTTGCTTAGTTTGCTTTCCATTGCCGACTATCAGATGAAACCTCCATCGTAGTCCCTTCTTCAGACTCTAAACAGGCACCCACAGCTATTTCTATGGGTAAAAACAGTGCGGGAGCGAAGTCTGAAGTCCCTCCCTCCCAGCAATCCTGAGCTAAAGGGAGTAATAGAAGTCTTTGATGGTGTTCCCCCAATCATATATGCAACTCACAAGTTGAGTCAGGCACCTGCAGTCCGATTCTTATCATATCATGTGTTTTGACCCTTAGACATGTAGGTGCTTCTAGAATCGATATTTCACTACACCCCATAAATATATTTAGCACTGCATACACATAATGCTTTCCCCTTTCTATAAAATCACAGATCCATTTTTACATTTTCACATTTCATCAGCTTCATCCTAATAAATTATTGCCAATCTGGATAATTTTATTCTGTAGTCAACTCCCCACAAGAAGGTGGGATGGGGAAATGGTGACATGAAGGGAGCACTTTTTAAATGCTCCAGACTTACCTCACTGTTGGACATACCACATTAGGGAAGAGGAGTATTTATTACTCTATCCTTACCTCTCCCCTAAGGAGGAGATCCAACAGACAAGAGACCGGAGGTGGATGGGGGGCTGATCTATCTAGCTCTTCCAAGTTCTGACGCCAGAACCTCCTCATATTCTCTTTTTCCCCTCTATCAATCTGTAAAGAATGTATTTATGCTTCTTCTTTTTTTAGATTTTACTGAACTACAGTTCCAACTCAGGAGATAATCCGATTGCCAGCAGCATCTAATCACTGCGGTAAGAGAAGGCATTCTGAAAATGTATGGCTTTTGGAAATAATACATCAGGAAAAGAGGGAATTTATTTCTCTATATATGTTCCAATAAACTATACATATATTTTTACAAAGTCTGTTTTTGGTACACAACATTTGCTGAGGTGGGAGCCTTTGATCACTAACAGAGTTTTATTTCTCCTATGTTTTTGTGAACTACAACTGAATTCCAGGGGAATGGTTGGCTGTTTTGGCAAAGAGTTATCATATGGCTGTATTTGGATGTTTGACACAGTTTACTAATTTAACAGAATTAATTTTTTGCTATATATTCCCACTGTCAAGTAGGGCGGGGGTCGTCAACCCACGATCCGCGGCCTGGTACTGGTCCGCAAAGGCCTCGGTAATGGGCTGCCGCCGGCTATGCCTGCCTCTCCCCATCCCGCAGCAAGAAACTCACCAGGCCGCGAGAGAAGCTAATTGCTGCGAGAGGGGGAGAAGAGGCAGGTGCAGCCGCCGGCACGTCGGCAGACACAAACGCGCATGCGTGGAGCTGCCGCGCGTGTGCGTTAGCATCCCCTGGTAGCGAAAACCCACACGCGTGGAGCTGCCACACATGCACATTAGCGCCCCCTGGAATGCACATTAGCGCCCCCTGGTGGCGAAAACCCGCATGCGTGGTGCCCGGGCCGCTGGCTCTTCCCCAACCACGGAGGCAGTCCTCAACCTTAAAAAGGTTGGGGACACTGATGTAGGGAGTCCTTAGTCTGAGGAAGAGTGCTTATTCACACCTTGAATAAATCTTTGCTGGTCTTAAAGGTGCTACAAGACTCTGGGCCATTCCGCACAATGGGCAATGTTGCTGAATCTCAGCGCTATTGAAAAGCGCTGCAGTCAAAAGCTGCAGGTCTCGGTAATGCACACAGCCGTTTCTATCGAAAAAAAGGCTCTCCCACTAGCACTGTTCTCGTAACGCTTGTGGAGGGATTTCTGCCAAAGAAGCATCACTTATTCATGGCTTTTGCCGGTTTAAGATGGAAAAAATGGGGATCACAACACCGTAAGCTCGGGTGCAAGAGCTTAGGGAGGAATATGCTTGCTACCGCTATACTGAGAATGCACGTGTCTTTTTCGGATGTGTTGCAGGTTGTTCTCAACAGTCTAGCAGTTTTTTTTAGGGGGAATCCACTTTTGTAGATTCCCCAAAAAGCGCTACAACGAAGCTAATTTTGCGGGAATGTTGCAGGAGTGTTGCAGATTGTGTACGACGTCGTGAATAACAAAAAATAAATAGTGTTACACAATGGTAACACTTCAGCAACATTAACGCTGTGTGGAATGGCCCTCTGATTTTCTTCTCCCTGGGTTCATTTGCCCCAGTTAAGTCAAGCAAAGAGAACATAATATGGATCTGAAGTGTTACACTAATAAGGGATTTCGCTTAAGATAACACAACTCCACTCCAGCATGGTGAGAACTGATTGTTTTATTTGGTTTCTGTATCTTCTAGTTTGTACCTTCTTGGGATAATAAAGTTACTTGCTGGTTAAGTGCTTTATTTTCCCCCTTTCTCTCATTGTTCTGGGAATTCCCATGACCAAAACCAGAAGTCATGTATGCAACAGAAAGAAATATTCTAATTTAGCTCTCTATCTTATGTGTGGATAGGACACACGTAGCAGATGCTCAGACATGATCCAACACAAGGACTGATGTGTAACACTCTGAAGATTCTTCTGTCCACATTTATTAGGAAAGAGTGTTAGATATAATTGTACGAGACTTCTTCCTATTACTCTACTGTCCTTTACCAGATCTCTTAAAACATTCAGAAAGCCCTATTGGACAGACATTTTAAGTGAAAAAATAGTGAAGTAAGAGTAGATACAGACTGTTATCACTCATTAGAGTGAATGATAAAGATTTCCAGTTTAGTGTGGGGAGCCAGCTTGGTGTAGTGGTTAGGAGTGCGGACTTCTAATCTGGCATGCCGGGTTTGATTCTGCACTCCCCCACATGCAACCAGGTGGGTGACCTTGGGCTTGCCACAGCACTGATAAAGCTGTTCTGACTGAGCAGTGATATCAGGGCTCTCTCAGCCTCACCCACCTCACAGGGTGTCTGTTGTGGGGAGAGGAAAGGGAAGGGGATTGTAAGTCGCTTTGAGCCCCCTTCAGGTAGAGAAAAGCGGCATTTGAGAACCAACTCTTCTTCTTCTCGTTTCTAGTGCACATTTAAATTTTATTTTGATCAAACTTCTATAGAACTTGCCTAAAAATTAGTGGAAAAAGCTGTAGACTAATTTAATTATGTACACTTTTCTGTGTAGACACTGTAAAGGTGATTGATAGCACACTCTGCAACCACAGAACCCACAAAATATAAAGTATAGTACAGCACAATACCCTAAGGTCATGAACTGATGTACTAAGTGCATTTGGCAACTATGGAACCACAATAAAATATTCTGCACTCATTTATAACAGCTGCCTTTATTTTGCTGATCTCATTATAGTCTGGAGAAGAGTAGTCACACTGTTCTGCTTTTTTCCCTCATTTATACATGAGATAGCAATGATAAACATTTCATATCCTAGGAGACCCCATTTAACCCCCTCACTAACAAAGCAGATACTATTCAGAATCCCTCATTATCCTCCTGACAACATACTACTGCTATGCTCAGTTTGCCCTGGTATTTATGTTTTATCAGTTAGACAGATGTGAAAAGGTAAGGTGTAATGGCTACCAAAGCGTGTCCCAAAAATACCTTGGCATTAAATACCCTAAAGGAAAATACTTATTTATTTTAGTACATACAAATTTGTTTGACCCTTTCCTCCTTTTATAAAACTTCTCATAGTTGTACTATCAAATTATTTCTTTCTGTCTTGTCTCCTGTTCCAATGCTCTCATTTATTATTCTTTTCCTGTTTTTCCTCTTATTTCTCTTAAACCCTTGCCCATGTCTTTCTAATGAGTTTTCCCCTCTTTCTTTCTTTCTTTCTTTCTTTCTTTCTTTCTTTCTTTCTTTCTTTCTTTCTTTCTTTCTTTCTTTCTTTCTTTCATCACTTCCTTACAAAGATTGTAGATCTTCACAATTGGTCTGTTGTTGTTAGGTGCGAAGTCATGTCTGACCCATCGCGACCCCATGGACAATGATCTTCCAGACCTTCCTGTCCTCTACCATTCCCAGGAGTCCATTTAAGTTTGCACCCACTGCTTCAGTGACACCATCCAGCCACCTCATTATCTGTCGTCCCCTTCATCTTTTGCCCTCGATCGCTCCTAGCATTAGGCTCTTCTCCAGGGAGTCCTTCCTTCTCATGAGGTGGCCAAAGTATTTGAGTTTCATCTTCAGGATCTGGCCTTCTAAGGAGCAGGCAGGGTTGATCTCCTCTAGGACTGACCGGTTTGTTCGCCTTGCAGTCAAAGGGACTCGCAAGAGTCTTCTCCAGCACCAGGGTTCAAAAGCCTCAATTCTTTGACGCTCGGCCTTCCATATGGTCCAACTTTCACAGCCATACATTGCAACTGGGAATACCATAGCCTTGACTAAATGCACTTTTGTTGGCAGGGTGATGTCTCTGCTTTTTAGGACGCTGTCTAGATTTGCCATAGCTTTCCTCCCCAGGAGCAAGCATTTCTTTGCTGCAGACCCCATCGGCAGTGATCTTGGAGCCCAGGAAAATAAAATCTGTCACTATCTCCAATTCCTCCCCATCTATTTACCAGGAATTGAGAGGGCCGGATGCCATGATCTTAGTTTTCTTGATGTTGAGTTTCAAGCCAACTTTTGCACTCTCCTACTTCACCCGCATCAACAGGCTCTTTAGCTCCTCTTCACTTTCTGCCATTAGAGTGGTATCATCTGCATATCTGAGGCTGTTGATATTTCTCCCTGCAATCTTGATCCCAATTTGTGACTCCTCTAACCCCACCTTTCTCATGATGTGCTCCGCATACAAGTTAAATAGGCAAGGCGACAGTATACAGCCTTGCCTAACTCCTTTCTCAATTTTGAACCAATCAGTGATTTCATGCTCGGTTCTCACTGTTGCTTCTTGACCTGCATATAGGTGTCTCAAGAGACAAATAAGATGCTCTGGTATTCCCATCTCTTTAAGAACTTGCAACAATTTGTTGTGCTCCACACAATCAAAGGCTTTAGCATAGTCAATGAAGCAGAAGTAGATGTTCTTCTGGAACTCCCTAGCTTTCTCCATGATCCAGCGTATGTTGGCAATTTGATCTCTAGTTCCTCTGGTCTACAACCTGCTTATTTCCCATTTTTTGTTCCTAAACGTTAATTTTTCTGTATTCCCTCAGCACTTTTTTCTACAAATTTTTTCCAGATGACATATTTACTAACATTAAATAATATATTAGAACACTACTCAAAAAGAAATAAAGTTCTTTCTCTCTTTATCCTCTCGCTATACCAGGTGCAGTCAAACTCTCTCTCTCACTTTCTACTATCTAATGCACTGTATTATTGTAAGCCACCTTGATTCCATAAGGAAGAAAGGCAGCTCATTGTTGTTGTTAGCCACCCCAAGATGCTGGTGGAGGTGGAATACAAATCCAATAAATAGAAATGATAAAAAATTGATTTTTTCTAATAACTGGAGTCCTCAGGCCATAGCTTTCCATTCCAATTATGTAGGATACAGTTTTTTGGAAAATAAAATTTTAAAGAAGTCCCATATTTCCACGTTAGGGATAACATTCTCCGGGTGGGACCTGTGGATCCTCCAAAATTACTGGTCATCTCCAGACTGAAGAGATCAGTTACCCTGGCTAAAATGGCTGCTTTGAAGGGCGGACTCCATAGCATTATACAACACTGAGGTCCCTCCTTGCCCCAAAACCCCATCCACTCCTGGCTCCACCCCCAAAGACTCCAGGTATTTCCCAATCCAGAGCTGGCAACCCTATTTTACTTCTGCCTATGGTTTGTTATATCCAGATCATACATCACTATATGACTTTTAGAAAAGAAAGCAAAAGTTAAATTGCCTGCATGCCTGCCTTGAATAGACTACAGAAAATACTGCTATAATAGGCTTGACAGCCCTTAAATTATTCCAAGCAGCATGGCCCCTCAGAGATTGCTGCCACATATATGAGTAGATTGAACTAAGGTTTTGTTATATACCAATTGAAGCAATTATTATACACCCAGCTCTTCATTCTGTGTCAAATTCCAAGCTACTTAAGACATCTAATTCCATAGCAGGGGTTTCATATGTGCTGCTTTGGAGGAGTCCAGATTCTGAAAGGTGGCTTTCCTCCTTTCACTATTTAATGCTCTATTCTTTCTCCCACTCTAGATTCTATCAGAATTTCAACTGCTGCAAAATACAGCCTACTCAGGACTACCAACAGTGATTCAGTTGGAACTATACTGCAGAGATCTGCAGCCTATTTCATCATCAAATATTCAATAAAAACTAGCTCTCAAAGCCAAATAGAGATCTTATTTGAAGCTTTTATTTATTACCACCTCCTTAATATCAACCTTAAAATCCCTGTACCAGTTTTCTTAAAAAAGCCAGGGGGCAGGGAGAACATACTGGAGAACTCTTATTACCAAACCATGCCCCACTATTGGCTCATTTTGCTTGAATCCTATTACAAATAAGAAATTCAGCATCCATGATACACTAATCCGCCCTTGCAGCACAACAGAAAAGCAGCATAATGTTCTCAAACTAATGCTTACTTCTGCATTGCAGCTGAATTCAGCTACTGAAGATTTATTAGATAGATGCTGCCTAGAACAATAACCCTAAGAGAAAACAGAATGAAATCCAGTATCTCTTATTACTGAGACATTAGGCTGTGAAAAAAGAGCAAATATTTAAAAATGTAAAACCCAAAGGATTTCCATTGGCAAGAGCATGCAGCTCATGACAGATAACAATTTCACACAAGCAAAGCTGCTGTTTTAAGATGAGGGCAGGAAGGATGGAAGGCATGAATGATCCCATGCAGTACATATGGAACCTTCAGTGGCCTATGAGAAACCTGTGTGTTGCAGTTTAGGTCAATAAACAATTTTGCCAGATGATTTTAACAAAAATGCTGGATGCAATTGATAAAAAAATTATCAACTATTCAGGAACAAGGTGGCTCAGTAAGGTAGTCCACTGAGCAGGAGGCAGAGAACAAAGCAGGTCCCAAAGTGGCACCACTGCTGAATGTGCTTCATACCACAACAGTACCCTAACACAGTGGTCCCCAAACTTTTTCGGGCTGTGGACTGGGGGAGAGGGAGGCCCGGGGACCGGGGGGAGTGAGGCGCAGACGCCTGTGTGCTGGCGCCTCCCTCCCCCCGCTGCTGCAGCCCGGTACTGAGGGTTCCACGGTCCGGTACCAGTCCACGACCCGGGGGTTGGGAAAGACTGCATAACAGACATAATGGTTTAGTGATTTTGAGGCCCCACACCTGTTTTATTCCTACCCAGCTCATTGATTTTAACCTTCTTATAGGGTTAATTATTACAAGGATAAAATGGATATGGGGAGGATGTTCTAAGCAACCCATTAGGGGATGAAGGAAATAATTATTTATACCATTAACACACATAAGATTAAGTGACACTTCCCAATCCCACTCTTGTCACCTCTGGAGATAGGGTGGTAAGGGATTCAGAAGGAAAATTACTGCCACTGATTTCCAAGGGAGTAAGGAAGGTAGTGGTAAGTAATAAGAGTTGTTTTTTCTTTCTCATTTTTTGGAAAGAAAGCACAAATACTTGACTGTCCGGTTGAGAACCAGATGTTTGGCCATCCTAATTTTAGCCCAACCTAATCCCTCTCCTAACTATCCCACCCCCCTCCCTAACTTAATCCATCACAACTGGCTAATCCCCTACTGGGCTCAGGCTACCGCCTGTACCAGGAGCTCTCCTGAACCCTTCTCCCAGTAACCTAATCTAAGGCTAAAAAACTCCTCCTTAAACTGGCCTCTCTCCTACTGCACTACTGGAGATCAGCGCAGCCATCTCCTGCCAGCTTGCTCACCTGGCTCTGATGGTCTCAAGCCTGGGTGGACCTGTTGCACAAGCTCACTGGTCTCAACGGAGCCTCCCGACCTCCATCCTCATCCCCTTCTGGTCACCGGCTGCCACTTGGTTTCAGTCCAAGTGCAGAGACTGCAGTCCCACCCTACACTAACACATCCCAGATGATATTGGTGCCAAAAAACAGTTCCCTGGGTGACTATTTCACCCCAAACCAGAAAAATGGGCAGAATACTCATGCCCCAATGTCTGTACTCACTTCTATATCACAGATGAGTGCAAATACAACTCTATAGAAATTATATTCAGAACAAACGTACGATACCAATGCAGTCAGGACATCTATTTTTAATTTTAAGCTTTCTCCTCTTTCCTGAAGTACAGACATTTTGAGAGGTCACTAGTAAGGTGGAGCATAACATCACTTTTATTATATATTGCTGAAACACTGCCATTTCAATCACTTCTCATTCTTTATATCACAATCCATCTTAATTTTTAGTTTTCCCCAAGACTGAAATAATTATTTCAAGTGTGTTTTAAAGAAGAAAAATATCATTTACACCAATATTAAAGTTATCACCACTTTATCAGCAATAACACAGTTAAATAAATTCCTCCTCTAACTATTCTTCATGATGATTTTAATTTAATTGTGTATAATTAAAATATATAATGTTTTGAAGAAATTTTCTTCAATTTCATTTTTGTCAGCTAATGAAAAATTCCTCAAACTGAAATGGAGGTAGAAAATTATTTCATTACAAGTGCTACTTTTTAGGAGAAGAGAATGTTTAATATTTATTATTTACATTCCACTTTTTCAAAATTAATTGTTCACTTAAAATATGTAATACAATCAAGAAAACAGTGACAGATAAATAACAAAGCCACAAAAGTATAAATAAGGAGCAGATGTTACAAATATGACAATGAAATCCTAACACCAGATTAACCACCCATAATGCCTCACAAATGCTTAATTGCTTACAATAAATCAATTTTCTACACTCCTTACAGCTTACAGGATTTTTCTACAGCTGACCAGATCAGCTCTGAAACAAAATACAAACCAGAAGAGCAATAAAGTCAACAGCATAAACATGTAGCTCCCTATGAAATATACACATTTTTAATATTGTTACAAATCTTTTTAAAATATGGCATTGATGTTGGTAAACCAGCTTGGTGAGTGGTTAGGAGCACAGACTTCTAATCTGACGAGTCAGGTTTGATTCAGCACTCCCCCACATGCTGCCAGCTGGGTAACCTTGGGCTCGTGACAGCACTGATAAAGCTGTTCTTTCTGAGCAGTGATATCAGGGCTCTCTCAGCCTCACCCACCTCACAGGGTGTCTGTGGGGAGAGGAAAGGGAAGGCGACTGTAAGCCGCTTTGAGCCTCCTTCGGGTAGAGAAAAGCGGCATATAAGAACCAACTCTTTGGCATACAAATGTGTGTGGTGCCAGAATCAGCGCTGCGCAACCTCGAGGCAGCAGCAAGGTACATGACACCAGGGCTGCCTCACCTGCACAGCATGCCTCCCTTTGCCAATCACGTTCTGACACCCCCTTGCTCAGCAGAGCTCTGTTCCAACTTTGCCTGTACTAAGCCAGAAACAGTTTTTGTGGTGTCAACAAGGAGTGCTTTGAAAAGGTCAGGCTATTCATCTCTATAACACAATGGCCATGAGAATTCTGTCCTAGCCTTTGCTTTGGGGCAGAAAGGAAACTGGAGGTTGGAATTTCATTACACAGGAATTACATTGTAATGCGATTCCAGTCTTTTAAAAAAGACACTTCCCAGTTGTGGCTGGATTTAACAACTCCCCAGTTGTGGCTGGATTTAAGAACAGAAGAGCAATACCCTAACTGAGGACAGCCCGGATTTTTCCCTTGCAGACAGCCCTGCCCTGACTTACACCTCATTGTGTCTTGCAGCAAACAGGGGAACATGGATTTATCCATGTTCCCTTGGTGCAGGCCAACTGAAGGCCTGAGTCAAAGAAGCACTGGGACCACCCCAGACCATGCCTGATTCCACGAGGAAGCAGGAATTCGCACCACATGTAAACAGGCAGTGATACCAGTCATATCCCCTTGTGCAGAAGCGGTCTTAGAGGAGAGCAGGGAGCAATTCCTGTTGGCAGCAGAGGATAGGACCCACAATAATTGCTTTAAACTATGTGTAGAACAGTACCAGCTAAATATCAAGGGGGGGGGAGGAATTCACAGACTGTAGTTCAGCAGTGGAATCATCTGCCTAAGGAGGTGGTAAGCTCCCCTTCACTGACAGTCTTTAAGCAAATACTTATCCTGGATGTTTTAGACCCCAACCTTTTTATCACCGGGGACCACTCAACTCCTTTTACTGAGGCCCGGGGGGGGGGGTAGTTTACTCCTCTACTCTCAACCACTGCCCTAACGCTCTCTGATCGCTATGGTAATGTTTAAACATCCCTTCAAAATAAGATACAGACACACCACAACAATGAACATAAGGAACATTTTATTTTCATGGAAATTTTAATTCATGACAATGGCAAATCAATGGGAACCCTGTGCTTGTTTCTCTGCAACGAGATAGTCCCATCTGGGAGTGATGGGAGACAATGACACCCGAAGTGTGTTGTAAAGGGCCGGGGGGGGATGAAGTAAAGGGCCGGGGGGAGGTGTCCTTCGGGGCCCACCTCCAATTAGTTGATGGACCACATGTGGTCCGCAGCCCACAAGTTGGGGATCGCTACTTTAGACTGATCCAGCATTCAGCAGGGGGTTGGACTAGATGGCCTGTGTGGTCCCTTCCAACTATGAGGTTCTATTATTCTAATAGCAATCAGTTTCCCTGAAGAAAACAGTTACTTTGGAGGATGGACATTATTGCACTATATGTGGAATGGTCTACCAGAGAAAATCAATAAGACTCCTCCTTTTCCGCTACCTGTTGTTGTTGTTAGGTGCAAAGTCGTGTCCGACCCATTGCGACCCCATGGACAATGATCCTCCAGGCCCTCCTGTCTTCCACCATTCCCCGGAGTCCATTTAAGTTTGCACCTACTGCTTCAGTGACTCCAGCCAGCCACCTCATTCTCTGTCGTCCCCTTCTTCTTTTGCCCTCAATCGCTCCCAGCATTAGGCTCTTCTCCAGGGAGTCCTTCCTTCTCATGAGGTGGCCGAAGTATTTGAGTTTCATCTTCAGGATCTGGCCTTCTAAAGAGCAGCCAGGGCTGATCTCCTCTAGGACTGACTGGTTTGTTCGCCTTGCAGTCCAAGGGACTCGCAAGAGTCTTCTCCAGCACCAGAGTTCAAAAGCCTCAATTCTTTGACGCTCAGCCTTCCTTATGGTCCAACTTTCGCAGCCATACATTGCAACTGGGAATACCATAGCCTTGACTAAATGCACTTTTTCCGCTACCTACATTATGCAAAAAACTGAATTATTAAAGCAGGCTTTTATAAACAGGTAATAGAGTTGCACGGTTCTAGATTATTCACAACGTTACTTGGAAAAATTATTAGGGAGTGTGGTCTATATGCTATTGTGTATAGCTTGCTAGAACCAGGATCCAGCTGTGAAGTTTCACATCATTTAATGTGTCATGCTAATACTTTGCTTTTGTTCTGTTTTCAGATTTCCAGTTGGATCTACAATCCTCATCTTATTGCATTATTTACTGAATGCCCCATTCGTCAATTGTATTGACTCACTCTGCGTAATCCGCCTTGAGTCAAAATGAGAAAAAACTATAAATAACATAACTAAATATGGTTTTATACCCTGCTGATCTCCCTTCCCTCCCTAGGCTCCACGTTCCCACAAATCTCTTAACCTTGAGATGGCACCCCTAATATATCCATGACCATGCTAACAGTGCTGGAAGGAGAGGGAAAATCTGTACACCATCAAGACATCAGGAGGGTGAACAACATTCAACAGACTAGAATGAAATTGTCACATGGAGACAGGGAACCTTGTTATCCAATTTCCCTCAACAAAGTGTTTTGTTGCTGAGAGGGTTATTTCAGAAAGCTACTTCTGGGCTCAGAAAACAGTTAATGAACGTAATTCTGTTGAAATCAACAGCAGGATTTAAGGAAAGGACAAGAGTTATGGTGCTATAAAGAACAAAAAAGCAAACAAAGCTGCAGGGCAGCAGAAAGTCCTGCAGGTCTAAGTGGCAAACAGAAAACTCATCAGTATTTATTTATTTAGATTTCTATACCGCCCATTTCTTTGCAGCTCTGGGCAGTTTACATTGAACATTATATCAGTGGTCCCCAACCTTTTTATCACCGGGGACCACTCAATGCCTTTTACTGAGGCCCGGTGGGGGGTAGTTTACTCCTCTACTCTCAACCACTGCCCTAACGCTCTCTGATCGCTATGGTAATGTTTAAACATCCCTTCAAAATAAGATACAGACACACCACAACAATAAAGTGTGTTGTAAAGAGGTGGGGGGGGTGAAGTAAAGGGCCGGGGGGGAGAGAAGGCGTCCTTTGGGGCCCACCTCCAATTAGTCGCAGGACCACATGTGGTCTGCGGCCCACAGGTTGGGGATCGCTACATTATATAACTTACATGGAACGATATATAGACTGTAACTGTCAAATAAGGCATCAAAAGATTACAAAACTACATATAAATAACAATTAACAGTAACATTGGGGGGCTGGTTCTTTCAGTCATGGAGTCTGGGGGCTCAGCAGGTGTTCTAAGTCGGTTGGCCTCAAGCTAATGCCTGGTGGAAGAGCTCCCTCTTGCAGGCCCTGCGGAACTCTGGAAGTTTGGGCAGGGCTCTGATCTCCTCAGGGAGCTCGTTTCACCAGGTGGGGGCCAGGACCAAGAAGGCTCTGACCGATGTGCTTCTCTGGGGCCAGGGATCTCCAGCCAGTTGGAGGTGGCAGAGTGTAGGACTCTTTTGCGGGTATAGGCAGGGAGGCAGTCTCTCAAATACACTGGGCCCAAACCGTGTATGGTCTTAAAGGTGATTACCAGAACCTTAAGCTTGATCCAGAATTCAACTGGGAGCCAGACAAGTTGTTGGAGTACCGGCCAGATGTGGGATCTCCATGATGTTTCAGTGAGAATCCTGGCCACAGCATTCTGTACCAATTGTAGTTTCTGGTTCAAGAATAAGGGTAGGCCTGCATAGAGCGAGTTTCAGAAGTCCAGCCTAGAGGTGACCGTTGCGTGGATCACTGTGGCTAGGTGCTCTGGGTCCAAGTAGGGCGCTAGTAGCTTGGCTTGGCGGAGGTGGTAGAATGCCAGCCACGCTACCTTTGTGACCTGGGCCTCCATTGTAAGGGAAGCATCCAGGGTCATGCCCAGGCTTCTGGTGGAGTGCATTGGTGAGAGTTGCACACTGTCCAGGGTGGGCAGACGCACTTCCTCCCATGGTCCCTTCCCAACCACAGGACCTCTGTCTTTGCAGGGTTGAGCTTCAGGTGACTCTGCTTGATGCATTTTGTCACTGCTTCCAGACATCTGGCTAAAGGTTCTGGGGAAGAGTCAGGGCGGTCATCTATCAGGAAATAGAGCTGGGTGTCATCCACATATTGGTGGCAACCCAACCCGAACCTCCACACCAGCTGAGTTGTTCAATAAGATAAGAGAGAGGACTGTTCCTTATGGGACTCCACATGTGAACTGGTGTTGGTTAGATACTCTCTTTCCTATAACTACCCTCGGTAGCAGCCCCAGAGGAAGTAATTCAGCCATTTGAGGGCCATTCCCTGTATTCCAGTGTCAGCTAGGTGGTGAGCTAGGAGCTCATGATCTATATTTTTCTAAAAGGTCTGGGGAAAAACTAGAGAGTTGGGAATTTGAAAAAGAGCTGGTCATATGGCAAAAAAATTAACAAGTCCCACTGGGAGTAAATAAGTCACAGATATAGCCAGAACAGGCCAAAGAAATCAAGTTCTCACATCTCTTCTGGGAGTGCAGGGAAATAATGTATCTGAAACATTGATGTAACCCAAGACTGGCCTTTTGTCATAATAAATGAATACACAATAAATACACAATACATAATAAATACACAATGAAGCCAAGCTTTCCTGAGGCCCACATTCAGCCTAGACATTGTCAACCGAATCTCAGTCAGTATCTTGTGGCCATTGTGATTTTAAAAATGACATTTCAACATTAGTCAGATTCTTCTAAAACAGATCTTTCTACCATAATTTTCTTTAAATATTCAAATGATGGTTCTGCATTGGATATTACACAACAAGCTGTAGGACCCAACTTTGTTGATTTCAAAAATTTCCAAGCTCTGTTTTGGGAACCATTTTTTGGGGGGTGGGGGATCTTCAATAAGATTATAGGTACTTCTATTAAAAACTGAATTTGATCAGCAACAGGATGAAGTATCTGTATTTTTCATTGTGTTGCATATTTAAATATTGAAGCCCAGATGAGACAGTATCATTTGTAAATCAATTCTGAATCTCTGTAAAATGCATTTTACACAAAGAGATACAAATGGCCTTATGTAGGCATGAAATTATATTAATCATAGATATAATAAAATGTCACCTAGAAGACTGGACAAAATAGGATATAGAAGTGACTAAAGAATATTTAGTTAGTTAAGGCATCTTCTACAATACAGTAACTGAGAAAGTATAGTGTTAAATGAATTGCTGCTATTTCTGTTGTTGACTTGGAAACAGAGAGAACTCACAGAACCACATTATGAATGAAGTATTAAATCTGTTGATTCATCAAGACATGGACACTCAGCTACAAACAAACAACAACTTTATTGGAGCAAGAGAACAATGAACACCAATAACCAGAACTTTTGAGTTTATATACATTCTTGAGCCTCCCGCCAAGACATTTCATTGGCTGTTCTTGGAGACCCATGATTGGTCCATAAAGTCTGTCCAGTAATTGGTTAAAACCCCAGGACTGGCAAATCCCTAGAAAGGGTTCAGGATTCTAGTCTCAGCTTCCAAGCTTAAGATCTTTGTGCCTACGCCAGAGAACTTTTGAGAAACAAGGCAGAAGTGCTGAAATAGAGATACAGCCATTCTAAATAATACATCAGTAAATCTATAGCTCCCCAACTGTAACTGGGTTAGATCAGCTTGGTCTAGTGGTTTGTAGCATGGACTTCTAATCTGGTGAGCCAGGTTTGATTCCGCACTCCCCCACATACAATCAGCTAGGTGGCCTTGGGCTCCCCACAACAGTCAAGCTGTTTTGACTGAGCAGTAATATCAGGGCTCTCTCAGCCTCACCCACCTCACAGGGTGTCTGTTGTGTGAAAAGGAAAGGGAAGGTGAACGTAAGCTGCTTTGAGATTTCTTTGGGTAGAGAAAAGCGGCATTTAAGAACCAACTCTTCTTCTTCTTCTAAATGCTCTGTACCAACTAAACATTTTACAGTAATGTCATCTTCAAATCTGATTGTGATAGAATTTGATCTATTATTCACTATTGGACTAGGGGTGAACATTAAGTTCATGGTGGACCAATGGACCTCTGGAAAAAGATTCTGTTGGGCCACTTAGAGTCTAGTAATTGTTGGAATTCTGAATTAGACTGATCTTGGCTTGATGCAGCAAGTTCTTATGTTCTTAAGGAAGAGGAACATGAAAAGCATCTGTTAGAGATTGTAAGAATCCTTGTAAAACAAGACAGACCTCCCAAGTCTGGTCAGGCCACACCATACTTGATTACTGAGTACCAGTAAAAATTCCAACAAACCTTACATGGTAAAATGTGGAAAGAAGGAACAAATGATAATTACCATGGAAAATAAAAACTCAAACTTGGTCAAACCATTCCAATGTCTCTTTAGTCCATACTCCGTGCATCCTGCCTAAATTATTTACCTACAACATTTACCTCTTGACTTTCTGCCCAATCAGGCCTACCAAGGCAGCTAATAATTAAACATATAATACAATTCATCATAAGATAACCAGTTTCCACAGCATGTGAAGATTCAAATTTGAGTCTACCATATACTAGTCCAACACTCTACCACTATACTCCAATGACGGTTGTTGGTAAGCCAATACTAAAGCTTCTCAGCAGGTCAGGCAGCAGTTATAATTTTCTGTGGTTTGCACATATGTTCTAACTGCCACCATTTTCTCTGGTGCTGTATAAAGGCAGCATATGGGGCAGCTAATCCAGCTCCCTTCTTCATTCCTGTTTCCTGCATGAGAATTTATTTCAATCTGTCTTTTTACTTAAAGCAGCCTTTGCACAGGGTCTGATCTGAACAGGATTAAATGTAGGCAGCTCAAATGGAGAAAGGTCCCCCTTCAGCCTGAGAGCCCAACCAGAATTGGTTTGCATGCAGGTTACTGAAAGGGATAAAAAATATGAACACTTGCAGGCATGGATCTAATTTTAATTGTTCTTTGTACATAGTACTCAAAGAGCCCTTGAATAGACAGTGACTTGAATAACCAGTAACCACCCTATTTGAAAGGGGTTAAGAATTGGCAGCATATGGACAAAGTTTCCCAACTCTACCTAGAATCATAGAATCATAGAGTTGGAAGGGGCCATACAGGCCATCTAGTCCAACCCCCTGCTCAACGCAGGATCAGCTCAAAGCATCCTAAAGCATCCAAGAAAAGTGTGTATCCAACCTTTGCTTGAAGACTGCCAGTGAGGGGGAGCTCACCACCTCCTTAGGCAGCCTATTCCACTGCTGAACTACTCTGACTGTGAAAAACTTTTTCCTGATATCTAGCCTATATCGTTGTACTTGAAGTTTAAACCCATTACTGCGTGTCCTCTCCTCTGCAGCCAACAGAAACAGCATCCTGCCCTCCTCCAAGTGACAACCTTTCAAATACTTAAAGTGGGCTATCATGTCCCCTCTCAACCTTCTCTTCTCCAGGCTAAACATTCCCAAGTCCCTCAACCTATCTTCATAGGGCTTGGTCCCTTGGCCCCAGATCATCTTCGTCGCTCTCCTCTGTACCCTTTCAATTTTATCTAGGTCCTTCTTGAAGTGAGGCCTCCAGAACTGCACGCAGTACTCCAGGTGTGGTCTATGGGACTATGACATCTTGTGATTTTGATGTGATGCCCCTGTTGATACAGCCCAAAATGGCATTCGCCTTTTTTACCGCTGCATCACACTGCCTGCTCATGTTTAGTTTACAATCCACAAGTACCCCAAGGTCTCGTTCACACACAGTGTTACCTATAAGCGTATCCCCCATCCAGTAGGCATGCTTTTATTTTTCTGACCCAGATGCAGAACTTTACATTTATATTTATTATAAATTGCATCTTGTTCTCATTTGCCCATTTTTCCATTGTGTTCAGATCTCGTTGAACTCTGTCTCTATCTTCCAGAGTATTTGCCAGTCCTCCCAATTTGGTGTCATCTGCAAATTTGATGAGTAGTCCCTCCACCCCCTTATCTAGATCATTAATAAATATGTTAAAAAGTACTGGGCTGAGCACCGAGCCCTGAGGTACCCCGCTACTTACCTCTCTCCAGTCTGATGAAACACCATTGACAACAACTCTTTGAGTGCGGTTCTCTAACCAATTCCCTATCCACTTAACTATCTGAAAATCCAGATTGCAGTCCTTCAACTTATCCATCAGAACATCATGATCCTTGTCAAAAGCTTTACTAAAATCCAAGTAAACGACATCAACCGAATTTCCCCGATCCAGCAAACCTGTTACTTGGTCAAAAAAGGAAACCAGGTTGGTCTGGCAGGACCTGTTGGAGACAAATCCATGCTGACTTCCTTGGATCACCAAACTGTCCTCCAGATGTTTGCAGATTGCTCCCTTTAATATCTGCTCCATTATCTTCCCCACAACAGAGGTCAGACTCACTGGTCTGTAGTTTCCTGGGTCATCCTTCCTCCCTTTTTTGAAGATCGGAATAACGTTTGCTCTCTTCCAGTCCTCCGGGACATCTCCAGTCCTTAAAGAGGTCCCGAAGATGATGGACAAGGGCTGTGCAAGTTCTCTGGAAAGTTCTTTGAGCACTCTCGGGTGCATTTCATCCGGACCAGGGGATTTGAACTCATCCAGTGCAGCTAAATGCCTCTCGACAACCCCTCTATCCATGTTAACCTGCCACCCAGACACGGCCATCTCTAGTTGTGCCTAAACACTTTGACCTGTGGGAAAAACAGATGTAAAATAGGCACTAAGCCTTTCTGCTTTCTCTGCATCCTCCGTTAGAGTTTGTCCATCCGCACCCAACAGTGGGCCTATTGCCTCCTTTACGTTTGCTCCTCACATAACTGAAAAATCTTTTTCTTGTTACAATGGGCTTCCCTGGCCAATCTTAGCTCACTCTCAGCTTTGGCCTTTCTGATGATTGATCTACAGTGCCTAGTAACCTGTAGGTACTTTTCTTTAGAGCTCTGTCCTTCCCTCCATTTCCTGAACATTTTCCTTTTCTTTCTTAGTTCCTCTTGAAGTTCTCTGTTCATCCAGATAGGCTTCTTAGAGCTCCTGCAGTGTTTTCTTCTTTCTGGGATAGTCATTGATTGAGCATGCAATAGCTCTTGTTTGAGTAGCGCCCACCCTTCACATGCTCCCTTCCCTTCCAGCATTCTCGTCCATAGTATGACACTCATCATGTCTCTGAGTTTATTAAAGTTTGCCCTACGAAAATCCAACATCCGCGTCTGGCTACAAGCTTCCTTGGCTCCCCATCTCAAAAGGAATTCTATGAGGACATGGTCATTTCCCCCTAGGGTCCCCACTTCCTTCACCTCATCCACCAACTCTTGCCTGTTGGTCAGTATTAAGTCCAGTATGGCTGAACCTCTTGTGGGTTCATCTACCATTTGATAAATGAAATTGTCAGCCAGGCAGGTCAGAAAGTTGCATGACTGAGGACGCTTCGCAGAGTTTGTTTCCCAGCACACATCTGGGAAATTGAAGTCACCCATGATGACAAGGTCCTGCCGCTTGGATATTTTCTCAAGCTGCTCACAAAGTGCAGCATCCACATCCTCTCGTTGGTCAGGCGGTCGGTAGCAGACACCAACCACCACACTGTTTGTTTTCCCCTCGCTTATTTTCACCCAGATGCTTTCCACTGTAGATATGATCTCCTTCACTAGAATTTCCTGACAGGTAAGCCCTTTCTTCACATACAGTGCCACTCCTCCACCTCTTCAATCTATTCTGTTTTTTCTGAACAGTTCATATCCATCCACCATTACATTCCAGTCATGAGAATCATTCCACCAAGTTTCTGTGATGCCTACTAGCTCATACCTTTCCATCAGCATGAGAAGTTCCAGCTCTTCCTTTTTATTGCCCATGCTTCGGGCGTTAGTATAAAGACATCTGAATCCTTTTGCTTTTGGTTCCCTATGAGCTGGCCTTGCCGGTTGGGCTGCCTCCGATCATTTTCCTTCCATACACTCCCTATGTTGAACGTCTCCTTCCCCTTGTGGCTTTAGTTTAAAGCTCTCCTGATGAATCTCCCCAGGTTCCTGCCAAACACATTCTTCCCCAGTTTCGATAAGTGCAGTCCAGCAGGTGCTAGTAGGCCTTCCTCAAGAAAGCCTATCCCATGGTCCCAGAAACCAAATCTCTCCTGCCGGCACCAACTACACAGCCAGTGATTCACCTCCATTATCTTCCTCTCCTGACGCATTCCTCTTCCCTTGACAGGCAAGATTGAAGAGAATACCACTTGTGCCCCCATTTGCTTGAGCTTCCTCCCCAGATCTTGATAGTCTTTTTTAATAGGAGCGATGGTATTCAGGGACATGTCATTCGTTCCCACATGGACCATCACAAATGGGTAGCGATCCGTAGATTTGAGGAGTTTGGGCAGCCTTTCTGAAATATCTTTAATTTTCGCCCCTGGCAAGCAACACACCTCTCGGGTTAGGGGGTCGGGCCCAGCCACATGGCGATCCATTCCTCTTAGCAGGGAGTCTCCAATTACCAGTACTCTCCTTTTTTTTTTCTCAACTCCATTTCCTTCTGTTCCCGTGGCCTCTTCCCTTTGTCTTAGACTTTGTTTTGGGACCTCTTCCCTTGTTGACCCTTGCACCTCCTCTGCAAGGGCCTGAAATCTATTCTGGAGCTCCAAAGGCCCCGAGAACTGTCTCGCTCTTCGCCGTTGAGTCTTTTTCCAAACTGTCTGCAGAGGCTCCCTATTATGGTCAATCTCCTTATCCTCTTCAGGACTGGTTGTATTCTCTTTATTCTGAGTTGCAGGGCTCTGGCCTATGAACTCCTCCCCTTTCTTACTTTGGGTCAGAGTAATAATTCTGTTTTCTAATCCCCTAATCTTTTCCTCCAAAAGTCGTACCAGCTTACACTTGGGGCAGCTGTAGTCCATCTTGTCTTCTGGGAGGAAGGCAATCATGTCACACTCACTGCAGATGATGGGATGAGTGTCCTGGAGGTCCATTGTAATGTCTAGGCAGTGGAAGTACTAGGGAAATATAATCTACTGATGATATAATCTACTGATTCTAATTGCTCGGCCAAGAACCCCAGGCTAAGAGCCACAGGCCAAGAGCCCTTTGTCTCTCGCCCTTCAGCTTGCGCCAAAGGCTCGCGCCTCTGGCGAGGAGCAGCCCTTTTTAATCCTCCCAACAATTACCCAGCAATCACCTCACCCAGGCAGCACAATAGCCTCACCTGGTCAGCAGCAACTCTCCCCAGTAGCTCTCTCCACGTGCTCTCAGTTGTCTGAGCTCTGCCTCTGGCGAGGAGCAGCCCTTTTTAATCCTCCCAACAATTACCCAGCAATCACCTCACCCAGGCAGCACAACAGCCTCACCTGGTCAGCAGCAACTCTCCCCAGTAGCTCTCTCCACGTGCTCTCAGTTGTCTGAGCTCATACCTAGGCATACAAAGGTGTGTGACTGGCCAACCTTCCTTAGGGATACCACAGCCATTTTTCCTTCCCAGTCCACCCCTGCAAATTGGCCACAATTACCATGACTGTGCATATCAGTTCTAAAGTCAGTGTGATATAGTGGATAATATCAAGAGAAGACCTGCGGTTCAAAGCCTAATTCAGCCATGTTCCCTCGGTCTAATTCCCTTCACAGGACTGTTATGAAGATTAAAGGGTCAACTATGCAAGACACACCGAACTCCTTAAAGGAAGAGCAGGATAAAAACAATCCTTCCATCTTCATGACACAAGCTCTAAAATCAAACAATAAACCATGAGAATAAAAAGTTGTCCAGCATAAGAATTTGCAAAAAGAAAGGAAAACAGCGAAATATATATGCTACTCTCTCTATTGGATCCCAGCTGAAAAGTGTAAAAGTAGCCATAATTTGTCAGATTGTCTATAAATTTGGCCTACAGTCATATCTACATGATTCTTTTTCCCACTGAAGCTTCCTTCCTCCAATATTTTCCATTTAAGGGCTTCATAGCCTGTGGACCTGCTGCTTGCATACTCATCACTAGCAAATTCCCAATATTATCTTTTGACACAATTTAATTACAAGCATGTTTGCTGAACCCATCTGATTCAGAAGCAGCTTGTCACACTAGCTGCTTCACACTTCCTGACTAGATACAATAATTGGTTCTTAACTTGAGCATTTCATCTGACCTGTTCATAGAGAAGCTCATCATACAATCTGCACAGGAAAAGTCCAAATCTACATTCAGAAACATCTATGAAGATCTCATTTTAGGAAAAAGAAAAAGAGCATCTAATCACCTAGCTGATAACACACAGAGTTCTTAGGAAACAACAGCTATAGATATTTACCTCCAGCATTCTGGTAGGGACAGGGTATAAATCCCTATATATACACAAATATATATACACCCACACAAACACCCACACCCACACCCACACATACACATACACATACACATACACATACACATACACATACACATACACATACACATACACATACACATACACATACACATACACAGAGAGAGATATACTAGCTTAATATACACTTCTCTTTTTTAATAGTTCTGCTCTTTCTTATCTATTTTTTTCTTCTTTATTCTATTTTTCAGATGGTCAGTCATAAAATAACTAGCTTTCATAGCGAGGACATTTCAGGTGATGAAATTTTATCAGTATTTTCTCTGACATACTGATCTAATAGCTGTTATTTTACTAAATTAGAAACCATTTATCACAATATAGTTGAGGCCAAGAAACAGCATCTTCCCAACTGAGAACCCATCCACAAGGGGAAAAGACCCAAACTCTGATTAACCCCTCAGCAAGGATCTAAATTATTAGTGGAGGCAGTTTTAATGTTTTAACAATCAATATATGATCGAAACCTGTTGTTACCAACCCTGAGCTTAGCGGGAAGGGCAGGATACAAGAATGAAGTTGTTGTTGTCCTTCCAGACCACATGTTTTTATTTCAAGAGAATCAAAACTGTAATCACCAAAACTGAGTAGGTAATGGCTTCTGCCACTGGACAAAGCCCAAAGCAGGACATTAAAGACAGCCTTCCTATTTATCTCTGTTTGAATTCTTAGAGTGATTTACTGTGTAAGTGGACTTGGCAGTACTGACATTTGAACGTTTGATACTGTTTTGACTTGCTTGGGATCACCATTTGCCCATGTTAAGATAGTGTTGTATTCTCTTTAACATTCTTCGTGACTGATTTCACAGATTGGGTCCCAGGAGATATACTATATTCATTGAGGAGTCAGGAGGCAAATCTCTGCAAAGTCTCCCCTCCCCAGTTTGCTTTGAGATACAAATATTTTCAAAAAATATTTAAGAAAGATTTAATATTATCCCTAGGATTACATGGAAGGTGTTTATTATTCTACCACATCTTTTATTCAGCATCTTTCAACAGCAGCTAAATGTGTTTTATAGCAAAACACTGAAAAGATAAAAAGCTTCCAAGTTTAGAGCCACCCACATTGTCAAAAAAAAACAACATCAAATATACCTAGTCACAAAAAAAGGAAGCAAAACAAGTTTTCCTATAAACACGATCTCCATTCATTATTTTATCCAAAAAGTTTTAATTCTGAAACCAAAAACTTGACAAACCATTTAACTGAATAATTTTTCATTTTTTAATTAAAGCTGAAAGGTGTTTAAGCTAAGAAAACTCTCACCTTGTAAGCATCATGGCACAGGAATCTGAATCCAGGTCAACCCAATCCTGGCCTGACAGTCTAACCCAGCCTTTCTCATCTTTTTTCCACTGAGAAACCCATGAAACATTCTTCATGCTCTGAGAAACCCTAGAAATGGCACAATCATGTGGAATATGGTTGGGAAGCATTGCTGTGTACACACCCACGTGGGGCCCCTCCCCTTCCCACTCAAGGCCCATCATTGGCCACTGAGGGGGTTCAACATGACCATATATAGTCATATCACCCAACAAATGTTTAACAATTTTAAAAAATATATTAAAAAATTAACTCTCACCCATTTGGTAAACCCTTCTAGGACTGTCAAGAAACCCCAGAGTTTCACAAAACTAGCTTGGTGAAGTGGTTAAGAGCAGCACCTTCTAATCTGGCAAGGTAGGTTTGATTCCCCATTCCCCCCACATACAGCCAGCTGGGTGATTTTGGGCCGTCCACAGCACGGATAAAGCAGTTCTGACCGAGCAGTAATATCAGGGCTCTTTCAACCTCACCCACCTCACAGCGTGTCTGTTGTGGGGGGATGAAAGGGAAGGTGATTGTAAGCCGTTTTAAGACTCCTTCGGATACAGAAAAGTGGCATATAAAAAAACTCTTCTTCTTGAGAAAGCCTTGTCTAACCACTACAGTTAGTAGTGTTATTTGTTAGACAAGAAGAGTTGGTTATTATACCCTGCTTTTCTCTCCCCTGAAGAGTCTCAACGTCGCACACAATTGCCTTCAGTTCTGAGAAAACTGTGACTGGCTCAAGGTCACCCAACAAGCTTCATGTGGAGGAGGGGGAATCAAGCCTAGTTCTTCAGATTAGAGTCCCCCACTCTTAACCACCATACCATATTAGTTAAGATGAAAAAGAGGTAATGAATGAATTTTGGTTGTTTTATTACAACATTCACCATTAATTATAACTATAACTATAAAGATGTTATAAAAGGCTACACAGCAATTTAAACAGTCACAGGAAGCAGAAAATAATGTACTGATAATCTCTATTAACACTACTTTTAAATAATTCCATATAACGGGGTATATTTAGTACACTTCTATGAAAACAACTTGGCAGAAGATGTCACAGAAGGTTTATAAAAGTTGTTTTTGGTTTAGGATAAATATCTGTCCAAGAGTGACAAGGAAAAACACTTTATGAGGAACTCGGGAAACAAAAAAAATATGTGTTGCTGTAATAACATGGTATTGGGGGGGGGGGATGTGAGGGACTGTCCTAGGAAACTGCCCTTGAAAAACAACGTTCACCATCCAGTTCATAGAAGAAATAATCATGGGCAATATTTTGCAGATATATGAAAATAACAATGGTAAAACATGGAATCCTGAATGTCACCTTCAAGTGAAGAAACTGACAAAGCAGCAACAAAGAATAAAAATGTCATTCATGTCATGGTCAGAAACGTTTCCCCAGTGGAGAAAAGCATAACATACTCCACTTAGCATGTACACCTCTTCTCCACTTTGTAAAAAATTGTACGATACACTTACTATCTGTGAAGAAATCACGCTGAATTCAGCAGGACTTTTTTGTGAATTAACATATATAGGATTAGGATATACAGGCTCTTCATGTAAAAAATTATGAATTGTTTCTTCATGTTTGGCAAGAGGCATTTTCATTTGCTTGTTTTTAAACATGAACATGCACAAATTATAAAATCATTCTTGATCAAAGCAAGAGTATTTTATAACTTCTTTAATGTTAAACATACAGACACTGAATTTTGATGAAGCATTAACCACCACTTTCATGAATGAGGAAGCAGATAAAGACAGAACAAGTGACTGACTTGAAAGAGGTCAACAATTTGCGTGTAAAACAATAGCTTTTTATAGAAAGGCACAAGTGAAAGCTATAGTTACTGTGGTTCTTGTGCATTCATCCACCCCTTTTAATTACAATCCACTTCAATAGAATCAACATTTTAAGTTAGTTCCTAGAATAACTTTTAAACATTCCATTGTTATGCCTACTAATAGCACAGTGTGGAATCCTGAGTGGGGGATATTCTACAAATATGGTTGCTGGTCAGATCTCTCAGACTGCAGAACATGCAGTCCACAGGGCAGGTTAATCACAATCTGCCCCTCAATGGGTTACTCTGGCTATACAGCCCCACATCAACCCAGATGTAATGGCAGGCTGGAAAAATGGGAGGAGGCAATGTGGAGTGACCTTATTGGGTGTCCGCCTTTGTTGGGTTCTCCTGCCCCCCCCCCCGGAAATGTGAGCCTTCAATCAGGCTCCCTTATGGCCCTTGCCATAACAGCAGGGCTGATCTCTGAGGCAGATGGAATAAAGGCCTTAGAAGGAGCACATGAAACCATATCTGGAGTTCGTGTTGTCATGAACAGTCTTGGCAATCACCCTGGCAATAAGCGAGAAAGATGGGGAAGCATAAAGGAGGACCCTATCCCAAGGAGTTTAGACAGCATCTCCCAGAGACAGGAGGTCTGCCCCCAACCTCATGCAGAACTGGGGCAATTTTCTATTGAACTGAGTGGCAAACAGGTCCACCTCTGGGAAACCCCAGTATTGGAATATATTCTCCAGATAAGAGGTGTTGAGGGACCATTCGTGGATGGGATCCCCCATCCTGCTCAGTAAGTCTACAGAAGTGTTCTGTGAGCTTGCAATGTGTATAGCTCTCAACAGCACATTGTTCACAATCACCCATTCTCAAATACCTTTTGCCTTGTGGCATAGGGCAATAGAAGTTGCCCCTCCCTGCTTGTTTAAATAAAACATTGCTGATCCAGATCAGTCTGGATCAAGGTAATCTTGCCATAAAGACAATCTGTGAAGAAGTTAAAGGCCAAGCTAATAACCTTCAATTCAAGGAGGTTAATGTGAGACATCAACTCAATAGGAGACCAGGACGTAAGAGCACTCCCCAGTGTGCCCCCCAACTTGAAAAGGAAACGTCAGTGGTAAGAGCAATGTTATTTGAGGGCAAACCAAAAGGGACACCCTTAACTAGGTTTGATATTCTGATCTATCATTCTAAGTAGTATAAAATAGAACTTGGAATTGAAAAATGTTTGGTTTGTGAATGCAAAAAAGAATCAAATTCATTAATAGACCAGTTTTGCAAAGGCCTCATTCACAAATGAGCATATAGAGTCATGGCTGTGGTAGAACCCATAAAACCTAAATGCTTCTGTAAAGAGACTGCACTCTGGTGTCTATAAGACACGACATACTATACCATGGAAGCAATCAACACCACCTTCTCATGCAGAAGCAATACTAAAGCTGCTACAGAGTCCAAGCAGGCACCTATAAATACCACTTCCTGGGCAGACATCAAATTGGACTTCAATTAACCCTCAGGCCAAGATCTTCGCATGTACGTTGTGCAATGGAAACCTGGGCCATCAAACCTTCTTTGGATGGGGCTGTAAATACCCAATCATCCAGGTACTGGAAAAGAGAGCACTCAAGTGATCACAAGTGAGCCATGACCACAGCCATAAACTTTGTGAATACTCATGGGGTCATGGCCAAACCAAAGGGCAGAACATTATATTGGAGATGCCCTGAAATTTGAATCTCAAATATTTGCAGTAGGCAGGGTGGGCCAGTAAAAAGAAATAAGCAGGACTTCAAACCAGTCTCCTTGTTTTAATAACTGTGAAGTTGAAGGTATAATTATCATCTGAAACTGTAAGAAAAAAAATCAAACTTCTCAGGTCAAGAACGGGATTGAAACCACCATCTTGTTTATTAACAAGGAAGAACTTTGAGTAAAAATTCAGAGGAACATTAGCAACATTTGAACATTAAGCTGCACCCTTTTTTAAGAGGGTAGACAACTTAATCCCCAACTCAGGGAGCTTATTATCCCAACTTGGGGAACTCAAAATTCTAAATGATAGCCTTCTTCAACAATAATGAGAACCCAAAAGTCCCTTGTAATTGCTTGCCAAGCAGGCAAAAAACTAATAAGGCTCTCCTTAAAAGAAAGGAAAAGCTCTTTAGGAACAGATAGAAAGATTGCCTGTTGGGTGGAGCTTCAGAGTCCTGAGGCTGTCCATTTCTGGAGGGAGAGCACTAACTGGAACACCTGGATTGCTGCAATCCCATTCTACACTGAGGATACAAAGAGTGTTGATAGATATGATGGTGAATTTGCTGGTATCTGGGGGTGTAGCATAATTTACAAGTTACAGTCTGTGGCTGGCTGAGTACAAACAATTAAGCTGTTTGTTTATTCTTTTTATACCTCTTAAAAATCATTAGTTTTAACTGAAAACAAAGGACTCTGTCCTCAAAGTACAGATCGTCCACTCAAGCTCTGGTCTCTGGAGGTAAAGCAGTTGACTGAAGCCATGCATAGCAACATAAAATAATTGTTCTACCCATGGCTCTAATTGCTGCATCTATCAAATGCTTTGATGCATTAATCTGTTATCTCAAACATTTTATTTGCTGCCAGTTGCTGTTCTCTGTTGCACCTCTATGTTTAGTTATATTAATCTTGTTGTATGGGTCTGTATGACAGAGAGTTTTGACTTAAAGAAATGTATTAGCTTACATCATCTTGCAAGCTATTTTTAATTTAGCCCCATAGAACTCATTCAGGCAGAGGTTATACAAGCAAAAAGGAACAGCACAATCTTTCTGCCCCCCAAAAGAAAGAAACTCTGAAGAAGTTTCCATTCCATTCAGCTCCTTCACCCAAAGCATGTGCATGTTTTTGCCGTATTTTCCCCAAATTACCTATCATCAAGTTATATCAAAGGTAAGGCCCAGGACCTTTTACACTATTGCTTAATTTTGCAAAGTGTCCTCTCCTCAGTAACACCCTTGAGTTTCTTATATATATTTATAATAAAAACAAATTAGAGGTATGTTGTTTCTTTAAAAAATTAAAACTGGTTCTTCCATGATTCTAGTCCAAATCTACGTTGTAATAGTCTTGAGACGTCATGAGACCATATCAGCCTCTGAGCCAATAAACATACATTTTGTTTCCAACTAAGCTGGCAAAGCAGGATACACTCTACAAATAGGCAAAAACAGTTCTCTTCGAATTTAGTTCCTAGATCAATAACAGTATTAGATAACCCAGTTCTTTGGAACACACTGAATCAGGCATTTAAAGCTTGACTGAAATGCAGAGAAAATTTGCTTTATCTCTCACAGTGAAAATCAGTATGAAAATAAAAATGCACTTCAGGAACCACATCCAGTTCACATTCCTCAACAGTAAAGTGTCAGGATATAACCATACAGAGAAACCCTTCAGCAATGTCACAATAAAGGGTGTCCTATATTGGTAACTTGAGGATCTTTCCAAAGATCTGTGTAGCATTTTCCAGAAGGCTGCATTTACAGAATACCACGTACTATGAGTACAGTTTTGCTTGCAAAGTACCCATAGGCAGCTTGGTATTGATAGCCAAACTTCACTAATCTTGCCAATAGCGAATATATATTTCTTATCACTGTGGTTTATCAAATGTTCAGAAAAATCATCATTACATGAAAATTCTATTAGCCGAAATAGTAATTATTATAAAACAAAATATGTTATGTTTGCTAAAATTAATTCCACAATAATTTCAGAATGTTTTAAAAATGAGATTCTCTTTAGATATGGTCAAAATCAGAAATATTTATATGTAAATAAAGCCACTAAATTTCAAAGACACATTAATCAGGTTTACTGAAATGGGTATGTTTTTGGTAATAAACAAAACATAGATGAACTCAATAATATAATAAGAACATAAACTTAATGTGTGTTGATTGGTGCCTCTATATACTATCTCTTCATGACATAGCAAATGTTTCTAAGATTCACAATGCATAAATACATTAATTTTTCAGCACTGTATCTTACCAGTTGAAATTATTCTCTTAATAATCTGATAAAGAACGAATGTCTAGTGGAAGCACAAAACATAACTTGCTACAAAAAAAATCAAACCTAGCCAGCCATGAAACTGCAGTAACTGATTGTGCTGTGAATCCAGCTGGAGTTTCAATATTTGTATGCCTTTGGAGCAAACGAAGGTGATGTGCCAACAGAGTGAAAGGAAATTGGGTGTTCTGGATTAAGGGGGATGGAAATCATGACACAGAATTAGGATGTAAATAATGCTGTGCCAAGCTGATAGTCAAGGTACCATGTATTGTTATGTATGCGGCATAATAACCATGTGTAAAAGGGTATCTACAAAATGTTCTATTTGATAAAGCAAGCAAAAACATAACCTAAATGTTAAAAAAACATTCCGCAGTCCCAATTTTTTACATTACTGTAACGAAGGGATATACCAGTTCTGTGTGATATTCTCTGTGCCACACTCTGCCCAACCCCCCCCCCGCCAGCAAAAAGAAAAAGAAAAAAAAAGATACTACCTGTTCTTTGAAAAGCCCTACTTAGGGAATTAGCAAAAAAACAAATTATTAAGCTATAGTAGGCTTTGGTGTCATTATGGTTCCAGTGATTACAACTTTTTTGTCACATAATCGCCCACTTGAATGAGGAATTTGTTTCATATTAAATTCTATTTAGTAGTTTTAAAAACACCCAAAAAAACCCAGCCTTAGGTTCAAAGTATTCAAAAATGAAATCCTGATTGTCCATTTAACAGTCTGTGGCGTTGATATAATGGCAATACCACAAAGTACTTCTGAACAAAAAGAGTACTTCAAAAAATCCCTATAGAACTAATCATGTTTGCCTTTTATCCTGCAACTGAACATGATTATATTGAAACAGTGTGTAAATATTCACTAACCGTATTAGAACACTCAATGTACAACATGGCCCTGATTAAGCTTTGCACCCTAAAAAGCTTTTTTAAGTAACAGAAATGAGTCATTTAAAAAATCATGTCCAAATCCCTGCAATGAATCCACAGGTAAAATTGGGATCCTTACCCATAGCTGCCAGGTTATAAAGAACACATGTAAAGTAGAGGGCATTTGGCTTGAAATGATTACTGTTACACAACAGGATATATGTCATAACAAATGTGTTTATGCCATTGCAGTGCTGCGACATAACTTTTAAAAATACTATTGAGACATTATGGTACAACATAATGTTCTTTTTGAGGCACAGATAACTTCAATAGATGTTATAAACAAATAAATGTGAAATTAGAGGAAAGAAAACTGAGCCCAGGGGATCTCTTTCCTTTTGGGATCCCCCTTTTGCCCAAACTTGTATTAAACCTACATGACAATCTTCCTGCTGTTTATATTTGCTCCCTTGAAGGTCATTATTGTTACCAATGAAACATTCCAAAGGTTTCAGAAAGATAATCCCAGGCTAGGGTTTCTAAATCTTTACTATCAACACATCACACATAACCCATACAGTGGTTTTACGTAATGCGCTTTGCTCTCCAGGACTGTCACTGGAACATTATACGTCCAGAGACATTAGTATGCATGTTACTACTTTTACTCCATTAAGTATTCAGATAACACTACCCCCAAGATCATCACTTAATGTTTAAAACTGTAGTAAGCATGTAATTGAATAAGGCTTCCTGAATATTTGGGCCAGTTAGAAAGGAAAGGAGGGAGAAAGCCTAATCAACATACATCTCTGTATTTGCTTTAGATTACTATAGTCCAGTAAACACCCCAAAAACAGATACATTTAAAAGTTCCTAGGTTTATATTTGCTCTGTCAAAACTGGATATTTTTGAAGCATAGGTATGTATTCAGGAAACAGATCTTTTCAGTACAGAATAATCCTCACAGGAAAAAAAAAGAGTAAAATATACTATTGCCAAGCCAGCATCTCCAGTTACTGTATAATGTTGTAAACAAAACAGATATGATTAAATAGCATGGCTCCTCTTTTATGCCACTCCTCAGCCCTACCTCCACCACTACTAACAACCAGCATTTCCCATCCAGGTTGCATTCAGTTATGAATAAAAGGGAAGCCAGTGCTTTTCCAGTGTCTGTAAATGTCCATTATGGTAGTGGATTATTTCCAATGTATTTTTCCTATGCCCAGCTACAACAATTTGTAAAACCTTCTAAGACTATGTGCATAAAAACCACTTGGGACATCTCAGTAAAAGCAGGTATTATCTTGAGACATATTCCAGGATGAACATCTGCATACTTAACACAAGACTAAATTTATGAAAACCACTAGTTCAGCAGTTTATAATGTCAGATTTAAGAACAACGGTTGCAGACATCAACAAATTACTAACAGTCCTTCAGAGACTGTCTCCACTCCCCCCCCCCAAAAAAAAAATCGTATGCTTTTGCCAGAAGAGGAGACACAATTGCAGTTTTTGGGGCTAAGCAAAGCTGCTTGGTGGAATATCTGCAGTACCCAGAACAAATCAGAGGGAGGGAGAGTGGGAGTATTCAGAGGAAATGGTGTTCACACACAGTCCATGTAAGATCAACGTAGTCTGGCCCGAGTCACCTGCTAGTAACAGTTTCTGTACAGGACCTCATATAGCAATAAGAGGGAGGGGAGCACCGAGCGAAAGATCTGCCTACGATTGATTCCCTCGTCTCTGCAAAGTTAACGTGGGAGGAGGGTTGGAAAGGGCACCCTCCCCAGCATCCTCCCCCATGCCCACCTTGGTGTCATTGGGCATTTTCCCCAGCACACCGACTACGAGAGCAGCCAGCTAACCCCACAAGCACCCACTGCTTCTCTGCGCTCCCCGGCGAGTGTGTAAGCGGCTCAGAGTGCCCGGCCGTGGCCCAAAAAGGGACACCCCCCCCTTCTTCTAAAAGTCCAACAATGCTCAGTCTCTTCTAAGGAAGCCCCACAAAAGGAAGCGTCCCCCACCCATCCCCCGGTGCTCCGCAGGTGAGCTGAGGGCGCCACGGAAAACTCCTCCCCAGGATCCCACCACAACCCCCTCCCCTCCTCTCGGCGGGCAAGGAGACGGGCAGGGAGGGGGCTTCGCAGTGACTCGGGATGCCAGTCACGCAAAGCTTGCCTGGCCAACCGCCGATAGGTTGGTCCTGGCCCCCAAACATGATATAAATCTGTCACAGCCCCGAGGCTCCTGCCAGGCGCGAGCAGCCCCCCGCTGAAGGCATGGCGCGCGAACGGCTGCCCCTCGGCCCTGCTGCTAACGGGAATACCGCTCCGCAGTGGGGAGGGGGGGAGAGAAAGAGTAAGAGGAGCCCCGGGGGAAAAAAAAAAAAGCCCGTCGAGTGAGCTGCTTACAGTTCGCAGGAACTGTATCTCGTCCTCGCCTTCGCCCATTTCAGCCATGGCTCTCGCTTGCCTCCCGGGCTCTGCTGCCTCGGATGCCCGGGTTGGCCGGCGGTGCGGCAGCAGGAGGAGGAGGAGGAGAGGAGGAGGAGGAGGAGAAGGAAGCACCCCCGCGGGGACGGAGGAGGAGGAGGAGGAGGAGGCTGCTGCTGAGCGAGAGGCGCCCACGCCAAGCTGGAGCGCTGAGGCAGGGAAGAAAGTGCGAGCGACCCGGAGGCAGCCGCCACTGCTCCGTTCCGTGGCGCTCCCTCTCTGCAGCAGATTGGCAGCCCCGTGCAAGTGCGGGCGGGGGGGGGTGTAGAAGGAGCGCTGTGATTAACAGGGGCAGCGGGGGAGGAGCTCCTCGGCGGCTCCCCCACTACTGCAGGTGATCTGCAGCCGGCTCCCTCCGCAAAGGCCGGCGAAGCAAACCTGAAGCGCAGCGCCACTCTCCGGCGGCTCGCGCGCACAGACACGCTGGGGTGGCCTCGCGCGCCTCCACGCCCAGCCCGGGGGGAAGCGCGGAGCACAGACGCGCCAGGCGCAGAGCAGAACTGCATGTTGACGTGCGGAGGGAGACGGCGAGAGGGACAGGCAGACGGCGAGACAGCCGGCACTTCGTGGAGGGGAAGCCCGCGGGGTGGCGAGAGAACAGCCACGGGTTGGTAGATGGCCGCTTCCTCTCCTCTACGACGGGAGTTCCTGGACCTTCAGGTGACGAGATCAACAGGTGGAGCTTTCCTACCTTCGCCGGCTCTTCGTCCCAGGGAAAGCCCCACCTGTTATAAGGGCTGCCTTTATAGCGGGCGGGGAGGAAGAAAGCCTTCCAAAGCGGTCTATTCGTCTTTTCCAATTCTAGACCTTTATTGTCCCCTGGGATGCTACTACATAGATCTGCTGTTTCACAGAACCTCAGGAGCTGGGGAAGAGGAATCTTTCTTTAGAAAACTGTAACCCCAAGGTTAATGGGGTTCTTGACTTGTGTCCTGCCTCCCTGTCAGGTTTTTCTATATTCCTTTACACTAGCAAAACAGTTTGTCCATAAATTAGCACACATGCGGATGGACACACACAAAACAAGATCTTATTCAAGTTGGGGAGGTCATTTCATGGTTTCAAGCTCTGTGGACAAATTGTGTGTGAGTGAGCGAATGAAGGAATGTAGATGTATTTCTCCACAGCAATCTCAGTAATTATGCATTAGTGACTCTTTGAATCATTTGACAGCAGCAACAATGTCAAGAGATGTCTTGCCGAAAAGTGGTTGAATCATTGCTTTGCTGGGAAGAGTTCCATTTCCAGCCTTCCAGACTAGAAACCAATCAGAGGCAATTGGTTTAGAGGGAGAACAAATGAGTTATCAATACTCCAGGGCATCTTGCTCTTGGATACCTACTTACACAAGCAGAGTCTTCTCTGTATGGGAAAAAGAAAGCTTCTCTTTTTTTGCCCCTTGCTGAGCTAATCCAAAATGTTGCTTATTTTACTACATGACATACTTGTTCAATTTCTATGTATGTTTAATTTACCATTGTGGCCTGAGAGCTAACGTATGAATGTCAGTTGCTGCCACAGGGTTAGAACCCAGGGACCGGTAACCAAGAATCCAGTCATTACTAGTTTCCTTCAGGCAGAATCTCAGTCGTCTGGCTTTAGGATGACAGTATGCATTACAAATGTATGCAGCAAACAAATGATGGCAAATTCTAAGGAAAATGGGGAGCAGTAGATCCCGTGACACATAAACTCTTGATATTCTGACAGCAATCAGGAAATGCCTCAAGCATTTTGAGAACATGTAAGGCTGATCATGCAAGGAATGGAAAGATATAGGAAGGGTTTTGTTTAATTGTCTGGTAGGTTCAGGTTCCTCTGATGAACTGTTTTGCTGACCTCTATTCTGGATCTTTGCCAAAAGCAAAATGGATGCTGGCTATCCTTTAGAAATGATTGGCTTGGTCCATGGTACTCCATTCCACTACCCCAAGTTTATATTGTCAGAGAAGGGGATCATGATTCAGTGAGAGAGCACATGCTTAGCATGCTAAGGTTCTAAAAGGCTCTCAGGCATGAGATGTTAGGCAATGTAGAATCCCCCCTCACTAGAAGGTAGGCCTCTGCAGATAATATGCGGTCACTCTCATCAACCTGCACATGGATGAAACTTTGTGGGCCTTAAAGGTGCCACTGGATTCCAACTTAGTTCCACTTCTTCAAACCTTCACAGCTACCCACCAGAACTAGAAATAATAGAAATAAAAGCAGAGCCAACAACTTTATAGTTTATAGGGAAACTACCCTCAGCCATTCCCATTCAGGAAGGGGGGGAGGAGCTGGGAATACTGTTCTTAGGATGGCCTTGATGGTAAAACACTTTGCATACTGAAAGTGCTGCCCCAGTCTTGTTGACTAAATAGTAATAGAGAGTTGCAACAAGCCCCAGACTTTCACTGGTATCTAGGAAGCTGCCCCAAATGCTAGGGATACCCAGGAGGGAATGTGGGCTGCTGGAAACTGGCAAGCAACTGTGAAAAGGGAGAAGCTTCCTGCTGCTGCCCCTGAGTGAAGAAAATTTGCACTCCTGCAGAGAGAGAGCCCAGCACAGTTGGATGGGCCCCAAAGCCTGCAAATAAGGTTCCAGCCAATCCCTGTCAGAAGCCCACTGGAACTCACACAGAGGACAACTCTGTGCCAAGCAGGAAAGGCAAGCGAATGGGAGCCAGCAGAGGCTACAGGGCCCACTCTGTCTCTTCTCTGCGCTCTTCTAGGCTACGATACTTCAAGTTCATGTTCTCCGGGGGGGGGGGGGAGATGCCCCTTTGGCCCTGAAAAGCCAAAGGCAGGCAGCTGCAGTTGAGGAGACACTCTGGGCTTGTATGGCATCATTGGCAGGGAGGGGAAGTTGTAACACTACTGGCTGTTGCTAAATGCAGTGAACTGATGCTTCTGACACATTAAACACCTCCAGGACAGGATGAAAAGTCCCTCATAAAGATCCCTCCTGGGCCAGATCTCACATGCAAAAACAGCAAAGAGAAGCCACGAGAACCTTCTTTCCCCTGGCTGCTGGGAAAGCTGAGGTTGCAGAAAGCAGCAAAAGCATCACTGATCATCATCACCGGGTGAGTCCTGTGCAGTCCCACTGCCAACCTCCAGGTGGAGAATATCTGTACCACTAAAGCAGTCTCTTGAAACCCTGAGGAGAGTGTTATGCTCCCAGGGGTCCAGCCTGCTCAAGATCCCCAGCCTGAAAGTGGCCCAGTTGTCGTCAAGAATGGCTAGGGCATTTTCAGTCCTGCCCCAACACTCTAGAACGCCCTTTCGACAGACGTTCCGGCCCTGTAGTCTCTTTCACAGTTCTGCAGGGCCTGCAAAACTATCCTCTTCTATAAAATGTTGGGGGAGGCACCTTGCCCAGGTAGGTTTTCATCTCTTCCTGGCTCTTCATCCCCACAGTTAATGACTTTTTATGTTTTGCCTCTTTTCAACAGGCATCAAACAGTGTAGGTTGGGTGGTAATGGGTTTCAATGTTTTTATTGTTATTTATTGTAATTATGTTTAATTATGGTTTTTAAAGTTTTGAAAACCACCCCGAACGCACATTTAGATGGGATAGGGTGGGGTAAAAATCTAGAGAATTAATGAATGAATAAATATATGAATAAATAAATACATTTAATGGTATGTATAAAGGTAAAGGTATCCCCTGTGCAAGCACCAGGTCATGTCTGACCCTTGGGGTGACGCCCTCTAGCGTTTTCATGACAGACTCAATACGGGGTGGTTTGCCAGTGCCTTCCCCAGTCCTTATCATTTACCCCCCAGTAAGCTGGGTACTCATTTTACCGACCTCGGAAGGATGGAAGGCTGAGTCGATCTTGAGCCGGTTGCTGAGATTGAACTCCCAGCCTCATGGGCAGACAGCTTCAGACAGCATTTCTGCTGCCTTACCACCCTGTGCCACAAGAGGCTCTATGTATGTATACATTGTGCCTAATATAAATAAAATAATAAACAAAATAAACTGCAATGTTTTCTAAATATTATTTTTTGTTAACACAAACAAATGTTTAAACACTGCACAAGTCTACCACAAGTAAAGATTGAACAGGACCCCAAGATAAAGACTTTCAGTGGGTTTAAAGTGCTCTAGATAAATCGGCTGTCTAAGGCCCACCTGAGTCTGCAGTGAATTCAACCACTTTCTCTTCCTGAAGCACTACGGACCCATTGCTTTTCATAATCAACAGCATGAGCTAAATGGACCAACGGCCCAGCTTGGTATAAGGCAGCTGCACATGCCCTTCAGTTGAGTCGCTGCTACAAAGCGTTTGAGATTACTTCACCAATTACTACATCCTAAAACTGCTTCTCCACTGTAAGTGGACTGTGTATAACAAGTAAACAAGTAATTCAACTCTTAGTTATTTTCTAAGCATCTGTCAGTCACTTGCAAGGAAACAAAAGACCCATCAATTGCCTTCTGTACTTCTTAAACAAATTCTTCCTTATTCTAGCCAAGGACAAACACTCACACTATATTTTATCAGCAAAAATTCAGTAAGAGTTCTCCACCAGCACCTTTTTAGATGTCTCCCAGTACTTTTCAGATTGTCCAGATTCATGGTAAATAGGAGGGCTGGGTAGGAGAGGCCAGCAAGAGCAACCTTGTTGATAGCTTCCAGGAACTTCACAATCCACATTTCCACTACAACCTCTACAGAATATGCATTTGGAATTCTAAAATCCCCCAAAGCATTTTGGATTCCAGTAGGAATCATAGAGTTAGAAGGTACCTCCAGGGTCATCTCTAGGGTCCAACCCCCTGCAGAATGCAGGAAATTTACAACTACAAATTCACAAATTCATGAGTCTCTATGGCACACCATTTTTACTGGTTCAATACCCGGCATCTCAATGTAAACCAGGCAAAAGGTGATATGTGAGAGCCAGTGCTGGATCCAGAGTCTGATTCAGTATAAGAAAGATTCATATGAAATACTTTATATCCTGTTCTAAGGCCCTATCACACAGGCAAAATGATGGCTAGAATGAGAAAAGATAAAACCTTGTATTATTTTTAATCATGTAACATTCTCAAAGTTCTACCTCAAAAGATTTTAACAGACTTTTTCAACTCCTGCAGGGTTAAGACATGGCAAAGATGGACGCACAGATGAAAATGTTACACAATGTTGAGATCCACAAAGGCCTACTCCATCCATAGTTTCTTGAATTGGGGGAAACTCTTAAGAGGGCGTTCCAATGAATCTCCATGGGTGAGAAGGGAGCATTATGGGAAGAGAGGTGCTATCAGAGTAGTGAAGCTGGTAATACTTGCTGCCTTGGGTACAATATCTAACTTTGTTCTTGTTTGTTATCAACCTTATAATTTGCTATAACAATGTCTGTCTAATGCTTTTGTGTGCTTTTATTGCTCCATGTTTGTTTGTTTTACTCATTTAACTGCTTTTAATCTCAAAGATCCCTTGTCATTGGGGGTGGAGGGTGAGAGGCATTATATTCCTCATGGGAAATTAATTACAAGCAGCCATAGGAAGCTAATTCTGACTTCAGCAACAAATTGAAATATAAGTACTTATTTTATTAAATCAATGGAATTTGAGTTAATATCTCATAGGCACCACAATCCAACCTTTAGTAGTTTCAGACTTCTCCACATTTACTCTTGTCAGTAATGACATACACATACTCTGTGTTCCTACACTATTTTATTTTCAGAGACTGAAAAAATTGGGGGACTCCTAGGTGACATAGGTGACACAGATAATCAAGAATGTGTAACTGATATTTATAGGAATGGTTTCTTTTACACATTATCTGAAATATTTTTTGAGTTCTGGTTACTTTCCCCCCAAAATTACAAGATTATTATAGAGTTCAGGGCACCACAAATAAACTTCCTTGGTCCAGTCATGCTCCTGTGCTATTGAAAGCAGTGCTGATATCAGAATAATAGGTACAGCTTACTCTATCTTTTTATGACCAATGTGGGGTATGGCTTTGCTAGTCAAAGCTATATAGTTAGCTGTTTTCAATACTATGGGAGCCAGACTATAACAATAATTCTAGTTTTGAAAATGTTGGTCTTTTTGTAGGTTCAGCCCTCAGTCCACCTTGTACCTTCTAGGTTCAAGTTCCTATACCTCCCTCTTGCTGTTTTCCATATTTTGAGATTCACTTGTTGAAGGAGATACTGTAGCATAGCATTTAAGACAATACTGATCTACCCATTGAGGTGAATTGTATTGAAGCTTTGCAGCTTCTTTTGGGGGTGCTGTTCCATGGGATTTTGATCCTGTATTGCAAAAATGGCCATGAGTATTGGGCCAGCAATGTTTGTAACAGAATGGTTTGTACTCAACCAGAATAACTGCATGCAGCAACTGTACAGTAATATGCCAGCATTTTTCCAAGGATGTGGGATGGGATTTCTGTATCATTATCCCATGCTTCATGTGTGGGAGACTCATGTAGAAACTGTTGAGGGAGAATGGTTGTTGAGTATGTACATGGGGGGGGGCATTTGCAGCAGTAAAACTTTGAACTAGGGGATCTCCCTCCCTTGTTTAGCGCTGTGTGTGTGTGTGCGTTAAGTGCCATCAGATCATTTATAGTGACCCTTCCAAAACATCTGATTATTAGCAGTCATCCTCAGGTCTTGTAAACTTAGGGTTGTATTTTCCTTTGTAAAGTTGATCCATCTGATAGGTCTTCTTTTTCCTCTGCTGCCTTCAGCTTTCCCTAGCTTTCTTGTTTTTTCCTGTGAATCTCGTTATTACATAATATGACCAAAGTAGGATAGCCTCAGTTTAGTCATTTTAGCTTCTATGGAGAGGTCAGGCTTGATTTGATCTAGGACCCATATATTTGTCTTTTTGGCACTCTAAAATGTCAATAAAACTCTTCTCTAGTACGACATTTCAAATTAATCAACTTTCTTCCTTTCTGCTTTCCTTAACCTTAACACCCATACATAGCAATACTATGAATTATCTTGATTTTGGTTACCAGAAACATAGCCATACACTTAAGAATCTTTTCTAGCTCCTTCACCACTGCCCTTCCCAGTGTCAGTCTCATTTTGATTTCTTGGTTGCAGTCTCTTTTGATGGAGCCAAGGAACAGAAAATCTTGAATACAAGATGATCTTGACGGGCTAGAAAACTGGGCTAAAATGCATACAATGAATTTCAATAGTGATAAATGCAAAGTTCTTCATTTAGGTGGGAAAAATCATATGCATCACTATAGGATGGGCAATAATTACCTTGGCAGTAGTATGTGTGAAAAAGATCTGGGGGACTTAGCAAACCGTACACTAAACATGAGTCAGCAGTGTGACTTGGTAGCTAAAAAGGCAAATGGGATTTTGGGCTATATTAAAAGAAGTATCATGTCCAGATGACATTAGCTGACATTTCTGCTTTACTCTACTCTGGTTAGACATCACTTGAAGTACTGTGTTCAGTTTTGGGCACCGCAACTGAAGAAAGATGTAGAGAAACTGAAGCGTGTCCAGAGGAGGGCTACAAAGTTGGTGGAGTGTTTGGAGACCAAGTCGGATGAGAAAATGTTGAGGTCTGTTTAGCCTGGAGAGAAGATGGCTAAGAGGTGATGTGATAACCATCTTCAAATACTTGAAGGATTGTCATATATAAGATGGAGCAGAGTTGTTTTCTGATGCCCCAGGGGGGTGGACCAGAACCAATGCATTGAAATTAATTCAAAAGAATTAAAGGCTAAACATTTGGAAAACGTTCCTGACAGTCAGAGCGGTTCCTCAGTGGAACAGGCTTCCTCAGGAGGTGGTCACTTCTCCCTCTGTGGAAGGTTTTAAGCAGAGGCTAGATTGTCATCTGAAAGAAATGCTGGCTTTAGGCATATTGTGAATGGGTGGGCAGGAAGGGATGTCCCAGTGTTTGTCTCTTGTGACCCTTCCTTACATATCCATTACATTGCTGATTGCCGCTGTGGGATGGTAGGTGAATTTCCTCCATGCCAGGCTAGATTCTGGAGATTTTTGGTGGGGGTTCACTTGAGCATGAAATTGGGGTCACTATGGGTGGGTAGGTAGTTGCGAGTTTCTGCATTGTGCAAGGGTTGGACTAGATGACCCCAAAGATCCTCTCCATCTCTATAATTTTCATTTTTTCATCCTCAGACTTAAAGTTGAGCAGTGTTTTTCTTCTTAATGGTTAACTGGAATCCTGCTTTGACAATTTCTGCTTTAATCTTCATCAGTAGTCATTTCAAGTCTTCACGCAGTGTGAGAGCCAGTGCGGTGTAGTGGTTAAGAGCAGCATTATCTGGAGAACCCGGTTTGATTCCCCCTCTTCCACATGCAACCAGCTGGGTGACATTGGGCCAGTCACAGTTCTCTTAGGGCTGTTTTCACAGAATAGTTCTGTTAGAACTTTCTCATCCCCACCTTTATCACAAGGTGTCTGTTATGGGAAGAGGAAGGGAAAGGTCTTTGTAAGATGCTTTGGGAATTTTTTGGGTAGTGAAAAGTGGGGCACAAAAATCAGCTCTTCTAATATGATATCATCTGCATATCTCAAATTTTATCCCATTTGATTCTTCCCCCTGAGGTGGAGTACTTAAAGTGCATTGAATTTAGTGGGAACATTTATACTTCTCCACATTTTGGTAGATTATGGGTGGGGTGAGAGAGCTAGAATGCTGACTAAGTCCTTTTCTCCCATCATAGCTCCTGATGCTGCCAATTTCTAGCACACTTGCTGGTACAACTATGCCAGAATTAAGCACACACCAGTGCAGCATTAGCAGGGCACTGCATCATTGTATCTCCAGATCAACGCTGCTAGGTATATCAGGCTATGAACCTAAGGCTGGGTGTATCAGCCAATGAACCCTCATTGAGCCCTACTAGACTATTATGGATGGATTAAAGAAGAAAGATCAGCTGTCCACCCCCGGGGCCTATTAGTGGATACACCTTGGTTGTTTTTGCCGCAGAGTATTGGATGATATATGACTGTTTGGTTGGGTTTTAAAATTGTTTATGGGTTTTATTGGGGTTTTTACGTTTATTGTTAGCCGCCATGAGCCTCCGTGGGAGTGAAAGGATGAAAATATAATAAATAAATAAATGAATACATGAATAAATGAGAACATTTACTTGGCAGGATATTCCACTGAAAACTTCCAAATTACATATTTAAGGTAGCATGGCTTCATTTGCCCTTGCTAAATACAAGTGCTGTTTCTCAAGTGGTTCTTTTGTATTTACAGGGGCAAAAAGAAGAGCAAATTATTGTTTTGCTTTAATAACTGATTATAACTGGGCAAATGTAAAACTCACAAATTAGTAGCAATGTTTAAGCTCAGTCTCACTATTGTTTAAATGAGTGGGAGTTTCGCCAATCTTCAAGAGGGCTCTCTAAAAAAAAATATGTTGTTGACTGTGATCACACTTCTTCAGACTTGAAGCTGCCAGACTCATTAAATAACTCATATGAATAAGAAAACATTTAAAGAACACCACTTCAATCACATTATCAGGCTATCTGTACTTTTCCATTCACTGCTGTCTATGTGCAGCTACTTTCCTTTTCATGCTGTGTTACCAGGATGGTAATACCCTAATAATTCCTGGTTTGTGTCCATGATAATGCACTGGGTAAAACTTGACTTGATTGACCCTCAGTGTGTGTGGGGGGGGGTGTCCCACCAATAGGAAAAAGGCAGCCGAGGGATTTGCTCAGGAAACACTGAGCACTTGGACTGCCTTTTTGCTATTGGTGGGAAAACTCATGCCGGCCGCTCTCCCCAGGAGACCTGTCTTTGTAGAGCTGCCTATGAAAGGCTGCATCCTGGCCTCATGGGTTGGTCTTTCCCTGGAGGAGCCCCTGAAGGAGACTGGCTGGTATGGGCATGGGCATGGCTTGCCTTCAGAGCAGCTGGCTATGGCCCACCTGGGACAGTGCCACCAGCAGTATCCTTTTCAGAAAAGGAGGCAGCCAGTTGCTGCATCAAGGAGGCTGGCTGGGGTGGTGGCCCAAAGTGTCCTGCCTGGCTGCGATGTGTCTCTGGAGTGGCTGGCAGTGCTCCAGCTGGAACGGCACTGCCACCATGGCCAGCCTCCTATTGGGGGCTCAAAGGGGAAGTCAGCCACCCCCTGGAGTTACTGCTGCTGCCCAAGGAGTCCAGCCAGGGCAGCAGTGGCACCCACACAGTCAGGCCATGGCCAGCACCCCAATTAAATGTTACTTTGTTTTATTAGTAAACAATTTACATTAACATAAAAATACATTTTTAATGATGCATCAGTACCTCCTGAAATTCATACCAGCCACAGTCTGTCCTGTTGAACAGATATCCAAATGGCTGTAGTAACTCCATGCCTTCTCTTTCTAGGTTTGGCTGTCTTTGCAATTTTTTTATGAGTCACTGCTTAATACTTTTGGAGAATATTTAGTGGCTTCAAAGATGGTGTAGGATTACATTAAAGTACATAAATTCTGTGCAGTAAGTGGAGACCTACATTTTACAGAGGCTTTCACTTTCAATGATAAATAGAAGAGTGAGAAATCCCATGTAGATCTTTAAAACAAAAGCCAAAATCCCACTATCTGCCCATGCAGTACTCTCCAACCTATAAACATCCATTTCCTTTTTAATTTAGTTCTTGAGAAACTGCACTCATCACTCTGACAAAAAAATCAATATGACATCAGTTCTTAAAGGCTAACATGCCATGCACTATGTGAAGATGGGATAGTGCACCACTAGATCTGTTCTAGATCTGCACCACTACTGATCTATTCTAGGTCAATGAAATAAGAAAGAAATTTGGGCTTTTCTTAAATACTAAAAAGACAAAATTAATGATCACCTCAAAAACAGACACATCACAATAACAATTGATGGTTTAGAGAATGCATTGCAGAATTTATTTTTCTTGATATGCATGGCAATTGTAGTATAGAAATAAAATGTTGAATTGCTCAGCAATGATGAGCTTGAACCAAACATGGAAAAGGACATAAGCCTGACTACCAAATGTAGATTAGTTAGAGCTATCATAAATCAGACAAGAATTGATTCATTTGAACTCTGGTATTGGAGAAGGCTTCTGTGATTTCTATGGACAGCAATGAGAAGAAAGGACTCCCTGGAGAAGACTCTAATGCTGGGAGTGATTGAGGGCAAAAGAAGAAGGGGACGACAGACAATGAGGTGGCTGGATGGAGTCACTGTTTGCACAGTTGGTGCAAACTTAAATGGACTTTGAGGAATGGTAGAGGACAGGAAGGCCTGGAGGATCGTTGTCCATGGGGTCGCAATGGGTCAGACATGACTTCACACATAACAACAACATGGACAGCAAAGGAAATACTACAGCATATAAAGAGTATATCACTGGTAGGCAAAATCACAAAACTCTGGCTCACTTATTTTGGCTATATCATACAATGTAACTCAATGGAGAAAGCAATTGTGCTAGGATTAATCAGGGGGAAAAGGAAACCAGGCCGACAAAGGGTGTGGTGGCTGGACGAGGTCGGGATGGGCACCAGCCAGAACACTGCATGGCTGAGGGAAGCAGTGTGGGATTGAGGATCATGGCAACAGCTGTGGCATGGGATCGCCAAGAGCTGAACATTACTGAATGGCTTACAACAACAGATCTACTGCAATTATAATTCAAGAAATAACATGTGCATATGGGAGTCCCATGAAAAGGGTCTTATGCTTAGCTACTAGCAAGGAACCCCATTGCAACCAGGATGCAATGGGCACTAGGGCCCAGGGGACACTGGGAGGTGCAGATATCTGTGTGTCTCTCTCTCCCTCTCACTGCGTGTCTCTCAGTGTGCCTCGCAGCAGGAGGCATAGCAAGTAATCAGGCCTGGTTTGTAGGAGGGAAGCACGGCTGGTGTGCAATTTGGGGCAGCTCTCTGTCTCCCTCTCCCTCAGTCACAGCAGGGGCAGCTCTCTCTGTCCATCGCAGCAGAAGCCATAGCAGGTAATTAGGGCCCCTTCTTAGAAGGGAAGCAGGGCTGGTCAGCAGCTTGGGGCAGCTCTTTCTGTTTCCCTCGCAGCATGAGCGATAGGAGGGAATTAGGGCTTGTTTGATCTGGTAGGGCTCTGTGAGTCTTTCTGTGTCTCTGGCACATCCGAGAGGAACGCGGCTAGCATCCAGGAGGGAGTGTGGGAGCTGTAGGGACAGGGCCAATCAGGGTGGGGCCAGCACCCTATTCCAACTCGGACACCCAGACACATTCCACCCCCCAGGCTGTTTCACAAAATAGAGGAACCATGGCCCGTATTGTTATCTTTATACTAAGAAAGCACACATCCTACCTTTAATTTTTTTTATTCATTCAGAACACAGGAATTCTGTGTTGTCTTGAATAGTACTTTAAACATAATCCCATCTGTTCTCAGTGTACTCTTTTTAATACTGGTAGTTTAATTCTTACTGTTCTTTGTAAAACTTTAAGCCAGAAGTAACCCTGGAACCACAGTCACAAAACTTTAGGTGGAGCCCAAGGCCTGCATATGCAATTGAGCTTCATGAGATGTGTGGGATACTATTGTTTTTCAGTAGTGAACTGCAGACAAGAAAAGGAAGGCTTCCACATTTTATTGAGAACAGAAATCATTTTATGGCTTGTAGGAATTTCAGAACCTATGAAAAGTACTTCTAAGAATATGTCACAATTAAAGTCCAGAATGTGGACTCCATATTAACACAATGCAAGTTCAGCAATCACAAAGGTACAGTACAATAAACATTAATTAAAATTACCTGCTACAATGTTTTTATTTTTCTTATTTGACATTCATAACAATTCAATGTCATTATGGGGGAGGGGGGAACCCTGTAGGTTACAGTTTAATGATTATTCATTTGAAGCCCTGCTTCAGACTGTTTAATGTTTATTATTTATGGGGAATGATTAATCACCAGGTTCCATTTCTGCTCCCTGCTGGGACTGCCAAAATCAGACAGCTCTGTATTACCAGTTATTGCCTGTATTTGCAAAAGAGAATCATTGTCTGTGTGCCAAGACCATCCATGAAAAGCAGCTTCACCCCTAAGTGTCCTGAAGAACAAAAGCATATTTGATTATACTAGCTGGCAGAAAGAGCCACACGCAAGAAGAAATCTGACTCTCATGGTTGATTGAATAGGTATGTTGTAAAACTTAGCTCTTCTCTATAATTTAATGAATTGTCACTTGGATGTAAATTGCAGTTTTCTCTCACATAGGCTATTCTAGACTAGCAAATTGTCAAATACATACTAACAATAACAAAGATGGTAAATGAGGCAACTAGACGTTTTCTTTTGTATATCTGTAATCACAACAATTAAGTATTTCAAAAGTAATACTGAAATTTCTGGAATGATTCCCCTTGACACAAACACAGTTAGTCAACGAATATATTAAAAAATATATTTTTGTCATACAAAACATTCATATGATAAAATTTCTGTGAACTCTGCAACCTGCCACAACTCAATTTTATAATTTTTCCTATCAATATCAGATATTTTAGTGATCATGCCAGTTGTATGTAAAATTGCATGGCCAAGTAGTTACCTAAACTGGCCTTGAGACATGACTGCTATGACTCCAGCCCCAAGGATGCTGCCTTGAGCATTATATGTAGGAATGCAGAAATCTTCACATAAATTTTCTTGATCAAAATTGTTTGCTTACATGTGAATGGAACCCTATCATTAAGATTGCATTGCTGTTGCTGTTGGAGATTCATCTCAAACACTATGCCAGTAAATTTTACAGCTTATTAGAACCCCTTTATCCAGGGTTATGGGTCATACCTTAGTGGATAAACTTTGTTTACTTCCATATTGCATCTTGTGGCTACTTTCATACTGCAGGGATGGCAATTCAGTCATTTTTATCATTGGAGCAGTTGCCATGTGCACCCCAGGGACATAGTTGGCTCATTAAAATAACCTCATTTTAAACTACAGATTATTCATTTGCCCTTTGTTGTCCTTTGCAATAGGATACATAATCTAAATATCCTACAGTATAATGAGTCATTGTTGCATTTTGCAAGTGCAAAAGTGAGCTATGCTGCCATTTTAAGGTACAAAGACAACAAAAGAGTGCATTTCAACACAACACATAAAATATCTTTTCCATTTAACAATATGCTTTTTAAGGTGGTGGCAGCAGCAGCTGAATTAGTGGGCAATCAAGCATCCCAGATAGTCTTCCAATAATGGAAAACTTTCAGTCCCAACTGAGGGAGTCGGTCATACTTAACCCCTATCATTTCTGTGTATTTAACAAGAAAGGTTACTACTAATTTTAAGAAAGAATTTTCAAATCAGCATAGTAAAACAATAATATAAAATAAATACTGCATGATGATTGTTGTCTGTATTTTTGTAAATAAAAAAAACTCTAACATCTTGAAAAGGTTTGTATGTTCTGTAATGCAACAGGCATTAGCTCATGGTTTGGTGTGGGTTTAATGCTTCACTTGGAAGCTAGCAACCCTAAGAGGAGGTCTCTGTGCACAGCAGTCTTGAGCCTAGTCAGGTTTATGCACACATAGGTAGCGTGGAATTTGAGAAGATGAACTTATACCAATCTGGCAACCTTACCTTCTCTCTGCAATGCTTTCTTGACCTGAAATAGGCCAGGGGGTGCTATGTGACTAGTTAGGTGACTGCGGAAGCATTATACACGTTTGAAACCCCACTGCCAAACCTCAAGGAATATTTCCAGACCAGACATAGCCAACCTCCAGGTGGGTATGGAGATCTCCTGGAATTGCCACTTATCTTCAGACTATAAAGATCAGCTTCCCAGGCAAAAAAATGGCTGCTTTGGAGGGATGACTCTATAGCATTGTACCCCACTGAAGTTTAGAGATACCAGCCTCCAGGTGGGGCCTGTAAATCCCCAGGAAGTACAGCTCATCTCCAGGAAGTTAGGCTGAAGGGAAAGCTTTCTCCCCTCATATGGATCCCTTCAAAAGGAATGCACGTGGCCCCAAACTCCTCTTGGTTGCTTGGCTGGTAATGTCTGCCCTTCTGAAGCCTGAGGCTTACTGCTAGCAACTGCAGTCCTTGTTGTTGTCCCCAAGGCCAAATTGTTGCCTAATAAAAGAGGATCACCTAGTTTCCCCCAAAGTCACACTGTCTACTTCCCTGTAAAGCTAACTTCACTTGAAGTTTTGGGCCACTTATGCCTTTGATCTTGTAGGACCTTCCTGGCAAAAACTGATTTTTATTTACCAGGCCAGGCTTGAGCAAAGTCACTTCAGTTCCTATGTTTCTCCAGCCATTTACTTGTTCATTACAATTTCAGGCTGTAAATATTCTTTATTTAGATCTTCCTGCAATTTCCAGACTCACAGGACCTATGCTGGTCTGTTTGCACCCTAAAGTACAAACTATTGCTGGTAACGGCTGGCCAAAGCCCAAAGCCTAAAACCAAGGCAGGACACACCTGTACCACTCCACCCCAGGACTCCATCATCATCTCTACTATCCCTGCTCCACTCTAGATTATATAATGGTTGCCAGTTTTCTTCCAGATCAGGTTCAAGGTCTTTACCTTTAAGACTTTACATGGCTTGGGTCCCATCTACCTGCAAGACCGCTTACCTGCTTATGGCCCTTGCAGGGTGCTTCGCTCTGTGGGTATGAATCTGCTGGTCATCCAAGGCCCCAGGACGAAAGCCTGGCCTCTACCAGATCCAGGGCTTTTTCAGTCCTGGCCCCAACCTGATGGAATAAGCTCCCAGAAGAACTGTGGGCCCTGACTGAGCTCTCTGGGTTCTGCAGGGCCTATAAGACAGAGCTCTTCCGGCAGGTGTTTGGTTGAGGTGGGTGGAAGTTCCGAGGTGATAAGATCAGGCCACCCCATGCCCTGAGTTCCAGGACTAGGTGCTAGACCATGTCCAGAACCACTGGCCAATCTACTCCCCTTGGGTTACATCACAAGTAATATTGACTGTGTACCATACTGATGTCAAGGCATTGAGAGATTGGGGAGGAGTCAGATGTGTTAAGCACCATCAATTTTGTAACTCTTTGGATATTGTTAGTATGATGTTTTATGCTATGTTTTATTGAGTTTAAACCGCCACGAGCTGGCTGTGCTTGGGATGGCGGTGGAGATTCCACCAATAGGAGTCTTTGCATGTTGTCAGAAGTATGAATCACTCTGTGTGTGTAGCTGTAACCATGATAGTCTAAATAAAACCAGTAAGGCATCCTAGGAGGTGTTGGTGTTAAGGGTTATGGGCCAATCAGGTCCATCACTGGCATCTGAAAGCCTCTGATTGGCTGTCCACCCACTGGCTACCCCATCAGATTAGAACTCCTGCCCCTAATGGTCTTCCCACAATTCTGCCATGACTTCACAGTCTCTGGCCCCTCATACACTTATCCTGAAGTGAGGTACTATGCTGTAATGCAGAGAAAGCAGGGCGAAAATCAATAAGAATTATGCTCAATAATTACCATGTCAACTAAAATAGATCATGGGTTTTTCTTTTAAATGATATCATCCATTTATTATGTTTAATTTAAATGGAATTAGGATGTTTCAGATACAGTCTCAGTAGAATCTGGTACATACCTCAGTGGGGGAAAATAACCCTTATTAATAGGAGTTCCTTTCTGACTATAGTTGGTATCTCTCTGGCTTTAATTGTACTTCAGGAAATACAAGAACAAGATAAATATTCTATTGGGATTGTGTAAAGATCTATAAAGTTCATTAGAAGTGCAATCTGAAGGTCTAATATGCAAAAACAATGCACTTTAGACCAATTGATTTTCACTCTACATTTTTAAAAAAACTATGCTTCATTGCCCCAACTTGGAAAATTAATTATGTGTTGCTCCTCCAACTATTACTGGCACAGATTTCAAAGGTACTTTATTGTTGCAGTATGTTTCTTAAATATATCTGTACCACATAGTGGCTGTTTATATTTGTAAAGAGCCCCTATGAGCGGAGTGGTCAGCACCCATGGCCGGCACCCATATCTGGCTGTCCAGACTCTACTTGTGCCTGCACAGCCCCTGCAGCAACTGCCCCCAGGAGCCGGAGAGGCATTCACACAGCCTCGCAGCTAGACGCTACCTCACCCTGAAGGAGGGTGCACCCGCAGCACCCTGCCTGCCCATCACTCACCCCAACCACTGCCGTCACATGAGGTTTGTGCGAATAGTGGAGGGGGGGACGGAGGTCTGGGACATTGCAGGGTTCTGCCCTAAGGTGTGTGGCCCTCTGCAGGGTCCAGGGGAGGGAGGCTGGCATGCTCCGCGCCTCTCCCCAAAGCCCTGCACCAGCCTACAAGGCCCTCTTGCAAGGCTCTGGGAGGAGGGAGGGAGGGTGGAGTGTTCTGTACCTTGCCCTGTGGCAGACTACAAGGTTATCTGTGGGGCTCTGGGAGGGAGCAGAGAGGGAAAATGGAATGCTCCGCCCCTCACTCCAAAGCCCCACGCTGGCCTGCAAGGCTCTCTGCATGCCTCTGGAGGGAGGCGGGGAAGGGATGTAGTTCTCTGCACCTTCCCCGTGGCAGACTCCATGGTCCTCCGCAGAGCTCCACACAGAGGCAGAGAGGCCGGAGCAATCTGCCCCTTGCCACGAAACCCCGTGGCGGCATCCAAGGCCCTCCCCGCGGCTCCGGGGGCAGGTGGAAATGTTTTCCACACTGCTGGCCCTGGCCGGGGAGGGGGGCTGCTTTTATGCTAGTGTCTACATAAGTCGTAAAATGGAAGGCAATACGATAAACATTACCAACACTCTTTGTGCTGCAACTATAGTATTGTTCAGATACAATGTCTAATAATGATTTGGCACTGCAAAATGTTTTATGGATTTCAAGCTTGCTCTGTTATCACATGTAAGACACACGTGCACTAAACATGGATCAGTAGATCAATGATCTATTTTCCAAATTCAGTCTAAATTCACACTTAAGTATTCTGTGTGTATGGAAATAAATTGTTTACAGTCATGTCCAAAAGTAAATCTAAAAATACCATCCACATAATTATCAGCACTAAGCAAATGAGATATAACAGTGCTCAGACACTATTGTGTCAGTTAGATTTGCCATCCCTCTGGGCAAGCTCCTTCACCAGGCCTCCTAGCTCCAGTAGCAGCAATGAGCAACTTTTCACAATGACAATATCTTGATGTCATTTTCAGCCTGAACCTAGAAATGACATCACAATACTATAGTATAAATGAGCAAATGAGTACAGTATCTTGATATTACTTCTGGATACAAACCAAAGGTGATGTCATAACGTCACATAGCATTGCTTCTTGTCCCATAAAGGCTCCAACTGATTGCCAGCACTTAGCTTGCAATGTTGTGTCCCTGGGTTGCTCTTAATTAAAGATACTACTTCTATATATAAGGAAAGTAACCTTCTGTTACTTTTTAGTCTAGCCCAGACTACTAAACTAAAGGGTCTTTAATTAAGAGGGAGCCTGAGGAGGCTAAAATTTGGGGAGGGGAAGGTCTTCAGTAAAGTATAATGCCATAGAACCCACTTTCCAAAGCTATCATTTTCTCCAGGTGAACTGATCCCTGTCACCTGTCAATCAGTTGTAACCCAAGGAGATCTCCAGCCTGGAGATTAGCAATCCTAGTTACAAGTACAGAAGGACCATGGGAGATCCAGACAAAGTAAAAATTTGTTTTAGAGAATAATTCAAATATTTTGGCTGGGGGTATGGTACTCTCAAGCAGTCCAATATCAACACCAAATACTAGAATGTCCATTAAACACCTACTCATTACAAATATCCAGATATATCTTGCTGCACTTAAGATAGAAGGCAAGAAGCCAAAGAAATATCTTTAGCTACCAATCTATGAAGGTCCAAGGAGACCTGGGAACTCTCAAATCAGGGGTCCAAGAGCCTAGGTAAGTAAATAATCCAAAAGGGAAAGGCTGAAACACACATTTCTCATAGCAGTTCAGAACACAAGGGTATTGCTGGGCTAGCAGCAGTATACACAGGGAAGAGTACATTGGAGCTAAATACACAATAGGGGCAGATTCAGCCTCAGTTATAGAACAAATTGTAAAAACAAAAGGATTACTTCCTTATAGGGTTGGGGAAAGGTTGTAGTTTAGTGGAATATCTGGCTGGACAAGGAGGAGAGGGAGATGTCTCAGAAGCCTGAGAAGTTTCAAATAATATCTGAAGTTTACAGGTGAGGGGGCAGGTGTATGGAAGCAGTCTGTGACCACTTCAGAAAAGTATAATCTTGACAGGAAAATAATTTATGGTGAGATTATGCTGATATCTGTTGGTAGATATCTTTCATTTTGGAGATGCCAATGAGATAGGTTCTTATTCGTGGCTAATGGGACACTGATTTAAGTACTGGAGGCCAGGTGGGTAAGGCAAGACAGAAGTCATCTGTTCAACCTCAGAGTGAATAAGTTCAGTCCTACTTTTCCACTGGCTCCAAAGATCCAAGTGCAAACAGAGGCAGCAGAAAGAGACTAAGGTGGGGCTTGGAGTTCTTTGGAAATTATGACTCGAAACAAAAGAAATCAGTTCCCTGGGAGGAAGTAGCAGACTGTATGGCATCACAGGCTGCAGAGCTGAATCCCTTCTAGGTACCACGTCAAAATACCTACGAATTTCCATTGTCACAGGCAATCCTAGGAGAGAGAAGACTAAAGACAAAGAGTTGCTTTCAGAGAGAGAGAGAGAGAGAGAGAGAGAGAGAGAGAGAGATGGTCCAACTTCCAAGCTGCAGAGGTGAACTAAAATAGCACTTCCACAAAAGCTCGTGTGATTCTCTTCCCTTCTCCAGTAAGTTAATTAATTGCTTCCTTTTTTGCCACAACTAGTTTGCCATTTTATCCAAATCAGGCAATTATAATTTGTGCTGGCTCACTCTACAAACAAATATTCTGAACTAGGAACAAATCACTATTTGGCATCTTGGTTGGAAGGGCAAGCACAAGCCATAATTTGCCAGTTCAGCTACATTTTAATTATGCTGTGAAAACAGAATGAAATGGCTCACTGCCTGAGAAGGGAAGAAGAGGTGGGATCTTGTGACCATACTTTAAGCTTCTCTATAAGGCATTCACATAGCTTCCAACTGTGGTTTGGTGTCAAGCCTGAACCAGCATACAGCCAGAAGAAAGAGTAATGTCTATTTAAAAATCTATTTTAAATGGTAGGGCTGCAATCCAATGCACACTTGCTTCCACAAGGAAAGCTACATAGGAATGGTCTGGGATGTTGCAATAATAAGAATATTAGCTTGCTATCAGATTCTATTTAAATGGAAAATACTTTGAAGTATTATTCTGGCAGCATTGTACTATATGATACTATAGGCACAATTATGTTACTATTGGCTCCAGACTGCATCTAAAAAAAATTGACAATGAGGAAAAGATACACAATTGAACCATTTTTCAAAGGAAGAAAGTTAACTAAAATGAGGCCTCTGATTTATATCTCTGCCTTAAGTTACAGATATTGATCTTAAACAATTTCATATTGGTCTAAGTTTTAAAAAATGACTGGAACAACATTGTTTGACCACTGAGAAAGGCCACTTGGCCCAAACATATTTGGTCAGGGTTAATAACTGTCTGTCTTTGGGATTAATGTGTTCTGAATCGAATCTACTATTTGGGTCTGTTTGTTTTTATTGAATTTGTTAAATACATGCATATTTTCTTATATTTGATAATATTTGTCCTTCAAATTTAGAGATAGAACTATTGGGCCATTATATTCTAAACTCCTTTTTTGTACTTAAAAAGTACAGAGACATCTTTCACTAAACAGAAATCTTTTGTTATTCTGTTATGTGTCTAATATACATTACATTGAAGGTTATATGAAATGTCCAAACCATCTCCCTGCTCCTCTGACTAGCTTAAAAAGGGACCCCCACATTAATGTGCGTAAGACATCTTTCATATACAACTTTTGGAAACAAGTCCCTGTTCTTTAGGAAATGGTCTGTTGTACCTGCATTAAAATGTATTAGGAAGCTGCCAGGAACTTAGTACAGTTTGTCTTTTGGTAATGGTAGAAAATGAGAAAAAGAAAAGTTGGTTCTTGTATGCCACTTTTCTCTACCCGAAGGAGTCTCAAAGCGGCTTACAATCACCTTCCCTTTCCTCTCCCCACAACAGACACCCTGTGAGGTAGGTGAGGCTGGGAGAGCCCTGATATTACTGCTCAGTCAGAGCAGCTTCATCAGTGCTGTGGCGAGTCCAAGGTGGCCGCATGTGGCGGAGAATGGAATCAAACCCAGCTTGCCAGATTAGAAGTCTGCACTCCTAACCATTACACCAAACTGGACAGGATCCAGAGGCCTTGTGCATGACACTGATGGAAATGGTTTGGTGGGGTGGGTAGATTTATAGTACCCTCTCTTTGGGGAGATCTCGACTGCCCCTGATTATTCATATTTGCATACATGCATGTCTGTCTGCCATCTCCTCCTGAAGTGCTTTGTTAATCCTGGAAGGAGAGAAGGTATGTAGTAGACAGCTTTTGGGAGCTGGATGATACTGATGTGAAAATTCCTCATCCCAGACAACAGCATCAACACAGGGCAGTATCAAGAGGCCCTAAAGCAGGCGTGTCCAGATTGTGGCTCTCCAGATATCCATGTATAGCAATTCCCGTGACCCCCTACCAACAGCACCTCGAAAGCCACAGTTTGGCCATGCCTGCCCTAAAGGATGCTTCCTATTCAAAAATTTTAAGTCATAGCTCTGGATTATTGAAGCACATATTCTGTGTTACCTTTTCAGTTGACATGATTCCGGTGACTTGAAAACAATCTGGTTAGTGTGCACAAGAAGGTAATAACTTGCTATAGGTCCCTTCAATTGGACTAATAAAGATAAAAGCTTGTTTGTGATTAGTTACAGGAACACTATATTTGGTCCATAAATATGAAATGCAGCATAAAATAATGCTAAATAATTTGTCAAGGAAAATACATAATTTATTGTTTTGGAGCATTCACTGCACTGTAACACAGAATGTGGTTCATTGGCTTTATTTATCTGGTTTTCATTATTTCCTTATAGCAATAATTCATTCCCCTTCACACTGCTGCTTTACTAATTCATAGGTAGATAAATTTGGATGAAGACTTGCATATGAGAGGTAAAAATGCTTCACTTTCATGTATTAGAACCAGAAACACATCTTTTGGCTTCACGGATGCTAATTTTGTGCTTGATGCACTTAACAGTCTCTAGGAGTGTTAATTGGAGCTATTTATGCTCTTATTTGTGTGTGTTGACATTAACCCATAGAATTCTGATTTTTTGCTATGCTTATCTCTGAACTACAAGACTGTCTAACCAGTCAACTATTTATGTAACATATTTTATTTATTTGATTTGTTTACCGCCATTCCAGCCAGCTCATGGTGGTTTACAGTAGTAAAACAATAAAGGTAAAAGGTAAAAGGTAAAGGTATCCCCTGTGCAAGCACTGGGTCATGTCTGACCCTTGGAGTGACGCCCTCTAGCGTTTTCATGGCAGACTCAATACGGGGTGGTTTGCCAGTGCCTTCCCCAGTCATTACTGTTTACCCCCCAGCAAGCTGGGTACTCATTTTACCGACCTCGGAAGGATGGAAGGCTGTCAACCTTGAGCCAGCTGCTGGGATTGAACTCCCAGCCTCATGGGCGGAGCTTCAGACTGCATGCCTGCTGCCTTACCACTCTGCACCACAAGAGGCTCTAGTAAAGCAATAAAATACTATAAAACATTACTTATAAAACTACATAACTCAATATAGCAGGAAGAGTAAATCCCTCAAGAACTTTACCTACCCCAACAAATCCCCTCTTGCCAGACCCTATGCCTCAAGGAGAATGGTCAAGAGATATAGGTGTCTGGATATCTCCGTGAGGGAGGGGATCCCAAGAACTTCCTTGCCCTAGCTTCAGCCTTACATGTAGTGGAACAGCTCCATCTTGCAGGCCCTGTGGAACTGTGTCAGCTCCAACAGATCTCTCAGCTCTTCTGATAGCTCATTCCATCTGGTAGGAGCCAGAACCGAAAAGGCCCTAACCCTGGTCGAGGCCAGGTGCACTTCCTCTGGGCCAGGAATCACTAACATTAGCTCCCACAGAGTGATGTGCTCTGTGTGTGTGTGTGGGGGGGTGTAGCTCAGTGAAGCTATGAGCCATGCCGTGCAGGGCCACCCAAGACGGACAGGTCATAGCTGAGAGCTCTTACAAAAGGTGATCCACTGGAGAAGGAAATGGCAAACCACTCCAGTATCTTTGCCATGAAAACTCTATGGACAGTTCCAAAAGGCAAAACGATATGGGATAACAGGCAAGTTTGGCCTTGGAGTACAAAATGAAGCAGGGCACAGGCTGGTAGAATTTTGTCAAGAGAATACAATGGTCATAGCAAACACTCTTTTCCAACAACCCAAGAGACGACTCTACACATGGCCATCACCAGAAATCAGATTGACTATGTGCTCTGCAGCCAAAGATGGAAAAGTTCTATACAGGCAATAAAAACAAGACCAGGAGCTGATTGTGGTTCAGATCATGAGCTTCTTGTTGCAAAATTTAGGCTTAAATTGAAGAAAGTAGGGGAAAGCACTAGGCCACTCAGGTACGAACTAAATCATATCCCCGACGAATATACAGTAGAGGTGACAAATAGATTTAAGGAATTAGATCTGATAGACAGAGTGCCTGAAGAACTATGGACGGAGGTTTGCGACATTGTACAAGAGGTAGCAACTAAAACCATCCCAAAGAAAAAGAAATGCAAGAAATCAAAATGGCTGTCTGAGGAAGCTTTACAAATAGCTAAGGAGAGAAGGGAAGTGAAAGGCAAGGGAGAAAGAGAAAGATACACCCAATTGAATGCAGAATTCCAGAGAAAAGCTAGAAGAGATAAGAATGCCTTCTTAAATGAACAGTGCAAACAAATAGAAGAAAACAATAGAATGGGGAGGACCAGAGATCTTTTCAAGAAAATTGGAGATATGAAGAGAACGTTTCATGCAAAGATGGGTATGATAAGGGACCAAAATGGTAGGGACCTCACAGAAGCAGAAGAGATTAAGCAAAGGTGGCAAAATTATACAGAAGAACTATACAAGAGCGAGCTTAACATTCCTGATGACCACAATGGGGTAGTTACTGACCTGGAGCCACACATCCTGGAATGTGAAGTCAAATGGGCCTTAGGAAGTCTGAGCAACAATAAAGCTAATGGTGGTAACAGCATTCCAGTTGAACTATTCAAAATCTTAAAGGATTTTGCAATAAAAGTGCTACACACAATATGCCAGCAAATTTGGAAAACTCAGCAATGGCCACAGGATTGGTAAAGGTCAGTTTACATTCCAATCCCAAAGAAGGGCAATGCCAAAGAATGTTCAAACTACCGCACCATTGCACTCATTTCTCATGCTAGCAAAGTTATGCTCAAAATCCTACAAGCTAGGCTCCACAATATGTGGACCGAGAACTTCCAGAAGTACAGGCAGGATTTCGAAGAGGCAGAGGAACTAGAGATCAAATTGCCAATATATGCTGGATCATGGAAAAAGCTAGGGAGTTCCAGAAGAACATCTACTTCTGCTTCATTGACTATGCTAAAGCCTTTGATTGTGTGGAGCACAACAAATTGAGGCAAGTTCTTAAAGAGATGGGAATACCAGAGCATCTTATTTGTCTCTTGAGAAATTTATATGCAGGTCAAGAAGCAACAGTGAGAACTGAACATGGAATCACGGATTGGTTCAAAATTGAGAAAGGAGTTCGGCAAGGCTGTATACTGTCGCCTTGGCTTTTTAACTTGTATGCGGAGCACATCATGAGAAAGGCGGGATTAGAGGAGTCACAAATTGGGATCAAGATTGCAGGGAGAAATATCAACAACCTCAGATATGCAGATGATACCACTCTAATGGCAGAAAGTGAAGAGGAACTAAAGAGCCTGTTGATGCGGGTGAAGGAGGAGAGTCCAAAAGTTGGCTTGAAACTCAACATCAAGAAAACAAAGATCATGGCATCTGGTCCTCTCAATTCCTGGCAAATAGATGGGGAAGAAATGGAGATTGTGACAGATTTTATTTTCCTCGGCTCCAAGATCACTGCAGATGGGGACTGCAGCAAAGAAATTAAAAGACGCTTGCTCCTAGGGAGGAAAGCTATGGCAAATCTAGACAGCATCCTAAAAAGCAGAGACATCACCCTGCCAACAAAAGTGCGTTTAGTCAAGGCTATGGTCTTCCCAGTTGCAATGTATGGCTGCGAAAGTTGGACCATAAGGAAGGCCGAACGTCAAAGAATTGAGGCTTTTGAACTCTGGTGCTGGAGAAGACTCTTGCGAGTCCCTTGGACTGCAAGGCGAACAAACCGGTCAGTCCTAGAGGAGATCAGCCCTGACTGCTCTTTAGAAGGCCAGATCCTGAAGATGAAACTCAAATACTTTGGCCACCTCATGAGAAGGAAGGACTCCCTGGAGAAGAGTCTAATGCTGGGAGTGATCGAGGGCAAAAGAAGAAGGGGACGACAGAGAATGAGGTGGATGGATGGAGTCACTGAAGCAGTAGGTGCAAACTTAAAAGGACTCCAGGGAATGGTAGAGGACTTAAAAGGACTCCAGGGAATGGTAGAGGACAGGAAAGCCTGGAGGATCATTGTCCATGGGGTCGCGATGGGTCGGACACGACTTCGCACATAACAACAAAATGGGGATTTGTGATATTGTTACCCACCACGAGCCGCAAGGGAGTGGCGGGTTATAAATCTAATAATAATAATAACAACAACAACAACAACAACAACAACAACAAGGTAGTAACTTTCTTTAAAAAAGAGATAAGGCTAGTCTGACATGACTTGTTCTTGAGAAATCCATGCTGCCTCTTAGTGATTACACCCATCTGCTCTAGCTGCACAAGGACCGACTGTTTAGTAATTTGTTCTAAAATTTTGCCAGCTATAGACATCAAGCTGATGGGTCAGTAGTTACCTGGGTCCCCCTCTCCTCCCTTCTTGAAGATAGGGACGTTTGTCCGGTTCCAGTCTTCTGGCACTTCACCTGTTCTCCAAGAATGGTCAAAAATAATGGACTGAGGTTCAGAAATTACATCTGCAAATTCTTTCAGTACCCTTGGATGCAGTTCATCTGGCCAAGAAGTTTTGGTTTTATTTAAAGAAGCTAAACTTGTTGGTTTGAAGTTTGATAAGCATTTTGTTAGAGTGGAGAAAGTCTGCCTGGAAGTGTATCTATTCACAAACCAGCACAACCCTCCATGAACAGCTTGAAACTCCAAGGAATGTTTGTGCCAGTTAATCTGCCATAAACATAAATTCTTGAACCTGAAACTTATCAGAATTCATCATAAGGTGGTTTGTGCCCGTCCTTAAATGTAACACAGCAAGCTGATTTGTGTATTTGATGGGAAGGAAGTCAGTCATATAAGACTTAGAATTATGCATTAAAATGTTTTCTGAAAAATCAGCACAGAAGAAGGGAAACCTGCATTTAGGGTTCCTGCATACAACAGCAAAAACAAGAATGGTAGGAGTATGAATGCATACTCTGGATGGCTAAGTTCATTCTTATCTCATCAGATCTTGGAACATAAGCAAGATTGGCTCTGGTGAGTACTTGGATAGGAAACTGCCAAGGAAGTCCAAGATTACAATACAGAGGCAGACAATGGCAAGCCACCCCTGAATGTCTCTTGCCTTGAAAACCATACAGGGTCACCAAAAGTCAGTTGTGACCTGGCAACACTTTCCATCACCATGTTGAGTTTCAGAAACCTTCATTCTAACTACTCTGCCTTCCTTGATATTTTTAGGCTGCAATTTTGAAAATGCTAAGTAATGAGTAAGGCCCTTTGAACACTGCAGGACTGAACGTGTACTGGATTGCACTTTAAATATACAAAATCCCAACTAGAATTTAACTAGCCTAATTACAAAAATAAACTCTTTTCAATCTTCACAAAGAAGAGCTCTACATGGGACTGCCCTTCAGATTCAGTTGGTACAAAATGCTGCAGCCAGAAGGTTGACTGGAGGGGGCTGTAGTGACTATATCAGTCCAGTTTTGGCCCATCTGCACAGCCTGCAGCAAAGACACTTGGCTTGGAACCTCCCAACATTTTCAAATGCCCCCCATGACAGCTATTTTCGATGGCACCCACTGCCTACCTTTGAAACTGTCAAGTTGCCTGGCGGGCTCTACAAGGTTGAACCCTGGTTCTACAGCACATTGTTCAGAATGGTTTTTCTTAGGTTCCAGTAAATGGTTAACAGCGATGGGGGGTGGGAAGAGATCACAACAAAATGTGACACGTAATAGCTTTGGCTGATGGCTTTGTGCTCAGCAAGAACCGAGCTTCCACTATGTTCAAATACTAGTCATGTGTTGTATCTGGCAGCTGTCAAATCATCATCCATCAGGGTACAACCCAAATCAATGGTTGTCTTGCTGGATTTTGTGAGACGATTATTTTTAATCTTTCCTTAGATGGTTCAAAAAGTTTGCACCAACCCATTCACTGAAAAATAACATCAGTAGTAGATCTGATAGGGTTTACAGGCACTTATGTTTTCTGTTACTACACAGAACTCTCAATGAGACCTTGAGAGGCACTACCCTGGTGAATACAGTTCTGCTTTTAAATTTTTTTAAAATTTGTGCAGCAGTAAAAATTAGCATGCTTGTTGTTGAAGTGGCACCTACAAAGTGCTGGAAAATAATATTAGGCCTTTAGGCTGATGTTAAAAAATGAGCTCTGCTGGAGCAGACTAAACATCCATCTAGTCATCATTCTCCTTCCAACAATAACTAGTCACAAGCCTCTGGAAAGCCCTCACAAGATAAAGAGCTAGACAAATCTCACAATTTGTTCATGGAGACAGGTCTAAAAATGTTTAGAACAACAAAGAAGTATGTGGCACAGTGAAAAGCAACAGGAGGATCTGAAACACTGCAGCATGATATGGAGCACCACTTGCTACCTAATGAAATAAGCTATTACCTTGATTTAGTTCCCATGTTATTATTGCATATTTAGAAATAACAGCCACAACTAGCTTCTGTCCCTAAATATATACTGGCAGCACCTCTTGGTCAACAAATTCCACCTCTTTCTGATCTACTATTAAAAGTTCACAGCAAAACATGTTTTCAATCATTTTAAGGGAAGAACAGTTTCTTGTTGATTTATCCAAATCTAAGACATTTTGATATTTTTGTGAGTTTTCCTTTACATTCTTTGTAATGCACACATAAAATCACATCTCATTGATCCTACTTGTTTCAAGATTCTTGGGTGAAAAGCAGGATTTTCTGATAGCTGATTTGAAAGATGTGTGCTCCTTCTCAAGTTCCTACCCTGACCAGTTTTTATACGCACTGGCTGAATAGAGACATTAGCATGCTCCATTCAAAATCTTTGACTTTGTTGGCCAGTATAAGAGGGCCCTTTCAAGGGAATGAGCTTTCTTTAAAATTCAAAGTCCATGATTTTGTCCTGTTCTCAGTTCAGTGTATATCACATATCAGTAATGGGTGAAAACACCCCTCCCTAACACTAGCCCTCAGGAACTCAAGGTCATTTCACAGCCATCCAACAGTCCTACTAATAGACTCATTAGTCACAGCTGTAAGAGTTTGTAGGGGAGAACTTCTGTGCTCATCTTGGGACAGTATAGGAGCCCCAAGTCTCCTATAAATGCAGTCTGTCTCGATCCTACTCCTTCCTTTTAACCTTATAATTCAGTAACTATGCAGTGACTGCCTTCAGAGTGGAACAACCATCCCTGGACCCAGATAAAATGCTCTGGGACTAGAATGAAGGCCCCAGGACTGGAATATGTGCTCAGGAACTGGAATGACAGCTGCCAGATTGAAATAGCAGTCTCTGGAAACATATAAACTGCTTTGGGACCAGAACAGCCCCTGGAGCACTGATTCAAGCTCTAGGGGAGCCAAGTCATTTTTACCTTGGCATTTATCTGCTGAAAGAATATAGGATACACACCAGTTACAATAGTGTCATACTGGCATCAGTGGCACAATGGTATGACAGGGCTGAGTTGCCTATATAGTTTACAATTAAACCAAAACAGGAACTGCCTAGAACAGATGAATATTTGTAGATGCTCATGTCAGGTCTTAAAAACCTGGTATCTTAGGCTCAGTTCTATTTGGAGAGGTAAATTTGTGTCTGGTCTGTACAACCACTTGAGTCTACAGCTGGAGGCTTTGATGACTTAATATTCATCTCTACAGAACATTCTCTGTACACAGATAACTCCTATGCCAGGGGAAAGGGTTCTACCACAATATTTATTTATTCATTTATTATTGTAATTGTTGACCTCTACTCCCAGCCCAGCCAGCTCATGGCAGTTTACAATAAGAACATTAAAATCCACAGAAAACTTAATACATTTAACCAATATTGGCAGCAAAAACAATCTACAAAAAACTCCCCCATCCCATCTCCTCATACCCTACCGCAGCTGTCACTATCATCCCAGAGGGTATTTACTGGCAATGTCTGGCTGAGGGGCTTATAGAGGAAGCGACCCGATCTTTCTAGCCTGGCCTCAACTGGCGGAAAAACTCCATCTTACAGGCCCTGTAGAATGCTGATAGCTCCATCAGGGCCCTCAGCTCTTCCAGGAGCTCATTCCATTAGGTCAGGGCCAGGAACGAGAAGGCCCTAGCCGAAGTCATGCATGACTCCTGGGGGCCAGGGACAACCAGCAAATTCATACTTTTGATGCCTCCCTGTCTATGGAGGCTCAAGTCACGAAAGTAGCCCAGACAGCTTTTTTTCATCTTCGCCAGGCCCGGCTACCAGCACCCTACCTGTCCTCGGAACACCTAGCCACTGTGATCCATGCAACGGTCACTTCCAGACTACACTACTGTAACTCGCTCTACGTGGGCCTGCCCTTGACTTTGATCCGGAAGTTACAGCTGGTACAAAATGCGGCAGCTAGGGTCCCCACTAGGACACCTTGGAGGGCCCATATTCAGCCGGTACTCAGTCATCTTCATTGGTTACCAGTCTGTTTCTGGGTCAATTTTAAGGTGTTGATATTAACCTTTAAGGCCATACGCGGCTTGGGTCCTACTTATCTGCGGGACTGTTTGGTTGCTTATGCCCCCCCCGCAGGGCTCTCGGCTCTGCGGGTATGAATCTACTGACTGTCCCGGGCCCCTGGGACGTTCGCCTGGCCTCAACCAGGGCCAGGGCCTTTTTGGTCCTGGCCCCAACCTGGTGAAATGAGCTCCCGGAGGAGCTAAGGGCCCTGTCGGAACTACCATCTTTCCGCAGGGCCTGTAAGACAGAGCTCTTCTGCCAGGCATATGGTTGAGGCCAGGGCAGAGCCCAGGTTCCATCCAAGATCCCTAATCCATCGGCCAGTCTTTCTCTCCTCTCTCTCTTACAGAATTAACCTCTGACCTCTCTCTGAACAAGCGGGGAAAGTTATAGAATAGAATGCCATCTTTTATTGTAATAATGGGGTATTTTACTTTTACTGATTTTACTTTGATTTTATATTTTATTGTGAACCGCCGTGAGACCTTTTTGCGAACGGCAGTATATAAATCCAATTATAAATAAATAAATAAATACCCACAGAGCAAAGAGTTCTGCAGGGAGCATAAGAAGAAAAGTTATCCCTAAGATGTGGGACCCAGGCGGCGGATGACCATAAAGGTCAGAACCAAAACCTTGAACCTGATTCCAGAAGCCAACTAGTAACCAATGCAGCTGCCTTAGCATAGGCTAGACATGGGCCCTCCAAGATGACCCTAGCAGCCGCATTTTGCACCAATTGCAATTTCTGGGTCAGAGACAATGAAAGGCCGGCATAGAGCGAGTTACAGAAGTAGACTGGAAGTGATCATTGCATGGATCACTGTGGCCAAGTGTTTTGAGGACAGGTAGGGTGCTAGTAGCCTAGCTTGGTGCAGGTAGTTTGTGGTACCTTCATGTGAGCCATCATAGATAAGGAGGCATCAAAGATCACCCCCAAATTCCTGGCTGCAGGTACCGCCCAGAGCTGTATGGAAGAGTGGTATAAAAATCTAAATAAATATATAAATAATAAGCTACATCCCGTCCAAGCAGTGGAGGTGCGCTTCCTGATCTTGTCCCCTTTTACCTAGCCATGGGACCTCTATCTTGGAGGAGTTGAGTTTCAGATGACTCTGCCTGAGCCATCCAGACACTGCTTCCAAATGTCTGGCAAATGTTTCCGGGGGAGAGTCCGTCCGTCCGTCCATCCATCCATCGAACCGGGTGTCATCCACATACTGGTAACACCTCAGTCAAAGCCCAAGACTAGTTGTGCCAGAAGGTTTGTACAGATGTTAAAAAGCATAGGGGAGAATATCGCCCACTGCAGCACTCCACAAAGGAGTAAAAGTGGTCAGACAACTCTTCCCCCACTGCTACCCTCTGTGTTCAGTTCTTAAGGAAGGAGATCAGCCACTGTAAGACTGTCCCTCTAATCCTCATCCCAGTGAGGCAGTGGGCTAACAACTCAAAGTCGGCTACATCAAACACGGCTGACAGATCTAAAAGCATGAGGATAGCTGAACTGCCCCAATCCAGCTGGCACTGGAGATCATCTGACAAAACAACAAGCACAGTCTCCACCCCGTGGTCAGGACACAAGCTTGACTGGTATGGGTCCAGGGCCAAAATTTCCTCCAAGAATGCCAGGAATAGACTTAGTTTAGTCTCAGTTTAGCCATTGCACTGAGAATGAGTGCAAAAGACAAATGTGTTTGGAATTCCAAACAACTTAGCAGAAGCAATATTGAAACCATGCTTCTAAAAGGCAGCATGATTTATAATGATCACTAGAGTACAATTAATACCAACATATATCTAAAGAGCAGTTGTTAAACGAGTCCCTTGATCACTGCAACATTTATCTCAGTGTTTTCTGCCAAGCAGCCTTTCCCTAAATTGCAGAAGGATTTTTACACATTTGTTCTCACAAGGTCACTGTCAACACACAAGTGTATCAAGAACCTATCACTATCTCAGATCCATGTGGAACAAAATAGCATTCTATTTACATTCTCCACAAACTTCATTATGAGAAAAAGAGCATCCTACATAAACTGCATATAAGTGCCTACTAGAATGCTGCATCAAACAGACAGTTTTGTTATGGGGTGTGTATATTCCACAGTATTGGACTATGCATTTTATTTATAATTAATTAATTGGCATAGTTAGTTACTATTTAATTATTCTTAACAATATTACCTTTTTGTTTGTTTCCCTTTCTATTTTAAACAAGAACTTACAAGAATTTAAACATTTGTTATGGGAAGGCCATTTAATAATCCTGTGTTTGTTTGATTTATTATATTTATATACTGCCTTCCCTTGTGGTTCAGGGTGGTTGTTTTCACTCTGGCAGGGCCCTGATTTTGTCTGGGAGCTCACTCCACCAGGTGGGAGCAAGACAAAGAAAACCCTGGCTCTGGTTGAGGACAGATGAGCTTTCCAGGGGCCAGGGATCACCAATTTGTTTATGTTAGTGGGGTGTAGTGCTCTCTGGGGGATGTAGATAGAGAGGCAGTTTTTTCAGGTACTCAGGGCCCACACCACATATGGAATAGGAATAACCAGGATTCAGAGAGGAAGGAAGAAGGCAGGAGCAAGTGGAAAGAGCTACCAACACACAAAAAAGGTAAAACCTGAAGAATCACAGGGTGCTCATTTAGAGAAAGGTGACAAAACACGAAAACAGAATGCTTATTTATCTGGAAAAATTCTATGCCACCCCTCTAGAGACAAGCTCCAGGTGACTTACTACTAAAACAAAACCATTAAAAATGCACCCAAGGCATAAGGGCAACATAAAATGCCAGACTAATTACAATATTCATAAAGCAGCTCTCCTAGGAAGCGCACCACAGACCTATTGAAAGAAGGGGGGGGGGGGAAACCTTAATTAAAAGCCCATGCAGCAAGGAAAGTTTTATCTTGGCAACTAAAGAAAATGAAAGTAGGCCCCAGGCAAATAATCTTTTCCTATTCAGATTCACTGTAACTGCAGTGGAAAGGTATCCTAAGCGTGCTAGACATTTACAGAGGCTGACTGTGAGCCTATACACATGATTGTTTAGAAAACAGCAGCCATGAATAAGCAACCTGCAGATTCTTTCTGCAGTCTCTTCAGTCTAACAAATGGAAGACTCATGTGCCCAGACAGGCTGAGGTATCCTCAGAAAAACAGGTTGTGATGGACTGCTCTCCCAAATGCTATACCAGTTCATACTGGAAGGCTCATTACATAACACTGGATGAAAGTAGAGGGATGGACCTAGTAGCACCTTCACATGATTTGAAATACTTCTCCCTTTTAAATATTTTCCTCAATAGAGGTCGATACACTCCAGGAAGAATTGGTTGTCCGCCAGATTCACAATGCAGAGTAACTAACAACCAGCTAGGGGAGTATCTTTTAAGAAGACATCCTCAGACATTTTTTAGGATCAATCAAAATCGTACGTAAAAACCAAAAGGGAACATTAAGAATAGTAAGAGTCAATTTACTTTTGGAAGGCATGGCCACTTCATACTGAAGAATGGCTTGAATGTGAGAAGACTCAGGGGCAGAGGGTTATCAGTTCAAAGGGTTTGCATATAAAGTGGATGAGAGCTACGGACATATTGGTATTGGAGGGGTTATGGCTTGGTACAAGTTTTGAAATCCTTTAAATTATTGAGAAACCTGGATGTCCCTCAATTTGGCAGGAAGTGAAAAATTGAAATTGCAATTCTGTGACTTTGGAATTAGATATTTTCCCATAAATAAGTAATCAAATATAATCCAGAATAGAGTGACCAACACTAGGGAAAAGATCAAATTTATGAAGCTCAGCATAATGTACAAAGCAAATCCATTTAATCACAAGATTTCTTGGTAAAGGGGTTTGGATACCATGCCTCCATGACACAAATGATGTTGTATTTCTCTGATGGAGTCTTCCATAAGTCCAAAAGCCTTCTTGCTTCACAGGATGCTACTGTTTAAGAATGGACATCACAGGATCCATCCCACAGAATCCAATCAGAAGTCTGCATTAAGCACTTGGTAATAACTCCCAGCAAAATGACACCTTTACCCAGATATCTGTGTAAAGTTTACAACTTTGCTAGGTGAATGCAAAATATGCATTCAGTGAGTACTAACCTAGAACTATGATTACAGGCAGGCTAATACCACATGCCCGGTCTATTTCTCCACACAACTATTGAAAATGAACCTTCCAATCTACTGTATAAAAGAGAAATTTGGTATACTTGGAAAGAAATAATTGGGAATCAAGCCAAGAATGGGGCCACTGACAACTAGATCAGAAGAAAGGAAGCCAGCACAAAAAATGTTTTGCCAGGTAATTTTAAAAAACTGTAAATAATTTTTATGTCATCTTGCTGATGTTTATTTTGAGGGCCTTGCCAAGGGTACATAGAAGCACAAGACAGCCCTTGTCTTTAGTATGTTTGGATGTGCTTTGGAAGTCTTATTTTATTATTCTAAACCACCCCCTCCCTCTGAAGAGCTTGGGAAAGGATATATCATTCACAGCCTCTACCACTTTACCCTCATAACAAATTTGTAATCTCTTGGTGCTGGGCAATCCCTCGACACCACGCAATCCCCCAATGACAGGTGGTCTCTGGACATCAAGTGTTGAAGGACATCAGCGCGATTGTTTGACATTGGCAAGGGAGTATCCCTGCCAAACCTCTTCCATGACGCCAGCACCATCGTCGGCACCCATGACTGGGATTCTGACGTTGAAGACAGCGCCAAAGAATGACAACTGCGCCACCAGGGTTGATGGGGTATAACCTTGTCACTGGAACCAATGGTTAAGACCACTTGTGATATTAGAGTTTCATTGTTACTTACAACAGAAGGAAAAACATAGACTGGAAGTAACCCTTTCCGTATCCCAAAATCAAAATATGTATAATTTTAATTGCTTTTCATTTTGATCTACCCTATTTTGATAACTGGAGATCAACTTCTATTTTTTGAAACAAGACAAACAGTACATCTGTAGTGTTATTTTATTGAACCAAATTCTAATGGCAAATTTTGAGTCTCAATTTGAACCGCCATTTAAAATACATTAGAAGAATGTAGTGACCTTTATACAAATCCCAAACAGGTTATAAATGTATTTTGAAAAGACATCTATTTACATAACAATTTCCATATCAGAGTCTAGAACACTGTCAGGATTTGCAATATTTTGAAGAAGCAATTTTGAGTATTGGTTCAATAAACAGATGCAAGCAAATTGCATCACAGAAACAGTAGCATCCTTGGGTAGCTTTGCAGATCCAGACTGCAGACTGATTTACTTTAGGTTTCTTCAAATGGAACAATCCTTTAATTCTCATTGATGTAGTGGTTAGTCAGTCAGTAACCTTTTATTGGCATAAAATATGTATAGGACATATAAAAATAGGGTTTAAAATTTCAACAAAATAATAAAATAGGCCATGGGGTTACATAACCTAACAGATCTTAAAATGATTAAATAAACTATAAAAGATAAAATACAAGGTAGGCAGCATATTATAAAAGCATCTTAGTTAAAACTCTGGCAACTAAAATGGTTACCTCTGGGTCTTTGTCAGAGAGCAGAAATTGCAAGGTCATAGATTTACTTACAGAAGGCTTGTTTCCCAGCAAAGCAACAAACCTGTCATCCCGACACTGCTCATATAAGGGGCAATCTAACAAAACGTGTGAGACAGAGTCAGGGCAGCCAGAACCACACGGACAGAGTCTCACATGGTATGGGATACGGTGGAATCTTCCCTCTAAGACCTTTGAGGGGAAAGCATTCATTCGTGCCAGGAGAAAAGCTCTTCTCAGGGGTGGGACATCAAGAAGATGCAAATATGTAGGCATAATATTTCTCTGCATAGTGATGCCAAAGAATGCTGGTGAGCAGACTCGAGGCTGGGTAGTGGTTATGAATGGCACCTTCTAATCTGGCAACCTGGGTTCCACTCCCTATTCCTCCACATGCAGCCAGCTGGGTGACCTTGGGCTAGTCACAGGCCTGTTAAAAGCTGTTCTCACAGAGCAGTTTCTCTCAAAACTCTCTCAGACTCACCGTCCTTATAGGGTGCCTGTTGAGGGGAGAAGAAGGGAAGGCGATCGTAAGCCACTATGAGACTCCTTTGGGCAGTGAAAGGCAGAGTATAAAAACCAACTCCTCTTCTTTTACTTCCAAGTTGGTTGCTGGTTATCCTTTTGAGTTTTCCAGGATTTCCACTGCTATATTTTTCTTGCCAACCACTGCCCTATATGCCTCCTTCAGTCTTCTGATCTGAATACTGCCCTCCCACCCCCAGTCATGTTATAGATCTGACCAATTCCAGTATTACCACCTCATGACATAGTCAGACAGCATCAGAAGTCCAAAATATAGCCAATGTCACCTCTCCTAGAAACTGAGACACCACTGATCCATGGCCTCTAAAGTTATCAGCGTGACAAGAAAGAAGCCATGCTGCAGCAGCTCTTACAATAATTGTGGAGGGGCAAAAAGAGTCCTGAGATGACAGTTCAGGATGAAATACAAGGACATTTCTTGAAGAAGCTATTTACTTGCTGACTAGCAATGTAATAATAAAAATAACAGATATGTGGATTAAGCAAACATATCAAGAAATGGTTACAGGAACAGTTTTTGGCTGGATCCAGAAGAAAAGCTTGCAGATAGAACTGTTGCAGCTACTGATGTATTCCACAAGCAACAGAGCACTTTTCAGCAGGAACAAAATGCAGTCTGTGAGAAGTACATATTACCTAAGAGTAGATATTATAAAAGCTGTGATTATCCTGAGTCCATAAGAAAGCAAAGAGCTAAGCAAGGGTGAGTTATCTGGAAGCCCACTGAGGAAAGTAGTGCCTGAATATAGGCACAACAGAGAAAAACAAGAACCGAGACACTCATTGATGTTCCACATTATATTGCTTTCTTGTTCCGAAGTATTTATCATTACATACGTACAATCAAAGACCAATTCCTTGGGATGGATGTGTGTACCCATTTAATTCTTAATAGTTATGGTCACCCTCAATCAAAGTATAATATTCCCACAAGGAAATAATTATGGGCATGGGTTCATCGTAGCGCTTCAGTAGCACTGTGCTAAGGGTACATTTAAATGAAAACTATTCTATTAAAATATTTAACAAGGGAGGAACAAGTAATATTTATACATCTCAGTAATCAACATTTTAAAACCAACTAGAAGGGACTTCCAATTAGGAACCAAAGCGGCACATATGCTCTGCATGGAATAGTCAGACTGAAATCACTTTAAATGATTTCCCAGAGTAGCCAAGTTGTAAGGATTTCCTCTATTGCCAACATTTTGATTCCAGGTTTGCTGGGGCACAGAGAAGACTCCTCAACACACATGCCTGGCTGCTGCACCTAAATGGCTTCCCTTGTTGGGGATGGCCAACATGGGCAGTCATTTTAAAGTGGATTCCTTGTGATAGTTGTTCCCTGAGCTCACCTGCCTCCCACCTCTTATATAGACAGTTATTCTGGATCGTATCCAAGAATGGGTCCCAGCCATTTTTCAACCTCTGCCACCGCAATGTTTTTCCTTAAAGCATAATCTTCCACCTGCAGAATAAACAAGAGGTTAACTGATTTAGCATCTTCACTGTTGAAGCTTTCATTTTTCAATATGCTCAAATAAATCTAAGAATGTAAGTTTCACCAACCATTCCCCATGAGAACAGCCACAAGGCTGCCATTCTCTTTACCTGATCTTTTAATATTTTTCCAACAGCAAAGTATTTGGATTCAGGATTAGAAAAATAGAGACCAGATACTGCTGAAGCAGGCATCATCGCTAGAGACTCAGTCAACTGAATACCTGAGAGTGTCAAAAGAAAACATCTGTGGTTACTTAGAATCCAGTGTAGTGCAAACCATTAAGAGAATGAGCTATTATGTTCTTTGTTCAAGTTGGTTGGCTTAAAGCAAACCATTGTTTAATATGCCCTTGTCTTTGCCTTCCCAGGTGTGTAATATACTGGCCTACCTCACTGTTGATGTAAAAACTGATCCTCTCAAGAATATGAGTTAATCTGAGTGCTTGCAAAGAAGTGTGCTATAAAAACAGAGACTGAATTCTTATAGCGCTTTGGGGAACACAGGAGCTACAGCAGCCCCTGCTGCTTATCATGTCTCTTATGTAGCATAAAGAGTCCAGCCCACGCTGCAGTTCCTCCCTGCACCAGCATTAACCTAGTTGTCAAAGAATTAATACTGGTGCTGTGAGGAGTTGCAACAAGGCCTCCTTGTTGGTGAGATGTAAGGCTTCTGATGATACCTAGCAGTGTCAGAAGGTGCACCACTGATGCAGCTTCCATTCAGTGAAGGCAACAGAACGCCCCAGAACAAGCACTGGAATTCTGACTTGTATTGCAAATTATTCCTGGGGAGATCTTCATCATGGATATTGCAGCCACTTTAAGGAGCTTTTAGTTACAAGCACTAGTACCATACTTTGGAACATTCTGTTCGAATGAATGCTGCTGTATCAGCCTTTCTCAACTTTTTAGCCATGAGAAACCCCTGAAACATTCTTTAGACCTTGAAAAACCCCAGAAGTGGCACTATCATGCAGAATATGGTTGGGAAGCATAGCTCTGTACATGTACATGCCCGCTTGTGGGAATGTGGGAAGCATTAAATTAATTCATACTGATAGCCCAGTGAGTTGGGCAGAATTATGGTGGGTGCCATAGGAGGGGGCTCAGGAGGAAGTGATGGCACGGGTCAACCTCAATCGAATGCCTGGTTGAGGAGCTCCCTTTTGCAGGCCCTGCGGAACTGTTCCAAGTTCCATCAAGGCACTGATCTTCTCTGGAAGCTCTTTCCGCCAGGATGGAAAAAGCTCTGGCCCTGTTTGAGGCCAAGCGGGTTTCCCTGGTGCCAGGGATCACTAGGAAGTTGGCATACTGTGAGACGCACTGAGCGTGGCAATGGTGGCAGCAGCTTGAGAGATGAGCTGGGCTTGACATCTCAAGAGCCATGCTGCACTGCACCAGGTTTGGTATCCCCCCCCCCAAGCTCATGGTGATGGAGGGCCCAGGGGCAGCCACACCATGCCAAGCAGCATCTGAGGAGGTTGCTAGGCTCAAAAGCTATGTTAAATTTGGTGTGTGTGTGTGTGTGTGTGTGTGAGGGGGGAGGGACATGGGATTCCCCTGTGCAAGTCTCCCCACACACACACACTGGGAATCTCCATTCAAGGGGATTCAGTAGTGATTGGTGAGAGGGATCCCCCCCTACGAGTATTGTAGGTGCCCATTTGTAATTTATAATCTTATAGTATTTGCATATCATTATTTTGACTTTTGCAAACAAACAGCACTCCAAGAGTTAGTTATACACATGAAAAATGACATCATAGTGCCTTCACATTTCTCCAGCCAAGTCTTTGTCATGAATGTATTATTTATTGATTAAAACACTTTCATACTTAAGGATATTGTAGGGCTTGGCTGCACCAGTGAATTGGATGAGATGTCAGACTTTAAAAACAAATCTCACATTTAAAAACTGGTATACAAGAGGGTACATTAAAACAGCATTAGCCACACAAACACTGAAGACATTTTAAACCAAATAGCATGACAAAGTAAAGTAAAAAAAAATCAATATATGAATTCACTTGGAAAAGGACACAAGAATGATTTTCTTTTACCTCCTTAATTTCAGGACACTTTTCCCTTCCCAACTTACTTTTAATTTTTCCTTCAATTTAAAAACGTTTAACTAAACAAAGAGAAGACGGTTCATTTTTATCAGAATCGTTTTTAAAATACAATTTTTAAACCACATGTTCTATTAAATACCTGTTGCCTCTTCAATATTTGCCAGTTTCCACATAGTGAGTTTTTCTGTGTGGTCAGGTTGACAAGGATACCCAGGAGCTGGACGGATTCCTTCATATCGGATTCTACGTAATTCTGAGAATTCCAGCTGTTCATTTTCACAGTAAGCCCAGAACTCTTTACGAACCCTTTCATGGAGTTCCTCTGCAAATGCCTGAATACAAACCAGAAGCAAGCACTAGCTCTGAGTCTGCTTAAGACATAATTATGCTACTTCAGTGCATTATGGGTAAAGAGCTTTGAAGAAACCAAGGCTCTCATTCCTACTTTTTTTTTTTTTTTACTAAAAGACACACACACAGACACATATATATATTCCTGCATTTTTGAAAACCACCCCAGGCTAACAAAATGTTGACAGAGAGAAAGAGGCAGTAGAAAAGAAGCAGTAGAAAAGTAAGACCCAATCACAATAGCCTTTTGGTATTAGTAGATTTGGAATACATAATGGTTATAGTTTTTATCCCAATTTGCAGCCAAAATTTGATGAGAACAGTATTGGTTACCTCTGCCAAGCGGTCTGCCAGTGCTTTCACCATTATGATACTGTAGTCATCACACTGTTTCTCATACTCCTTGCACAACTCATCTACTCCAAAGCATGCCACGGCAAACAGACCGAGATAATCATTAACTCCTGATTCCAGAGGGGCTATAAAGTCCGACAGGCAGTAATAGGGTTCCGTATTGGCAGGGTCTTTTTCAGCCTGAAACAGCAAATGGAACATTGCATTAACTACAGTATTTGCTGGCGTATAAGACTACTTTCCCCCCCTGAAAAACATGCCTCCAAGTGGGGGGGGGGAGGGTTGTCCTATACGCCGGGTGCACTTCAGTTGGGATAGACAGAGCTGCCCATAGTGGCCCATAGTACTGTAATGTAATGTAACAAACTCTATATTTTGAGTGGAAATGTTGGGGGGTCATCTTATACGCCGGCAAATACGGTAAAAAGAACTTGCAGTCACAAGAAGCTGATCTTGGCAGGCCTAAGTACAATCATAGAGCACTTGTTTTGCCTCCATCTTATCCGATTATGCTTTCAAATTTCAAAGCAGAAGTTTACACAGGAGGCTTTCTTCAAACATTGGACAGCACTTATTCCATTCAGGACCAGTACAGTATACGTTTCCATCTTAATCAAAGTTAGTAAATAAGATTTGCATAGTTGTTCTCAAACACCTTAATAGATTTGATTTGCTTTCCTTTAAGGAGAACATAAAAACCTCAATGAGAAGTGTTCCAATGATAAACATATTTCTTTAAAGAACAGGGGTAAATGAAAACTAGCTAGTAGGGTCATTCCTTACTCACTTATGAAGATGTCCAATGTTACATATTTTAAAAGAATGCTTAATAGCTAACAGAAAAGATTAAGCACTAAAGATAATATAATGTACCATATCTAAAGAATACATTTTAATGGCTGTCAGTGATAAGGAAACTAGAAAGGCAGAAGGGAGGAACTAGGAGGTAATGTTCCAGTACATGTTGTCTTTGTGAGTGCAGGTGGCAGGTTACAGTGGATGAGCGAGAGGGTTGTGAGTGTCCTTCATAGTGCAGGGGTTGGACTAGATGACCCAGGAGGTCCCTTCCAACTCTATGATTCTATGATTCTATGATCCTTGGTCCTGAAACTATCCCAAAGTGTCTGGACATCATAAAACACATATTTAAGAAAAACTGGTTTGTTCTTTACCTGCTGCCTTAAGCAATAGAATTTAGCTATTGGTTCTAGAGATTGCATTTCCTCATCAGCATATAAATAAATGTCATCTTGAATGCTCTGAGCTGGCCAAAATCCAACCAGACCCTTGGCTTTAAGTTTCTTTTGTGCAATCAAAGTTTTCAGCAAGCTCTGTGCATCATTATAGACTTTTTTTGCCTCCTCCCCTGGTAAATGAAGAGAAATAAAAAAATTCAAAAGAACTTTCCAAAAATACTTTTAAAAAAAGGATTTACTTTTTAGCATTGTTTCCCTCCTGTATATCAATACATGACAGTGACTTGGCTGAGGCTGTGATATAGGACTCCAAGTTTCCACAGTAAGCCTGGCTTAGCACAGGCAACAGAGGACTGGAGAGCAGTGTTGTGGGAGCATCTACATTCCCCAGAACTGACTCTCATTAATGCTTCAGAAGTATAAATTTGTCATATTTAGGCCAAGATGGACAGGGTATACGTTCACATGGCCCAGAGAAGATTAACTGTGATTAACTATTTTGCTTTGATCTGTTTGTAGATCATCCATTTACCTACAATATTTCAATTGCTCCTCTGTTTTTCCTCCCAACTACACCAAAGATTTAACGGAGCTTTAATCCAGCTGATAAATATCTTTAATTAGCACTGCTCCCAAATGTATTGTTGGTATCAATCGGTGCGTATATACATAATTTGAAGGCACTTTAAGTGGCATTTAATATGCCATTTAGACTTTCTATCAGAGAATGTTACTCACCCACTGTTTTATCGTTGAAGATTTTAGGAAATCCCCTGTTTGGGTATTTCCCTCTAAGTTGCCAGACATCAAAAAATGGCTTCCAATCAATGTATTTCACTAGCTTCTTCAAGTCATAATCTTCAAAAACTTTAGTGCCAACAAACTGTGGTTTAACTGTAAGAATACAATGCATAGGTTTGGCAGTTCAGGTACACTGCGTAGGTTACCTCTGTTTTGCAACATAATATACAAAGGCATAGTGCGGGTAAAAGAAGAAATTATGGTTTGTCTAACTACAGTTCCTTAATTCCTCTCTAGACCAAAATCCTCAGATGCTATCCTGTAATGCTTAGCCTTTCCAATCCTGCTTCTACATTTTGTTGTCCTCCCATATAACTACTCTACAATAAATAATTTGAGGGATTTTAACATGACACATGGAATGTGTGTGCTACAGCAGATCACTGACTGTGTATTCAAACGGGCATGCAACTTAAGTAAAAACCAGCAATGGAGACATAGACAACACTAAGACTGGGATTTAGAAGGGAAGAGGGAGTGCTTTGGTAAGAGCTGCCAGCTTATTTTCATATTGTGTGTTCTTTCAACTCCCTTTTCTGTGGTTAGGCAGCCTTCAAGAGTGCAGGAACATCACAAATGGATATCAAGCCATTGATTGACACTCCAGTTTGGTGCTTAGTCTCATATATCTTTTGGATATCATGTAATCTAATCTAATTCTGAGCCTCTCCACCTCCGTGTACATAAATAAATGTAGAGAATGATGTAAGGCAGTCCGGGGACCAGTCCATGGATCAGTCGGTACTGGGTCGTGGCTCCTTCTTGTCCTTCTCCCCGGCTGCTGCCTTGGGAGCTGCCCAGCCATTCTGCCGCTGGCTCACCTTTGGTGCTCTCCAGCGGCCGCCATGGCTGGGGCTCCCCATTGGCATGGCACTGCACAGCTCCTGCTTGCAGTACCCCCCCAGTGGGCGGTGGGAAGTCAGAGGTGCCAGCGGAAAAGCAAGTGGAACAGGGGCTCAGGTGGCAGCGGCGACATCCCTCAGCAAAAGACTACCCTCCCCCCCCGGGTCTCAGTAAATTTTTCAAGCGTTGACCAGTCCCTGGTGATGAAAAGGTTGGGGACCACTGAAAGGTATGGATACAGGATTTTTTTTTCTGTAGAACTGCACACCTCTCCTCTCGTTTGCAGAAAAATCCCAAAATAAAACCAAATTAAAAATATGTTTGGCAAAAAATATCACAAACTTTCAACTCTACATCTCAGTATCTCAGCCACCATTCTAAAGGTGATTGGTAAGTAAGGAGGAAGAGCGGCCACCCGCTATCAGCTGCTGGAGAACAGGTGCTGCAGGTAAGCAGGTGGGGGGAGGAGGGCAAAAAGAGGAGACAGAACTTCTCCATTCCTGCTGGACAATATCCCTCGGCAGCAAGTGGGAGGATGGAGGAGCAGGAACTGCTACTGAGGAACAGGTTCTGGTGAGTGGGCAGGTGAGTGGGAGGAAGTAGAGTTGGAGCCTCTGCTGTCACCACACCACCAGACAACAGGTACTTCAGGCAAGTGGGAAGGGGAAGACCAGCAGGAGTTTGCAGGAGCTGCAAACAGTGAGCAGGGGAGTAGAGAAGAACTCACCCCATGAGTTTCATGGATCCCTCACTTGTAATGGCTAAACATTGTCTGACAGGCCATGGTTTCAAAAACTGGTTTGCTGTTACATTAAACTATACTACTTTTTTCTTATGTTTTCATTTCTCCTTGAGTCAAACTGCAAGCATATCAAGGCATTGTTTTTTACATCCTGTCACCACTGAAATTAACCTTCATACTTGTAGAACTTAGTGAGGCTTGAGCCCATGATTGATAAAAGATATTTGAGGTTCTTCCGCAGTGCGGAATGGTGATTATTTGACAACTTTGTTAGTACTTTTAAAACAGTATCTTAAAGCTAAAATTAAAATTTACATAAAAGTTTCAAATTGTTCTTTCTACTGATAAGAACCGATTTGTGATCTGATGAAACACAGAAGCTATTTAAAGGAACAGATAAGGCAAACTGACCGAGTTTAGGTTGCGCTAGCCAATCATAACAAAAGCTCTTGTTTTTTGCTTGCTGCAGGGACAAATATTTCCTTTCCTGCATGGAAATAAAGGCTGTGGTTGATATATGCACATATGATATATGCATCACTTTTCAGCAAATTATAATCAGTTGATTTATCAAGGGTTTTCAAAAAGTGTGAATAAGGAAACAGAATAATGACAAATGCTTTATACAATTAACATTAAGAAGCTCTATCTACCTTGAGAGAGTCGTAGTGATCCTGTCTAATATCTTCATATTCCTCTAATATTTCTTCAAAGAAGTCATCCTTTAGATTCTCATCTAAAATCTGGGAGCACTGAAATGAACACAGCATGCTTATTAAGCTTCAGGCTGATGCATGCAAACCAATTTCTCACCAAGTACTTCAACCCCTTCTATAAAAACATGAGGAACAAGCCCCTCAATTTAAAAAAATGAAGCCATACTAACAGGAAGAAAGTAATTGTTTTCTGAAAGATTATTTTTCATCTTTTTGTAAGGGAACTATTTCACACGGAAAGCTCCCACATGAAGGTGCCGAAGACATCAAACACAGACTTACTTGTCACTTTAAAAATAAACGTGTGCGTGAGTCCTGAAGGTAAGAATGAAGTAAAAATTTAATGGAGTGGTAACCTGGGAGATTTTTGTTTAAGCTTTTCACTATAAACTAAGTCCAGGTTATTTCAAATTACAGATTTTGAAAGATCGAATGTCAACTCAGTAAAAATAAAAATATGGCCAAATGGACTTTTACTGCCATGGACTTTTAAAGCTTCACATTTATCAACTGCTGAAATTCTACTTCTATGTCATGAAGAAGGGTTCACATTTACCATCTCATAATTGGTTTAAGCAAAGAGGAGCCACTTTAAACCCCAACCACACTGTTTAAGATTTAAGCCTCTCATGTGGAACCCAAAATATTCCCCCAGAATGCAGCCAAAGAGCAGGAACAATCTGAAAATGAAAGACTCAAAGCATACTGAATATATTTCCAATCACAGGCAAGCCACTTCTGAGATTTCTATTATTCATTAAGCAAGCTGTTCTAGTCAGATTTAATTAAGCCCATGACTGCCTTAGGCATTCAAAAGAATCACCCCTAACCAGAAATGCATAATGGTGATATACAAGAAACCTTTGCAAAAATCACATAATTTCCATAATATTTTACATTTTCTTAGATAAAACATTTTGCTGTACATTTAGACATTGTCAAAATCACCTGACTGGTGTTTTATACTTAGTGGTGAAGGGGATAAGCAGTTTAATATCGCCCAAGGGGACTTGAGGAAAAAACACTATTTGTTGCGCTTCACCTAAGGAGTTGTGGGGAAACCAGTTATCAGGGTGATCACAACTCCATGAAATAGGTATAAAAGTAGGTAAGAATAGTCAGCTCCATTCACGTGCCTTTTAGACCTAAATGTTTCAGTAAGAATTAGAGTTCTGGATTAGTTTATAAATGGCTATTGCACAAAAACACTGCCACTTAATGTATTTAATTAATTTATATGGCACTTCAACGTCTGCCTCCAAACAAATAGCAGAACAACGTTATAAAATATAGGTAGCAAACCAAAATCGTAACATAACAGATCAGAAGGGGGAGGGGAGGCAGAAACAGCTGTGATGTCCATGAGCACATTTAAAGGCATCTCTGAATATGTGAGGCCTACCAGCCATACTGCCTCCTGCAGGAGAAGGACCCACAATTTGTGAGTGGCAACTGAAAACTCTCAGAAGGTTTCATCCAACCTTAATTTTTGAATAAATTCATTTTTTAAAAATTTCATTCATTCTCAGAAGCATCATAAGGGAAACTGTTTCTTTATAGAAAGGTGTACCTAGGGATTTTATTGTCTGAAATACTTTGCCATTATTATTATTCCACCCTGCCATCTAGCAAATGCAGGTATCTGCTGAAGGACTAGCAACTCTGAGGCTAGTCTATAGCTGACTGCACCACACTTGCCCTTAAGCCTCAGATGCGAATATTATGGGCTCCATATGAAGACTGTCTTAGTTTGTTGTAGCAAAATAAAAGATGAGTCCACAGACACCATAGGGACAAGATTTATTTCAATAGGAGCTTTTGAGTCACCGCTCAACAACAACAACCACCACCACCACCAACAACAACAATAATAATATGTCTATATTTATAGCCCACCATTCCTGGTTGGCTCAGAACAGGTAACAATTGGAAGTCATACAATTAACATTATATTGCTAAACAGTTGATAATGTTAAATTATGTTAATTAATTTATATTGCATTATATTATATTAATATACTGCCTTATAGAGGGAGTCCAATTTTGTTGGGCAGTTGGTAGCTTTTTGTTTTCCTGTTTTGTAGGTAGGAAGACCAGTGTTTCCTTGGTGTTAATTTTTCTGGCCTCAGCCACAGGCCTGCTAGAGCAACTCTGTTTTGCAGGTCCTCCGGACTTGTTTATGGTCTTCGAGGGCCCTGATCTCCTCAGGGAGAGCATTCCACTAGGATGCCGCTAGAACTGAGAAGGCCCTGGTTCAGGTCAAGGCCAGTTTTATTTCTTTTGGGCTTTTGGGATCCTGAGCATCTGTGATATGCTAGATCTCTTGGGGAGATACAGGGATCCTAGACCATTTAGGCCTTTAAAGGTTAGTAGCAGAACCCTGTATGAGCCTCTTGTGGCGCAGAGTGGTAAGGCAGCAGACATGCAGTCTGAAAGCTCTGCCCATGAGGCTGGGAGTTCAATCCCAGCAGCCGGCTCAACTCAGCCTTCCATCTTTCCGAGGTCAGTAAAATGAGTACCCAGCTTGCTGGGGGGTAAACGGTAATGACTGGGGAAGACACTGGAAAACCACCCCGTATTGAGTCTGCCATGAAAACGCTAGAGGGAGTCACCCCAAGGGTCAGACATGACTCTGTGCTTGCACAGGGGATACCTTTACCTTTACCTTTTACCAGAACCCTGAACCTGATCTGGTCTCTGATCTGGAGCCAGTGCAGTTGGGGGAGCATTGGTGTGATATGAGCCCTCCATTTAGTCCCAGTGAGGACTCATGCTGCTGCATTCGGAACCAGCTGGAGCTTCTGGATCCCTGCATAGAGCGAGTTACAAAAGTCCAGTCTGGAGATGACCGTTGCATGGATCATGGTGGCTAAACTGGTTTCTGACAGGTATGGTGCAAGTTGGTGAAGATGGTAGAAAGGCTTGGTGAAGATGGTAGAAAGGCTGGTGGGTGACTTTTGTGATCTGGACCTCCACAGATAGGTAGAGAAATCAAACTGAAAATCCTTCTTTATGGGGCGAGTTATGGAGCAGGGAGGAGTTAAGGCAAAGGGCTAATTATTCATGAGATTTTCCAAGAGTAGATTCAAAGAAGAAGTAATGAGAGAACCAGTGAATGCTAATCTGAAATAAGAAACCAGTATGACCTCTCTGTATGTCTGAACTAGCAATCAAAACAATGGGTTATGAAAAAGACCATAAAATGAAACAGATATGCAAGGCGAAAAAGTAAAAATAGTTATGTTCTGGTAAAACATGTTAATCAACATTTCTTTAATTGATTAAGGAAACCTAAGTCTCAGACTGACATGTAGTGTTTAAATTTAACAGTTTCACACTGCATATTCCTTTTTTAAGGTTTACTGTTTGTTGTAGAACACTGATCATCAGGTCTAAAACAGTATGTCTATCAGGTCTATAACAGGGAGATCAACATGCCTGCCCACTGGTTTCTGAATGCTGTGGTTTCTTATTTGTATTGTATTCATCTATTGTATTCATCGATTCTGTCATGCAGAGACTGACACGTTTGTCCAATGCAGACAGTACAAGGGCAGTATATGGTACATGGCAGTATATATTAAACTGAATGACGTGCACACTGAAAGAATGGCATATCTGGTATTGTTAGGTCATGTAACAGCATTAACTCAGTGTATAAGAGGACAACACTGGAATCCAGGTTTGTTGAAGGATTTGGTCCTTCAGTATCAACCACTGTAGGCTGGTTGATGGTTTTTAATGAGAAGCCATTTTAAGTTGGGGGGCTTCCTGTAAACAAGAAAAAGCTCCTAAGCTGTCCCATAAAGGAAGATTTTCAGTGTGGCCTATTATGCACGGCCGCTGAAACGGTGGCATGGAGAACGAGGAGGAGGAAGAAGCGAAGCAAACCAATTACGCACGGGACGGAACGCAACGGCAGCAAAACCCAGAGTATCCAATTATGCACGCGGATACTCCAGAGCCGCTTCTGGTTATGCCCTGGTCCCGGGAAGCTCCACTTTCTTCCGCATCTCGCTGACAAGGCTTTTTCGGCGGCATATGTTGACTCTGTGCCCGGTTGCCACCTGTGGCATGCATAATTGGTGATTTTAGCCGCCACCATTCCACCCCGAATGCAGACTTTCCACTCCGTGCATAATGGGCCTGTGACATACATATCTGATGTAGCACAACAAAATTTGAGTCCAGTTGCACTTTTAAGACCAACAAAGATTTTTTTCAAGGCATGAGTATTTGTGTGCATGCACACTTCTTCAGACTTCCTCCTTGGGTATGCCTTGAATAAATCTTTGTTGGTCTAAAGGTACCATTGGACTAACATTTTGATGTGCTTCTTCAGATCAACACAGCTATCCACTTGAATATATCCAAAGTAGTAAGCAGTGCCTCACAAAAGCTCATACTGAAATAAATGTTAGTATTTCAGGTGCCATATGGAGGTTTCCAGAAATCACTTCCAATTGGCAACATTTCACAAGCTAATCATGTGAAGTGTTTCCAAGCCCAGTACTCAGTGGGGGAGAAGTTCCGCCTGACTATGGAAATTTGCTGCACGAGGCACTGGTGTTTAATTGTCTTTTAGGGCAGATTTAAAAATAACATGTTGCCGTATAGGGGGAAAGGAGTACAGTCTCAGATCAGGCCATAAGCCACACACAAGCTTCAATGGCAGCATGCAACCGTTACTGTTTATCAAACACTTTTTACCAAAAGTGCTGCTTTGTATTCAAAGGAAACATGGCTACTGGTTAATTAACTGAATGAAGCAAATCAATGATACTTCTCAATCCCTTGACAAAGCAAAGTTTAGCATAATTGCATCTGTGCATATTCTGTACATCGCCTCTGCCTGTGCCTTTCCTCCCCTTCCCACACTGTTGGTGCCATGTCATTGGGCTGACATTTAGTTTTAAGCTCCTTCAGGCAGGAACCAAATTTTTATTTTTGCTACTGATCCTCTGTAAGCACTACACACCCTCATAGCATCATCATCAGGAATAGTAAAAACCACCACCATCTCTTCTTCACTATTTCTGACAGTGAAACAGGCACTCAAGCATTCATGGCAGACATAGCCACAAAAACAACTATCACCCAGTAGACGCCTGCTGCCTCTGAGACATGCATGACCAATGGCCAGTAAGAGGGTTCAGTTTTCTAAGGAACCAATTGCCAAATAAGGTAGTTCAGGATTTTCAAATATTTATGTCGCCAATAATCTAACAAGGATGCAAAGGCTAAATGTGAGCTAAAATTCTCTATACTGCATTGCTAAACTTCACAAAGCATGGAAACCTGGTCTCTTGTGAAGCAAGTAAATGAGCCTTCAGTCTCACTGACTTGAATTCTTTTCTTTGTCCGAAGCACCAAGAAATATATTCCTCTACTTACAACCACCACACTCTTCGAAGCATCCAGGACGTGAATGACGGGAGCACTGTATCGTGGAGCAATTTTTACTGCTGTGTGTGTTCTGAAATGATTAAAAAAAAATAGAACAAACTGCCTCAGTGTCCAGCTGATGTACAAACATTTCTATGACCCAGTGGGAAAAGCTATAAAATGAACTGCAAAGAAGCCATCTTCCTCTCCATGGAAATTACAGTCTATCTGCATGTTTTCTGAATGCATGAAGGGCAGAAGAGTACATTCAGCTTGACTGATGTCACTGCACCTGCCTTGCGATTTACTGGAAGATGTATTACTTCACCAATTCCTAACATAGCATAACAGCTATTATTATGTGTCAGCATTCAGAAAAAGAGCTCTTCTCACAACTTCCTGCCACGTTTGATGACAGCTCTATCAGGCCTGAGCCAGATCACAAGTTTCTCCTGTGAATATGAAAACTAAATGTGTCAAATCTCTTGGAACAATTCTCTGGAGGGGAAAATGTTGTTTGTAGAAAAAAGCAATTTTATACCATGGGGATGGGTAGGTAGTGTATGGGTAGGTTAGGGTAGGGTGGGGGGAAAGTACGTCATTTGCCATGTTCATAGGTAACTCCCCTGTTCAGATGTTGCATAATGGATGGAAACTGCTATGCCCTACCATTGCTCTGACACACCATGCTGAATTATGTGTGATGAGTTATACCCACTTTAGTGAGAGAAAAAATTCATGCATACTTATTTAAAGCTAGACTAAATGGGTAGCCATGGTAGTCTGTTTTTAGCAGTAGAAAAAAGCAGGGGTCCAGTAACACTTTAAAGATTAACAGAATTTGTCCAGGTGTGCAGTAAATATGAATCTTTTGTTTTCCAAATGCTTCACTCACTTAGAAGTAGTGGCTCCTCCAATCAGCAATGGAATCTTTATTTCTAGTCTCTCCATTTCCTTCGCAACAAATATCATTTCATCCAAAGAGGGTGTGATGAGGCCAGACAGGCCAATAAAATCTATTAAAGAAAATAGGTTAAAAACCTGTTTAACATACCATTTCTATAGCTGTTTCAGATATTAGCTAAAATTAGTCAGCTGAAAAATGAGCAAAAGGCTTTTCCCCCTACTGTTTCCACTGATACTAGTAGATTTGTACATTCTTCTGTGCCTCACTCCTTAACATCTATGAAATGGGTGCCAGTGGAAAGTTACCTCTCTCAGTATAGAGGTAACCTCTCTATACAAAGTTACCTCTCTCAGTATCTCTGCATCATGTTGGAATATAAATAAGAAAATACACATACTCAAACTGAGATCCCATTATGCAGACAGTTTATGAAATGTCTGTTATTCACATTACTTTGCATGTCTTTTCCCCAACAAGTCCTTGGCATTGTAATCAGTGTAAACAAACCTCAGTTGGAAATCAGAGGAAAAACAGACATTTATCTGTTTAAAATTTTGCATTTTTTTTTATTTGAGTGAGAATGGGTTTATTTTTTTAACAAGAGAATTCAGGATCATAATTTTATTATGTTTAAGTAAAGAAAGTGAAGACTGAACATCTCCTACCTGCTTTATTTTCCAAAGCTGCTCTGAGTATCTTGTCACATGGAGTCATGACTCCTAAATCAATAACTCTGGGGAGGGGGGGAGATACGATAGTAATATGTTACATTTAATAAAAGGCTTCATACCTGCCTTTGCCAATTCAAAGGCACATACAGGGAGGATCTTTAAATAATAAAATGAAAAATCATTCTTATTCTTTCTTTTATCAAAATGGGGATCCAGTGGTACAAGTTTTGTCTTTTTTATTTAAGCAACCATGTTCCCTTTGATTTAGGACAGATTCCCCATAGCTTGCTTACATTCAGGACTGCAAGGTACTCATATATAATGGAAATAGAATCTGTTGCAGTTATTCAGAAACATCCTAACTCAAGCATGTAGTTTCCAATTTCAAAATGGCCAAATTGATCCAAATGCAATTTTACAAAAATGTATAAGAAGAAGAATTGGTTCTTATATGCCACTTTTCTCTACCCGAAGGAGGCTCAAAGTGGCTTACAGTCGCCTTCTCTTTCCTCTCCCCACAACAGACACCCTGTGAGGTGGGTGAGGGTGAGAGAGCCCTGAAATCACTGCTCAGTCAGAACAGCTTTAACAGTGCCGTGGCGAGCCCAAGGTCACCCAGCTGGCTGCATGTGGGGGAGTGCAGAATCGAGCCAGATTACAAGTCCGCACTCCTAACCACTACACCAAACTGGCTCTCAATACATGTATCTCTCAATACATATTTACCTGCAATTTTCTGAAAGCAGAAACCAAAATCTAGTAAAGGTTTGTCCGAGATTTTTCACAGCTTGATTTTTAAGACTCTCTGACTGGACAAGTTTTAGTTTTCAGTGATGACAGACAACAAAGGTGTGTCCTGAACTTTGCTATAGCTGAAAGCAACATCACTGGCTACATGGTCATGGAAAATTTATTGTCTTATAACAAATGTTGGAAATCCATGGACTCATGTCCTTCCTCCCTCACATCACCTTGTGCATGGCTTAGTAATTATTTCTGTATTTCCAGGAAACAAAGTTCGGTGGTTCTCTGGATTACAAGTCATTTTTTTTCCTGCTTCCAAAGTATAATTTAATTATATTTTAAGGGTAAAGGGGGCAAACCACAGCAGTTGAATCCATAAATGCAAAAATGACTGGTTTCCAAGATATATGTAGCAGAATGAGGGATAAGGCTAGTATGCAAGAGTTCACGGATGTCAAGTGTTAACTTATGCAACAAGCCAACCACAGCTATTACAAATGAAGTAACGACTGTGTTTGAAATTCCATTTTCAATCAAAAATAAATTTCTGTATATGTACTACATACAATAATCCCATTCCAAAAGTTCCAGTGTAAATACTAAAGCTTAGGAGTTGGATCCAGTGTTATCACGTGCATGGCTCACATAGGGATTTCTGATTTTCCTCTCCCACCATCTACCAGGGTTGGAGAGCTGAATAGGGGAGGGGAAAGGAGTGGGGATATCACTCCCTTCTTCCTCTTCCATCAGCGGAGTTTGCACAGGAAGGAGCATTTCACTACAGCCACCTGACCCACAGGGCTATTACTGGACACTGGCCCTGTGGCCTTAAGAAGAACATTTTCCCAGGGTCAGAAATGGCTGCTAGAGAGAGGGGGAAAGTGAGAAGACTGTTGACCACCTGCACTTTCCAATGACAGATTAGATGAGATCCAACCCACTGTTTCCAACTATTAAAAGTCTGTGTTAAGTCTAATGTATAAAGGTTTGGCTCACAAACATACTTTTCTGCTTGATTCAAACTCATTCAACTGTATTTTAATATTAAATTATATTATGCAATATTAATACTTCTAATATGCAATAATAAAAAAACAAGAGTTCTAGTTCTTGATCATTACCTGAAATTATTGCAGCCCAAAACAACTCCCACAATATTCTTGCCAATGTCATGTACATCACCTTTCACTGTTGCCAACACAATTGTGCCATTATACGGATTCTGTGAGAGTTGAACAACACTTTCAGGACTCAAAATTTCACATCTGAGCAATTTATATTGTATTAACTGTTACTTTCAGCAGAAATAAATCTTGAATTATTCAGCAGACCTCTTTGAATAAGCACAGGGGTAGTCAAACTGCGGTCCTCCAGATGTCCATGGACTACAATTGCATTCGCTGGCAGGGGCTCGTGGGAATTGTAGTCCATGGACATCTGGAGGGACGCAGTTTGACTACCCCTGAATAAGCATATCTAGCACCACCCAATTCCATCATAAAGAAGCCCCAATGTAGTGTAGTGTATGGTAATACCAAATTACGTGTGCCACAAGAAAGCAGAATATACAAGGCACAGAAACTGTTTTAAATACAACTAGACACCAGTAAGTAAAACACATTCCATTCTATATATTATGCCAAAGGAATGTCAGCTAATTCAATGAGGGGATTAGTTCTGATGTCTTCCTTCTACGAAGTTGGATTTAGGGGTATGCATTCAAATTCAAAAAGAGCCTCTTGTGGTGCAGAGTGGTAAGGCAGCAGACATGCAGTCTGAAAGCTCTGCCCATGAGGCTGGGAGTTCAATCCCAGCAGCCGGCTCAAGGTTGACTCAGCCTTCCATCCTTCCAAGGTCGGTAAAATGAGTACCCAGCTTGCTGGGGGGTAAAATGGTAATGACTGGGGAAGGCACTGGAAAACCACCCCGTATTGAGTCTGCCATGAAAACGCTGGAGGGCGTCACCCCAAGGGTCAGACATGACCCAGTGCTTGCACAGAGGGGATACCTTTACCTTTATTCAAATCTACTGGATCTGAAAATATACCCCAAAATCATATCAGTATTTTTCAGGTAGAGAAAAGTAGGGTATAAAAACAACCCCTTTCCTCCTTTTTCAGAGTTATATCATCCAGCAGCATCTGATTCCTTCTCTGTACGTGGGGGCTCCTCCAAGGATTCAGCCTCCAGATGAAGAGCAGGTACTAACATGTTGGGGTCACTAAAGGATTCCAGCTTGCTCCACTGTCTGTCGAGTTCAACTTGTATGGTAGTCTGCTGGGAGAAACTGACCTCTGTGGCTTTTAAAAATACGTCAGGCAAAAGCGCAAATAAAAGGTTCAAACTGCTTGCAAAAGCAGCAAACTTACTTAAACTCAGGTTTGTTCTAATTACATGTTAAGTGGTAGGCTGGGCCTCATTTTAAAAGAAAAGTGGGCATACAGATGGGGAAAGCTGAACTTCTTTCTTCAGCTTCTTCCTCCTCACATTTTTGTCCCTGCGTTGGGTCATGTCTGGTACTGAAGTGTCACCAGGAGGCATCAGACTGTGGGAAATTAAGTTATGAGAAAGGCAGAGCAACTACACTGCCTGTGCACCCACACTGTCTCTTAAAATCAGTACTATACATCCAGTGTTCTATATGCCAGATGCAAACCCAGAATGAAGCAAATGGACATACTATTGTGATGTAAAGTTAGAGCCTAAGAAACCTCTTATGTCTGATAAGCTTTACTTTTTCAAAATAATTCCCAATGCCTCTGTACTATAATGATTAAACTCAGATGAGTTGAATCATTATAGTCTTCCTAAAATGTTGATGTTTAGGAAAAATGAGCATTTGGAACCATGTCAAGTGACTGTATTATCCAGCATCATGCTGTATCATAAACACATAAAAGCTTATACAAATGGAGCAGAAAGGCAAATTCACTTAATCAAGCTGAAGGGAATAAATAAATCGTCCAACAAGGATTCTCATACCTTATGTGGAATACATTCACAAGGGGGGGGGGGGGGCTGGCGCTCCACACATGCAAACACATGGAGAAAGATTCCTTCTCCCCCACAGCCTCTTTGCCTCTCCCCCTTACCACTCACTTCCCTGATATCCTTCCTGGTCCTTCCCTCCCCCCTTCCTCTCTCTCACACAAATACACGTGTGCATTTCACCACTTCCCAGGCCTGGCCTGCCCTGCGGGGGGTAGGCCTGGGCTGGGCAGCTTGCTACCACCACCACCACCACCACCACCACCACCAGCGCTCTGAGGCCCAGCCTTGGGCCTCAAGAGCTCTGCTGGCAGCAGCCACATTGTCTCGTGGCTTCCCAGCCTGCCCCACTCCACAGAGGGTGGGACTGGCCAGGGAAGATGCATTCTGCATCAATAAGTATGACAAAATAGTATAGTCAGAGCTCTAGATACAATTGCCGATGGAAGTCCTAAAATTAGCAAACAGAAAAGGCTAAAGCAAAAGAAAAAACACCTGACTCCAGACAGAGTTGCACAGTAGACCAGATTTTAAGATGACTTCTACATCAAAACAAGAGGATTTCAGGCCTTCAATGATTGGAGTACTCTTAATACTGGGAACAGAACCAAATAGGTTTTTGTTTTGATTCTGGCACAAGACTGCAGGCACAGCCCTTCATTTTAAAACATAATAACCAGTCGTCTGTATTCACTGTTGTCCTGGCACTGTGGTTACTGCTCAGGAGGTAACCGCACTCCAGAGAGAATACATGCCAGGCAGATATGCATCTCATTTTAGGACTGGACAAACAACAGAATGTTCCCTCATTGTTAATATTTAGGGACTAACAGAACCGTTATCTTTTTGTGCATGTGTTAGCTAGCAACAGCAGCATCCAGAATTTTCGTTAAGAGTCTACAGCCCGCATCAAGTAACAGCAAGCAGTAATACAGGATTGGCCTAATTCCACATTCACTGTCACTCCCTCCCCCTTCTTTGGATAAACATATTCCTGAGGTAGCTGTAGATTATTTAAAATGTTTTCAACAGCCCCCCCCCCACTATACTTCCTTAGCAGACACCAAAAACAACATAAAACTCTCAGTCTGTTACTTAATCCAATCCAGCCTTCAAATCCATTTCAACTATAAGAACAACTGCTGTTATTTCATTTTCATACTTGTTAGGGATGAAAGCTGCTGCTACAGCACAGATTCTCAAGTTCCTTCAAAGACAGTGCAGCTGAAAGTCAAGTTGGCATATGTTTCCCAAGGGGAACACAGAGATAATACCAAGAGCCCTGCTGCTCTGCAAACAGTACTCAATATATTGTTGCCACATATACAATCTTCCCCTTGTGGAACAACTTGAGAGGGAACAAGTCCTGCCAGTAGGAAGCAGAAAAGAGCTGCACAAAGTACAGAAGACAGCCAGTGTGGTGGAGTGGTTAAGAGTGGCGACATCTAATCTGGCGAGCCAGTTTTGATTCCCCATTCCTCCCCTACATGCAGCCACCTGGGTGACCTTGGGCTTGCCACAGCACTGATAAAGCTGTTCCGGCTGAGCAGTGATATCAGGGCTCTCTCAGCCTCACCCACCTCACAGGGTGTCTGTTGTGGGGAGAGGAAAGGGAAGGTGAACGTAAGCCGCTTTGAGACTCCTTCGGGCAGTGAAAAGTGAGGTATAAGAATCCAGCTCTTTTTCTGAGAGTCTGCATTATCATCAAATACCCTCCCTTCCTCCACAGGCTAGTTTTTCTGCTTAAAGGAGCAGCTTGGTTTTTAATTAAAAAAACATTCAAATCATAGAATAATAGAGTTGGAAGGGACCTCATGGGTCATCTAGTCCAATCCCCTGCACTATGCAGGAAACTCACATCCCAATGGCTCATCTACTGTAACCTGCCACCTCCTTAAGCTTTCACTGAATCAGCCTCTCCGTCAGATGGCTATCCAGCCTCTGTTTAAAAATTTCCCCAGATAAAATGACAAGTAATTCCTGGAAGTGTACCAGCAGTTCATTATAAACAAAAAAGTTAACTGTCCACTTTAAAGGCACCGAAGGGGCAGAACGGATGAGGAAATCAACATTTGCTGCAGAGGCAGCTATAAGCATCATTTGAAGAATTAAATTGGAAGTAGATATCAAAGGCAGTTCCCATTTCCTCTTTGCTGGTATATTTTTACCCACCCATCCAAACATACCTCTAGTTGTTTGGTGATACTCTGTGGACTATTCAGTATACAACCATTTCTTCACCAAATTTACCATGAAGCCCTATCTATACAGTTAGCCATAACTTTGTGTTAAACACTTCTGGCAAAAACATCACAGCACCTATATTTTTGCATATTGCAACCAGCTGCTTATTGGAACATTTTAAAAAGCTTATATGAGCAGGTCTATTTGTACAAACATTATATGAATTCCTGTTTGCCAGGATTTAAAGTATGAAATAATTTTCAGGTTTCTTGACACCACTCTGGTGAAAATTCATTTAAGAGAACTAGCACTGCAGTACACAACTTACATCTTCTTCTGTGTTTCCTGACAATGCACGCATTTCCTCTCTTTCCTGCTCCATGAAGGGAATGAGATGACCAACTGCTTTCTTCATAACTCGAGCAGACTTAATCACCTGAATAGACAGATCAAAATAACAACTTGAGTTTTCAAAATTCTTAATTAAATGCATAAATGCAACCCAGCAACATGCCGCATTGCTCAGACGACCAACAAGCTCCAAACTAAAATGATTTTCTCAACTTTCCCTATTAACATGACTCCACGCTGTTCAGGTCCATCCCCAGTTTCATCTCTCTGGTTCTCTCAATCATTATGGAGGACTATTTCCTAAAGAACAGGACCAATTTTTTGATGAAGTTGTCCCCAAGACAGCTGCCTGCTTACATAAGCTGAGCTGTGCAGAGTTCACATTTGCTAAGTTATTGTAGAGCATACAAAATACTAGTGGTTTGGGGGAAAAAACAGCCTTGCTCTAGAACTGAACGTACAAACGAAGTCAAACTATGAACACATAAAAGTGTATCATAAAATGACACATGAATGCAGCAGGTTACTAGCCCAGTCAGAATTTGTTTTTCATGCTGGAAAGATGAATTTCTACACGCAAGGTTAAATCAATAATTATTGGGCACAATTAAAGCAGCATCATTTGCATAGTATTTAGTGATACCCTAAACGTTAACTTCTGGGGCGTTGAAGATTCCTATCGAATTCAGATCTTGCCACTGAGCTGAAGGTAACATATATTCAGACTAGGCAAAATCAATGGTATCTCTTTCTTTGTCTCTTTCAAGAGATAAATTTGAGACAGACCAACAGAAGTGTTTCACATCTCTCCTTTACCTGAGGCAGAAACATCTTGCCAGCCCCAAAAAGATCACCAACTATTTTCATGCCATTCATCAAAGGCCCTTCAATTATGTTCAGAGGTCTGGGATACTTGTCTTTGTTTAATCTGGCTTCTTCTGTGTCCCCAATTACATATTTATCAATGCCCTGGAAAATAAAACTATAATGTTAATGTACCATAGTGTCTGTACTGCAGATACATTTTATAAAAGTTATGCCCTGCCTTATGTCTGCAAACTCTAGCTGGATAGCATAACAGGAAAAGCTGTAGGTCACAAACATCGTAATTAGAAGAAGAGTTGGTTCTTATATGCTGCTTTTCTCTACCAGAAAAACCCCAGCCTGTGAAAATGTGCTGGTGTCCAACAGCATTTATTCAAATAATTCTTCATCCAAGGAATATGGGTGGTTTTTAAAACAGGTTATTTTCAAAGTTTGCTGAATATTTAATGATTTCAAGTGTTTGCCAATAATTTGGGTAAGATACAGAATTAAAGTTATTATGTATTACATTTTGATCCCAACTAGCTTTGATATGGAAATATGCATAGAAATTCACCTTGACAAGTGCATACTCCAATCTTTCCTCTACGGAGCAATTTCGCCATTCATCAGTTTGTACCACTTTCTTTCCACCTTGAGCATGGGTCTGAAATTGAGATAAAGATTCCTTTGGTGTTATTGCTCAAACAAACAAACAAAAAACCCACCACTATGCACATCCCTCATTTTCTTGTATTTTTAATTTTCTCATGTTGGCCAGCCATATTCAAGCTTTTATTATGGTGAACCATTTAAGGGCTGTTTAAAGCCAATTCAAATATTCAAGAATATCAAGAGAGTTTTGTAGCCTAGGAAGGACAAGGTACAAACTTGAAATCTGTTTGCGACACATTTGTGTAAAAGGAGATTTATGTAAAAGGATGAGGGGTAAAGAACAAGGCTTGGTATTCTAGCATGTATGGCTACAGGGTTTAAAAAAAATATCCTACTTTACTCTCCATTCCATAACAGCTTATAGTCTTCACACCATCTCTGTGATGTGGCAGGTTCAGCGACTGACTGGCCCAGAGAGCAGAGGGAAAATCCAGACTTCTATCTTCCAAATCCTAGTCTTTCTTTTTTCATAGTGGGTGCAAGCAAGGCAAAAGGCAGGGGGAGGGGGAAGCTCATTGAACATTCGGTAGGAGAAAACTATCTGAGCACTCCTGGTCCTTGTTGCTGAGGCGGGTGGAGGCAGGTACCGTGGCATGAGGGGGGAAGAAAGGGCCATCAGCGGAGTCCCCCTGTGCAGGTTGTGCATTAGTCTGACATTCTAACCACTATATCATATAGCATGATAATATCTTTCTCAATCAAGTGAAAATTTAACACAACAACCCTCTTGTTTTGGCTAGCTATCACTCAGGTTGGATGCAGTTGAGTATAAATAACTTCTTGGCTTCTCCCCCACAGCAATAGGCTATCTTGGGTTACCTTGTCTCTGTATCATTCCAGTCTTAATATATGTTCTGCCAGGAACAAATAAATGCTTAAAAAACGAATATGGGACACAGCTCTTTAAGCTGACAGGGCTCAGGAACACCTCGATCTGGCAGTAGGGAATCATACCCAAAACTTTGTGCCAGAAAATTATCTTTACGCTCTAGAATTTTGCAAATACCACAGAACTTTCACCACGGGTCACTTTAAAAGCCTGCTCTAAGCCCCATTATATGGGAGATATTTATACATTCCCTCTTCCCAACAGTTCCTGCCCACTGAATGCAGTCAAAACAGTGGGACACATATTACACTGTCTACTTTACCAGGATACTCATTCCATATATCTCACCCCTATTCTATCCAAACTCCAAGAAAGACCTGATAAATTCTATATTTACTTCTTTCTAGCAGCCTAATCTAAGAAGACCACCTTTAAAGTGGCCAAATCCTGCACTGAGGCTCTAGCCATAAGGAGATATTCTAAACTTTTTAATAAGTTTAAATTTGTAATCAGTTCTATTTATAAGGCTATACATTTTAATCCTTGTGTATTATTTTTATATTTGTATATGTAAAATGCACTAGAAAAGCGTCTATCTGATCCCTGATAATAATAAATATTGAAATGAAATATACCACATGGGAATTGTAGGTCACATTAGGGTAGCTGTGTTTTGTTTCCTTGATATTTCTAACAAATGGACTAAAATCTCCTAGGTTGACCTTTCAAATTATTTGAAGCCGAGGCCTGCAATTTACTTCCTATTGTGGCAAGTAGCCAATTATGTGAGTTCCTTGCCACTAAGGCATGTACAACCCCATCAAGCCTATGTTTTGACTTAGGAATGTGCCAGTATGGCATGTTCCTATGGGTTTTCTGCATTTCATATGTTGTCAGTTATGAGTTAGTTGCTAATATCATTGATGATTGTGTTTCTCATGTCATGCCAAAATAATATTGAAAATACATCAATTTTAATGGGAAAATTGGAGTAAGGTGGAAAATGATGTAAAAATAAAGACTTGTGAGGGTTTTGAACAAGAAGAAAGCAAAATCAAAACATGAACATTAAGGACAGAAACAGCAAACAATCTGGTCTCATCTCTAATTCTGCCACAGAGGAACTCATTTTCAAGCCAGTGATGCTAAATTACCATAAATTACCCATACTACAACAAATGAAAGGACCCACTACTGGATATAGTGAAGTCTGACACTACTCAGTTTCCTGAGTCAATGGAGAAATAATTTTTAAAAACTTGCTAGATATCACATCCGCGGGAAGACCTCTAGAGTTCTAAGTTATTTTGAAGTGATCTTGATCAAAATCAATCACTCCATTACTGTGTTGATTAGTGACTTCTAATTCAGATGCAGCTTCCACTGATCCATTCCCAAATCATCTTCATGACATATGGAGGCTGATCAGAAAAGGCTGCTTACTGTTCTGCAAAAAGAAGATTTTTCTGCTTCCAAATGAGAGAAGGCATTAAAGGGCAAATGCTCCAACAATGGAAAAAGAAATGCTGAAAGAACTAAAGTGTTGAAGGGTTCTCCCCCCCCCCCAAGAATTTAATTTAAATTTATCCCTGGCCAGCCTAGTGGCAATTCATTTTAAGAATCTAACAAATTAATTTGGCTTTGTTACAGTTCCTGATGGCTATAGTTTATGTTATGTCACGTAATGAATCACAAATTAATCAAAAGCCTTACAGAACTAGAACATTTAATCTGCTTAACTGAGCAGCTCATCCTATTTTGCTCTGTTTGAGAAAGAGCTTCAACTGTTGTCCCACCTGCCTTCATTTACATTTATCTGAGGTCATAAAACTATGTGAAAGTTAATCCGGTCAATGAGGCAAACATGCACCTAGGATTCCTGGACCTAGGATCCATGCTTGCTTCAACTAGACTATGGCGTCAAGCAAGTCCAGCTCTGCTTCAGCTACTGATTTGCAAATGGCAAGTAGCAACCTGCCTCTGAAAACCTTTCACATAATGATGTATCAGTGCAGATAGATAAATTCCACAGTCCCACGCCAGCAAATATGTAGGGCCAAAAATGCATTCCTTTGTTCTACTTTCCTTTCTACTGTTCCTATTTTCCTTCATCCCTTTTATACATCAACCATATGTTGTGCCTTTTCTCTTTAACTTCCTCCTGAAGACACATTTTTGAAGCCCTTAATAAAGACCTTAACTATTCACTATGCTAATATGCTATGTTACAGTCAACCCCTACCCTCATGTCCTGTTTACTGGCACACAGCAGACAAATGGAGATAGTTTCTAGATGTCAAGACTTTGCAAAGCAGTTTCATGGTCAAGTACCAAAATACAGTTCCAAGGTAGACAACAGACAAGGGTAGGCAATGCTCACAGCTTCAAGTCTGAACAAGGATAGGAAGATGCAGGCCAGGATCAGAGACAAAAAGTCAATGCAGAGCACAGACAGCAAGGTCAGCAGTTAACAGACATGTTGCTTCTACACTGCCACTCCTTTCTCTGTGGCTTTTAAACATTCTGTATTGTTTCATGTAGAGCCTCTTGTGGCGCAGAGTGGTAAGGCAGCAGACATGAAGTCTGAAGCTCTGCCCATGAGGCTGGGAGTTCAATCCCAGCAGCTGGCTCAAGGCTGACTCAGCCTTCCATCCTTCCGAGGTCGGTAAAATGAGTACCCAGCTTGCTGGGGGGTAAACGGTAATGACTGGGGAAGGCACTGACAAACCACCCCATATTGAATCAGCCATGAAAACGCTAGAGGGCTTCACCCCAAGGGTCAGACATGACCCAGTGCTTGCACAGGGGATACCTTTACCTGATTGTTTCAAGTGCTTACTGGCTGCCTCAGTCCTGCTCCTGCAAGCACTCATCTTGACTGTAGGTACTGGGCTGGCATTGTGCTGTGTTGCCAGACAGGCACTGGGTCTTCTGACTTGAAGGCCTCTTCTCCAAAGATGTCCTTGAGGATCTGGTGATGGGATGAACCGGCCAGCTCTCTGTTGCCAACCCAGGACTAGAAGGCTGAGGGGCCACTGTTAGTTCTTGACTTAGGATTGATGTCTGTCCCCTCAGAAACTGCCTCCTCCTGCAGTGCCTACACAGCCGGCAGTAGGTTGGTGTCTGGTCTGATGACTGACTCTTCCTCAGAAAAGTCTTCTGTGTTGCTTTGCTAGGCTTGGCTGGTCCACAACATCTCAATATAAACTACGTATTATCCTTTCCCCATGATCTGAATGTTTTCTTACCCATATATAAAGATGCACATGTTTATTCATAGCCCTTGCAATGCTGCAGTTACACTTAAATAAACAGAACTTAAATATATACAAGGAGCAGGCAGCCATTGCCCAATAAAAAGGAGGACAATGTGAGAGCCTGGGTATGTGCACAGCTCCTGGATAGTGGGGGGGGGGGGGGGAGAAGGATTTGTTTACTTAAATATATATCCAACCTTTCCGTAAACAGATCCTTTTTGGTCCTGGCCCCAACCTGGTGGAATGAACTCCCAGAAGAGCTGAGGGCCCTGCAGGAACTTACATGGTTCTGCAGGACCTGTAAGATGAAACTGTTCTGCCAGGTCTAGGGGGAAAATCTAGGGGGCCCTCCATATTTTAAAGCATTTGGTTTTAAATCTCTCTATATCTGGATTGGTAGGCACCCCTAGGAGTTGCCCCCTGAGGCACTGGAGGGGGGTCGGGGGAGAGGAGGGGTTTGGGTTTTCATTCGTCTACTGCTGCAGTCTGGATGTTCATTTAATGTTTTAATGGTTTAATGTATGTGTTTGTTTTTTATTGTAACCCGCCGCAAGACACAATGCTATAGTTGTGGCTAAGAAATCAAACAAATAAAATAAATAAACTATGCACACAGACTTCCAGCAACCTCTAGCTGGGCCTGGGAACTCTGACCCTACTCTCCCTTCAACAGATTTTGGGCAGAGGTTTTCATGCTGACAGCTTGCTCCTTCAGTTGTCAGAGTTTCAGGAACAATCCTGACAAGCACAGAATCACAATGCCTCACAACGCCAACCCACTTCAGGGACTAAATGCTACCTCCCTTCCTATATAGCAATGGTTTTCAATCTTGAGGTCCCGACCCCAAGTGGAGTTGCCTGGTTGATGGCTGCTTCCGGCACGAATGGCCGCTTCAGACACCAAGGCGCCCTAGCCCTACCCACATGCTTTTTGAGCACCATGGCATGAGGACAAGGTGTGTGAGGGTCCCTAGAGAGTAGGCCCAGTGAGCAAGCTGGGATACTGATAGAAGAGCAAACACCAGAGGAGGGAGGGCAAAGGCAGGAGGGCTCCTACAGACCTGGGCAGCCCAGGCAGCTGCCCACAGGAAAGCAAAGGTGGTAGAGCAGAAGATGAAAGGTGAGAGGGCTCCTGCAAAGCAGGGCGGCCCAGCCATCACCTTTTTATACATAAAATTTCATTGCCTGGGAGATTTCTTGAAATTGTTACTGTTTGAAAATTTCCCGTGTTCTGATGTAAACTTTGTGGTTGGGATGTCTTTCAGATATTCACTTATTTTTTTTCTCCCCCTTGAGACATAGTTCTTTTTGAATAATCCTGAACAAGCACTGATAAACTGTTCTTGTATTTCTTTTTCTGCATATGTAATTTGATCTTCTTTCTTTAAAGGTTATTACTTCTTCCCCCCTTCTTCCTAAAACAGTATTCCAAATATCTACCAAGTTTGTTTGCATGTTCAAAAATACTTCTGTTTTAGAATTTTTTTTTCTGTATCTCTTCCATTTCTAACATATCTGATTTTTTTTAATTGTCTGATCTCTGCTAGCATGTCTTTAGTGTATCTTTAGTGGTTAGGAGTGTGGACTTCTAATCTGGCATACTGGGTTCAATTCTGCGCTCCCCCACATGCAGCCAGCTGGATGACCCTGGGCTCCCCACGGCACTGATAAAACTGTTCTGACCAAGCAGTGATATCAGGCTTTGCGGGACAAAGGGAGACGCAGCCAGCCTCTCAGGCTTTGATACTAATTCTTTCAATGAGGTTTTCATTCAATGAAGCCTGCTTATTGGGAGTATTTGACAGAACCTCACAGAATGTTATGGCTCATGTCTGATTTGAAAATGAAGACAAAATATGAGTTACCTGAGCAAAATGTAAAAGCTTCTCTGTTGCATCTGGATCTTTATTCCAAATCAAATCTTCACATAACTTCAAAAGTTCCTTATGAATATCATCATATACTGGCAAATTCCCTGCATTCACGATTCCCATGTCCATTCCAGCCTGAGAAAACCGGGGGGTGGGGGGAGAAAATACAGGACTATATCTTACAACTCTGCTCACTGGAGGATGATGCATTTCAGTGGGGTAAGGCAGGTCCCACGAGCAGAAGAGCCTCTTGCACTGACAAAATGCAATAACCCTAGCTGAGCAGAGTGGTAGATGCAGTTCAATTAATACAACAATATAACACACTGCTAATCACATGATACTTTGATCATAATGCATACTTTTACCTTAATAGCATGGTAAAGAAAAACCCCATGCATTGCTTCTCGAATAGCATCCATTCCTCGGAAGGCAAAAGACAGATTGGAAAGACCACCACTGACTTTGACACCAGGTAATGTTTCCTAAAAACACCATGTGAAGTATTAGTATGCTCATAAATGGTCAAAAATCTTGTTCACTATAAAAGACATAAGGGCCACTTAATGAACACATGAAGAATATCCTTAATAACAAACAGAATCAAAGTCACATAGTCCTGACAGAAATAGCTGCAATTCCACTATATAAGAGGGTACCAATCGGAGAGGGATAATCAAGCTGGTACAGAGGTTCAGGCTGGTATGCTGCCAGTATGCAGATGACACTCAGCTCTTCCTCCTGATGGATGGCCACCCTGATTTGTCCCCAGAATCTTTAGCCAGCTATCTGGAAGTAGTGATGGGATGGCTCAAGCAGAGTCATCTGAAACTTCAAATATGGAGGTCCTGTGGCTGGGTAGAACCGGTCCAATCACGACTGCCCATCCTGGACGGGGTACAACTGTCAGTAGTTCACTCCACCAGGAACCTGGGCACGATCCTGGATGCCTCCCTTCCCATGAAGGCACAGATTGCAAGTGTAGCACAGCTAACGTTCTACTATCTGCGCCCTACTTGGCCCCGGAACACCTAGCTACAGTGATCCATGAGACAGTCACCTCTAGACTGGATTTCTGCAACTCACTCTATGCAGGCCTGCCCTTAACCTTGATCTGGAAATTACAACTGATCCAGAATGCAGCAGCCAGGGTCCTCACAGCAACATTGTGTAAGTCCCACATCCAGCCTGCCCTCCAACAACTGCACTGGCTACAGGTTAAACCCGGATCAGGTTTAAAGCCTTTAAATGACATACGCCATCTGGGACCGCCTCACTGTCTATTCCTCCCAAAGAGGTCTATGCTCTGCCACTTTCACCTGGCTGGTGATTCCTGGCCCCAAAGAAGCACACCTGACCTCAACCAGGGCCAGTTTTCTCTGTCCTGGCCTCCACCTAATGGAATTAGCTCCCAGAAGAGATCAGGGCCTTGTCAGAGCTAGCTCAATTCCACAGGGCCTGCAAAATGGAGCTCTTCCACCAGGCATTTAGTTGAGGTCAACTGAACCAACAACCATCACCTGGCCTGACCAGAACCACCCACCCCCTTCCTGAATCCTGAACTGACCAACTTTTTGGGTATAGTTAATATGTTAGCTATGTTATATAAATTATGATTTATTATGCAACCACTCTTACTACTGTTGTTCATTTGATGTTATTCTGAATAATAATGTACTTATCGTCTTGTTTCCTATGTTCTATGGAAACTGCCCTGAGCCTCAAAGGGCAGGCGGTATATAAATATAAAATTAAATAAATAAATAAATAATAACATTGCCAATTTTAAGAAAATACTGACAGAAGGATGAACCATGTCATGTCATGTCTCAGAACATGGACCATGATTTGGGTCTTTTGCATTCTGGCACACAGAAAATTTAGTATTGTTGGATTTTTTTTTCCTCTCAGCTTATATATCGCCTCAAAAATCCTTCAAAATAAGAGCTGGTTTATCAACTGGAACACTTACTCCATTTTGGAATATTTACTCAATTTCTTTCTTGCATAACCACAGTACATTCAGTCACTAAGGAAAGAACATGTAACTCATATCTCATTACCACCAGATGTATCAGTACGAGCATAAAGCCAAGTAGTTCAGGAAAAATATCCTGGAACAATAAAAATCCAACTTAAATGTTCAAGGCTGTTTCATACATTACAAAATTCTTCTAAGGAAGACAAATTAAAATGTTGTGTGGGCATGCACATGCTCAAGTAAATACATATTACTCACATTTAAATTGCAACAAGAATGTTTATAATCTGTCCGATCCTAATACTACTTTACCTAACAGGGAAGGCATGACATTAAATGAAACAAGTAAATACTAGTAAACCCTCTTTTCCCTCTCCTTGACTTTAGAAAGAAACAGGGTTATACACTCAAACAACATAGACAGTAAGAACCAAATTTTCCTCTAAAATTATAGATATCTCAACACATTCAACAAAGACTCAAGAAAAAACTGTTTATGGTATTCAGTCTGGAGACAGAATACAGAGACAATAATGGAACTTATGCTAATTAAATTAGGCAGTTTACACATGGTTTGCCAAAGGCCTTTGGCTAAACTACCAATATCTTGCAAATATTGCTCCATTTAGTTATTGTAAGTATTTTTACAATATACAATTAATGGTCTGAGCTATTTCAGACTACTATCTACATTCCTCATACTTTTCTTATGGGAAGGAATAATAAGGTCCTACTAGAATACAGAAAGCTCTGTTGTTCTAATAGGTCACTGTTTATATTATGCTGTAAAATCAGAATCCAGTAGCATCTTTAATACCAACAAAGATTTATATATCTTTGTTGGTCTTAAAGGTGCTACTGGATTCTATATTGTGCTACTTCAGACCAACACAGCTACCCATTTGAATCTATATTATGCTGTGTTACATTTTGCTTCTTTCTCTCCCAAACACAAAAGAGACAAAATGCTCCATACTAAAATCCCCCAAACTTACTTTTATGGTTTTAGTTGCACTGATAAAGTTAATGGCATACATATTATGTTCTTCCATTCCAGTACCAATGGTCAGAATGTTGGGATCAAAAATGATATCATTTGGATTAAAACCCACTTTGTTCACTAGAAGGTGGTAAGCTCTGCGGCAGATCAAAATCTTTTCTTCTGTTTCTGTGGCCTAAAAAATAAAATGAGTGAAGAAAGGAAATATACAAATTACAGTCCAGGCCTTATTTTATTTAATCTAGATTTCAAGTACTAGAGGATGACTTGTGCTAGGAGATGGACAGAGGGGGCATGATGCTGTTGATTCTCCTGGACCTCAGAGAGGCTACTGATATGACTGATCATGGTATCCTTCAGAACTCCTTTTTGGAGATAGTACTGGGAGGATATCTAACCGGAACGGCCCAGACTAGCCTGATCATATCAGATCTTGGAAGTGAAACAGGGTCAACTGTGGTCAGTATTTGAATGGGAGACCAACAAGGAATATACTATATAGATGCAGGCAATGCAAACTGAACCCACCAGTATTTTGCCATGAAAATCCTATGAGGTCGCTGTAAGTCAGCTGCCACTTGATGGCAAAAACAAAACAAAACTGGAAGCACTGATTTCTGGTGGTTTCAGTCCCCCTGGCAGGCAGGTTTCAGGAAGTGGTGCTAGGGGACTAGTACTTGGCCTCTTGGCCTTTAGGAGGACAGCCTCAGTTTCACATGTGATGGTCCTAGAGCTTTGGAATGCCCTTCTTGTCTGGTTCCACCTTTTCAAGAGTTTCAAAAAGGGTTAAAAACTTCTCCTTTGGCTTTGAGTGCCTTTACTTCTAAACTGAGATCAGGACTCTAGTGATACCGACTCCCACAGTGAGGTTCAAATATAATAAATTTGTTTATGACTGCCTTTTTTTCTTTATTCTGGCTTCATTAACTGATGCCTCGGTTGTCTTGTACCCACCTTCAAGAATACCAATGACCTCAGTAAAATACATGTCCCTAAAACTGCCCCAAGTCTGATATGCATAGTTGAATGCTCCCATTCTATTTTGATCTGCTCTGCTCATTTATTTAGCAAATCCAGATTATGGATTGGATCCCCCCCCCCCCAAAGCTAATCAGTGGCACAAAAAGACATCTGTACTGACCTGGCCCACTTCATCAAAGGCCATAACTACCACAGCTGCTCCATACTTTTTAATCTGTCTTGCTTTTATCAGGAAGTCCTCTTCACCTTCTTTCATACTGATGCTATTCACTACGCATTTGCCTTGACAACACTTCAGCCCAGCCTCTATCACTGAGAAATTTGATGAGTCGATACAGAGTGGCACCTGGTATCAGTGGAACAAAAGTCTAGATATTATTAAAGCAAATGATCAATTTTTTCTTCAGCATTCACTGAAACAGAAATAGAGGGATATCAAAGCAGCCCTGTTATTTGCAAAGCTATCTGAGAAAACTTACTTCATGCAAGGTTGAATCTGGAGCAGCTATCTCATTTACCCCTAATTAAGCCACTGGCTACATGAATCTCTGAGACCACGTATCACACCGCTTGAGAACACCATCAGACAAGCATGCAGTCCAGCACACTTTAAAGTGACAGTGCACCATCCAATAAGCAGCAGGCATGGATTCCATGTACCCAGACAATATAAGGTTTATTTCTTTTTCAATAGCATATTTTAGAATATTCTTTACAGACTATGACATCACCCACAAGACACTTCCTATACTGCCTAATAGCTATATTTGTCATGAACAGACAGTTTTGAAGGACACTAAAAGTACACCCGTGGAAACAACATTGAGCAGAGCAGATTCCTGCCAATTTATAGCAGCTTCTGCCAGCTCAACAGAGGAGAGAAAAGAGGCTTCAGGCTGAGTGTAATGAGATAACATTTCTCTCCCTGGAAGACAATTCCATTTCTCACTTCTCACACATTCTGCATGGACTGCCAGTGGACAGACACTCCATGAGGACTCAAAGCTGCTAGAAAGCTATCACCCACTGGTCTGAAGAACCTACTGCCAATCTCAGTATAGTTAAGTGAATGCAGATTACGCAGTGTTTCTGTGTGTTAAGAGAGAAGAAGAAGAAGAGTTGGTTCTTATATGCCGCTTTTCTCTACCCAAAGGAGGCTCAAAGCAGCTTACAATCACCTTCCCTTTCCTCTCCCCACAACAGACACCCTGTGAGGTGGATGAAGCTGAGAGAGCGCTGATATCACTGCCCAGTCAGAACAGTTTTATCAGTGCTGTGGCAAGCCCAAGGTCACCCAGCTGGCTGCATGTGGGGGAGTGCAGAATCAAACCCAGCTCGCCTGTAGCTTTTAGGTTACAGAAGATACAGATATCTCCTACCACAAATCCTTGTACCTCTGGTGCTTTTTACAAAGTACTGAAACAGTAGTTTACTATTCTTGCCTGAACTGAATCCTCCCTTCAAGAAGTATTTCCACAGACTTAAAACTGCAGTCGATAAGGAGGCTGTATGACTGTCTTAAGGTTTCTGACTGGATCTCATCATTTAACCAATGGGCACCCACAGAAGTCACAACAGAACCCACACATGTCTACTGAGACACAGCTGGTCACACTTCTGAGGCTGCAGGGTACAGAATAAAGCACTACAGTTGGGCACAAAATGAACAAGTGCAGCATGAGAGGATAACAGTACCACTTTAACCATTTGAAAATTTATCCATGGTCCTTGGCCATAGCATCACAGGTAGTTTTCTTGCTTACTTTTAGTCTTTTTAGTAGGACCTTTCAGAGTAATTTGCAGTTTGACTGTGAAACTGCTTGTATAGCCTTTTGTATCTTTAAAAATACTTCCAAACTTCTGTTATGGTAATACCTGAACAATTCAAAATGTCATCTTCTTTGTAGACTCTAATGCCTTTTTAGATATTATAGCATGGGAGTTCTTTTTGCAGGTTCATCTGACCTAAAGTGTAAAGACTGACTACAGCAATGGTAGGGCCAATGTAACATGTTCTCATGACTTTCAGCTTCTGGTGCTAGTCTGGCTGACACTTTTAGGTTGTGCTCTGCTTCAAGAAGCTTTATTTAATTTTCAGTTTCTATTTGCTTCTCTTATCTGTTCTTTGTTAGCCTATTTTAGTTGCTCCTTTCATTCCCCCCCCCCTCATTTTATTTGGACTGCTTTTTGGGTAATTATTTTCAGTGCTCAGCCAATTCCTTCGTCTCTCTCCCTATTAAATCTAATCATGTAAGGAGTAGTAGGGCATTTCTAGCAGTTCTTTAGCTTTATTTAATTTTTTTGTAGCCCTCTAACTTGAACTTTCAGAAAAGTTAGAAGATTTATTAGTTTAAACCCTGACTACCTTTCTTGTCTTCACCCTGCAACTGCATGTAGGTTTTATTTTAACTCTTTAAAACTAATCTAGGAAAAATTGGAGTTTATAACTGATTATTTATTCAATTCTTCCATAAAGAAGCAGGATAATCCAGTTCAAAATTAGGGGAAGTGTCCCTACTCCGAGGCAGTTAATGGAATGTATTCCAAGATTTTTTTTTATACAGGGGGATGTTCAATTAAAAGTGAAATCATGGACAAACTGGAAAAGGAGGTGAGGGTTACCATGTTTTCAGATCTATGTATAAATATGGCTAAACAAATAAGGGATGGAACTTTGGTGGTGCAAAATTTCATATCACTAAAGCATCTTTTTGACCAAGATCTCATTAAGCAACAGTCAGATTCCTAGAACTGCTGGCAACAGTATTAACAGTCTACACAAGCAACCTCAGATGCCCGCACACACATTCATGTGCTGTGGAATGAACCCACAGAAAAGTGATTCCCAAGCTGTAACTTAGCACAAAGAATATTCTTGTGTCATTGTAAAGTTGGAAAACGGCTCTTTATAGGCACTTTATTTCCTATAAAGACCTATACTATGCTCTGCTTTTGAAAGATGAAGGAACTATGATATAAAACAGGCACTTTTCATTTTAGTGAAATCTGTGGGTAAGTGTGCCCAAAATATCATGTGCAGGTTTAAAATATTCTCCTTAATGTATTGTAAAAGCGAACTACAAAAACAAGAAAATCCATGTCTGTTGCGAGTTCAATAGCTGGGGCATACAACCTTGGCAATGTCAGGCTCTGAAGCAATGAAGTTGCAGAATCTACTCATAGCGCTTGGTCCATCCAGCATTCCATCATCCACATTTATATCCAGAATCTGAGCCCCCATCTCAACCTGGGCCTTAGCGACACTCAGAGCTTCCTAAAAAACAACAACATCATCATCAAATAATATTTAGAGAGTAAGCCCCTCTTGAGACTCCTTCCCTATACTATTATTTATCTGGATGTAACACAGAATACAAAAAAAACAGTTTCATTTTCTCTTTTCCTCTAGGAAGGGGGGAATGCCAATATTTAAGTGTCTAGTTCTTCCTGTTACTTGAACCTAGGGCACGTCCCTCTTCTTTTCTGACATTAAGATTTGTACACATCCTAAGTGCTTTATTTGTCTATTCAATGTGCTGAAAGAGTCCCTTTCTCTCCAAGCAGCAAGCAACTTTCTTTGCCTCCTCTGGGATCCAATTAATGCATTACCTCAGCAGTATCTAAGCCAGTTGTCCCCAACCTTTTTATCACCAGGGACCGGTCAATGCTTGACAATTTTACTGAGGCCCGGGGGGAGTAGTCCTTTGCTGAGGGATGCTGCTGCCACCGCCTGAGCCGCTGCTCCACTTGCTTTCCCGCTGGCACCCCTGACTTCCCGCTGCCCACTGGGGGCGCTGCCAGCAGCAGCTGCGCAGTGCCACGCTGAGGGAGAGCCCCAGCCACGGCGGCCGCTGGAGAACACCAAAGGTGAGCCGGCGGCAGAGTGGAAGGGCAGTCCCCGAGGCAGCAGCCAGGGAGGAGGATGAGGAGGAGCCATGGCACGGTACCGGTCCCTGGACCGGGGGTTGGGGACCACTGATCTAAGCGACTCTCTCACTTCTTCCTAGCCGATTCAGTGACATATACATGCAGGTACCATACTGATGAGAGCACTGATATGCATCTTTCCAACACTCTTCCCACTCCACTCACACATGCTGGATGTCATTTATATAGGAAGTATAACATTGCCCTCATCTGCAAGGCTCCTTTACCCATGTTAGTAGCCAAGCTATGCCTGTGTCACACATTCCCCTTGACTTCCACATATTTCTCTTACATCCTCTCAAACTCCAGACAGCCAAACCCACACAAGGCTCCGTTCCTCTCTTCTAGCAATCTTGGCATAGTGAACTCAACACTAAGAAAAACTCTGAGCCATGATCACTGTTAGGTCTGTTACCAATATAATATGCAAAATCTGTTTATATACCAAGGCTGTCACCTCTGCAAGAGAAGCATATTCAACATTTTGTTTCATTTGCTGTATGAAAAAGCTACACTTAAAACTCTGGAAGACTGCAGGCGAAGCTTCCTGTCTGCACTTTGTTTCCTAGGAACGACACATGCAAACGTCATGGTTTTTAAATAGAAGAATTATGAAATGTAAAATATAATAAATTAAAAAACAGCTAGAAATTTCTGTAAGTTGTAAATTGAAGGCTTACTTCATAATTGCCTGCCATGATGAGCTTGGCAAACCTTCTTGATCCTGCAACATTGCACCGTTCGCCAATATTAACAAAGTTGGTATATTGTCCAATTCTGAATGGTTCCAGACCTTGAAAGGACAGTTGGATGATCATCACCAGACGAGGAAAAATAATGAACACTGCTTTTAAAACTTTAAACACAAATATGTAGCCTGCCCCAGTGTCAGACAATGAACTTGAGGGGAAGTCTCTCATCTACAAGCATAAATGTTCAGATTTATGGACATCCATATTTAACATTAACTATACTCGAGCCATTCATTCCACATGATAAAACAGGGCTACTCCGAGAGGACTAGGGACAGAAGCTCTTCAGTAGTGGGGTCACATCTCAAAAACTCACTCCCACCAGTTGCCTTAACTGCCTTTTAAAAAATCTTTTGAAATGCTGCTCATTTTTAATTTGCTTGGATTCTTAGGCTCTGCTTGTATTTGATTTCTTCTTTAATTGTATAATTTGGCTGCTTTTGAAGAGGACCTGTTTTTATACCCCTCTTTTCACTACTGGAAAGAGCCCCAAAGCTGCTTATGAAGACTTTTCCCTTTCTCTCCCCACAACAGATACCCTGTGAGGTAGATGGGGCTGAATTATGTGTGCCCTTCAAACTGCAATTTTTCAAAAAGCAGAACATAAATATTCAATATTTACATAAGCTTAAAGAGGGGAGGCTTCAATTACACCAGTGTAGTGTACCAGAAAACATTTTGTGAAAACACCGTAAGTGGTCAACAATTTATGTATTCAGGATATTGTGGCATTATTTCACAACTGTCATACATGAGTAAGAATGCCTGGAAAACCCATGATAGTTGTGCACTGAGCAGTCACATGGGCACACACTGCCAACCACCAGGTGGTGGCTGGAGATCTCCTGCAATTACAAGTAATATCAGGTGAAAGGGATCAATCCACCTTGAGAAAATGGCCACTTTGGAAGGTGGACTCTATGGTATTATACCTGACTGAAATCCCTCCCCTCTCTAAACCCTACTCCTTGACATTTCCAGGTATTTCCCAACTCCAGAACTGGCAACCCGACACAGCCCAAACTAATCATTTGCCCATCATGCCCTACGGAAGGGAATTATTGCGTATATATGGGACTAGAACTGCACTGGGACTAGCAGGTGAGCAAGACATCCAGATGGAGGTTGTAATGCACTGACTTCCTCACCCACCTCAACATACACCCAGTGGAAGTGCCATAAGAAGATGTTCCCTCTCCACAGTAAGTCAGGCAACGTTCACGCAAAGGCAAAGATACTTCCTCACCCAATGCAGCTTCTACAATGGTAGTGATGCCAAGGTGAGGAGCAGGTACTCTTCTGCTATATTACCCAAACTGCCCCAATGGTCTCTCTCTATTAAGAACCTCTGATAGAACCATCATAATAAGATACCTTTAAGAACATTTAGCTAAGGATCCTATAAGCCTTCGTCACAGATGGGCTTTAGCTTTGAAAATAATGTGTACAGACTCCCAACAGACTGTAGGTATCTCAAAGGGGAGCTGAAAAGGATTCCAAAATTTAAATTTAAAAGAACGCAGATTATATAGTTGGAAACACCAGTCTCACTCACCTGACAGCAACATACAGCCTTCAGACACAGAGGAGACAGGAATGCGAGGCTTGCACGCTTTAACTGCTTCTGCTATCTTCCTACAGGACACAAAATCAAAACAGTGGCAAAGCTTTACAATTCAGTTCAACAGCAACGTGCTGTAGACTAATTCATTTCCACTTGTTTCTCACCCTCTTCTGCCAGCTTTCCTTCAAGGAGCTCAAAAAGCTGTTCTAGCCACAGGCACTGCTCCGACCTTCACGAAAGCAGTCCTTAACAGGTTCACTTTTGAGTATAATTCTTTAAAAAAAAATTTTTTTCCTGTTTGCTTAGTAACCTTTGCATTCACTGAAGTGTAACCAATTCACATGTCAAGAATACAATTCCTGCTATAGCTGATCTGTTGTGGTCATGTTAGCCAGACAATTCCATTTATATGTTAAAGTGGCTTTATGAATTGGCATTTAAACAGGCTGAGAGAAAACTGGACAAAAATGCTATCTTTCCAAATACAGCCACTCATTCCATTTAACCATAAAGGTAAAGGGTAAAGGTATCCCCTGTGCAAGCACTGAGTCATGTCTGACCCTTGGGGTGACGCCCTCCAGCGTTTTCATGGCAAATACAATACAGGGTGGACTTGCCAGTGCCTTCCCCAGTCATTACCGTTTTACCTCCCAGCAAGCCATTTAAACATACTTCTACCTTATTTTTAATTTTTTATTAATATTACATGAGCATACAGGTACACACGTCAAAACAAATGTGTACAGTTACTTCATATTCGATTACAACATTAAGCACATATCAGAGAGTGTAACCTGAAAATATCTATATTCCTTCACCAATAACAAAAAATTCAAGCTGCCTATGCTATATTTGTTGCGCTCTGGAATTAACGTGAGAATTCCTTTAGGTTCCCTTAAGGAGGGGTAACAGGATAAAACATTTTATTAAATAAATTAAAATCAATACATGTATATAATAAACCACCATGAAAGAACAGCTATTACTTTCTTAACTGCATCATTCCCAGGACATTTCCTCATTTCTTCTTCCACTCAGAGGGCTGCAGTACTCATGCACACTGTCCCATTCCCCAAGGAAGCCCTAAAAAGAGCTCTTTTTTCTTGCAAGAGGAAGATGGTGATGCTCTTGCCAACAATAAAATGCAGTTTCCAATTAACTTTACATGGGGAATGTGGAAAAACATTTCACCCCAAGAAGATGAGTTAATTAACAATTAGTAGTTCTTTTCACATTCATTAACATCTTCTGCATCAACATCTCCTACAGCTGGAACACAAATCCTCTGAATACTAGAAACAAAAGTTAATTTTTAGTGCATTCAACTGAATGTTTTTAAAGAAGCGTTTCAGCTTGAAGTACCCTCCTCATCTTCAAAGAGAAGAATGCTAACCATAGAATATTCTTGGTGACCCCCCCCCCCCCAATCCTAGATTTATCCCTACAAGAAGAAGAGCTGGCTTTTATACCCTGCTTTTCATTACCCAAAGAAGTTTCAATGTGGGTTACAATCGCCTTCTTTTCCTATCCCCACACCCAGTGAGGTAGGTGAGCTGAGGGAGCACTAACAAAACTGCTCTGGGAACAACTCTAAGAGAACTGTGACTAACCCAACTACCTGCATGTGGAGGAGTGAGGAATCAAACCCAATTCTCCAAATTAAGAGTCCACTGCTATTAACCACTAACCCTTGATGTTGGCCCACTCCATCCCAGACCCTCCATCTTAACTGTTTCATACATGGAAGGCCTAATACGATGACAGCCTCATTGGCAGAACTGATAGCAGGCTGTTGGCTCAAGACAAGTGCATAAGTCCTTCCTTGCTTTTTACCCACTCTTGGCCCCACCCCTTTCCATCACAGCAGCAAATTACTCTGTAAGCTACTTAATGAAGAAAACTCAGTAGCAGCTACTGGTTGCCACGGATTAGGTATGATGGCCAGGTTCATTTTTAACACCCTTTTCCCATCACCCCCTTCAATGACTGTGGCCAGTTTTTCTTTCCCATGGATTTAAGGAGAGCTCAGAGATTGTATATACGGAGTCTAGAGAAATTAAAGGACAGATCACGTGTAAACCAGCAATAGATCCTACCAAGCTTCTTCTAAATTTTACCCTCACAAGTGCCCACTAATTGGCTAGCAAGGGGTAGTATTTAATAAAAGCTTGGTTGCAGATGGTCAGTAAGTCTAAATTTAATTATTGAGACAGATGGGTGACTTGCTGAAGGTACCTAGGGCATATGAGGAGGACAGCCCCTGTTTCTAAAGTGATTTCTACTTCCCCCTTCACCCTTCACACAGCTACTTCATTTTAACTAATAAACAAAGTAGCTTTTTCCATAGAAAAACTAAAAGGCTTATTTTGGTTGACAAGAAAGATGGCGTAAAACTGTACCTCTTTTCAGATCTGAGCTGGGTCGCAGTCACTTTAACAAGAGTCCCAGTGCCACACCCACCCACAGGTTTACAGAACTGACATGCTGTTTCTCCTGGTGAGAGAGTTAGATTGATGTCATTTGGGAGCAACTCAATAAACCCTAGGGTATCTGGTCCCTTCACTACTGCCTTTACCACACTGACAGACATACTGGAAGTATGAACACCCATTCAGCCCCCATGCTTCCGCAGCTGTTCTCACAATTCAGAAGATAAGGCGAGCTGATCTCCAGATTCTGCCCTGATCCTCTCACAAATTCCCACCCTACAGTCTCCTTCTTAAGCTCAGGATACCACTCTAGCCTGGAAAACCTGTGTCTGAAGAGTTATCCACCTTTCTCTCCTTTTAACTCCTTCCTTCTCTCTCTCACAAAGGATCCACTTATTAGAATATCTAGGAATTAGCATATGTTGGAAGTTTTGCCCTGTACAATGCCTTCTGCCTCAGCCTTACCACAGAGTCAATGATAGGCACACTAACCACTCACCTTTGTTCTCTCTGATGCTGTCCCTTTAAGGCTAGACTGAGTCTCTTACAAACAACTTACTGTTTCCTGCTTCTTCTCTCCATTGCTGCCTGCCTGCAGAATGGTGGTCACAGCCTATCTCTCTAGCCAACTAGCTAGATTGGGGGCTATCTTCTTACCTTTTCTGTCTAGGATGGAGTTTTCTAATAAAGATTTGTTGTATTCATTTAATGGCACAACCAGTGTTCTTTCTTTCCTGGCCTACATGCATTCAGTAGTCAGCAATGCTGTGCTGAGCACATTAGTTTTATTAAGCACTCTGCTAACTTATCTGGATATTGCAGTCCCATACCTTCGGTCCCACCACTCAGTATCCATCAGTATACACACCCTGTGGTCAGGAACATCCAGAGATGCCTGGAGGACAGAACTGGATATGCTCCTCCAAAATACATCTGCAGTGACAATTTACAGAAGGGCACAGCGGGAACTGCTGCTAAAATGTTTAACCAGGGAAACCCCCCAAACTGAATTTCACAAAGCTATGACAATAATAATGTGCTAATTACATGACAGGATACAACATTGAGCTTTCTTCCACCTATCTATTCATCAAGTAAGTTCTTAATTCCACCATTCCCTCAGTGAGCTAAAAGGAGTGTTCAGGAGACCAAGATCTCTTCTCGATTTTATTGCCTGCTTGATTATATAGGGGGGAAATCTGCATTAAGAATATCAATCCTGCATGCTGGACATGTATGGTCACTTCTATTTTTTTCCTTGTTTAACGTTCTGCATGTCTTTGATCATCGACCATAGCTCCCCCCCTCCTGTTGTTACTGTGTTTTGTTTTTCATTGAGTAGGATTGTCAGGAGTTTATCACTTTCTACAAAAGCCCTCTTTCTACTGCTTAAAAAAAGGGGGGAAAGGAGTGTTCATAGTCCTCTGATCCTCACTTCCTCATCACAATTACCCTGTGGGATAGGTTAGGCTGAGCCTAAGACCACACAGTGAACAGAGCAGGAATCTGAATCTAGGCCTCCCAGTTTGGCGCTATAACTACCATATAGCACTGTTGCTTTTTTCCCAACAAGCCTCAAATGTCAACAGTCATGGAAGGGACTTTAATGTAGAGATGAGATTACCGGATGTGTGCTGGAGTGGTCCCACAGCAGCCACCAACTATGTTCACCAAACCATCTAAGGCAAATTCCTGTAGAAGAGGAGGGGAAAACACTTAATCAGATATAATCAAAGGGGGGGGGAATTGAATTGGTCTGTCAGCAGTAAGACATGAAAGAAAAAGTAGTACAAAATAGATCACAAGTTCTGCACTAGATGGCTTCATGTGGAATACTCTGTCCAGTTCTGAATATTGCATTTTAAGGACTCTGACAAACTAGAATATACGCAGACCACAATGATAAGGGGGTGCTGAAACTAAGCCCGATGATGAAAACCTGAAGGAACTAGGCATGCATACTCAGACAAGAGAATACTGAGGGGAGATATTATTGCTAGCTGATATATCTGATTATTTCCTCTCAGTTTTAGATAGCATGACTAGAACTAACAGGTAGAAATTAGAAGAAAGTAAATTCTGAATAAACAGTAAAAGAAATTTTCAAATAGTAAGGCCTATTCAACTATGGGACAAACTTTCCTGTATTCAGCAGGGGATAGAAGTACATAACCTCCAATGTTCCTTTATTACTGTAGTATATCACAGTGTCTTATATTACTATGGAATACCTGGGTGTTAAAAGGCAAAGAAACAAAATCAGCTGCACTTTAGTAAATCTGCATAAATTTGCATATAAGCAACACAACTGTTCTAATCAGCAGCATACTTTGTTGGTAGTTGACAGTTAACAAATTACCTAATACATAATTTATTTGCTTTCAGAATTAAGAGAACTGGGATTTCGTGACAACTAGATTATGTACCGTATATACTTGCATATAAGCCGAGGTTTTCAGCACAGTTTTTAGCACTAAAAAGCCCTCCTCGGCTTATACGCGGGTAACTGAAATAACAGCCTGCTCCCAGCCAAACATAGCATTGTCTTTGCAAGCTGAGGTTGTTGCTCCCAACCAGCCAATCATTTTTTGCAAGATGCACTTTTGGAAATGAGCTAGTTGCTCCCAGCCAACCATTGCCTTCTGCAAAGATCTTGAAAGCTGAGCTTCCTCTGGCAGCTTGTAGGACATCAGTGGTTTGACTGAGGGATTTTGATATTTTCCCCCTTCTTTTCCTATTAGAATCATAGAATCATAGAGTTGGAATGGGCCATACAGGCCATCTAGTCCAACCCCCTGCTCAACGCAGGATCAGCCCAAAGCATCCTAAAGCATCCAAGAAAAGTGTGTATCTAACCTTTGCTTGAAGACTGCCAGTGAGGGGGAGCTCACCACCTCCTTAGGCAGCCTATTCCACTGCTGAACTACTCTGACTGTGAAAAACCTTTTCCTGATATCTAGCCTATATCGTTGTACTTGAAGTTTAAACCCATTATTCTTTTGGTTTCTGTGGGTGGGGTAGGTTTTGGGGTGCTTTGGGATTTACTGTTTCGTTCTCCTAGTGTTTTTTTCTTCTTTTATCTCAGGGGCAGCATTGTTTGCCTTTTCTTCTTGGGGTTGTAGTTCTTTTAAAAGTTGATTTTTACAGTTCTTTCTTTCAGTTTTCAGTTTTACAGTTCTTTCTTTCAGTGTTTTGTTCTGGGGGGCACTGTAGCCCCCAGTTTGGTAGCTGTTGTACTTGTTGTAGTAGGTTGCCAACTTTGGGTACTATTGTTCTGCTCTGGTTTGTTGGCCTGGAGGGCACTGTTTGTTTCTCCTGCCTGAGCTGTTCTCACAGAGCAGTTCTGTCAGTGCTCTCTCAGGGTGTCTGGCATCAAGAGAGGAGGGGAAGGCAATTGTAAGCCGCTTTGAGACTCCTTTGGTTAGTGAAAAGTGGGGTACAAAACCCAGCAGCTATTCATCCTCTTTACCTTTCTGTATTTGTTGGCGGGGGAGGCTGGATGGAAGAGCCTGTGATGATGGAGCATGGATTAAGCACTTAGGCCACCCTGTAAATTTACCAGTAGCTGTTGCATTTCCCACCCTCGGCTTATATGCGAGTCAATAAGTTTCCCCAGATTTTGTGGTAAAATTAGGTGCCTCAACTTATATGCAGGTCGGCTTATATGCGAGTATATACGGTATTATGGAAGCTCAATTCCTAAACAGTATGATAAAATATTCCCTCATTAGTTTACATACTAAAATTGTTTGTTGATTTGAGTTTATTTTTACAGTAGGAAAAGTAATTAATATTGAGCAAATTCTATCATACCTTTAGGTGCTTAGCAGTCACTTCAGGAATTTCATCATAACCACCGAAGGTATTAGGCAGACCTAATGAAATATTATAGTTATATCATAAATATTATATTAGTGTTTAAACAACTACAGCGGCCACCTTAACAAAGAAACCTTTGTCAACCATCACACAACATTTACTGTTAAATCTGCATAAATTTGCAAACATTTTTCTACTGTTCCATGTTGCTTGTTGTTTCACTTATTTCATTATTCAAATGAGTAGCTGTGTTGGTCTGAAGTAGCACAATAAAATCAGAGTCCAGTAGCACCTTTAAGACCAAGAAAGATTTATTCAAGGTGTGAGCTTTCGAGGGCAAGTACTCTTCGTCAGACTAAGAACTGACCATCATAACAGTAGGAATATATAAGCAAAAGTTAATCTTGTTACATTAGTAAACTGTGTCACAGCATCCAAACACAGCCACATGATAACTCCCTGCCATGGTAAGGAGTTCTTAGTCTGACGAAGAGTGCTTGCACTCGAACGCCCATGCTCTGAATAAATCTTTGTTGGTCTTAAAGGTGCTACTGGACTCTGATTGTATTGGGCTACTTCAGACCAACACGGCTACCCATTTGAATCTACTGTTATGATGGTCAGTTCTTAGTCTGAGGAAGAGTGCTTGCACTCGAAAGTTCACGCCTTGAATAAATCTTTGTTGGTCTTAAAGGTGCTACTGGACTCTGATTTCATTCATTATTGTTAATCTAAATTATCTTTATGGTTTTTGTTCTGTTTTATGTGAACCACCCTGAGCCTTCGGGGAGGGCAGTATATATAGTATAGGTTTCAAAGCATATTTTATTGAGTAAATCATAAATTGTGCTGATTGAAATTACAAACAGGAACATATATATATATATGTTCCTGTTTGTGATTTCAATCAGCACAATTTATGATTAACTCAATAAAATATGCTTTGAAACCTATATACTAAGCGTCCTTACATATAAATTAAGGGATATTATTCCTATTAGAGCCAAGAAGGACACAAAAGTCTGTAGTCAGTTTCTCAAGCAATGATTTGCTAGAAAACTAAGCAGCACTGGAGGTTATTTCATCAGAATTAATGCGTATGCGCTACATTGCTAATCAATATAAAAACCCATTAGTCTTTCTTTATTAGATTTTCTCAAGCAATAGCCTCATTTACACTGTAATCCTCTGCAGAGTGGCTCCTGTCTAAGCCTACTAAAATCAATTAGCTCAGATCAGAGTAACTTCATGTAAGTCTGGACTGTAAGTCTTAAAATATTTGCTTTCCACTATTACTAATGATTTCAGAAGAGTTTTCCATACACTATGAAAACAAATGTTCTTTCTCTCTACAATATGAGCAAAAGCATTTGCAAGAGGAGACTGCAAGTGCAATATATAAATGGCAGACACCAATGTAAGGGCTGTCAATGATTCACTCTCATCCTCAACATCTTCTTCACAGGAAATATTTCCTTAGCACAGATTTGGAACAATTAATATTAAACCAATTACACATCTGAATTACTCACTCAACTCCCATCTGACCACACTAATTTTACAGTAAACCTATACCAGGCAACACTAGGCCAAAAATATTCTATCCTGTCAGAAGAAGCAAGGACAGCCAGCTGTTGCCTCATTTTGTAGGACAGAAAAAGGGGGACAGTCAGGAGCTCCTGCTCCTCCCAGGGGCAGCCACAAAAGGAGATTAGGTTCACCCGCCTGACCATCCCCTTCTCCAATGCTCTGGCCATTCAAGCTGTGGCAATAGCAGCAACTGCCTTGGCAATAGTTCGACAGCAGGAAAAAGTTGGGGAGGGCATGGCAGAGGCCTCTGGTCCTTCTCGCCCACTCTTCCAAGGCAGCAGTGGAGGCAGCTGGATCACCAGGTTTGGGATGTTGGGGAGGGTTGGCAGCAGAGGCTCCCAGCTATCCAGTGTGGTTCTCTCCCAACTATCCAGTTCTCTCCCAACTATCCAGTGTGGTTGCTGGGGGGGAGGGAGATCTGTCTGCCTGGTTGTTACCCTCTCTGCTGTTTTGGCTACTTAGCTGCATGCTAACCCACTGCTAGTCTACTTTCTCACCCACCTATTTGCCTCAAGTTGTGGCAGTGGAGCTGATGCCATAGCAACGGTTGAGAGAGAATGTTGAGTGGTGCAGTTGAGGCTCCCACTGCTCATTCACCTCCCCCCAGGCATTGGTGAAGGGTCTTACAGGTTAGGAGAAAAAAAATCTCAACATACCTCTGATCCATGGATTTAAGTATCTGCAGATGGACCATGATGTCTGTTACATATACTGATGTTCTTTAAAAAAATGTTCCATAATATGTGGTTTGCAACATGCATTATTTCTAGCAATAATCAAATGCTTGTGTATATCTGCACCTACCGGCATTGGGATAGCAGATGACGTAGGCAGTTGTACACTTCCCAATAGTTTCAATGAATGGCCTCATTTCCGCTGCTCCCAAAGCACAATTTAATCCAATGCTAGAAAGACAAGGAAACATAATCCTTGCTGCAATTACACGCGCCAAAAAAGAAATGAAACAACAACCAGAACATACACATCACACACAATTTGTTTTATTGTAGAAATACTAAAGAAGAAGAGGTGGTTCTTACATGCTGCTTTTTTCCACCCGAAGGAGTCGCAAAGGGGCTTACATTCGCCTTCCCTTTCCCCACAACAAACACCCTGTGAGGTAGGTGAGGCTGAGAGAGCCCTGATATTACTGCTTAGTCAGAACAGCCTTAGCAGTGCTGTGGCGAGCTCAAGGTCACCCAGCTGGCTGCATGTGGGGGAAAGCGGAATCAAACCCAGCTCGCCAGATTAGAAGTCTGCACTCCTATCCATTACACCAAGCTGGCTCTCTGGAATTAAAATTATTATTATTAAAATCAATTAACTCCCAGCCATCCAGGAAACCCTTCCAGGGCCGTTATGAAACCCCAGGTTTTCATGAAACCCTTGTTCAGGAAGTTTGTGCTAAAGAAAAATTACACATTCTTGCCCCTGCAATAGGGACTTGGTAATCTGAGTGGAGATGGTAGGGTGCTTTACAAATACCAGCTGCAAAGAATAAATGGCAAAGATTAACGTAGGATAAGAGAAATTTTTCTTGGGGGTGGTTTAAGTGAGAAGTAACATATGCAGCTCCACCCACAGCCACCAGGAACCAGTGTGTGGCTGCTATGACCATCCAAGAAAGTACAACCATGACCCCCCCCCCCCACACACACACACACTGGGCCCCTTAGTTTAGGAGGCCAATGAAAATAATTAAATAAGGGATAACAATGTTGTAAGCTTTGTCTCCAATGGGTGAAAAGCAGGATATAAATATATTGAATAAATACAAGCAAGTTAAAAATGTTAACAAACCCCCAACTACTCCTTGCCCTCATTCCAGTCCCCTACCTACTTGTGAGATACATAAACAATTATAAATTTCTGAGAAGTGTTTCCTGTGAACTTTTTACAGAAAGTTTTTACTATGAGGAAATTGAAAATCCCTGCTAATATGGCCCAGCTAGTTGCAAGGTAAAATTTTCTCCCAGTCCTATACATTGACAATTTCTCAGAATTCCAGAGCAAACAAAGAGTTAACCAAAGAAATTAAATGCAGCCATAAGAACAGAAAGTGAAACAGGCTCTTTCTACAGGAAGCACCATCCTTCCACTGCAACCCAGCAGGCTACCAGCTCCACTCACCTCTGGCAGCCAGCAGAGGTCAAGCAAGGTAAACCCATGAAACCTCAATCAAGGCCTCTGGCAGTATGAGTCAGAAAAGGGGGTCAAGTTTTGAGGCAGAATGGATCCGTTTGCAATATTCCTGCTCTTAAAAGGGGCAAGTTTGTGTACAATATAATTATACGTATAACCAAGAGGCAGCATCCAAAACATTCAAATAATAGGTTAAATTGACGCTAGTTTGTGATGTTGAGGAAAACACAAAGATTTGGGATAGAGAAAAAAACAATTTCGCTCTTTTGTTGTTACCAATCCAATCTTCACATTGTTGCTCCCCTCCTGAATGCAGTACTTTTTAAGGCTTCAATATTCACACTCATTGCCCTCCATACAACGCGAGATGAAGCAAGCAGTGTTAGGAACTGATAAGCTGTTTAGTCAATTTTCAAGAGATTCATTATGCACCAATCACCACACTAAATATGTAAGTCTGTTTGACAAGTCAGGTTAGCAACTTACACAGCACCTAAAAGCACCATAAGGAGTACAAACGTAAAAGAACAGTAATTCACAATTAAAACTACAAAAACAGGACACCATAGGGAATATTCTACTAGTAGCAAACACCATCTGCTCTAATCAAATCCAGTCATGTTTTACCTGTCCTACAGAAAAGGATGCTATATTTGAAGTAAGAGACTTGTTTTTGTCACACCATTTAATCCTATGCTGCACTGAAAGAGGAGAATGTCATATGATATGATTAAAACATTAGCTAACACTAGGAAAGATAAGAAAAACTGAGTACATCTACTGAGCCTCTATTCACACTGGCAACATCTGTAGTGTGACAATAAAAGGTGGATCAGAGATTGAAGTATGAACTGTTCAATTCCTATGTCTCCTCAGTCTTCTCTTGCAAGGGGAATCGTGCTCAAGGTAGCAAAATCATTTCATGTGACGAGGGATGGGAGTTGTAGCCTGGGATTACTGTGACCATTAAAATCTAGCTTCGTTAAATGAAACCAAATCCTCTGGGCCAGACGAATTGCATCCAAGGGTACTTTCTAATGTAATTTCCAAGCCTCTATCTATTATTTTTGACAATTCTTGGAAAATAGGTGGCCAGAAGATTGGAGGGGGAAAAGGAGGGTCCAGGTAACTACCATCCCATCAGCTTGATGGCAAAATTTTAGAATAAATCATCCGGCAGTCCTTGAGCAGCTAGTGCAGATGGCTGTAATTACAAAGAGTCATCATAGTTTTCTCAGGAACGTCATGTCAAACTAACCTTTATTTTTTTGGGGGGGGGGGGGAAGGTTACTAGCTTGCTAGATCAGGGGAATGCTGTGGACATAGTTTACCTTGATTTCAGCAAGGCTTTTGATAAGGTTCCATGTGATATTCTTATTGGTGAGGGGTTTGGAGATCAAGCTGTAAGGGGAAAGGTTGAGGGAGCTTGGTCAGTTTAGCCTGGAGAAAAGACGATGAAGATATGATAACCATCTTCAATTACTTGAAAGGGTGTCATATAGAAGACGGAGCAAAGTTGTGTTCTGTTGCCCCAGAGAGACAGACCAAAACCAATGGGTTGAAATTAATTCAAAAGAATTTTCGGCTAAGCATCCGGAAGAAGTCCCTGACAGAAATTCCTTAGTGGAATAGGCTTCCTCAGGAGGTGGTGGGTTCTCCTTTGGAAGTTTTTAAGCAGAGGCTAGATAGTCATCTGACAGAAATGCTGAGTTTATGAACTTACAAATGAAGAGATGTTAAGCTGACGATGGTGAAACAACTGTTTATTCAAAGTATATAGCTACTAAATAGTAAAAAGTTCCTAGGAACAGTCTCATTTTCATATTTCTTCCTCAATGACACTAGAATATTAAAGAAAATTGAAGGTATAGTCTCTCCATGTAAGCCTCTAATTATACAAAATGTAACATGTATTTCTATCTTTTAATACCTCTTCCCAATTTAATTTCTTTATGAGTTCCTCTAAAAGGATTTTCCTACATTTGTGACAACACAAAGTAAACTTAATACAAAATGAAATAAAATATCAGTTAGTAACAAAAACAATCTCCAGTCATACAGATAAATATTTTATATATTTTTGTGTAAACAACTATCTTAAGATAGGCATATACTTTGAATAAACATTTGGTTGCTTTGCCATCACCAGCTTGACATCTCTTCATTTGTGATTTCTCAGCTGAAGGGTCTTCTCTTGCTTGATTTTATGAACTAGGTAGATTGTGAGTGGGTGGGCAGGAAGGGATGTGCCAGTGTTTGTCTCTTGTGGCCCTTCCTTGCATACTCAGGGAATTGCTGATTGCCACTGTGGGTGGGTAGGTGAATTTCCTCCACACCAGGCTGGATTCCGGAGGTGGGTTTTATTATTTTTTTGAGAGGGGGGATTACTTGTGCATGAAATTGGGGCCACTGTGGGTGGGTAGGTAGTTGTGAGTTCCTGCATTGTGCAGGGAATTGGACTACATGACTCTGGAGACCCCTTCCAACTCTATGATTCTATGATTCTAATAAAAACCTTTTTCTGTCTAAAAAATAATTAATGGAAATGACAAACAAATCCCAAATTACTTATCAATATTTATTTTTTACCTTTTAAAATAATGGTAAAGAAGAAAAGATCTTGGGAGTTCTTCTGCCTAATATACCCAAGTCTAGCATTAAAATTATGCAATTGAATTATCTACCTCACTGCTTATAAGGCAAACATTTTACACATGGAAGAGCTTCTTGAACACTCTCTTACCAAGGTAAGAGTGCAAATATCAGCACCAGACCTGCAAACACACATCTGGCATCAAGTTGAAGTAACCATGAGAAGTTTTGAAATCTCAAAGGAATTAGAATACACTAAAGCAAGAATTTCCTGCTATTTCCTGGCTTCTTCCTATCAGGCAAACCAGTTCAAATGTGAACAGATCAGACTTGATGGTATCCTATATAATCTATATAGTGCCTGCAAAACAGCAGTATTCCACAAATAAAATCACATGGGTCTCAATCCTTCCCTCTAAAAAACAAAATCCCACCACTGAAATACCGGGAGAAGCAGCAGGACAACAGAACACTTGGGATATTTATTGTCTTATGGTATTTTAAATCAAATTCTTAACATGCTATAAACTGCCCTAGTCTGGTCACAGAGAGGGGAAATGTCCCCATTTTCTTGTAACAGCCATTCCACCAAGTGCTCCTGATTCTACTTCAAAAAGACTGACAGGAAAGAAAGGCCCTGATTCTTTAATAAGTACCACAGCCACTATCAGCATGTGGAAGGTCAGTCAGTATCTATAAAGTCCAAAGGCAACAGGGACAGAAAAATAACAGTGCCATGCAACTAAATAGTTTTTAGTTATTTTATTTGTTTACAAAACTTATACCCCATCCATCTGCTCTAGTAGTCAAGGCGTAACTCTGCTTATGATGGTCCCATAAGTATCAAAAACTATGGCAGTCTAGTCCTGATCTGCACCTGGATAAAACTGTTGAGGAACCTCAGGTAACCTCCCAAGGTCCTTGGAAGAAGGGCAAGTAACAAATTATTTGGCTTGATAATAAACTACTGAAATGATTTTAAATTAATCATTGAAGTATAATAAGTTCACACACAGGTAACTTGTGAAATAAGACCAATAATGCACACATGTATATCCTGTAGGAAATGGGAAGTGCATAATTTCAGCAAGAACAACAATAATCTGAATGCAGTTCAGAGGCCTATCATAAGATGCCAGACCAAGGTAAAGATTGTTAATGCTGCTGTCCTTACTGAAGTACCGACTAACTGCAACCTCAATCCATACTGCTAAGCAAACACAATCAACTTCCACCTGTATTGGGTGCAGGTTCCCTTTTTCACCTTCAGAGGTTGTTTTTCTCTTTGCTTCATTTCAGCCCCATCTGCCTCTCTCCACAAGCCTCATCTGTTGATCTCCCTTGGAAGTCCCGGGTGGCAAGAGTGTTAAGCAGACAGGCAGTCCGAAAAATGACTAAGAAAGCTTATAGTCTCTCTGTGCATCATGGGCCTTTTCATGTAACTCCCAGTGGGGAGTCTCTCTCTGATGAAAAGCAAGAGGTGACATAGCACCATTTACTTTCTGGTTTCTACATGACAGCCAATACAGACGTGCTGTTTTTAGAGCCAGTTTGGTGTAGTGGTTAGGAGTGCGGACTTCTAATCTGGCATGCCGGGTTCGATTCTGCGCTCCCCCACATGCAGCCAGCTGGGTGACCTTGGGCTCACCACAGCACTGATAAAGCTGTTCTGACCGAGCAGTGATATCAGGGCTCTCTCAGCCTCACCCACCCCACAGGGTGTCTGTTGTGGGGAGAGGAATGGGAAGGCCTCCTTCGGGTAGGGAAAAGCGGCACATAAGAACCAACTCCTCCTCCTCCTCAACCCCCTCCCCCTCCCCCTCCTCCTCCTTAGGAGGAGTTGTAAATGGATGGGTACACTAAGTTATGTCAATCAAAAGGAAGTACAAGGAAGAATCAAAGAGGACTTTGTTGGAAACTGCCTGCACCACCCTAAGAAGGCTTATCTTGGTCCTATCAGGCTGTGCATGTTTCTTCCCAAGCAACTCATTATATTAGAATGGAGTTCAATCTGCAAACAATTGTGCATATTTAAACACTCGCATGAGCTTCATTCTCCTGGGTCTACGTGGATAGGAAAAAAAACTATCACCACTAGACAGCTTGATCTTAAGTGGGTTATGTTTTCTCACCAGAGCGGCTCACTGTGAGATATACTGATGACAAATGCTTCTCCAGTCTGGCCAGAGAGGGTACGGCCACTTTTGTCGACAATGGTTCCTGATACCTAAAGACCACGGCAATGAGGAAAAAATGAGAAAAATGCGTGAAATAACAAAACAGCAATATCAAAAACAAAAGTAAACTGACAAAAAATCAACATCATACCATATATATAAAAAGCTTTCTATCCATCTGATGACATGTTCAACATTCCAAACCCTCTGACTGGCCCAGAGTGGGAGACATGCCCCCAATAGGGAGAGGGCAGTCACCCACAGAGGACCAGTCGCAGGTTTTCACTGCCCCCATCCTCCTCCTCTGTGCTGTGTCCCAGGACTTGGAAGGAGGAGGAAGAGCTGGCAGAAGGCGAGTTGGAGGTGGAAGGAAGGACACACTTCACCACAGCACCAGCCATGGTGTCCCAGCTCACCTGGCTGGCCTACCATACTCTGACCTACAAACGAACCGTCAATTCTTTTTGGTAACTCCAGTCCAAACAAAATGTATAGGAATTGTCCAGGCTATTTCAAATCATTAATGGATCTTTTTATTTCTTCATCATTTTATAATCAAAACTTTGTAAATCATCCAAAATCATAAATCACAACCTACCTGGTTGTGATTTATGATTTTGGATGATTTACAAAGTTTTGAATTATTATAAAATGATGAAGAAATAAAAAGATCCATTAATGATTTGAAATAGTCTGGACAATTCCTACCATACTCTGAGCCTTCCCCACTGCAGGGCATGGAAGTCCAGCCAGCTGCACTCTGCCAGCTCCAAAATATGTAGGATCTCCATGGAAATTATTACTTATTTTGCAACTAGCATGAACAGAATTATAACAGTGCAATTACTACTGATAAAGTTCTGGTACATCCACAATAATCCTTCATGTTACAATATGAAATGTGACCCACAGATACATTTAAGACACACTCCTTTTACTGAACCATACTAGTGCTTTTCATAACACCCTCATTCATTCAATGATACGGTACACCAGAATGGAAAGGCACAACTGCCAATTTGATAAAGTGGTCCATTTCAGACCTCACAGTACACTGGAGTTAAATTTCGGCATCTCAGAGTACAAAAACCCAGGTCTTCTCATAAGGCAGGAGGTGGCTTTGGGGCTCAAACCATTTATTGTTATTACTATTACTGTATCTGTGACTAAGGAATTAAATCATGAACTTCAAGTTAATATATTTTGATTGTAAATGGCTAACGTGTCCAGTGTAACAAAAGCATTTGAGCAGTTCCTGAGCAACTAGAAAAACAACACTTTCTTTTACTTACAAATATTGGTCTAGGATCATACTCCTCCACAAACAAATTCTGGAGAGCAAACAGAGCCGCCTGTCAAAAATAACACTACAAAGTATTAATGTTTCTGTTTTGGGAGTTTTCAAAATATGAATATAGTTTTAGAGAGGAAGCTATAATGGTACCACAACTTTCACTTGGAGAATCAAAACAAATTCATAAAAATACAAAAGAGTCCATTAAGTTATTTTCAGCGCACCATCGCTGCAGGAAAGAAACCACCCTTTTAACAAATCTCATAACCAGAAGAAATAATGCTGAGAGGACACGAACCCATCAGTAAACTGGGGAAACAGGTAATTCAGAAATGCTCCAGACCTCGTAAGATCTATATCAATTGTAGTTTGGGAATACTTTCAGAACCATCATTGCAGCAAGAATCTCTGCTTTGGAATGTTTTTTTCAGCTCCATCCACTGCTAAAACACCAGCCACTATGATTCATGCCTTGGTGACCTCCAGATTAGACTACTGAAATGCATTTTACGTAGGGCTACCTTTGAAAGCTGATTGCAGCTGACTTCATCAAGCACTATAAAAGGCATGACAGCTATGAACATCAAAACATTACACTTGTTCTATAGCATCTCTGTAGGTTACCAGTAAAGTGCTGTTTTTGATTTTTATACCCCTTTACAGTTTGGACCCTGACTGTCTCATGAAGTGCATTCTGCCATTCGAGCTTCATTTTACCAAGGAGATTCTCTTCCAGGTACTTGTTTTTCATAAACTGATTATGGCTTCTACCAGGAACTGAGCCTTTTTGGTTGTGGTTCCAGGACTGTTTTTGCACAAAGACCCCCCTTGCACATGGAAGTCTTCTAATGGATCCATGCTATTATCTTTAACAGCCTTTAAAGGAAGTTTCATCAACAGTAAATTCACTGTACTTGGAAAAGCTGCTGCCAGTTTTGGAACTTTCACTGGATGTGGCATAAGGACAAGTAGAGCCATATGTAAAAACTGTAGCCAAAAGGTGATTGATCCAACTTTCATCCTAAATTTGTTATATCAATAAAAAAAATTAAATCCACATATGAGTTTTTCAGCAGGTTTTTATCAACCTGTTCAGTGCACTTTAAAGTCTTTATTTATAATTCTTACCTTGGCATTGGCTGTATCAAATATGGTTTCAACTAACATGATATCTACTCCACCATCAAGAAGTCCTTTAGCCTGTTCAGTGTATGCTTCCACCAATTCATCAAAACCTATAAAACAACAACAGATTTCACAAGTTTTTGTTCTTTTTGCTAAATTTCAACAGAAATTCATAATACCCATTCTGATCCCAACTGGTAATACAGTCCACTGCAAATGGGCAGGTAGGACAGTAACTTCACAGCAGGTTGTCTCTATGCCAATGCTAGAAGTTTCCGAGCCAAGATAGGGGAGCTTGTTGCTCAATGAAAATTTAGATGTCATTATTTCAGAATGATGGTGAAATGGAGTAAATCAATGCAATGTGGGAACTCTTGGGGTTAAGCTCTAGAGGCAGGACAAGGAGGGATGTGTTAGTGGAGGAATTAACTTCCCAACAGAAGAGATATAGATGGAAATATTGATCCCTCAGGGTTCTTTAAATGCATAAAGACAAACAATAAACATTTCTTTAAATATATCCAGAGCATAAAAACATCCAGAGAAGCTAAAGAAAGATGGGGGTAATCCAGAAAAGCTCACTGAATTTTTTGCTTCTGTGTTCACTGTGGACAGAGTAGGGCAGATGCTTTCTAGACCTACTGGGGAAATTAAAAAACAATCAGTCTCCATGTCCTGATGGTATACAAGTTCTTAAAGAACTCATATGTGAGACAGTTGATCTATTTACTTGTATATGTAACCTATCACTAAAGTCAACCGCTGTATCAGAAGCCTGAAGAGTAGTAAGAATTACAGCAATTTTCAAAAAGGGGTCCAGAGGAGAATTAAGAAATTAGTGGCTAGTCAACCTAACCTCTGTTGCAGGCAGATTAGCAGAAACTGTAAACAAAAACACAGAGGAACAAAGTCTGCTGAGAAAAAGCAGTATGGCTCCTGTCAAGGGAAATCCTGCCTCACCAGCCTTTTGCCGTTCTTTGAGAAAGTGAACAAACAAGTAGACAATGATGACCTGGTAGACATTATATGTTAACGTTTCAAATGAAATGTAATTCAGCTTCTCACCCTTGGAATAGCAGTATGACTACTTACTAACATTCCTGTAATCTGGCTTCTCCACTGAGGGGGACACTGAAAGGGTCTTGTTTGTAGGACCCATTGCCCCAGCAACGTATCTTTTAGTTCCTTAAAGAAAAAAGAAGAAATATACAGATATAACATTTCTGTGACAGGCTTCAAATTGTATGGGGAAAGAGAGACATCACAGAGACGCTACCAGTGAAGGGAAGGTTTGAACAAGGAAATGGAATATCCCATGCTTTGGGTGGAGACGCACTTGCCATAAAGAAGGTTTGTAGCTTTGGGGTGCTGCTGGCCCCAGGCCTCCTGTTGGATAAACAGATCGTCATGGTGCCTTTCACCAGCAAGTAAGACTGGAAAGGGGTCTTTGGAAGTTACTTTCCTCTTTTGTTCCCGATACTACATTTTACAGTGATGCTGCTGAAAATCCGTAACTCCCACATGGAAACAAGCAGTGGGGTTCAGCTGGAACTGAGGAAATTCATGTAGCCTAAAAATAGTACTCAGAACCTTGCTAACTAATGATGGGTTCTGAAAATGACCCAGCCAGTTTAACAAATTTTGTATAAATAGAAACTTAATATACAAGCTGCAGCTATCTGGATATTGCACTGAATGGCACGATCCTCCCCCCCACAAAAAAAAAATTCAAATGCAGTTTAGCTCCTAATGAAGAGCCCTATTTTATCAAGATTTTATTGAAGGACTACTCTGACAACAATACTTTTTAATCAACAGTATGACAAACAATGCTGATTCTGGAACATTTGAAATATAGCCAGCGCATTCTCCATCAACTGCAATGGTTGCCAGTTGAATTCTGGATCAGACTAAAGGTTCTGGTAATTACCTTCAAGGCCATACGCGGTCAGGGCCCAGTGTACCTGAGGGATCACCTCCCTGCCTACGCCCCCAAAAGAGCCCTGCGCTCCACAGCTACCAACCAGCTAAGGGTCCCTGGCCCTAAAGAAGTTCGCCTGGTCTCAACCAGGGCCAAAGCATTCTCTGTTCTGCCCCCCACCTGGTGGAACGAGCTCCTGGAGGAGATCAGGGCCCTGACGGAGCTTAAACAGTTCCACAGGGCCTGCAAGGAAAAGCTCTTCCGCCAGGCATTTGGTTGAGACCAGACATAACCAACAGCAACCAAACGGCCCCTGCCCCCGCCCCCGCTCAGAACACCACCTGTATACTCTGGACCTGTTTGTATTGTTGCATTGTTTATTGGTTATACTATTATACTGTTATATGCTTACAATTATCAGTTATTATTATTGTACGGTTATTCAAATGTTTTATAGACTGTTCCATGTATTGTTATGTTATTATGTAAACCGCCCTGAGCCCCCGGAGAGGGCGGTATATAAATATAATAAATAAATAATAAATAAATAAATAAATAGAAACCATGATTTAAAAAGGATTACTCACCTGTTTGAGCAGTAATATCATCGGCCGCCTTTCGAGCTACCTGTGCTGATACTTGATTTAATCGATAAGCCTGTGGGAAGGGAGGGGTCAAACAGTAAAACCAAGTGAACACCCAGGGATTTCTAAATCTTATATAGTGAATTGTATTGTAAAGATTAATCTTTAACATTCAGGGGGATTCTACAGGTTAAAATAGAAGACATAAGAAACCCCTTCAAATATTACATAGAAACAGTTTGTTTAAAACTCAGGGTTAAAATGCAGATGCCCTTGTAAATGGGCAGTCAAGAGTGGATTTGTTCGAAGATTCTTGATTTTACTTCTGTGGGTTACTATAAGTAAAGGAGGACTGTGAGAATGTATCCTGCTGTAGTGCAGTGCAGAATACTTCTGCCCCTGTGCCCCACTATATTGGCCATGCAATCCTTTACTGCCTTTTCCAAAAAAATAATTGCAACAGAATAATAATCAGGGCAGAATAGACTACGCCAACTGAAACACTAACGCTCTCAAGCAATTGTAGATTTTAATCACATCAAAGTTCTTTTCTACGTGAGCCATCCTCTTGGAATACATTTTAGCGTAAATCTTGCTATAAAAGCAAAGGCCAAGACTCACTGACATACTTAACATATAGGCTCTGACAATCATATCAGAAAGGGATGGAACAGATTTCCACATTCCAAGCGAAAGTTAAAAACAAATCACAGGACACCACAAAGTCTTGCTATGAGGTAAATGTTGTCCCTTTGAATGAGGAAACAAAAACTATTTTCAATGAAAAATACATTTCATTTTGAAAATTTTATTTCCATGGCAAAAACTAAAAAGCAGATGAAAACTTAAAAAAAATGTTGTGATCTATTGTACTGCTTTGCACAGAAAACAATTAGTAAGGATAGGGGTCTAAATATTCTGTCTCATAACCACTGTTTGTAAAACTTTTCTCTCAGCAGGGCTGAAACGATTACAGCTACAACTACAATGTTCCTTATCTGCAAAACAAGGATAATTCCTGGTCATTTGCAAGGAAACTACACTATATCTGGGTACACTGACATTTTAAAAATATTTATACTGCTTTTAAAATAGATGGAAAAAACATGGAAAACATCAGACATTTAACCCAAATGTCAAGAGTAGGAGAGAAACAAAAGAGAGGGGCAAGGTTAAAGTGCCAAAAGAGAACAAATGTCAATACCACCATGAGTGGATTTCAGCACCATGCTGGACCTTAGTAGTTGGAGAAAATGAAACTCAATTCAAAGAGAGCCAGCGTGGTGTAGCGGTTAATGAGCAGTGGGCTCAATCTGGAGAACTGGGTTTGATTCCCCATTCATCTACATGCAGACAGCTGGGTGACCTGGGGCTAGTCACTGTTGTCTTAGAGCTGTTCTTGCAGAGCACTTCTCTCAAATCTCTTTCAGCTCCATCTACCTTACAGGGTATGTGTTGCGGAGAAAGGAAGGGAAAGGTATTTGAAGTCACTTCGGGACTCTTTAAAGGTAAAGGTATCCCCTGTGCAAGCACCGGGTCATGCCTGACCCTTGGGGTGACGCCCTCCAGCGTTTTCATGGCAGACTCAATACGGGGTGGTTTGCCAGTGCCTTCCCCAGTCATTACCGTTTACCCCCCAGCAAGCTGGGTACTCATTTTACTGACCTCAGGAGGATGGAAGGCTGAGTCAACCTTGAGCCGGCTGCTGGGACTGAACTCCCAGCCTCATGGGCAAAGCTTTCAGACTGCATGTCTGCTGCTTTACCACTCTGCACCACAAGAGGCTCTTGTGGGACTCCTTAGGATAGTGAAAAGCATCGTATAAAAAACCCAGCTCCTCTTCTCTTCTAAAAGAAAATTCAGAACTCTTACCAGATCTTCAAGGCCATAATCAGCTTGTGCTATTCTAGTGCTGCTAAAAGTGTTTGTCTCAATGATATCAGCACCAGACAACAAGTACTCCTACAAGAGAAAAAAAGCAGCTGAAGTCTCAGAGTTTTATTTATTTATTGACATTATTTATACTTAAACTCAAGGTAGATTACACAGAATGAGTGAAGACAATCAACAGATGGGATATCCAATAAACAATGCAATAGGATTAGGGTTGTAGTATACTCTCTCCATCCAAAACCACAATGCTAAAAAAGGGAACATGTGTTTGTCCTAGATCTTGAACTTTGCACATCAAGAACTTAGGCAGATTGTGAGTGGGTGGGCAGGAAGGGATGTGCCAGTGTTTGTCTCTTGTGGTCCTTCCTTGCATACCCTGGGAATTGCTAATTTCTGCTGTGGGATGATAGGTGAATTTCCTCCGGGCCAGGCTGGATTCTAGAGATTTTTGGAGGGGGTGGGGATCATTCGGGCATGAAACTGGGGTCACTGTGGTTGGGCAGGTAGTTGTGAGTTCCTGCATTGTGCAGGGGGGTTGGACTAGATGACCCTGGAAGTCCCTTCCAACCCTATGATTCTATTATATGATTCTATAATTCATGTTTTGAGGAACCTACTACAGACTAGGTAAGTGATGGCCAAACTGTGGCTCTCCACATGTCCTTGTTAATCTAAGTCCCATGGTATCCATAGTTATTTAACAAGAACTATCCAAATGTTTTCTTATTAAACAGGGGAAAACAGAGAAGTTAGCTACATTATCCCGGGTCATCCTTCCACACTTTCTTGAAGATCGGAACAACGTTTGCTCTCTTCCAGTCCTCCGGGACATCTCCAGTCCTTAAACAGGTCCCGAAGGGCTGATCCTGCTTAGGGCTGATCCTGCGTTGAGCAGGGGGTTGGACTAGATGGCCTGTATGGCCCCTTCCAACTCTATGATTCTATGAGTGGCTTTATTGGAATGATCTCAGAATGAATAAAAATTTGTCAGATTTTCCTGGAAAATGTAATAAATTAGATGATGTATGAATAAATAAAGAACATGAATGTCCTTATAAAATAAATAGTACAATAGGACATGTTTATTCATTTTTATTGATTTCAACTGCCTATGAGATAGGTATTTTCCTACCAGAAGAGCTGAAAAAAGAACAGAAGTGGACCAATGTGATATTTAGTGAGTTCTATGGCATAAAAATATTCTGCTGGAACAAAAATTTTGCCACGGCTCCCTGCTGCCGGATAGGTTTGAGCCTGTTTTCTACTGACTTGTAGAGCCCTAGGAGAGTACAACCAAGGTTTAGATCCGCTCAGACCGAGATCCCGGAAGTGGAGTCAAATGCATCGATTCCAACAACACAGAATTAGGAGCTCTCTCTGGGGCCAATTTGGATGAAGGCTTCAATGCTTTAAGAGCTTCCTCCCATAATGCTGCCTTAACTTTCAATGTCCTATCTCCTCTAGTTTTTGGGGTGAAACACTGGCAGGTCATATATATGGAATCACTATGCCCTTCACCCAGATACAACAGAAAATGTTTGTGTTCCGCAGTCTGGGTCAGGAGCATCAGGAGCATTTCTTGAAAAGGACTTTCTGAGCCATGAAAGATACTCAAAAGTCAGTGTATCTTCAACAATTCATACAAAGTTTCTCTCATCAATATCTGGAAGCTGTAAAACCATAACCTTCTCCTTCGATGACAAAAGAGGAACTGAGAGTAAATGGGGTACTGCTGCACAAGAGTATGTGGTCCCTGGGTGGGAACAAGCTTCCATATCCAGTGTACAGCATCTCCTAGAGGCTCTTCGCTGTAAAGACCTATCTGATGGCAGGCCTGCTCATGATCAGACCCCAGGTGGGACCATGAGAAGGTCAATTACTAAATTCAGTTAGTATTGCTTCCAAGAAAAACTCTTTGCAGAAATTTATCTGTGAATCATACATGAGTTGATGCATCACTTTACCATGGAAGATTTTAATCATATATGGTGTGTGCAAGCCCCCTTCCCCCACCCAAAAATTGATACCACGCTTTGGGCATTCTTGGTAACATGGGCCATATGAGCTCTCCGTACTAGCTGAGTGGAAAACTAAAGAATTTTAGTTTGGGGCAAGTTAACTGTTATTTGTTTCACACTTCTTTGTAAATAAATGTAGTATGGCAGTTCATGGATGGCCATTCCAATACAGTACTGACAACTGAATTCCCGAAAGTTCACCTGTACTCCCATCAGGACCCATGTGCAAATTGCAGTTTCAGATAAAGAAGCTAGTTCCTAAAGGCCCATGTGCTATCGGCTTCCTAATATTCATTTGTGGGAATGGTGACTCAGACAACAAAACAAAAAAATTCCAGTTAAATTAAGTATACAGTATACTTAAGAGGATTTGCATACAAGAGCATACAAGAGGATTTGCTTGCGGTGAAACACAGCTATTCAATGTCTTAAGAGTGTTACTTAAGAAAAGGATACATAGAATTATCCCCTGTATTATTCCCTGGTAACTCATGTACTGGTCTACTCTTGACTAGAACTGCCAACTACCTGAGAAGAAACTGTCTGTCCCTTTAACAGAGGTTTAATGGCATATTATTTTCCTCCACATCATGAAAAGCGTAAGTCTCTTTATATAGGACCTGTTGGCATCCCTACTCCTGAGACAAACTGTTAAATATATAACAGCTGATAAGTATCCAGATATTGAACAGGACTCTTTCACTCTCCAACAACTTTTAATTCTACTATTCATCACAAGAGATTAGAGGAAAGCTTTAAAAGTCATATCATTTGTAAATTCAGTTCACAACTTTTGCATTATTTGAACAGCATGAATGAGCAATTTACATATAAAAATAATTAAATTATAATTTAAAATTGCAATAGTAATCCTTCCTCCTTGGTACTGCACACTTCAACTCCTCAGAGAATTGAGAACCGATGGTTCCCCCCCCCCCCCAATAACTAAGGCTGAGCTTGCATTACCTTTTTTAACAAGAAATGTTACCAACAGTTGATTTCTTAAACGCTTATTCCCCTTCAGTAAACAACAGAACTTGTAAGTTCTATACAGCTACATATATATTTGAAAATTTAAACAGGTACTCTCCCCAGTGACAGACATTTATTGCAAACCACAGCATAACGATAATGGGACTTTTGATGTACCTTGTATGTTTCTAACTTTGGGGATTATAGAATGCTTTGAGCCATAAGGGAAAAGCAGGATACAAATATTTTAATCAATCAACAGATATACACATGAGCCTCAAATAGCTTATGTAAGCTCTAGTCTCACAGGAACGTACATATACAGAGACTGGTTTAAATGTAGTGCTCTACATGCACTGAGAAAGGGTGTGCACTGTATTTTGTGTTCATTTGTGCTCTGCAATGCACCTATGTCTGACCTAGGACTTTTAGCCTCTCTTTGTACTACTAACCCCCCCATACATACCCTTCCTGATGATTGTAGATTTGGATATATATCTGTCAATCTGTTAGACTTTAGGCACCACAGGACACTTTTTTTTTTTGCCCACAAGCAATTACCACAGCCACCCCTCTGGAACCAAGCAGAGGCTCATTCTAGCCCCCTCCCACACAGCCCTACAGTAAGGCAATCCGAGCAGTTACACAGGGCACTATTATAAGTACCAAATGATAAGGCCTGGAACTCTCAGTCCAAGCCCCACAGCTATCTCTAGCATTCTCTCTACATTCCTTCAGGCTCCTTCACTATTGGGACTGGATCTTTGGCAGAGATTTTTATTTTACAGAACTGGGAGCTGAATATGCTGAAAGGGGAGAGCATTTTTATTTATTTTTTTAGCCTCAGTATACTCTGGTATTGGGAGGCCCAGAGTGGAAGAAAAAAAATCTGTACATTGGCAGGCACTCTATTCTCATACTACAAAGTACAATATGATAGAGGTGTTGTCCTTCTCCCTTTGTTGTCCTTCTCTCCAAAGTACCAATTAACACTGCTTTTCTTTAATGTTATATGTAAAACAATCCCTCAACGTGCGCGCGCACACACATACACTGCAAGTGAATAGAATATAGACTGTTAAAAAGGGCACAATTATCATCATCATCTTTATTTTTATAACCTGCCCATCCTATGTGCCAAGCAGATAAAAATAGTAACACAATCATCAGTAAAGTTATAAAATCAAATATAAATACAATTAAACCATTCTACTTCTATAACCCCCAACTAATTCAGGTTTTAATGGGAGGTTCTGACCTTTAGAAGAAGTCCACTCTCAATTTATGGACAGAGGCCAGTGTTTTTTGCAGGCCTGTCAAGGCCCTGCCTAAAGGCCTGATAGTACACCTCTGTTTTGTAAGCCCTGTGGTACTGGTTAAGGACCCGCAGTGTTCTGACCTCCCTTAGCAGAGTGTTTAAGGCTGAAAAGGCTCTGACCCTGGTCTAGGCAAATTTCACCTCTTTCAGGCCAGGGTTCCTCAGCAGGTTTTGGTTTGATTATCTTAGTGACCCGGGGGGGGGGGGTTGCAGTTGAAAAGGCAGTCCCATAGATATGCTGGTCCCAGACCATTTAGCTCTTTGAAGGTTAATACCATAACTTTACACTTGATCCGGTCTCCAATTTGGAGCAAATGCAGCTGGGCAAGCAATTGTGTCATGTGCACCCTCCGCTCCAATGACCTTCCTCACTTTCCCAAAACTCCCACACAGATTAGTTCTTCCTTCTCAACCATTCTTCTATGATACTTTTAAAACTATCAATATATTTGTTCCCTCAAAAGCCTTAGAACAGTGGTCCCCAACCTTTTTATCACTGGGGACCGGTCAACGCTTGAACAATTTTACTGAGGCACGGGGGGGTTAGTCTTTTGCCAAGGGACATCGCCAACACCGCCTGAGTCCCTGCTCCACTTGCTTTCCCGCCAACGCCCCTGACTTCATGCCGCCTGTGGGTGGGAGCTTCCAGCAGCAGCTGCGCAGTGCCATGCCGAGGTGGAGCCCCAGCCATGGCGGCTGCTGGAGAGCACAAAGGTAAGCCAGCAGCAGAGTGGCAGGGCAGCCCCCGAGGCAGCAGCCAGGGAAAAGGACGAGGAGGAGCTGCGTCCCGGTATCGACTGATCCATGGATCGGTACCGGTCCCTGGACCAGGGGTTGAGGATCACTGTCTTAGAATATAGATCATTACTGTACCTTGTGAATTTTGCAGATGATATCAGATTGAGTTATACTCAACAGGTCATTGTTTCCTTTCAAGGGTTTGGGATGATCCTGAAATTCTTGACCTCGAAATGCCTCTTCTGTCAAGCTGTATTGCTGGATCATGGTCCCCATGCCTCCATCCAAAACCATAATGCGCTCTCGCAAAATTGATTCAATTTCATCCTTCAAACTTTTCTTGATATCTGTATTAAGGAAAAGTACATATTCAAAACAGTCAATCTCTCTTACATATAATCTACTCTCCTTCACAATCGTGTCCACTGGAGATCAGAAAACGAAGATGAAGGAACACATTCAGACCTTGCTGTAAAATGAAGTTCTCCACAGTATCATGAACTTGTTTGAACAGGAATATTAACATCAATCTGTTGAACATACTTCTGAACTGTGTCATCTTCTTCAGGTATAAAACTACTGAAGGTATAAAACTACAGAACAGCTACTCAGCTGCTCAAGTGGGAATATAAATATCACTAAATCAGGAGTCCACAAACTTTTGAAGCCTGAAGGTTTCTTTGGAATCCTGACAGAGGGAGACAGGCACAATCACAAAATGGTTGCCACTATAAGTGAAGCTAAACACAAAAATGTCAGTGAATGAGGTTATGCATACTGCTAATAGTAACTGGACAAAGTTCCAGTTTAGAAATTTGGATAGGTTCAATATGCCAATAAGGTCTGTTACAGTGTGTAGTGGTTAGGAGCAGTGGACTCTAACCTGGAAAACCAGGTTTGATTCCCCATTCCTCCATATGCAGCCAGTCACAATTACCTTAGGACTGTTGTCAGAGAGCAGTTCTGTTAGAGCTCTCCACCCACCTCCTCACAGGGTGCCTGTTGTGGCGAGAGGAAGGGGAAGATTTTGTAGGCCACTCTGGGACTCCTTCAAGTAGTGAAAAGTGGGGTATAGAAACAAAAATCTTTCTCTCAGTGGGACCCTTAAGACCAATAAGCAGAAGCTCTGCTTAACAGGAGATCCTGCTTTAAAAATATTTGCTTGCTCATCGCCTTATCATCCGTCATGCAGTGAAGACCCTTTATTTATTTATTTAATTTATTTAGATTTATATACCACCCTCCCCGAAGGCTCAGTTATGATGTTATGTTGTGTTATGATGGGAGCTGCTGCCATCTTCAGTGGCTAATCAGCAGCCCTGTTAGGCAAAGTCCCCACCTTCCACTTTCTAAAAGCACTTGGTAGGCACCAGGAAGGGTGTTGGCAGGTGCCATGGTGCCCATGAGCAACACATTACAGACCCCTGCACCAAATGGTTAAGGGCAAATAGAAATAAATCCCAATTCCAGCTGCAAGGCACTCCCTACCCTCCAGTCACTTTTCTTGTGTTTTCCCAGAAAACCAGTGCATTCCTAAAGCATTAGGTTAACACAGCGCTACAAAAACCAGATGATCAAAATTTGAATCCAAGCCCTCTCCTCCCTGGCCACACCTTTTTGATTCTATACCATATTACCTAATGCTGGGAGCGATTGAGGGCAAAAGAAGAAGGGGATGACAGAGAACGAGGTGGCTGGATGGAGTCACTGAAGCAGTTGGCGTGAGCTTAAATGGACTCCGGGAATGGTACAGGACAGGAAGGCCTGGAGGATCATTGTCCATGGGATCGTGATAGGCCGGACACGACTTCGCACCTAACAACAACCATATTATCCCTATTAGCTTCACCAACACATAATTTGTGCCTTGTCTTCCATTCTTTTAAACATCAATCTAATTTTATCTATCCCTACTGAATTAAATAACTACGCTAAAGGCAGTTCATGGATGGCCGTTTCAGTACAGTATAGCTTTATTGTCTACTAGCAAGAAAGCCCATTGCAACCAGGAATGCAATGGGCGCTAGGACCCAGGGGACACCAGGAGGTGCTTTTTTTTTCTGCTGCGTGGAGCTGTGAAAGGCTCCTACAGGGTTTTTTTTCTTCTGCTGCTGTGAAAGGCTCCTGCAGGGTTTTTTTTTTCTGCTAGCTCTCGTGGGCGTGCCGGCTTGGAGCTCCTACAGGGGTTTTTTTTCCTGCTGCTTGGAGCTGGGAAAGGCTCCTTCAGGGTTTTGTTTTCTGCTGCTTGGATCTGCTAAAGGCTCCTACAGGGTTTTTTTTTCTGCTGCTTGGATCTGCAAAAGGCTCCTACAGGGTTTTTTTTTCTGCTGCTTGGATCTGCAAAAGGCTCCTTCAGGGTTTTGTTTTCTGCTGCTTGGATCTGCAAAAGGCTCCTTCAGGGTTTTGTTTTCTGCTGCTTGGATCTGCTAAAGGCTCCTACAGGGTTTTTTTTTCTGCTGCTTGGATCTGCAAAAGGCTCCTACAGGGTTTTTTTTTCTGCTGCTTGGATCTGCAAAAGGCTCCTTCAGGGTTTTGTTTTCTGCTGCTTGGATCTGCAAAAGGCTCCTTCAGGGTTTTGTTTTCTGCTGCTTGGATCTGCGAAAGGCTCCTACAGGGTTTTTTCTTCTGCTGCTGTGAAAGGCTCCTGCAGGGTTTTTTTTTTCTGCTAGCTCTCGTGGGCGTGCCGGCTTGGAGCTCCTACAGGGGTTTTTTTTCCTGCTGCTTGGAGCTGGGAAAGGCTCCTTCAGGGTTTTGTTTTCTGCTGCTTGGATCTGCAAAAGGCTCCTTCAGGGTTTTGTTTTCTGCTGCTTGGATCTGCAAAAGGCTCCTACAGGGTTTTGTTTTCTGCTGCTTGGATCTGCGAAAGGCTCCTACAGGGTTTTTTTTTCTGCTGCTTGGAGCTGGGAAAGGCTCCTACAGGGTTTTTTTTTCTGCTGCTTGGAGCTGTGAAAGGCTCCTGCAGGGTTTTTTTTTTCTGCTAGCTCTCGTGGGCGTGCCGGCTTGGAGCTCCTACAGGGGTTTTTTTTCCTGCTGCTTGGAGCTGTGAAAGGCTCCTACAGGGTTAATTTTTTTCTGCTGCCTCTCGTCGGCGCGGCGGCTTGGAGCTCCTACAGGGGTTTTTTTTTCTGCTGGTTGGATCTGCGAAAGGCTCCTACAGGGTTTTTTTTTTTCTGCTGCCTCTCGTCGGCGCGGCGGCTTGGAGCTCCTACAGGGGTTTTTTTTTCTGCTGCCTCTCGTCGGCGCGGCGGCTTGGAGCTCCTACAGGGGTTTTTTTTTCTGCTGCCTCTCGTCGCGCTAGCGGCGAAAGGCTCCTCCGGGGGTGTTTTTTTTTTTCTGCAGCTTCTCGGCGGCTGGAGTCTTGTGTTGTGTTTGCGGCGGGGGCTTCCTTGGGGCCGGCCTGACGCGGTGAGAGACGCTTCGCGCCTCTCACCACGTCAGGCCGGGAGCAACTGCGAGCCGCGCTGAGCGCGGCTCGCAGTTGCTGGGGCTGGGAATCGGAGGGACCAATCGGCAGGCGCTTCGCGCCTGCCAATTGGTCCCTCCGATTGTCTGTTGTGAGGAAGGGTCCAATCCGGACCCTTCCTCATCCCGGACACATCCCGCCCCAGAACCCCTTACTGTTTTATTTAGTCCGTGGCGCCCGCGGCGCCACGGGCGGTGTACAGATGGCGCCCGCGGCGCCACGGGCGGTGTACAGATTAGCTCTTTGGGGGGGAAGGAGTTGGTCTAAAAGTGTAACTGCAAACAGCACTGCATCCACACATTATACAAAATGTAACTCAACAGATGCGAAGCAGGAGAAAAGAAATTGTGCTCCAAGAGCAGAGGGTGAGGCAGACAACAGACGGGAGATACACGCGATTCCCTACAGGCCAAAACATGATCAAGAAACACCAGATTATAGCGAGTCTTTGGCCTGATCGCAAAACGTTAGCTGCATTCTTAAATGATTATGTGCACATGTCACGTCATCTTCCCCGCCCCGCCCCTTTGTGAGCCTTGATGCGCAAAACATCCATTAATGCCAGTTTTTGTTTCCCAGATTAGATTTTTACAAATCTAGCGTGGCGCGATTGGCGTGGTCTGCAGGGTCTTCTCACTTAGCGACTGGGCAACCTAAAACAAGAGACCACGAGGAGCGGGGGGGGGAGGTAGGAAGATTCAGGCGCCGAACCAGCGGGGCGGGCTTGCCCTGCCCCTCTGCGAGTCTTTGCGGTTTCCTAATTCGGTCCCTCGAAATAGTAGTCTGTATTGCATCATCATTTAATACTCCGGAGGGGGGGGGTGGATATAGATGAGAAATGGCTAAAGGTAAAATCAGGGGAGGAAGGAGACCGAAGTCTGATGAATCGCCGACTGCTAGTTATGCTAATCTCTAGAAAGACCTGTCAAACACTAGGCGAACTATTTTCCACTTGGCCTTCAAAATAGGTGAATTAGCCTTTAAAAAAAAACCCGGGGGGGGGAGGAAACAAATCTGAAATCTTTTGTCTGCGTTGAATCTGTAAGCCGCTGTCCGCACGTTCTCCAACTCCTGCAGTGAACACCCTCCCACTACTCTCCCCGAAAAGGAACGGGAAAGCGCTTAATGTCTCCGGGCACAAATCCTGCAACTGTCCTCTCAGGGCACGGCGTGCGCGCGGCCCAGCCACACCCTGTCCGCCAGAGCCCAGCATGCCGGGACCTCGCGACCAACTCCACGTGGACACGCACCATTCGCCTGCTGGCGCTGCTCGGCCCCTTCGTGGCGCGTGGGCGACATCCCGGTCTCCTCTCTCGAGTGCCTAAAATGCACCGCCTACACAAGACCAGGACGGCGCCTGCGCGTCTCTCTCACGCGCAGACTCAGAGGAAGCGGCCTATCTCCCCCAATTCCTAAACTGCTCCAGGTATTTTACCGACCCGAGCGCGCCCCCCCCCCCCGGACCTGGGAGCGCTGATGAGTGCTGCCCCCGCCCCCGCGAGCCTCCGGGGCAAGGGCGGAGGAGAATATTAAAGAGGAGCCACGCCCTGGTAGGGATCAGGGTTTGCTGCTCAGACCCGGCGGCGGAGGCACGTGACCTTTCCCCCGCGACCCTTCCCGGCTGCAAGACAGGCTGTCCTAACCAGCCCGAAATCTCACCGGGCTTCTGTGCTGGAGCCAGTCCGCCCCTCGCCTCAGGCCCGCGGTAGCCGGGTTGGTCTGAAGCAGCAGAACAAAGTTGGAGACCTGGGGCATCTTTCAGACCAAGAGTGTTTTTGGTCAAGGTATAAGCTTTTGTGTACATGCACACTTCGTCGCACACGATGAAATAGATTTACCAATCCTTACGCCTAGGTAGAAGGTGGGCAGTAAATTAGCACACAGCATAATGAAAATGTTGAACAGAGTCAGGGACCAAACAGGAATAGCAAGCTTCGCATATAAGGTTACCGTTTGTTTGGGTTCAAGAGGAGGAGGATACAGTGAAGGAGAGAAGTCTTGCCAGAATTGGAGAGGAAGGGAAGAGCCATTCTTCATGGTGGAATGCTGAGAGTAATTAATTGAGACTCTGCCCTTATGCTCCCTCTGGCTTCTCAAGCAGGGCGGCCTCTTTATGGCATCTTTGAAGGGTGTGTGTGTGATTGGATGAGTAGATTTACATACCATCTACCATAAATTGCATTACATCTACTATTCATTATGTTACAATTCAATCTACAATCCTAGTCTTCTATTATTCCATCCATCCAAATAAGAAATAAAATATATAGGACATATGGACTTTCTGGGAGATTGTTAAGAATGCAGATGCAGGTGAATAAAGTTTCCTTATGTAGTGAGATAAGAAACCTATCAGTCCTGGGGATTCTATCATTTTGAGCGTGGTAATAACTTGCAACTCAGCAATGTCTGTTTTTGAAGTTTTGTAATAAAACAGTAACACAAGTATAATAAGTCTGTTTTACCTAGCTTTGTCTTTCTCAGGTGCATTAAAGCAGGGGTGTCCAAATTGTGGCTCTCCAGATGTCCATAGACTACATGCTGGCAGGAGCTCATGGTAATTGTAGTCAATGAACATCTGGAGAGCCACAGTTTGGTCACCCCTGCACTAAAGGCCGTGAAGCTATTCAAGGGCTGGTTTGTAGGTAGGCTAACAGGACGAATTATCCTTTTATGTTGGCTTTCCGTTGCTGGATCAACAGGTTTGAATCACAGTCAGTCAACTAATGATACAGAAAATATTTCTTTAGAAGTATGTTAAATGTTGCGTGGATAAATGTTTCAGGGACTACAAGCCAAAAGGCCTTAATTTATGCCAAGTCTTCACCAAGGAGAATTTGGTTTCATAGCTGTCTTTCCTGAAATATAAAGCAGAAACAACAGGGACTTTTCAGACATGTCCCTTTAAAATATAAGAGTCCTGAAGAGTCAGACCAGTGGTTCATCAACATGATTTTGCACACAGTGGCCAAGTTATTTTGGAGGGCTAACAACAGGATATTCAGAGGTCAACTGCCGCAGTCTGTCAAATTTCCCTTTAGTCGGCATTGCTTTTGTTGTTGATATTGTTAGGTGCGAAGTCCTGTCCGACCCATCGCGACCCCAGGGGCAATGATCTTCCAGGCGTTCCTGTCCTCTACCATTCCCCGGAGTCCATTTAAATAGACTCCGGCATTGCTAGTAGCCCAATAGACTTGTTCTCCATGAAAACTGAGTCTCTGCATTGCCTTAGTTGTGTGAAAGCCACAGTACTATGACATTACTACTAGGCGCCAAGCCTATTGCATTCAGGAATATCACAGGTGCCCCCTCCCAGGACCTGGAAAGGCTGCAGGCAGCTATGGAAATCACCTGCAGGAATTTTCAGCTTCCAAGCATCAGAGGGAAGTGGAAGGAGGAATGGGTGGTCAGGAGGGGGGGACGGAAGGTGATTGGCTGGCCACTGGACAGACAGGCAAGCCGGCTGGAGGAGGAGGCATTCAGGGGCAGGACAGCTGCCATGAGACATGCTCCTCCTCCAAGGCCTTACCAGAAATATATAGTGGAACAGAAGTGGGACCAACCCAGCATGCTGTTCCTTTTCCCTGTGCAAGTCCCAGGAGCCTTGCTGATTTAGTTTAATTCACACATGAGAAGGAGCTGCTCTTTATGTTCAACCTGGGACTTAACCTCTTATCCAGAAAGAAATAATGTGGTTTTGCTACTTGTGTTGCCATGGTAATGTGAAAGCTCACTCACCTGGAGCAGGAAGAGAGCTTCAGTTGCTCTGCACCTTTGCTGTTAGATATTCAGCACTGTGAGCAATGATGGGCAAAAATTCAACCCTGTTACTGCCTGATATTTGAGGTTAACAACAAGAGTGAATATATACTGTTTGTATTCCTACAAGTTCCTTGAAAGTTACCTGTACTGGAAGACACATTGTTGAGGAAAGTGGGCTAAGGTTATCTGGGAGGTGTCATGGAAATTTCCTAAATTATTAAATACAGATGAGACCCAGCCTGATGATTATTATCTTATGTTACCCTTCTTACAATTAACTAGAATTATGGTATGTTATTAATCTATTGTCTTGTCCTGTGTGAATACCATAAAGTGCCTGCTATATCCCAGGCTTTCCTCTACAATAAATGAAATAGCTTTTCTTGTGGGCTGTAACCAAATACATTGCAAATGGATAAATGAGTGCTTGGTTTTTAGCAACTCAATTCCCTGGTTTCTCTTTTTTTTTGTGAACTGTGATGGTGCTGGTTAGTTTGTCATGCAGGTGATTTACTTTACTGAGGTCCCTGGAAGGACCTCTCTTATTGTCATTTAGGTTTTTGGGCCAAAATTTTGGAATTTACCCAGACTTTTAATTGAAGTCATATCCCATCATTTTCTAGTTGAGTGTTACATACCTTGCTTAACATTGTCAATCTGATTTGCACTGTCTGTCCACTTTTTGATTGATGATGGGTTGCTTCTTAATGTAGTTTTATAGGGATCTCATCCAGATTGACTGGTTTTTAATGTTTTATGCTTTTGTTTGTTTTTCACACTGTTAGCTGCCTCAAACAAGTCTTTGGATAAATCTCCTAAATAAATATTTCTTGGTGTACTATTAAAAGTGGGCAAATATTCAGAAACACATTAGAAATTAATCTTAAATTATTATCTTGCATAACCAAGAATATATTTAAAAATATACATTGCTACATTTCAGAATGTGTAGCAATGTTGTTTGTGACAATTGCCTTTGCAAAAGTGATCAAAGAAACATGTAAATCAGAAACAATGGGCTTCAGATCTCAGAATAACATTTGTTCTGGGTAAATTTAAGCATCTGTTTAAAAGCTATTAGGTGAGACAATCAAGCATTTTTTCCCCTTCAGGAATTAATCTTGCTCAGAAGTTTCCAGTAGGAATGATGTAAATTAAATATGTATTAATTATTGTAATAATGCCATGTTCTCATATCAATAAGTAACTTTTTACCATGTACTTGCAAATTCTCAGCTTTGATAACACAGAAAAGAATAAATAATATTTTGAGAAGCTGACCTAAATTTGAAGAATGAAATGTGAAGAAAATTTCCCTAAACTATATTGATTACTGACAGCCAAAAATTGTGCAGGTACTAGCTATATGTGTCTAAATGGAAAGAACATACAGAATACTGGAGAAGCTATATGGAGGTTCTTGTTCAATAAATATTATTGACTCACACCATATGCATTTCAGCCCCATTGGCTTTCCTGAGTGGTCAAAAGATATTACAGAATCGCTCCTAGCATTACAATGCAAGAATAATTTCTTATCCATTGACCAAGACCTTAGAATGGAAAACCTATGCCAAATACATATATTTAAGTTACTGATTATTGTGTGTGAACAAAGTCAAATATATTAATCAGAGGCCTCATTCTTGATAGTTTGCTGCCATGGTCAGGTACATTTCCCTATTGTGTACCCAAATGTTTTAAAATATATACTTATATAAAAATTAAAGCACTGATAAGCTGTCTTACGCCAAATCAGTCCATCAAGATCAATAGTGTCTATTCAGACTGGCTGCAGCTCTCCAGGGTCACAGGCAGAGATCATTCCTGTCACCTACTTCCCAGTTCTTTCTTTAACTGGCGGCACCAGGAATTGTACCTGGAACTTCCTGCATGCAAATCAGATGCTCTTCCACCGAGCCCACAGCCCCACAGTGGCAGCATATGTAGTGAGAGAACAGCTACGGCAAATATCTTGAAAGCTCTCTTGGTGGGGCTGAGGACAGAAGCGAACTTGAGTAGAACATCAAAAATTGAGACCAGTGGCACCTTTAAGACTAACTAAGATTTATTCAAGGCGTGAGCTTTCGAGTGCAAACCCTCTTCCTCAGACAAAATGGAACAAGAATAATGAGAATGCAGATATATAGAAAAGGATAAATTAGTGGAAAATTAGTAAACTCTGTCATAGTATCCAAATTATGCCATATAATTCTTTGCTAAAACAGCTAATCAGTCCTTTTGAGTTGTTGTAATTTATATCCCTGTTCTCTTTCTTATGGCTTGGGGAGGGACCGTGTGCAGAAAACATATTAGTAAAGGTGGTCTGGAGTAATATAGTCTGGAGTAATATGAGTCTCAAGGAAGTGAGATCATATGTGTAAGGTGACTTGCTTTAGAGCACAGGAGGAAATTGCTTCAGTGTTAACACAGGCCTAGCATACAGCTTTCTGGTAGCCAGGAATGTGAAGGCAGGGAAGGAACTGTCCAACATGTAACAATTGATCTTGACTCTGCTCAGAAATTGGCTGTGTGGTTGAAATGAGGATTTATTTTTGTCTTTGAAATTGGGGGGGGGGGGGTGAGATTGATTTCTGTAGAATTAGCAGTTTCAAGGCAGATGAAAACTGGCAGGTGGACCCTTTTCCATTCATGATCTCCCCTTCCACCCTTTCATTTTTTTCTATCAACTTCAGAAACTGTAAGTATGGCCAGCTGTGAGAAAAGGGCCTGGGGAGGAGAAATTGCAAGAGCAAATTAGCAGGCAGCAGAAGGACCTAGCAGTTTCCTCCCTTTTACAGAGTTGCCCCTTCAAATTTCATCCCCATGTTCCCACATTAACCTTAATTAGCAAAGGTGTTTGAGAATATGGTTGCCAGCAGCTTGACGAGAAACAAATCCTGCCCCCTCAATAGAGGCTTAGTTAAATGTTTGTTACCAGGTGAGGTCATTTAGCTTCCTGCCATGAAAATCGTCACCTGTTTATTTCTGCACACTAAGCTTCTGTTAAATAGGCAAGCCATTTTTTTTCTTCCAGGTTGTTAGCACCTCCATTAGGATAAACAGTTCTGCCATAAGTAGGTTTGTCCCCCAAAAACCTATGGGTCACAAAGCAAGGTGATGAGAGCATCATATAGTGAGGAATAGCACAGCACTAAATCTGAAACCGTAGCACCCGAAGCAGATCTACACCCTTCATCAAAGTCAATGTGTATAGAAAGGTGTAACTCTTTAGGGCCACACTGCAAATCTTATTTGCCTTGCAGTCGTCTTCATAGATTAGAAATTGCTTGTCAAAGACCATCTTTCATTGGTGCTGACAGCCTTCCTCGGTTTTATATAGGTAACTGAGGATGCTGGATGGTAAGGAAAAAGTCAAGTTGACAGTACTTTTTTCCTGGGGGGTTTATTTTATAAGCAAACAAAGGATAACACAAAATTCAGCCTTATATAGCTCACTGTAAAAGTGCCTGTTATAAAATTGCAGAATTGTCTTGTTATTAGCGTTCTCAAGTGTTCATGTTTATGTGCAGTCATGCAGTTCAGGCCTGTAGAGCTTAGATGTAATGATTTCACACATACAAAATAGGTCACACCCGGAACAAGGCAGTCATATGTGATAAACTTTTCACACAGGACTCTGGGAGTTGTAGTAACCTACCTTGTTGCTACAGGATGCCATCGATTAAAAAGATGAGTTCAGTCCATCCGGCAGTTATTTGGATTGGCTCAGATTAAGGGTCAGTATACAGTTAATGAGTGACCCTATGTGGAGGGTATTGTTGGCTTGTCAACTCGGCTGTGCTGTCATGGAAGCACATGGCATTGCCTGTTGCTATCAGCTGAAGCCTCTCTTTCCCCCACAAAGGTTTGATTCTTCTGAAGCTGAGGTAAAGGGGGAGAATTTTCCACTGGATAGATAATGGTTAGAAACGAATTGGTTGCTGGTGGAGATAGTTGATTCAGTGTGACACACAAAGACTGGGAGCAGAGCTTGCTGCTGTTAAGTATAAATCACAACCCTAAATACTGGGTAATTATGGAATAATTCACATTGTTATTTATTGTGCATCCAATGCCCCATAGAAGATAATGTAAATATACCATGGCTTAACTAAGTCCTTCTGATGTCAACACATTTGTGTTAGGTGTGGGTGAACCAGACATGCTGTGTTTTGAGCTGAATGAAAACAGTTGATCATTTCAGGTGCCTTCCAGCTTCTATTGTGGCTTTGATTTAAAACCCCATTCATGTTACAGTGAACCCTTGTTAAACTTGCATGTATCTGCATACAGCAGTTTAAAAGGAAGAGCCAACTTGTGTTCAGCGTACAAATGGAACTGGGATCAGTAGCAGGATAAATATGGGGTTCAATCATATGTTCAGCTGTGCATGCACTGAATGCAAGATGAAAATTAGCCAGATGTATGGAAAATAATTTATACTCTGTAGATGGATTGTACATGCGTCTACTGTAACTTGTGAACCAGGCTAGCATGTATGACAGATGCTAAATTATCAAGTGACAAATTACAGGGTTGAACTTCTTGTTATTGTTGCTGTCAAATCACAGCTGACTTGTGGCAACCCCATAGAGTTGTCAAAGTAAGAGATGTCCAGAGGTGGTTTGCTATTGCCTGATTAGCTTCTGAGAGCAAGCTAGCTTGTGCTATCCAGATCAGAGTATGACCAAACTACCAATGCTAAATTTATCCTGTTCTTGTGGAAAGGAAAGCCATGAAAAGAAACACAAGGTGCCTCATAAAGACTCTTTACGCACTGGAAACTTCACTGCAACAGCTCCCATGCAGGAGCACAAATTGGGGGCGGATGAAGTGCACCAGGCCAAATGCTCCCCTGTGTGGATGCAGGAAGAGGTGGGGCAACCTGCCACAACTAAAACTCCAGCCTGCAGCCCAGTATGAACCTCCAGTGCGTAAATGGTCAAAGCAAGACAACTAAATTGAGAGCAGAATGAAGAACACATACCGACTATTAAATTTTGAAGATACATTGAATTAATCTCAACTATGTAGCTCATTCACTATTAAATTTTGAAAAGCAGACTTTATTTAGTAGGTACATTTTAATAGTACTCAGTTGTACAGCTTTTTGTGATTTGTGAATATTTCCATTTGCATGCATTGCATTTTCCCCCCTGTGACTGCTAGGCTTCAAGTAAAAAAAAATATTGCTTTACTTTTCTACACTCTGTTGAAATGAAAAAAAGTTTACAATAAGCTACCAGACAAACTGCACTGCTTAAACAACAAACTATTGCCATGACACACAGCATTAATCAATACCAGATACAGCAGGTACATGGTAGAGAACAAAACACAAGAGTTTCCTATATTTGTTAATATTGTGCCCTTTCAGCTGCCAAGTTAAAAGTCAGGTATTGCTTTCCAGGGTAAGGTTTTCACTTCCTATCAGAAGTCTTTATGCCAAAACAAAGTCTGAAGATTCAAAATACTGTTTCACATTTTTAAAAGAAGGGGGATATTTGTTGTTTTGTTTTAGCTACGTTTTTGGTTTGTTACATTTCCTAGCCTCTTCCATATATGCACCTCCACCTGCAGAAGCATTACCAAATTTTATATCCTTAGATAAAAGCATTACCTTGGCATGAAAGCAAAAAGCAGAGAGTTGGAGGGAGACTGCAAAAGACTCTCATACTGCATGAAGAATTAATGAGCAAAACATGTAAAGAATAATACAAATGCAGACAGTTTGATTTCAGAGGGTTTCAATATATTGCTTTTCCTGAGGCTTCCTAACTCAACACTGACAGAATTTTTTCCTGTGTTGCTTTTCCTTTAAAATACAATTGTGTACTTCATTTGGGAAACCATATAATGCTGACAGAGTAAATACAGACAATATCAATGCTGCACACTTTATATGGTACAATTTTGTAACGAATGTACCTGCTAAATTTGAGAAACTTACTTTGAAGTCAGCTTGCCAAAGAAGCAACAAGCTGGAAAGTAACGTTTTTATGTCTAGTGAATGAGGTGGCCATGGCCAGTTACAGGTCACTCTCGCCATACAATGCTGATGAAAATGAGGTATAATCCAGAGCCCCAGGAACAGAACCTGGACCTTTGTACGCTGGCATCCGTTTGATACAGTACTGAGCTTGCTCAGGTGGCAGCTCTCGAAGCAACTCGTCAGCAAGAATATAAGCCTGCAAGATTTTAAAATAAGAAGTTTAGTTTTCCATGCAAGTGCTCAAAATCAGAAGAAAAATGCTGCAGTGTTTTTTAGGGCATACCATATGGAGGCAATATAGGAATGAGCAAAAAAGCCTAGGGGGTATTTGTTGTGCCATACGTCACCTAATACAGTGAGCTGGTACCTTTCCCTACCAGATTTATTAAGAGATGCTTAATTTCTTTTCAGGGCTCTGAAAATCAGTAACTAATTCTTCACATGCCACATGATGAAGGTTTTCACATTACTGTTCTAAACTGGCTGTTACTCATTGTTAGAGATTGCAGTTTCATACAGTGAATTTCCTTCCATTAGTGAGTCATCTCTGAACCACTATGGTCATTTCAAACAGTGCCGCTTCCCCCCCACACCTTTTATTGCCGTGGGATTTTCCCTAGGGGGAAGCTGTAAAACAGCCAAACTTCCAGCATATGGAAGATTCCATCATCTAGAAACAAAGACACCAACCTTATCTGAAGCGAGGATCCTGAAAGAAGCAATCACTTGTTCAGCAGTATCAGTGTCTGCAGTCTCTCTGGTCATAAAGTCAATAAAAGCCTGGAAGGAGATGGTTCCTTGGCCATTGGGATCAACCAGGGCCATGGTTCGGGCAAACTCTGCTTCACCCTAGGATACAATTCAGAATCAGTGGTGAAGGTACTGATATAAGACAATTTAGCAATTCAGATCAGTAAACATACTTTTAATTAGTAAACTTTTAAATAGTAAACATACTTTTAATTTTAAAAAAAACATAAGATAAACTAAGTGCCAGTTATGCTATGTACTGTTTATGTTTAAATAGGTAAAAAATTTCATAGCTATTGACCACAAGCCAGGAAACAGCTAAATAGCAGTGTTTAAGTCTGCTGAAGTGAAGCACTGTTTTGAATAATTGGTTTTTATGCCCTGCTTTTCACTTCCCAAAGCAGTCTCAAAGCGGCTTACAATCGCCTTCCCTTCCTCTCCCCACAACAGACTCCTTGTGAAGTACATTAGGTTGAGAGAGCTCTGAGAGAACTTTGACTGGCCCAAGGTCACCCAACTGGCTGCATGTGGAGGAGTGGGGAATCAAACCCAGCTCTCCAGATTAGAGACCGCTGCTCTGTACCACTACAGCCAGCTGGCTCTCACTGTAGGTCTGAAATGTGTTATAGAAACCATAGCTAAATGCAAGAAATCATCATCCTTTTTCATGGGCATTTTAAATTCTACTGTAGCATTCATCCTGTAAAGGAAATATTGGAGGTGCTAGTAGGGCACCTATAATATAACTTACTGTATTGGTAACATGTAAGACTACATTATTGTATGATAAATTTCATACCAAATCATAACCCATTGAAATTAAACAAGCTCTGAAATCATCGTGGTCCATAAGTCCATTCTTCTTCTGTTGGTGTGACGGAGTATATGGAACACCACACCAAGATATGAGGTATCAGAAGCAAGCAGAAGGCCATCATCATCATCAAGCAGAAGATTTTCATTCAAGGACAAGTCCACGAGATGCATCAATTTTCAAAGGACAAAGAACAGATACAAACAAACATATCACCCATAGTAATGGGTGAATGGAGACAATTAAAGAGCCAAAGAACAGACACGGAGAAGGGGAAAAGAAAAAAATTAACATCCTTGAATTACTCATTGTCACTTACTTCAAGGTCATTTTGTTGTGAAGATGCAATTACAGTATTTGCTGGCGTATAAGACTACTTTTCCCCCCTGAAAAACATGCCTCCAAGTGGGGGGGTCGTCCTATACGCCGGGTGCACTTCAGTTGGGATAGTCATAGCTGCCCATAGTGGCCTCCCGATGCCCACCCACCTCATTCTACATCCAGTATCACGCAGTATCCAGCGTGGCCGCTGCGGATCAGCCTTTTCAGCATGACCGGCCCGTTCTGCTCAGTGGGAAGCAGCGGCGCTCTGGCCCGCCCCTTGTCTACGCAGAGCTCACACATGCGCACTTGCGCACTAGTGCCTGTCACAGGGAGATGCAGGGGCGGGCCAGAGGCACTGCGGTTGCGCTGCAGCCGTACAATGGTGACAATGACAGGTACTGTAATAACAAACTCTATATTTTGAGTGGAAATGTTATACGCCCAGTCGTCTTATACGCCGGCAAATACGGTACTTCCTTAGTTAGTGAGCTTTGGAACTTTATTGAAAAAGTTACCCTACTAGGCAATGCCTATTACATTACTAATGATAAATATCCTCCAAATTAATGCAATCATTCAAAAGAATAAGGAGAGAGGTCAAGGTGGGTAGTCATGTTCGTACGTCATGGTAGTGGAAAAGAACTAGAGTCCAGAAGCACCTTAAACACTAATAAAATTTGTGGCAGGGCCAGATCCTGAAGATGAAACTCAAATACTTTGGCCACCTCATGAGAAGGAAGGACACCCTGGAGAAGAGCCTAATGCTGGGAGCGATCGAGGGCAAAAGAAGAAGGGGACAACAGAGAATGAGGTGGCTGGATGGAGTCACTGAAGCAGTCGGTGTGAGCTTAAATGGACTCCGGGGAATGGTAGAGGACAGAAAGGCCTGGAGGATCATTGTCCGTGGGGTTGCGATGGGTCGGACACGACTTCGCACCTAACAACAAAATTTTTGTATGTCACTTCTCACCTAGAGAAACTCATACCCTACCCAAATTTTGAGTCTTTAAAGTGCTATTAAAATAAAACAGATTAAACCTACTCAAATACTTTCTCAGTGGAAATTATTTCTTTCTGTACTCTGTGGTAGGTAGGAAGGAAGGCTATCAAACCATCCATTATACATAGGGATAAGTCATTAAAACACTGGCACATGTAGAGCTAAAAAAAGGGATCAACAAATTATCTGGGAAACCTTAATACCCAAGTCTTCAGAAGTTGTTTAATATTGTCTAAATAGTAGCAGGAATATTATCAACAAGAAGAGAATACCAAAGAGTTAACAGTAACAGAAAGACTTAAATAAGTAAAAGGAGATACAAATCAGAAAAACAAAAAGGAGGGAACACAGCATTCAAAAAGATTAAAGATAAAGAGGAGTTAATAAATAGAATGACTGAAATGAAAGAAAAATTTAATAGACAATGAATATACCAATGAAATCTCTGAAATGGTTGAGCATGGTAACTGACCCTTACCTGGTGGAATGAGCTCCTGGAGGGACCTGCAAGAGCTGACACAGTTCCACAGGGCCTCCAATATGGAGCTCTTCCACCAGACATTCAATTGGCCAGGGCAAGGAAGGAAGATCTTTGGGTCCTCCTCCCTGACACTTTTATACATCTTTTAGCCATCTACCTCAAGCCACGGGATCAGGTGGGAGGAGGGTTCGTTGAGTTGGGTATGAAATTTTTGCTGGGGGGTAATGGTTATAAAATTGTTCCACCTTTTATTGTAATTAATGTATTTTTATCGTAACTTATTTTACAGTTTGTCTGTAAACCACCGCAAGCCAGATAGTCTGGGAGTGGTGACTGAATAAAACGAATAAATAAATAAAATTAAATAAACTACTAGTATTGGTATAGCAAGCCTGTTTTTTTTTTTTATCTCTATGACCTGACATTGGTCTGTCACCCTAATTCAAGCCTCAAGCAGCTATAAACTGTGACCTGTCAGGTGGCTTGATAAATTCTCCCATGTCTGTTGTCTTACGGTAGGTAGCCAAGTAAGATATTTATTGATCCAGTTCCACCTCCCCATGTGTAATCATCTATGGTGATGGGCAGTGTTCTGCCTGGTGCATCACAAGGATACAGAGCTACATCTGCTGGAGCCATGGGGTTAAGCAGAGCTCATGTTTGGGCAGAAGATGCTGGCCACCTGGATTCAGCTATGAAATTCATAGGGAAAAAGACACTGAAGGGATGGAATGGAGGCCTAAAATTCCCTATAGGTTTATCTGTCTACAAACCACAATTGCATTTTAAACAGTGCACAATGTTGAATGCTTAAATTTGTGTATTGTTTAAGCAGCAATTGTCTTTTTGTAGACAGATACTCTGTAGGCACGGTTAGAACATCCCATAACATGTACAGGGTAGGGGAGCACAGCAGACTGAGAGGTGGTTGGGACTCCGGACCACCATCCCTAGGCAAAGAACTTCACCAATACTCTAAGAATCAATGCCTCTTTAGTCCATTTTTGCTCACAGATTGTGCCCTTCTGTACATGCCCCCTTGTCCCAAAGCTGAGCGGCAATTATCTTCATTATTCCTACCTTTTGGCATTCCCTAGCTCCTTGCCTCCTCTCCCCTCCACCACAATTTCTTTAGGGCAGCTGTATGTAGGGTTGCCAGGCCCACTGGGATGGGGACATGGGGGATTTTCATGATGGTGTGACATCACTTCCAGTAAAACATAGGAATTACATTAGTCTTCTCTAGGAATTTCAAAAGGGCTAAGGTTTTACAACATAGAAATGTTCTGCCACTAACAGAGGTCTTTATTTCTTTTCTCCCACCCTCAGTAAGCATATGTGTACAGCTATATTAGGAAGAGGAACAATTGATTCCTGTGGCTACCAGTTACTTTCTTCTAAAGGTAAAGGTAAAGGTATCCCCTGTGCAAGCACTGAGTCATGTCTGACCCTTGGAGTGACGCCCTCTAGCGTTTTCATGGCAGATTCAATACGGGGTGGTTTGCCAGTGCCTTCCCCAGTCATTACCGTTTACCCCCCAGCAAGCTGGGTACTCATTTTACCGACCTCGGAAGGATGGAAGGCTGAGTCAACCTTGAGCCGGCTGCTGGGATCGAACTCCCAGCCTCATGGGCAGAGCTTTCAGACGGCTGCCTTACCACTCTGCGCCACAAGAGGCTCTTTACTTTCTTCTAAGGCATAACAAAAATTAGTTAAAATGAAAAAGAACCCTCATAAATGGCCTACAGGGAAGGGGCACTTGACTATACGACACTATATTCAATAGGCTTTCATGACACTTGCAGATTTCATATGGCAGTGGTAACCATTACTGGAACTTTTTCAAATATAAAACATTGTAATTTGAATTATTAGAAAATTCACTACCCCCACATGAAATAGCATTACTTTGAAAGAAGACATCTAGATCATGGAGAACAGATGACTAATTCCAGACGTAGCCATGTAACAATTGACTACAATTTTATTGTGTAAATAGCCTGCAGCATGAAGGGTCCTCTCTCATACATGCATGCATACACATACTTCCTTGGTGTTACAATCTAATTTAGGTGGTCCACTGCCTGGGAAACCAGATCAAAGATAATTATTTGCTCTGCTGTGCATAAGTATTTAAAGCCAATTTTCAGGCTAGATCTTAATTTTATGGCTCTTTACTGATACTGATTGCCCTTCATTACATTAAACTAGGGGATTCCTTTTATTTTTTGGCATAAGTACCTCATCCAGCACTCTCAGAAATAATAGACTTAATTAGATTCAAAGTGTTTTGGTTTTGTAGCTCTTTCTAAATAATATGGGCATTTCCCCAGGTGTGATATACTTTGTCTACAGAGCATCAGAAGACCTTTTCAGATATGTGAATTCACCTGGCAGCGATAGACCATTGTACAGTCTTACCCATCCATTCATGCTTGCTCAGCCTGAGGGATAGCTAAGCATGAAGACTATGAGAGGCAAATGTCTAACAAAAGTTCCAAGTTTATTTTGTAGTACTAAGCACTTCAATAAACGCTTCCTTATTTTAACTTGTTTATCAAGAACTCCCTATGATTAGCTTATCCAGAATTAAAGAGCTTCAAGGAACACTGCTTTCAAATCATAAATCTTCATTAGAATTTGAATTATATATGCATTGAAATATACAAGGGAAAATAGTCAAACTCATTGACAAAGTGCAATTTGTTTAACATCAAGGTATACATCAAGGCATAACAGCTAACATCAAATTATATTTACCTTAACTCTGAGCTGCACATAGTCCCTTCAAATTCTCACTGACATTAGTAAGCTGCATAATTGGAATTCTAATGAAGATTTATGATTTCAGAGCAGTATTACCGGAAGCTGTTTAATTCTAGATAAGCTAGTAATAAGAGAGTTCTTGATAATCAAGTTAAAATAAGGAAGCCTTTATTGAAGTTCTTAGTACTACAAAATGAACTTTGGAACTTTTGTTAGACATTTGCCTCTTTGTCTTCATGTTTAGTTACCCATATCATGTGGCCAATTTGACAGTGACTACTGGGGTGCCATGGTTCCCTCCAAAGAATGACAGAATGCCCTGATTTTGCAAAAGACCCTTGGAAAACATGGAAATACATTTTACTCACAAGCTGAGCTCCAGTAATCATTTTTTGCCATTCCTTTTAGCAATTGCCCTCTTGTGCAACAGCTAAAGCAGTGGGAATGGTGCAATATTATGGATAAGGGCTGAGGAATTGTTGCCAGAACATGATGGAAGATCTTCAGCAGTTCATGAAAATGGTATGGAATGTAGGTAGCGCTAGGGATATTGTGCAGGTGAGAGAGAGGTCTGAGGGATCAACTTGCTCAGACTCCTGAGCTTAGAAAAACCTGGAGGGGAACAACTAGTGGGGGTTCCCAATTCTCCTCGCCACCACTAGAATTCCTCTAGGCCACCCAGATTCTCAATATATGAATTCCTTATCACTGAATCCTATTCCAATAAATACACAATTATTTCAGTCTCCTAAATTGCTGATAATACCTACTTTATGCAGATTTTAACAATATGGCACAATCCTAATCCTGATATGGATCTTTATCAGCATAATAAACTTTGTGATTTTTAAAACACCATTGAATAATTATAAGGCGAGGAGTCACCTGAGCTGGCTTATTGCCGCTTCAGGGCTTCATATCAAATGGTGGTTGCACATCTTTGTCACAGATATGAGGATAACAGGGAGGAGCAAAAATGTAATGAAAGTGAAAGGGACAGGAACAGTATAGAATATAGTATTAGGCACTTCTAAAAGTATGAAATATTTATTTCTCATATTGGAACAGAAGTGAGAAGGGATGGGAAATGAATAAGACACCTGAACTTGTTCCAAGGCATTTTTAGGCTACAGAAAAAGGTTTTGAATGCAAAGTAGTGTTTGGAGATACATAGATTGCTTTTATACCTGGTTGCTGAGGAGTTATTACATATTTCCAAACTTGGTGTATGTTTTTTAAAATGTATCCTTTTAAAAACAACACAGTAGCAGATACACATATAGATGCTTTCTGGAACATTCCCTCCAGGTTAAAAGAAGAAGCGAACAGATTAATATCGTACCCTGTCAAAGTGATTGAATGATGCTCGGAATTCATTCATTTGTTGCTGCGTGATCCCTTTGGCATCCCTGGTGAGGATCTGATTCGCAACTTCATTGATAGTCCGTGCAATGGTGGTCAGTAACAGCTCCCATCCAACACGAATATGCTGCAGAATGAAAAAAAAAGATGTGCTTTAAGGATAGCCCACCAGAAACTGAACTGAAAGATTTTTTTTAAATGATTGAAAAAAGTAAGGCTGAAGAGTTACTCTTTTAAAAATGAAAACTCAGAGGAGCTGCTACAGGTGAATAGACTATTATAACTGTATGGCACTACAGCAATATTTTTTAAAGACTCCCAAAGCCCTCTGGGTTGGGAGAAGGCGATAGCTTGGAGCGCGCTGAGGCAAGGAAAGTGGAGTGAAAACTGCTGTATGAATGTTACATGGAGAAGAATTACTGTGTGAAAACTACCAGTAATCATTTTTACAGGTTGTTTTCCCCATCTTTCTCTGTGATCTAGTTTTGGGAAAGACCACAACAAAGCTGGGATGGTATCTGTGTGGATGGAAAAATCCAGATCTTCCTGGTCTCACACGTTAGCACCCTTTCTGCTTGCACTAGAGAGTTTTATTTTATATATAACTAGCTTCAAAGCCCGTTCCTAAGAACGGGCCTTGAAAGGGTCTCCTCCCCTGGCCCCCGTCCAGGCAGCTTAAGGTGGCTTTGGGCCGCAGCTGGCAGCTGGATCAAGAGGCTGGGCAGCTTGTTAGCAGGCTCGGGACAGAGCTCCTTATCAGGCAGTCAGTAGGCCGGGAGGCCCTCATTAGCAGGCCCAGCCTAGCCCTCGTTAGAGGCCCCCCCCCACCATGACCCTTTGCCCAGGGCCCCCTCCCCTTACCTGCTGTTGGCTCCAGGCTCCAGGCACTGAGAGAAAAGAGGCTAGAGTCCAGGGCCAGGGGGCAGGGGCTGCAGGGGCAGGGCCAATCAGGCAAAGCTGGCTGTACCCTTATTAGCCCTATTCCAACTTGGACAGCTGGACACGTTCCACCCCCCTGGCTGTTTCACAAATATATAGAGGATCCATGGATAAGGATGGTAGTTTACTATCACTATAGCATTATTTTTATTTTCTTCAAATCAATCCCACTTTTCTCCGCAATGGGAAAATCATGTGAAGTAAGTTCCGGTGAGAAGGGCTTAAGCTTCCATGCAAGCTTCCATGACAGAGTGGGGATTAGAACCTAGGTCTCAAAGATCCTTGATTAACTATGACACTGACTACAACTCTCTAATATAGCAATGTGTCTGATGGGTTTTCTGAAGTAGTACCTTTGACTTTTTTAAAGCAAATCTGAAGTATTTTTGTTGTTGAGAAATAAAGGCAAAGGCATATCTATTGAATAAAATGAGCTAGAAACTTTTAAAATATTAAATAGAAATTCAGAAAAACTGGTAGTTTGTGATGGTACCTACCATGTGGAAGTCCCATTGCTGCTGTAGTGGCAACAGCAGTGGGTGAAACTATAGAGACATGTCCCAATGTGGAAAACATCTTAGTTTTGCACTTAGTTTCACACTCTGACTACTACTTCACACTTGCTTTCTACACAATCTTATGCAGGACTTTTATGCACTGATATTTTACTTGACTTTTACCATGCATTCCCTTGGGTGTATTTTTCTCTTATTTATTTATTTAAAAATACAGAGCTTTTATTTATTTGTTGGTTTGTTTGACCTCCCTGTGGTTGCTATCTTGGGGTGGTGAACAAAAAATCCAATTTCCGTAATCATCAATACATAATACATAATTATGAAACACTAGCAATGGAATTAAACCCATAATATAAAAATGTTTAAAAGACTACTCAGCTCCAATGATGGTATGTTCTTGCTTGTCAGTGTTACAATTAAGTGATGGGGAGACCTAATTTTGTTGTTACAGTATGTTCCCTGGTTGGCCTCAACCAAAGGCTTACCAGGCCCAGGAAGCTCCATCATGGCCATGATCACTTTGAGGAGCACGGTGTACCAGGTAGGAGGTGAAAAGGCCTGGCTTTGGTTGAGGCCAGCTGTATTTCTTTGGGGCCAGGGATCCACAGCTGGTTGTCATTGGCTGACTGTAGTGCTCTCTGGGGAATGGATTCAGAAAGGTGGTCCCTTAGACATGTGAGACCTGGACCATGTAAGGCATAGGTAGTCAAACTGCGGCCCTCCAGATGACCATGGACTATAATTCCCATGAGCTGGGCTCATAGGAATTGTAGTCCATGGACACCTGGAGGGCCACAGTTTGACTACCGATGATGTAAGGCCTTGAAGGAAAGTACCAAAACCTTTAACTGAATCCAGAATTCAACTAGGATCCAGTGGAGCTGTTGCAAGGCTGATCTTATATGAGTTCTCCCTAGTATCCGTGTGAGAACCCAGGCAGCTGTGTTCTGGACCAGCTGTAGTTTCCAGACTAGGGTCAATGGAAGGACTGCATAGAGCAAGTTACAATAATCAAGCCTGGAGGCAAGATTGGCCAGGGAAGCCCATTGTAACAAGAAAAGATTTTTCAGTTATGTGAGGAGCAAACGTAAAGTAAAGGAGGCAATAGGCCCACTGTTGGGTGCGGATGGACAAACTCTAACGAAAGATGCAGAGAAAGCAGAAAGGCTTAGTGCCTATTTTACATCTGTTTTTTCCCACAGGGTCAAAGTGTTTAGGCACATCTAGAGATGGCCGTAGCTAAAGGATAGTGTCTGGGTGGCAGGTTAACATGGATAGAGAGGTTGTCGAGAGGCATTTAGCTGCACTGGATGAGTTCAAATCCCCTGGTCCGGATGAAATGCACCCGAGAGTACTCAAAGAACTTTCCAGAGAACTTGCACAGCCCTTGTCCATCATCTTCGGAACCTCTTTAAGGACTGGAGATGTCCCGGAGGACTGGAAAAGAGCAAACGTTATTCCGATCTTCAAAAAAGGGAGGAAGGATGACCCAGGAAACTACAGACCAGTGAGTCTGACCTCTGTTGTGGGGAAGATAATGGAGCAGATATTAAAGGGAGTGATCTGCAAACATCTGGAGGACAATTTGGTGATCCAAGGAAGTCAGCATGGATTTGTCTCCAACAGGTCCTGCCAGACCAACCTAGTTTCCTTTTTTGACCAAGTAACAGGTTTGCTGGATCGGGGAAATTCGGTTGATGTCATTTACTTGGATTTTAGTAAAGCTTTTGACAAGGTTCCCCATGATGTTCTGATGGATAAGTTGAAGGACTGCAATCTGGATTTTCAGATAGTTAGGTGGATAGGGAATTGGTTAGAGAACCGCACTCAAAGAGTTGTTGTCAATGGTGTTTCATCAGACTGGAGAGAGGTGAGTAGCGGGGTACCTCAGGGCTCAGTGCTTGGCCCGGTACTTTTATTTATTAATGATCTAGATGAGGGGGTGGAGAGACTACTCATCAAGTTTGCAGATGACACCAAGTTGGGAGGACTGGCAAATACTCCGGAAGATAGAGACAGAGTTCAACGAGATCTGAACACAATGGAAAAAACGGGCAAATGAGAACAAGATGCAATTTAATAAAGATAAGTGTAAAGTTCTGCATCTGGGTCAGAAAAATGAAAAGCATGCCTACTGGATGGGGGATACGCTTCTAGGTAGCACTGTGTGTGAACGAGACCTTGGTGTACTTGTGGATTGTAAACTAAACATAAGCAGGCAGTGTGATGCAGCGGTAAAAAAGGCAAATGCCATTTTGGGCTGTATCAACAGGGGCATCACATCAAAATCACAAGATGCCATAGTCCCATTGTATACGGCACTGGTCAGACCACACCTGGAGTACTGTGTGCAGTTCTGGAGGCCTCACTTCAAGAAGGACGTCGATAAAATTGAAAGGGTACAGAGGAGAGCGACGAAGATGATCTGGGGCCAAGGGACCAAGCCCTATGAAGATAGGTTGAGGGACTTGGGAATGTTCAGCCTGGAGAAAAGGAGGTAGAGAGGGGACATGATAGCCCTCTTTAAGTATTTGAAAGGTTGTCACTTGGAGGAGGGCAGGATGCTGTTTCTGCTGGCTGCAGAGGAGAGGACACGCAGTAATGGGTTTAAACTTCAAGTACAACGATATAGGCTAGATATCAGGAAAAAGTTTTTCACAGTCAGAGTAGTTCAGCAGTGGAATAGGCTGCCTAAGGAGGTGGTGAGCTCCCCCTCACTGGAAGTCTTCAAGCAAAGGTTGGATACACACTTTTCTTGGATGCTTTAGGATGCTTAGGGCTAATCCTGCGTAGAGCAGGGGGTTGGACTAGATGCCCTGTATGGCCCCTTCCAACTCTATGATTCTATGTGATTGTTGCATGGGTCTCTATGGCTAAGTGTTCCGGGTCCAAATATGGCACTAGTAGCTATGCTTGACGTAGGTAGGGGGAAAAGCCAGCTGTGCTACCTTTGTGACTTGAGCCTCCATTGTTTAAGAAGGCATAAAAAATCACTCCCAGTTTTCTGGCCATCTGTGCCATGGTAACTTGCACTGCATCCAGCCTGGGAAGGCACACTTTTTAAATACTGCAAGCCAACTCATTTCCACTTCTGCAGGAGGGTCAGGCTTTTATTTTGCTTCTGCATAGATTTACCTCCCTCAAGGGCCCTCAATTTGTTTTCCATTCACTTTATGTCCTATTGCCCCAGTTTCTCCCTTTCTTGGCTCCCAGGGCAAAGGAAATACACAATCAGAATGATTCCATTGGATCCCATCCCCCCGCCACCCAGTAGGCCAGACCTCCAACACCGATATTGTGCAACAGTCTCTGCTCATTGGTTAGTTTCAGGAACAAGATGCCTTTTGAAATTGTAAAGAAATATTCTTAAAGCTGCTTTCACTTTTGTGTTGCCCTCTTAGTAGAAGGCTTCCCTGCCTTTTTGTTATCTAAGTTCCAATGCTGCTTAAACATTTAAATTTTGTTTCTAAGCCCCTCCTCAGTGAGAATTGGGATTTAGTGGTATATAGATCTACATAAATAAATAGTGTCAGAATTACAGACAAGCAATTCATGTGGATCCGCTTCTTCAACATGTGCATTACACAGTGGAGGGGATGTTGAGAAATGCTCCTGAGGGCTGCCATCTGCCCTTCTCCCCCTTCCCTCCCATCTTGTCAATTTCTTTTTTTAAAAATTAAGCAACTCAGTATAGTAGGATTCCTGGTGGTTGTTTTTTTTTTTAAACCACTCTAGAAAGGCAATGTTGGTTTTGTTTTGATTTTAAACTCATCAAGGAAACCTTATGCTGTTTATCTGCTCTAGACTGCAGCCTAGGCTGTACAGTTCAATTATTAAGGCTTTATCCTGAAGATCAAAAGTTTATGTGTTCTAAACCTACCTGTGGGTGCTAATTTTTTTCCTTGCAGAATAAGCCATACCAATTCACTTTACAGTTTTGGCTTTGTTTTGAAAACATGGTATAGCCATTCTTAAAACATTAGCTTTTCAAAAGCAAAACATGTAGCTGAATTGGTATGGCTGATTCTCTGAGGAATAAAGTAATGAACATTTTGGAATATTAAAATATGGACTATTTTAATACCTTGAAAATAATGGAATATTAAAACTTTATCAAAATGGACAATTTTATACTCAAGGGACACATAAAGGACTCTACACTTACCTCCATTGTATAATTAGTATGCTTATTATCAAACACTAAGGCCTCTTGTAGCAGTTGATGATCTCCTTCCAGTTTGTCAATGTTGTGTTTGTAGTTGATGAAATTTTGCTCATTCTGCTTCAGTTGATTCATCTGGTCTTCTAAAGGCCCTCCAATTTCAACAGAGCTTCGAGCAATTTCCTGCCATAATGCAGAGGAGAGAGAATTTAATTAATTTACAACAGCTTATACTTAAACAACCTGAAATAGTCAAATTTTCTCTCACGCATCTATGCACAGAATAAGAGTTACAGCAGTAATAATTACAGAAAGCAATTTTCCTGAATACATCTAACACAATGGTCTTCAAACATTCCTCACCTGGGTCGAGTCGGCACAGGGCTTTTTATTCACTCCCAGTCCGAATAAATGCCTCCCGTCTGTACTGAATTCGATTGCCATTTTGACTTTGGGCACTTTAAATTTTCCTTCTGCAATATGCATGATTGATCTGCGGTAACCCTACCTTTCTCCCACAATATCCAGGAGAGGATATAAGCCGCGATATTTGAAAAACCACCACTAGTATAAGTGTAGATTTCTGCTTTTTGCGAATTAACTTCCTGCTCCATGCCTGCAATGCTGACATAGAAAAGCAGTCTTCCGTGATTCGCCAGGGCATCAGTTCAAGGACTTCCTGGGTCCTGGTTGCAAGGCTTTCCCTCCCTGTTTTAAAGTGTCTGCACTCCAGAAGCCAACACTTCTCTCAGTAGATATTTGCCTTGTTCTCTGAGGGGCTGCTGTTGGCTTGGAAGTCAAAAGAGAAGAATTAAAGCATGAATGCTGGTTGGAGTTCACCCCCCCCCCCCGCTAGTTCAGGAAAGGTAGTTCGGATTTGTCACCACCACTCCCCTCCCCCCTCTGAGCTTTCCCAATCACTGCAGAATGCTTTCTGTTTCAATTTGGGGGGGGGAGGATGGAGGAAAACCTCGATTCAAATCGATCTGAATTCAGCAGGATCCACAATGAAAAAAACAAAGTAAGTGCAGCATCAGCCCTGGAATCCAGCAGCAGTAGCCAACTGAGATGCATGCATGTGGAATCACAGGTGATACAAGAGTCACATGACAAGAAGAGGGGAGCCAATGTCCCTGAATTTCCCTGTGCTAAAAGGCAATAGTCTCTACTGTTGACAGGCGTTGTCTTGACGCTTCTCTAAGCGTGCAAAGAGAATCAGGTAGCATGACATCCTTGTTTTTCACATGTGCCTTTGTAGCAGAGTCTTCCAAAAAGCAGCCAAATGTATGGCAGCTCTATATATAGCAAGAGAAGCACTCCATCAAAAATAAATATCAGCATCTCCATTTCTCTTCTCAATTTCTTGTCATACGTAGTGTATTAATCTAAAAGGAAGGCAACCCTGATTTTTTGTGGGAGAGGGGTGTCTTACGTTATTCCCCCCTCCCACACTTTTTTTACTGAGCATAACTGTAACTTGTATACAAAGGTAAGGTTTATTTATTTATTTATTTATTTATTTATTTATTTATTTATTCATATTTATATACCGCCCTCCCCGAAGGCTCAGAGCGGTTTACACATAACTGAAACTATACATGAAACCAAGATATCCCCCTCCTCCCCCTATTTTTTGTAGGGAATACCTGGGAGAAAAAACAGCTTACATTGGTCAAAATACTATATTACCATTCTCTCAATTCTGCAGAAGTTCATCTATTGTCAATTAATTTTCTTGTCTTGTCTTGGAGCCTTGAGCCATGTTGCTCTGTGTGTTTGAAGTAGCCTCCCCAGTTTATCTACCAAGCCTTCCTCTGTACCCAAGTTGCTTGGTAAAACCACATTATCCAATAAAACCATATGACTCTGCCCCACTCTGTCTCCAATATTTCATCACTAGGATCTGACATTTATATTTATTTTATTTATTTATTTATTATATTTATATACCGCCCTCCCCGGAGGTTCAGGGTGGTTTACATGGAACATAAGAACAATACATGAAACAGTCTATAACATATGAATATTCATACAATAATAATAACTAATAGTTATAACAATATAACAGTATAAACAATGCAACAGTGCATTGCAATAGTGCAAAACAGGTCCAGAGCACTCTGGTGGAGTTCTGAGAGGGAGGGGAGGAGCAGGGGCCCTTCAGTTGCTGTTGGTTATGCCTGGAGGTATTCTGCACAGAGCCAAATAAAACAGTTTTAAAAACAATCAGTTTAGACCGCTTTATTATATTACAATTTTTGTTCTGCACTGAATATAGTCTGTTGAAAAACTACGTTGCAATGCTCTTTGCATGAAACAATTCATAGCCCTGCTCCCTGTAGTTTTGCCAACTCCGCTTTGTTCTCTAATGCAGTCACTAATCTGCATAACTAAGGAGCATGACTGCATGACTGATAATGCGTCTCAGGCAGGCAGGAGAAATGAATCGGTGAAAAGCCTCTTTCAGAAACAAAAGACGCTTAAAGCACCTAAGGGGCAGTTCACCACGCAGAGAAAAATCAGTTTTGCAGAGTAAATTCACTCTTCTGTGCAGAGATCAGAAAAACAACGTGTTTAGTGAATTTTCATCAGCTTATCCATCATGCAGAAGAGGCCCTGGTCTCAACCAAATGACTGGCGGAAGAGCTCCTTTTTGTAGGCCCTGCGGAACTGTTTAAACTCGGTCAGGGCCCTGATCACCTCCGGGAGCTCATTCCACCAGGTGGGGGCCAGAACAAAGAAGACCAGGCGGACTTCTTTAGGGCCAGGGACCCATTAGCTGGTTGGTAGCGGTGGAGCGCAGAGCTCTTTTGGGGCATAGGCAGGGAGGCGGTCCCTCAGGTACACTGTTTTTCCCCACATCCCTGTCTGCGCTTAAATTGCACGCTCCACTCTGAACTCCAGCAGGCACAACTTCTCTGCTCCTGCAAAGAAAACTAATGGTAATATAAAATCAAAGTGTTCATTAGCTTGGGGAAAGTAGTTGTACGATGATGATGAAGGTCTTTGAAATTTTATATACCCTGCCATGAAACTGTCCATACCTCCATCTTAGTTTGTATCCAGGGCCCAATGACATTGGCCTGAGCTGCAAACTGGCGGCGTAGGCGTTCATTGGTATGCTGGCGAGCCAGTTCCTCTTGCAGCGCTTGATCCCGTATAGGTACAAGTTGTTTTACCTGAAAAATAAGCAGAAATTGAGTTGACAGTTGACACAGGAAGAGGGAAAGCAATCATAAGGGAATAGGACTGCAGAAGGGGAAGCACTATGTGGGCTGGCTTCCAGATGGTACATTTCCCTAACTTTTCCTTTTCCCAGTTCCCACTGCAGCCACTACCAACTCCACACAACCAGTGGCCTTTTTGGAGGATTTTTTAAAAATCAGTAATTGATATATCTGTGTAACAGTCTTATCAGTAAGAACATGAGATAAAAGTATGTGGGTTAACTAGTTTATTACTAGCTTATTGATTGATATCAATTAAGCATCTTTGAATTAGTGTGTATTGATGCTGACAAGCAGCCTATTATAACTATCAGCATTCTGGGCAAGCCCATCCTGGCTCTCTGTAGTGCTTCATTTGTACTAAAACATAAAACAGTGCTGAGACATTAAATCTCATTTCCCACCCCACTATGGGCCCCTCTAGTAACTGCTCCCTTTGCAGCCCACCAGGTCACTCAAACCAATTATGGGCTAGCTTGAGAACATCCCCTATTCTTAGATAACTCAAAGTACTTGCTATCTGTACTATAACCCCTTGTGCTATTCCTGCCAATCAAAAGACCAGTCCTAATTGGAGAATATTTTCACTCCCCGGGGTGCTGCAGAACATGTGGAAAAGCTACCCGGCCCCCTCAAATGTGAAGAAGACCTTACAAATTCCTGTTCAGGCCCTAAAAACAGAACCAGATATTTCCACAGATCACAGCAAATCTCTTCTGCAGAGACCCGAGAACTGCTTTTCCAGCCACCTTGTGGTTGGCTGTACCACACAAAACATCAAATGGCTCATCAGGAGCCACTAATAAGGCTCGTGTCATATTTCAAACTGTGACTGGCACAAAGCAGTACCGTAGTCTTATAGGCTGGGAATTAAAATACAGCTATTCTCACACTACCTCCCAGAAACCTTTATGAAATGTATAATATACATATTATCCAGAACGTGTCTAGAGGAGAGCAACAAAGATGGTGAGGGGTTTGGAGACCAAGACGTATGAAGAAAGGCTGGGGGAGCTTGGTCTGTTTAGCCTAGAGAGGAAACGACTGAGAGGGGATCTGATAACCATCTTCAAGTATTTAAAAGGGTGCCATATAGAGGATGGAGCAGAATTGTTCTCTCTTGCCCCGGAGGGACAGACCAGAACGAATAGGATGAAATTAATTAAAAAGAAATTCCATCTAAATACCCAGAAGAAGTTCCTGACAGTTAGAGCAGTTTCTCAGTGGAACAGGCTTCCTCGGGAGGTGGGGGGTTCTCCATCTTTGGAAATTTTTAAACAGAGGCTAGATAGCCATCTGACGGAGAGGCTGATTCTGTGAAGGCTCAAGGGGGTGGCAGGTTACAGTGGATGAGCGATTGGGATGTGAGTGTCCTGCATAATGCAGGAGGTTGGACTAGATGACCCATGAGGTGCCTTCCATTATTCTATTCTATGATTCTATATGTTTGTTAGCCAGCTAGTCATCTCTCTGCACCCCTACCCCATTGTGCAAAGTCAGCACTCAACCATGAATGCAGTGCTGTTTTGTAAAAAGCCATTTTACTAACCCCAGTATAACACTAGTATTAAGACAGGAGGTCATGCTACTAGTGCTGGATTGGAGTTGTCAAAATATACCCTATCATAAAAATCCATTGTTCCATTTTTGGGAAATGGCTTGTTCCCTCCTCCCTTCCCCTCATGGTGTTTTTCTGCATTACCATAAACCAATAAATATTTCTGCTGCTTTTGCTTACAGTACCTTTTCCCATTTGGTACGTATCTCATCCAGCGTGACAGTGCTGTAGGGGTTGTTGGCACTGATTCGGAGGCTGTAGCTCTGAATCACTTTCTCCACTTCGTTATGGATGGATATTATAGCTTGCCTTTCACCATCTGCCTCAGGTAAAGTGGCTTTAAACTGTTCATGAGCAGTGATCAGACTCTGAAATCAGAAATGAGGGACAAGGGGATTAAGGCATATATAGTTGTATATTGTATTCAGCAAAACCTATGTTTTGCTGAATATTCATTTCCTCTCCCCCAGTGGATTGTATTTATGTAATATAGTCAGGATATCCTAATATTGTCTGTCTACCAGGCAACAGACCTTTAGAGGTGGTTTACCTGCCATTACCTGCCTTCACGGCACCACCCAGGCATGGCTTAGACTAGATCACCCTTCCAAGCACTAGCCAGAGCTGACCCTGCTTTGCTTCCAGGATCTGACAGGATCTGGCTTGCCTGGGCTCTCCAGGCTCTCCAGATTCCCCCCGAGGAATGTGGGTGCAAATGTACTGAAGCTTGCATAGCTGATAGGTTCGGCATAATCAGCGAAATAGCATATGTCACTGTGCCTTCTGCAGCTGTTAAAAACAGGGTCAAAGAAGGAACAAAGGCTAACTACGCAGTACGTAGGTATGGCCATACTTTATAAAAACAAGCAAAGTCACTTTTGGAGGGGAGGTTCTGAGTGGTGGTGCAATGCATGTTTTGAACTGGGAGTAGGAGAACTACGTGTGGAAAGAGCAGAGAAGAGGCAGGTGTTGGGAATAGCCCCAGCAGTTATTTTATTTACATAAAAGTCCATAAAATATAGTGATAGGCAGCCTAATCCCATCTATTCCCTCCCACCTCACCAGTCCAGACCCAGTACACAACTGCCCGCCAACCTCAGGAGAGGCTTCCCCTGCCTAGAGGGTCTGGCGTATGGAGGACCTCTGGGGGCCTCTAGTGGAGGAACCCAGATCTTCCTTAGCCTGAACTCGACCAAGTGCCTGGCAGAAGAGCTCCATCTGGCAGGCCCTACAGAACCATGATAGCTCTATCAGGGCCCTCAGCTCTTCCAGGAGCTCATTCCACCAGGCCAGGGCCAGACCAAAAGGCCCTGGGCTGGTCGAGGCCAGGCATGCCTCTCAGGGACCAGAGACCACCAACAGATTCAAACCCACAGAGTGACAAGCCCTGTGAGGGGAATAAGGAGACAAGTAGTTCCTCAGATATAAATCCCTCATATTATTTATTTATTTGTTTGTTTTATTTATTTTTAGATTTATACCCTGCTTCTCTTGACAGATGTCGTCTTGAGGCGTTTTACAGAATATGATAGAACAGAGTAACAAAGGAGAAAAATACCCAGTATTGGAATTAATTCAAGTCTTACAGACAAATGCCCAGTAACCAGGTATGAGCATTTTAACATAATCCCCAAGCATAATTAGGATAGGAACTTTCCGGAATTTTTCAAATACAGAAAAGATAAACCTTAAAGAATCCACACCGATAGAAGAACAGAGCATACAGCAACCAGAAGCAGAGTACAACAGCCAAAAGCAGCAGAGACAGCAATGTGATCTCCATCTCAGACAACTCAGAGACAGGTTACATGACCACTTGATGATTAAGTCCACAGTGACATCACAGTCCATGCTGACCATGCACCAATACAGCACATGCCAAGCACCAACAATTATGTCGGGGCAGCAAAGCAGTTTCTGAATGTAAGCCACACCAGATGACAAAAGTACTAGAGTGATGGATTTGAAAATGGCTCTACAGTCAACCTTATGGGTTCACTCCTTGGGGACGAGCAAAAAGAATATGCAATGAATAACATAATAGTACAAACATTAAAACACTGAACATAACACAATTAGAACTTTGGATTCCCACTAGCAGCTAAACTACACTGGCTTTTGCTGGGTTGCCAACTCTGGGATGGGAACTGGGAGGAACTCCTGGAGCGAGTTTGGAGTGGGGAGGCAGTTCAGCAGGGCTGTGTGGCAAAGCAAAAAAAATCATGAACTGGACTTACCTGGATCTCTTCCACACTATGAACAATAAACATGTCTTGTAAGTCTTCCATGGCACCCTCCATCCAGTTGTTGAATGGAGCAGCTCTCTTGCTAAACTCCAGATGCAGCTGATCAATAGTTTCCAACAATTTCTCTGTTCTCTGTAAAGTTAAAAGGCAGAAATTGAATAAATGAATATGGATTTTTCTTTTTCACAAATTTGTGCTCACTTTGACTTACATTTTACAGGGTGGACCACTAAGTTCAACAGAACCAAACAATGTGAATAATTAAGCCAAAAGGTCTTTTATTACCCTCCTTACATAACTATCATGCACTACTGATTGCTACAATAGCTGCACTCTGAGGAAGAAATTGCTTTGCATGATTTGTACTCCCAGTTTAAAATTTGCCTGGGTGCACTGATTTGAATTCATGCTTTCTGATCATAAAATATGGCTTGAGTGCCATATTTCAGTAAATTTCCTATGGTACAGAATATATTACTAGTAGAAGTAAAGCACAGTGCATTCAGGAAAGCACCAGGAGCTAGGTAGGGGCTTGTGGGGAACGATTTAAAGGGGGCGGGCACAAAGAGGCTTCTCTCAGTTCCCTGCAGGAGTGGGGGATCTAAAGAGCCGAGTTGTGTTTCTCTTCATTGGGAGAGGCGCTGGCCACCTCCTTTGGCTGGGTGCACCAAACGATCCAAAGGCTCCTAGCAGGTGGGGCTCACTCTGGAGGCTTTCGAATGTTCAGCATGTTGTGGGACATACCAGTCACATTTTATTATATAGGATAATACATATGGAAGGTACTGATTATTGACTTGCAGTGCAATATAAGAACAGATCCGAAAAACCCTTTACTGGGAATCAGCCCCATTTAAAAGACCTGAGTAGGATTCTGAAAGAGCAATCCTAAACAGGTCAACTCAGAATCCTGCTCAGGTATATTCAATGGGGCTTACTCCCAAGATAGGGTTCTTGGGATTGTACTGCCAGTAGACCGTTAGAGCTGCACTCTTCAGTGTAGGTGCTGGGTGCTGATTTGTTATTAATGCTTCAGTACACATAGCAGAGTCCTGGAAAATAATGGGAAAGCATAATATGCACTAAAATGATTAAAATCAATAGACTAAAGTTGTAATTGTAATGATGAATATGCCTGCCATGCATCAGGTATCCAAAGGATGGTGCTAGAAGCATCGCTTCATTCCAACTTCTATTAAGAGATGGTTCCCATCCACATTGGGCAGCAAATAGTGATATTTCCTCCGCTCACCCACTCCCAATAAACCCCAAATACTAATGTGTTGAGATTTAATGGTACATCAAAGCTTAGCTGCCGTGTCTATATACTACCAGTCCACCATAAATAGCAGACATTCCACTATAACATAACATTTTTTAAAAAAAGATGATTTTTGCCCCTGCCTTACCTCCAATGCTTCTCTCCTTTTCTGAGTGAGTGTCCCCAGTCTGTCCCACTGATCACAAATCTTCTGACACCGATCATTAACACTTGCAGCATCATGGTAATCCAGTTCACTAAACGAGAAAGGAACACATTATAGACTGCCAAGTAATGCAAAATGCCAGAGTACAAACCAAAAGGATATTTATTTCCTAGGGGCATAGGCACTTCCTAGGGAAAGTATTTGTGGAATTTGGAATGAAAGTAGTGGTGGTACTCAAGTACCTGCCAACTTATGGTGACCCCGAAACATTTTCAAAGCAAGATTTATATTTTATTTATTTATATTTCGACTTATAGACTGCCGCTCCCCAAAAGATACATTCAGAGGTGGTTTTGCATTGTCCTGCCTTTGCATAGTAACCCTGAACTTCTTTAGTGGTCTTCCATCAGAATAATAACCAGGGCCAACACTGAGTAATGTTGAAAATCTGATGAGTTCAGGTTAGCCTGAACTAAACCCGGTCAGAGTGTGTGTGTGTATGGGGGGGGGGCAACTCCTCTTTTAATTTCTCTCTGTTTATACCACTGTTTGGCACAGATGCATGTTAAGGAAATGTGGGTCTGTTTTGTGATCTTTTGATCTTATATCCTGGGAGCCTTTTCTTACATTAGACCTATCTGGGTGTAGATTTCATTAATATTCATGCATAAAAATAATGTTGAAATGTATCTGTTCTGGACATGTGAACTCCAGAGTCACTTCCTACGATTTGGGGAGGAGTGGGAATACCACCTTAATATTTTAACACAGCTACCAGTCAGGTAGAAATATGCAGTTCCATCACTTAACCTCCAGGCCAGAAACAGGTCCCCTGCTAATTTTTGTGCCCGTCTGGGGGCTCTTAGTGCACAAGAGGACCAATAGAAAAAGAGGGGGAAGTGTCCATATTAGATAAGTTCCTTTCTCCTTTAACAGATCTTTCGAATGTTACACATTCATGTACTCAGGACACAGGTGTGCAGGATGTATCCTTGGACTGGGTCCTACAGAAGATTTCCACATATGCCACAGTCTTTGTGCACCCAAAGCAAACGAAACCAATAGGCAAAAGGTTGTGTCTTCTTGAGATTTATTAAATCCTAAATAACTTTGCAACCAGAACAAGGTCCCGGATATTCAATCCCACTTTCTATTGCTTCTTCAGTGGTTGCAATTGTAGTCTTAATATAACATCATGTAACAATTGAAGAAGTGACCCCTTTACTGAAGAGCTATGGCCTATGTGATTTGTACCTGTAATACTGGTTTTGTTTGCTTTGGGTGTATTTTTACAAGAAACCAACAATGTTTCTTCATTTGGATAGTCTTTGTGCAAGCAAAAGCACTAAAATTAGTCCCATGCTAAGTGAGAGTGATTGTATCTCACTATCATTTCCATGTAAGCAAGGCATAGCACAAAGTACGTCTTCTGGTACAATTTAAAAAGCAAGTTAAATAGAATCTTGTGAACTGTCTGTGGCACATGCCATTGCTCATATATGTATTGCATTGTTATTCTATCAAAAATTATATGAACATGTTACATACTGCTGCAGGCCTTGCACTATTTCACAAGCAGAATGGCATTAAGTATATTTTTCTTTCTGCTCACACATATCAGGATCCAATCTTTAGTCTGTTAAAAAAAACCTTGGGAAGTGCCTTTGGACATCATACTAATGGATATACCTAACAATTTACACCATCTTTATGGGTTGGATCCAGTTTAGGATTTCCAGGAGAGCAAGGACATCTGCCCTTGGGTAGTGAGAGCCAGTTTGGTGTAGTGGTTAGGAGTGCGGACTTGTAATCTGGCATGCCAGGTTCAATTCTGCGCTCCCCCACATGCAACCAGCTGGGTGACCTTGGGCTCGCCACGGCGCTGATAAAACTGTTCTGACCGGGCAGTGATATCAGTGCTCTCTCAGCCTCACCCACCCCACAGGGTGTCTGTTGTGGGGAGAGGAAAAGGAAGGCGACTGTAAGCCGCTTTGAGCCTCCTTCAGGTAGGGAAAAGCGGCATATAAGAACCAACTCTTCTTCTTCTTCTTCTTCTGCCTTCCTCTTCTCTTGGCTGCAAAATATGCGCCCCAGGATTTGAGGGAACATTTCAGGTTGCCCTGGAGGGTGGACACAGTACTCTATATTCAAGCATACATTGAACTGCAATAATTTCTACTGTGCACGTTTTGGCTGGAATCTAAACATCTTCTAGGTTCACACAGGTAGTTTAAGCCAGATAGGAGGATTTATTACTTTTTTGACAACTTATCCCTGCCATATTAGAAATTGCTTTTGAAATCCCCTTCATTTTACCACGAGATTATGGGGGGAGTTGTAGTTTTTAAAAAAATCTAAATCCGCCTGACTTCAGGGAAATAGCTCCACAGTTCTCCAAGTCCTGGCCTTTAGTTTTGAAACTGGAGGCAAACTTCTGTCCAGACCAGTTTGCTGACAGACAGGGTTTAGGACTCTAGTGAGATCTCTATTCACTTTTATAAGCATCTCATCATCTGCTACATTTATCTCTTGGCTGCCACCAGAGTACTCTTTGTTGGCAGCACTCATCACAGACATTGTAATGATGTGAGTACATACCAATTTGAGTCTGGGATTTAGTTAAACATGAGAACACTGTGTTAAATCTAGACCCTGAGTGAAGAGGGAAGAGTTTCTTTATTTGGAGGAGTCACTCTCAAACTGTATCAAAGAGAGTCTTAAGTCAGTAAGATTTGAGCTTTTACATGAACAACTGTTCTGTGTTATTCATGTTTTTGATACCAGCTTAAATTGAGAGACCTGTGCCATGAATCAGTAAAAGACGGAAGGCAGAAATTCATGAATGTTACTCAACTTCAGTTTCAATATGAACACTGAGCTAGTGCCATTTTACTTTTGCATAGTTGAAAAAGGGAGCATAGCCACAGTATTCAGTGTAAAATAAATGATAAAACATATGCAGAAACTTTGGCCCTAATTAACCTGTATACCATTAGTCATATTTGGCCCCCATCCATGGGTATCCAAAGAGATTTTTCTTCAAACTTGTGGGATCCCTAGGTTTGCAGAAAAATCCTAAATCCCAACAAAAATATATGGGGGGGGGGGTTAAACAGCTGAGAGCTGCGCAGGGCTCACTGCCATTGATGGTGGGTTGAGTTGTGGAAGAAGGCTCGGCAGGTGTGGCAGCTAGGAACCACACACAGCTTGCTGTCATCGCTGGGGGAGGAGCTTGGCAGGCCCAGCAATGATGTGGGAGTGGGGGTGAAGGAAGGAGAAGCTTTGACAGATCACTGCAGATGGGGTGCAGGAGTCCCAAGGATAGGAAGAGCAATGGAGGTAATTTCTCCTCCCCCATACCACAGGTTCCCAAATGCCAAAATGAGTAGTCAGCATTTAAGAGGACCATGTGTCTACTGGGCTGTAGACTTCAATTCAGTCACTTTTGATATTATAAATTGAACATACATTATTGCTCTTTGAATGACTTTACATTCAAAACCTATAATCACTCAGTGGCTATTACTTCAGAGAACTGTGATCTGGCACACAGTAGTGGTTTCTGAACTAGCCTGGTTTTACTCTCATTAAGTGTATACAGTCTTCATCCAAATACCATAGCTCAACAATCCTTTAACAACTTTAACCTTTATGCTCTTAGCGCATTCAGCTGCTGTTAAGAAAAAATGGCAGAGCTGACATTGAACTATAACCAGCACAGCTCAAGGTCACACACCAATTGTTCTCCAAAAATAGCGGCCTCACACTGCCAAGAGATGAGGGCCGGAAAATATGGAGCCATGCCGGTCCAGAACATAGAAAGGAACAATGTCTCTCAGAGGGCCAGAGCCAATAACCTGCCAGAGTATCATCAGTGTTTCTCAGCATACACATCTTTAAGAATAATCTTCAAGGAGAAAGGCTGCTGATTTTTCTAAGCCTTGATATTCTGCAAAAACTACCTTAGGAAATTATAAACATTAGTTTCACTGAAACTATCTTCTTGTCATTTATATTTGGTACTGTTTGATCCACAAACTCAAAAGTTTCAGAACTATTCAGTATTCAAAATTACTTGCAAAGTTATGCTGGTCTAATTGGCTGAATGAATACCGTTTAGAAAGAACAGCATAACACAGCCAAAGGTAAGCACTTTTAAGTCCCATTGATGTAAATCCCCATAGAGGGTTTTCCCTCCCTGCCTTGGCTTACAAGTTATAGCAGGAGAGAGGGTTAGAGCAACTATATAATAGCATCCTCCAATCACTCATTTTCAGAACTTTGCTTGTCCGCTGTATGGTCTTTCTCAACAGGTATGGTATGATAGCTCAAGAACGAATGCTGTCCAAGTTCATTAGCAAGCCACCTGCACAGGAAGGAATATCTTTTAGAAGCTCCCACTCGCATTGGTGCTATTTCCCTTTTATCAGCCCCCACAGTCACCATACTGCCCCTATGCCAGGGGGCTTTAAAAAAATTGGCAATTCCTTTTGCACTGTATCACAATAATGGTCTAGTGATCTGTTGCCAGTTTTAATTTCTAAAAGTAAGTCTCCATCCCTTTTCATTGTCTCCAACAGAAAGGAATAGACTAGGGATATGCCTTAAAAATAATGAAAGCTGGGAATTCAGAGAAACTAGTGGATTTTGCTAATAGATTATTAGAATGTTATAATGCAAGAGCAAGTATTAATTTTTAAAAGCCTTCACAAAGCCTTCTGGTGTTGCTGCGGGGTAGTCAGGGGCGGGGATGTAGAGAAAGTGTACACAAACTCCAGAGTGGGTGCCCTGTTTATAGTGCAGATGCCTCTGCATTCATGGTGGCAATGAAAGGGAAACGAAATCCTCACCATGTGAAGGCAGCCAGTGTTAGAGTTAAACATGTGTTGAAATGCTTCCTCCTGAAATCAATCCTTTAACCATGTATATTTCAGAAAAGAAGGGGAGGGATAGAAAGGGACAAAAGAAATATAGTAGTGTAATAAAGGATGGAGCAGGCTGGGCTGGATTCAGTGCTGTGTTTCTGCAGCCACAAGAACTTCTGCCCACACAGCTGAATTTTGGAGCTCCCCCTCTCCTACAGGAAATGCCTGAAATGGCCCCTAAATTTGGCTCCTGGGGGAGAAAGAACTCCCAGGAGCACGTTTTTGTGGGCTATTTCAGGTTGCTGCAGGAGAGGGCAGCTATGCAAGTTGCACTGTGCAGGCTGAAGTCCTTGTGCCTGCAGGAATAGGTGGTGTTGAATGTGAGTCTAAAGTAAAAATAATATCTGTTAAATTACTAGGTAAAGGTAAAGGTATCCCCTGTGCAAGCACCAGGTCATGTCTGACCCTTGGGGTGACGCCCTCTAGCGTTTTCTTGGCAGACTCAATACGGGGTGGTTTGCCAGTGCCTTCCCCAGTCATCACCGTTTACCCCCCAGCAAGCTGGGTACTCATTTTACCGACCTCGGAAGGATGGAAGGCTGAGTCAACCTTGAGCTGGCTGCTGGGATCGAACTCCCAGCCTCATGGGCAAAGCTTTCAGACGGCTGCCTTACCACTCTGCGCCACAAGAAGCTCTGTTAAATTACTAAGTTAGCAATAAATCCAAAGAGCGTTATTGGTGTGTAGAAGATGCATGTTTTCCACAGCCGGGTGACACAAAGCATGCCCCAGCTTTATTTAGGACTTTCTGCACAGCACCCTACTCTTCCCAAGCATGGTTCATTTGACTTTCTCATTGAAGGCAGAGCAGAGAAATACCTCCTTCACTTACTTAAAGGGAACACAGACATTCAGTAGCAAAACTCTGCCTGCAGCCAATGGGGAGTGTGGGGAGAGCTTACATCACAGTGCCAATGCTCAGCTCCAGCATTGCCCCCCCCCCCCGCCTTGTAACAGGATGTGAGCCATGGCTACACTGTTCAGGGCATGAAGGGTTGCCAGGCTGTGGGAATGCTGGTTCTGCCCCCACCAGACTGAGTACCTATCTGACTAGCAGGAAGGTCATGGGAAAGGCAGTGCCAGCAGCAAATGGTGCAGGAAGTAGAGCTGCCAGCATGAGGCAGACAACTGGCGAGAAAGTGAACTGTGGGGAGGGCCTTGTAAGCAATATGACGACGCTGCCAGGAATGCTCCAGTGCTTAGCCAAAACTCTACTGTTCAAGGACAGCATTTTGACTGAATGCTAGAGCATCACCAGCAATGTGATGAAGGTCACCCCCCTTTCCCCATCGTTTTTCTCCCACTGGCCTGGTGAGTGGTTGTGGGAGGGAGTGATAGGGACGGGAGGTTTCCCACCCAAGGCAGGAACCTGGCCACCTTAGCAGGGATGGAGCATATGAATGGTGTGCCTGCAAGTTAGAATCCCACTTGCTGCTTTTATCACAGCAGGGGGAGCCTTTTCTGCTTCTGTGTGAAAGCAGCCTTTGCCAAGAGACAGCTCAGCTCCCTCCATGCATCATCATCAATAGGTTTTCAAACTTAGTCAATTGTTAAAAGCAGCATGCACTGAGAATGCCAGGTAAAAGTTCTCTTGTATTCCTCAGGATCCTTATCCGTTTTTTCTAGACCAGGGAAGGAATAAATAAACTGGCAGGGTGTGTATGAAAGTCTCCTTGAAATGAAACGATCTGTGCAAACAGTCATTTGGAAAACATACATGTGAACAATGCAAAACAGAGATCTAGTGAGAAATATCTGTTCAGGGTCCCTGGCCCAAGGAAATTAAACTGGCCTCAAATGAGGGCCTTGTGGGACCTTCGACAGTGCTTCAGGGCTTGTAAGATGGAACTGTTCCACCAGGCCTTTGGTTGAGTCCAGAAGTAGCATCTGAAACCACTGGCCTCACTGTCTGACCCCACTAGACTGAAAACATGTACTGAAACCTCCTAAAAAAAAACCCTCCCATGCTCATGATATAGCATTATGGGCAATTTTAATATTTTAACATTTACTACTTAAATTGGAATTTTAGTGTTTTAAACTTTAGATATTAAATTTAACTGAATCATTAGAGTTTATTATATATTGACTTTTATAATTCTGTAAATTATATACTGTATATAGATCTCAAAATAATATATATAAATCTCAAAATAAATAAATCACTAAAAAATGAAAGAAATATCTCCAGCACGGCTAGATTCTCTTCTAGCATCTCTCAAGCAAAACCTGTGAAATCAAAACTGACTTGTCTCAAATACCAGAATTACTGCCTAGGAAAAGGACAGAAACAAAAGTTCATTATTAAGTTACATTTGAAATCTTTGCCCTGCTGAAGCACGTCTATTTTTAGTCTAAGAGGAAATAAGGAAGGTTTTTCAAATGAGTAGAGCAAGATAATAACACAAAACTATCTGTGGAATTCCTACGTTGTACCTATGACACTATCGAATTTATTGGAAAGAGTTTATCGGGTAAATGTCAGCAGCTGTGTGCCTCTAAATGGAACATACTTCAGCTCCTGTGCAATGGCAGCGATCTGTTCCACTCTATCCTGGTGAGCAGCCAAGTCGCTCTCAAAAGCCTCATGTTTCCTCAACAAAGCACGGATCTCTGTCAGAGAGGCAGATTCATAATCCTTCTGCTGCAGAATCTGCTCTTTGCCTGGCAGGAGGAAAGACAACCAAAAGGATGGCCATTAATAAAGCTAATTACTTTTAACTGACTTCAAAGGTTCTTTGGAATGACAGGATGAGGTTGAGGACTGGCACTGCCCAGTGCCAAGGCATCGCGAGCAGACTCCTTTGTTTCAGTTACAGTGCCACATACAGCAGAGGCCTGCACAAGCTGAAGACAGTCCATCATCCCACCAGGGTCTCTATCAACATTAAGCTTGTTCATCTGCCTAACCAAAACAAAACAATGCCAAAGCACACATTGTTACAGGGGAGGAGGGACTGTAACCATTCCCTGTGCGTTATACGACAAAGCCAAAAACTATATACATCCTTGAGGATTCCAGAATTTAGGATTTATTGTTTCTGAAGCTTTTCAATTGAAGACCTTATGCAGAACAGTGTGTGTATATATACATTCATGGATGAAACTGAAGAAATGTAGAGACAAAAGAGAACCACATCTAGACTTTTTTTTTGCTTGCATGCAAGTCTTCTGCTCTAATTGTAAAATATGTTGCATTCTGCATTTTATGCATGACTCACTTGTTGAAATTTTGACTGGATTTGCATGCATGACATTTTGTATTCTATTCTATATGTCTGTTCTACATGCAAGATTTTAAAAATCCCTGTAGTTTTTGACTTTGTCATACATTGCATATTGTTACATTTCTCAGTTACAGTGTGTGTGTGTTGGCATTTTTTGTTTTAGTAATGTTCAACTGCCTGAGATTGCAGAAGAGAGATCATGCAACCTGGCATGCCACAACGGCTCGATATTGTGGAGTTCTAGGAGACATATTACCAAAGCATTAAAGAGCTCTGATGTGGCAGCATCTTCATTTGGAGTTACCATATTGCAAAGGGAGGATCTTGTTTGCAGGATCTTACAACACCTGTATTCAATCTTAACTTTTATGACGGAAGGAAAACACCAGTAACAATATGGAAAGTCATAAATGTGTATAGACTGTAGAAGCCCTGTTCTGCTCCCCCTTAAAACTACCATCCAAACCTGTCTTTATATTTGTATGAAGAGACAAATAATCAAGAGAGACAGTGTTGAACAGTAGTTAGTTTCAGACTAGTATCTGAAAGAACCAGGTTCAGTTCCCCATTTTGCCATGATAGCCTGCTGAATTTTGGAGCTCCTGCAGGAGCCTGAAATTGCCCCTGAACTTCTGCTCCTGCAGGAGAAAGGACTCACTTAGCCTAACCTAGCACTGAGGGTTGTTATGAGGGTTGTTGGGGAGAAAGGGGGGTTATAAAGGAGGTAAATAAATAAATAAACAAACTAAATGATAAAACTTTCTAAAAGATCACAAATGTTACATCTTAATGTTTCCTGTTTGTGGACTCTGATATTTGTAAATAGTAGAAACTGGATTGGGATACTTGGTTGGATATTAAGGGACCTTCCAAACCTAAAAACCAAAATTTTAACTAACTGCAAAAATTCAGCCTCAGTATGGCAATAAATTGCCCTCAAAATGCAACGAATAGAGGGTGAGATGCTGCTGATAGAAGAAACGTAGCAATTTTTCAGATCAGCATGTTCAATGCTGGTTCATTTTTATTATCTTTATATTATTCCTTTAAAAAAAAAATCTATGCCCCACTTTTCTCCCCAATGAGAACCCAGCACAGCTTATGTTCATCGTTCTCCCCTCTTCTACTTTATGCCCTCAACGACCCTGTGAAGTAGGCTGAGAGAGACAATAACTAATCAAAGGTCAACCGAGAAGTGTCCTTGGCAGAATGAGGATACAAACCTAGACTCTAACACTCTCAACCTCTATATATTGCTGCTAGGTGTGTACTTCAGGACTGGGGAGGGAGAACACACATCCCAAAAGAAAACAAGAGGGAATTGCTGCAAGGGAAGAGGTATCCCTTCTAGTTTATCCCCCCCCCCCAATTTTTAATAGCTACATGAATGCTATTTGTACATTTTGGAATTTATTTTAAAGGTCTTGAAGAGTAACAAGTGAAGGGATAATGTACTGCTTGTCACAAGTGATGTCATGTTGGCCAGTAGCCCAGAGAAACTTGTGTAAAGTGTGTATATAGCAGGCAAGCATACTAGGAAACACTTGTTTGGAGCAATAAAATACCCTGAACCAGCCCTATTTGGAAGCAATGCTTATTTTGGCTGTTTCTACATAGTAGGGCTCTATCCTCCCCCCATTACACAAGAATGAAATATTATATGAAAATGAACATTTGGGAATAGCATGAAGATGCTACAGTATACTTGGGGCACAATTTAAATTCCACTTCTCCAGAGTCTTGTTCAAGGTGATTTACATCTTTAAAAAAACCTCCATAAAATCCACCATGAATTACAATAGGAAAACAAATAAATTTATTAAGAATATGCTAAGGGCCTAAAAACAGCAAAAATAACCATTGCATTCCCTAAAAATGTCTGTAAAACAGTTCTTTGATTGCCCTTAGCTTACCATATGACCATGTGTCATGAGCATCTGCCTTTTGCCTAAATTTTGCAGCCAAATGTTCAAGTCGCTCAAGCCTTCGTATTTCATTCAGCAGCCATTCCTCATAGCCCTTTTCTGCTTGTTCAAGTCTTTGCCAAGCAGTGGCGATATCCTATAGAACGTGTGGAAATGAATAGCCTTAAGCACCTTTTGCGATATATCAATATATAAAAAAAGATTTCTGGTCTTGCACACCTTCTGGGCATAGAATCTCTCTTTCACTTCCTTTTATTTTCTCCCCCACTGCTGAAATTTAGATGATAAACTCCTTCTGTCAAATAAAGCTTATAACAGAAATAAATAGCAAGAAATGTTCAAAATGGGCAGCACTATTAAGATGTAAAGAAAAGGGAAACATCCTTGCCACTGTGAAGAAAATGGAGCAATAATGAATTTGCACAATATAAAAGCATTGAAGAAGAAAAAGAAGAGGCTGTTTTTTTATCTACCCCACTTTTCACTAACCAAAGGAGTCTCACAATGGCTTACAAACACCTTTCTCTTTCCCCACAACAGTCACCCTGTGAGGTAGGTGGGGCTGAGAAAGCTCTAAGAGAACTGCTCTGTGGGAATAGCCCTAGCATAACTGTGGCTAACCCAAAGTCACCTAGCTGGCTGCATGTGGAGGGGTGGGGAATCAATTATGTATAAAATATCTATTTAAATTATAGAGATAAAAAATAAACTTTAAGCATTAAAGCATTAAAATACCACGTTAAATCATAGAATCATAGAATCATAGAGTTGGAAGGGGCCATACAGGCCATCTAGTCCAACCCCCTGCTCTACGCAGGATCAGCCCTAAGCATCCTAAAGCAGTGGTCCCCAACCTTTTTATCACCGGGGAAGGGTCAACGCTTGACAATTTTACTGAGGCCCGGGGGGGGGTGTCTTTTGCTGAGGGACGTTGCCACCGCCTGAGCCCCTGCTTTCCCGCCGGCACCCCTGACCTTCCACTGCCCATTGGGGGCGCTGCCAGCAGCAGCTGTGCAGTGCCATGCCAAGGGGGAGCTCCAGCCATGGTGGCTGCTGGACAGCACCAAAGGTGAGCCGGCGGCAGAGTGGCAGGGCAGCCCCCGAGGCAGCATCCGGGGAAGAGGACGAGGAGAAGCCCCGGCCCGGTACCGACTGATCTACGGACCAGTCCCGGTCCCTGGACCGGGGGTTGGGGACCACTGTCCTAAAGCATCCAAGAAAAGTGCGTATCCAACCATTGCTTGAAGAGTGCCAGTGAGGGGGAGCTCACCACCTCCTTAGGCAGCCTATTCCACTGCTGAACTACTCTGACTGAAATTTTTTTTCCTGATATCTAGCCTATATCGTTCTACTTGTAGTTTAAACTCATTACTGTGTGTCCTCTCCTCTGCAGCCAATGGAAACAGCATCCTGCCCTCCTCCAAGTGACACCCTTTCAAATACTTAAAGAGGGCTATCATTTTAGTTATTAAAATTGCAGTTTTTTCTATCATATGGGGCATAGATGGGGCCAGTGCCAATTTTATTATATGTGCTGCTGAAGTAAGCACATGTGGGGGGGGGGGGAAAAGTCATGTAGAAAAATTCTCAGTAAGGTTTTAACCTGGTGGAGGCAGACAGGCTAGTGTTGCTTCAGATGTTGCTTCTAGCCTCAACCATAGGTCTGTCATGCAGTCCTTGTAGAACTGTCAAAGGTTCTGCAGGGCTCTGATCTCATTTGACAGAAGGGTCCACTAGGCCAGACTCAGGGCCAAAAAAGCCCTGGCCCTGGTTGAGCTTCACAAAGGAAATCACTGATCTCTTGCAACATAAGGACATTTCTACATACATTTGTTAGCATGAATTAGGAACTATATGGCCATAATCAATGGAAAACTGTGAGAAGAGTATAAATGTCTCTGTAGCCAAGGCATTACAAACACGCTTTTCTTGATCTTTGAATCAGTTCTGTGCTTTTTATTTTTTACAGGTGATATTTTAAACATGAAAGATGAATATATGTAACTGCATATAGACCACCTTAAAAAAAACCTCTTCTAAAGGCAGAAAATCAGCCTGAAGTAGAAGGTAATGCAACTCTGGGTGATAAGTGTAAGACATATTGCAAAGCTGGATTTATTCTGTAGGTAAAGAAATCATCACTATTAAGATTACCCATTTTCTTCTACTACTTAAAATTCAGAATAAATATACACTTCCCTATGCACTTAATGAAATAGTTTAGAACTGCAATTTATAAAAACCTTTTACTTACTGAAACCATCTTGCCCTCTGATGGCATGAAAGCCGGCCTGTTGCTAATCCTTAATTTTGTCTGCAATGTATTGAAATTGATCTCCAGCTGGCATTTTTCTTGGATCTTGGGTGGCTTGTGCTTGCGACGATAATCTCGGAAGTCCTCTAACTTCTTCTGCATAGCCACCATAGTTCTCTCTGGAGTCCTGTTTTCCAGCCAGGGAGTTGTGCGACGAATCCATTCTAAAAGCTGTTTCACATACAAATAATATTGTAAAGATACAAAAACAAAAACTAAGAGACCAGAAAGCCATCTCTGAGCTAAACAATGTTTGGTCGTTTGGATCCAGAGCAGCAATATTCGGCACCATTGTCTCCTTGCGGCATCTGAGGTCAATCAGCACGATACTAGTTGGCCCATGGGGTGAAGGAGCCTTGGTGCTATATAGCCAGTGGCAACAGTGGCTGTTGCAGCATAATAAGAAACCTCCTTCTCTCAGAAGACTAAGAACTTTGCCTTGGGCCACGATCAAATGAAAAGGATTCAGCTGCACAGAAAGTGCCACTTGGAACCAAGGAGATAGCTGAGAGACTGAGTGGTGCTCCCTCGCATGGCCCATGCAGACCTGACCCAGGTTCTTCCAGGAGCATCAACAGGGGAAGCCATGTGTTTCCCAACAGTTCTAGCCTGGAAAGAGGTAACTTTTCTGTTATGTTTCTGCCTTGATAAGTCCAATAAAGACATTACTTACTCTTCAAAACAATCATGATTAATTATCAGAACAATAACTGTACAGTTATGTCAGGCTTCTTTTACCTCACTTGCTAGTCTTTCATACTCTTCCATCATTTTTTCATTCTCTTGGTTCACAGCAAGGACCTTACAAATCCTATTAGCAGCAGTTTCTGCCTGCAAAACAAAGAATGCAAATGAGTATATGACATTACAGAGAAAGACCCAAAACCATCAAGTTTCCTGTCTGCTTGGCATTTTGCAGTGAAACCCAACATTGTAGCCATGGAGTGCCATGGTGCTCAGCAAATATGCTTCCCAGCATGCATGTGCTCTGTTCCTAAAAGAAGGAGCCAATCCTACCTTTCCTAGAACTCACTGGGACAGGTGATGCTTCAGGAGACTCCAAGATGCAACACTTTTAGGGCTGCAGGAAGTGCACATTTGGAAATAGCCCTCCCCATCATAAGGTTTTTAACTCAGAACTAGGGATGTATATTAGGATATTTCTGCTCTAAATATATATCTGAAAAATACCTTATCAGTATCTTCTAGATATAGGTGGGTATCCGGATGGCATCTGGATATTCCGAGATACTAGGAAATGGATCCCCCCAAAATCCCAAAATATTGGGGAGCTAGGGTTTCTTGGAGCGCTTGTCTTTAAATTTTACTACATATCTATGTCAGTATCTTGCCAGGGATTGCTGTTTGCCTTGGAGATATTGTTATAATTAGATAATGCTTTAGAGAAAACTGTACTATAAACCCATGTTTTGGAACTACTTTGGACCAATTCATATAAACATGCTGATTTGTTTGCATGTTCAAGCAAAAATATAGTCTGCTGTGGACACCAAAGCCATTTCTGTAGCCCTAGCAACCTGGAAAGGAGAATCAGAGTGATAGAAATGGCTGTTGTTTAGAACAGTTCTCAGTGACTGTTTCTCCACAACAACAGAAGCAACAAATAAAGTGTGAAGGAAAATACCTCAATAAAGAGGTATTGGTTAGTAATCTAGTGTTCATCACAGGATTGGCATTATCATTGCTGGTTTTAAAGCATTGTGCAATAATCTGTTTAGGCTCAGACATAAAGCTGCACAGTCTCCCTTTAGATTTCAGGTGTCAGGTGATCTGAATCCTGATGGAACCACATGCCCACCACTCACAAAAGCTTCCATCAGAAGGTAGCCTTACTGGAGTAGTCTTTTTGGAATGTTCACTTTGGCTGCAGTTCATAAATTACACACACAGGAACCTCATAAAAGAAGTACAGTACCAGCTTAGACTGTTTAAGAGATGAGCAACAAAAACAAATTTGTAAAGATGTCAGAGTTAACTTAAGGACCCAATTTAATTATGCCAGTCATCAATTCTAAAAAAAAAAGATCAAGGACAAAATCTCCTTTTGAATCAATTTGAAAAGAACTGCATCAGTTATATACCCATGCTGCATCCTCACTTGGAACACCATGTACCGTTCTAGTTTCCGTACCTCAAAAAAGATTGTGCAGAGCTGGACAAACGAAGATGATTGGAGGGTTGGAGCATGCTTCCTAGGAGCTTCCTTTTCAGTTTAGAAAATAGGTTCTTTATAAAAGTATGCAGGGGGTGGAAAAAATGGTCACAGAGCTCTTTCTTCTTTTCTTGTAATACTAGAACTTGGTGGGTACCCAGTACAACTGATAGGCAGTCAATGAGTCTTGGAATTCACTGCCAGTGGATGCAGCGAACGCCATGAGCATAGATGGCTGGCTTAAGAGGGGAATAAAAAGATTCATGTAGAAGAGGCCCATCAATGGCTACTACCTAAGGTGACTAACATGGAGGGAACCTCTATGTTCAGAGAGAGTAAACTTCTGAATCCTAGGGCCAAGAGACAACATCAGAGGAAGGCTTTTGTTACTGTGCCCTATTCTTTGACCCTCACGAACAACTGGTTGGCCACTGTGTAGAATAGGATGCTGGACCTGATAGCTTAATCCAACAAGGCTCCTTTATGGCATTATGTATCCATTTATAAAGAGCCTCTTGTGGCGCAGAGTGGCAAGGCAGCCGCCTGAAAGCTTTGCCCATGAGGCTGGGAGTTCAATCCCAGCAGCCGGCTCAAGGTTGACTCAGCCTTCCATCCTTCCGAGGTCGGTAAAATGAGTACCCAGCTTGCTGGGGGGTAAACGGTAATGACTGGGGAAGGCACTGGCAAACCACCCCGTATTGAGTCTGCCATGAAAACGCTAGAGGGCGTCACCCCAGGGGTCAGACATGACTCGGTGCTTGCACAGGGGATACCTTTACCTTTTATCCATTTATAACTGAAGGTTGATGAGCCACCTGAGATTCTACTCCTATGCTGGGGGGGGGGGTATCCAACATACTATTATTTTCTGGTAACTGCAGAAAGCCCACTGGGAAAGCCAACATTTTTAATTTATTATGCCAATTATGGGAAAGGTGTTAAAAATCTTCTTTGCCTTTGGAAAAGGGATGCATAGCAATTGACATAATGGAATCATAAGAGCAAAGAGATAATGTGGTACAAGCTAATTACATACCTAGCTCAATATAATGAGGAAGTTGCTAGCACCAGATGCTTCAGAGTCACTCTTCAGTGGGCAGGGCAATTATCTATTGACCCACCTTGACTCCCAGCAATATTCAGAAACTTGCGTCTTGATCCCAAGGCTAACAGGCATTCCCATATCTTTTGATGGTTCAGATGTACAATAGCTACAGTACTAATTTTGTTCTGTTAAAGGATTTTTTTTTTAGTAAAAAACTTGTAGGAAAGAAGATAGTGAAGATCATTAGCAACTATGACATTCCAGTATGGTTGATAAATTACTCATTGGTTTTTGGTTTTCATTTCTGTCAATGGCAATGTAGATAACATATTGTCTCCTGATGTTGTGTGTTTTCTAAAAAGATGGTGCTAACTCAAGGTAACTCTAATTATGGTACCATCTGGATACCATCTGAACACTCATCAAATTAAAAAATATATAATGAGTGAATAAAAAGGACACATTTTGATCATAACATTTTTCAGTTTTAAAGGTTTCATGACTTCCTGTTTATCTTCCTGTGCACTATTGATATTTTTTGTAGCTTTCTCCCCCTCACCTCCAGCTTGGTGCCATTAAAAAAAAAGCAGGCTTTTCTTTTGAGATCAATCACGGCCAGTCAGGAGTCTTATAGGCAAATTGCTGAAACTGTATCCTCATGAAGCCATTTGGATTTGGCTATATGATCACAGAATCATAGAGTTAGAAGGGATATCCAGGGGCATCAAGTCCAACCCCCTGCAGAATGCAGGAAATTCATAACTACCTGCCCATCCACAGTGACCCCAATTCCATGCCCAGATGATGTCCCCACAAAGGACATCATGACAGCACAAAGTCAAATAAGAGTAAGAATAGGAACTGCTGTTCTCATTATTAGGAAGATTCCAATGTTCCCTTGCTGTGGATTTTTACTTTAAAATGTTGCTTAGGACATAGTAAGTATGCAAGTTTGGTTTTAGGTTTTTGTGTAAATCTGCTAACATGCATTTTTTTCACTGTTCTAGCTATAAAATGGTTCCTCACTTCCCTTTTTTAAAAAAAACTTAGCTGAGTGGCTCCTTTTTCTTCTTTCTTTGTCTGTCCTTCAGATGTTTAAAGATAACACAGATATATTCTGACCCAGCCCAGGATGCTGAGGAACTGAAAAAGCCTTTGTTGATCTATATCTGATTATGGCACATTAACTCACAACAAATAAACTATGTTATTTCACTTTTACAGGGAAATGGTCAAGTCAGACAGGCAGGCATGTTTTAAATTTAAACTGTAAAGGCCACAGGTAAAAAGGCTACAGGAATGAGGGGAACTTTCTTTAACTATATACAACAGCTAGTTTGTTACAAAAAAATAGCTGTTTTGTTCTATAGATGGGTGTTTATTACTGTTGACAGATAAATCACTTGGCTGTCATTCCTTAGATACACAAGTACAAGTTTACTAAGGTCTGTGGAGGCAGGAACATACATGCAGATTCTGATTTCCCTTCTTTAACACTTGTTAGGGATCTCCCCCTTTTCTAGGAGCTATTCCCCCATGTCAAGGATTACTGGTTTCATTTATCCATTTCAGGATCCTCCACTGTCCTTCACTCTCCTTTTCTCTATGGGAGCATCCTTAGAACACACCTAGCAGAACTCTGTTTTTGAAAAGAGTACAAGCTGTGTTTCAGTGAAGTTTTTCTGCTGTTATTGTGTTTCTTACTTATGAATCCCCTGATCAGCTTTAGAGGAATTCCCTGGAACACAGTTTGAACAGTACTGCCTTAAATCACCTACGCAACTAAAAGGGACAATGTAGTGTAATGTATTAACATATTTCTTGCAGATTTTTAGGCCCTGTTTTTCTCCCGAAATGGAACCCAAAGTAGATTACATCACTTTTCCATTCTTTATTTTATCCTCAAAACAACTATGCAGTAGGTTAGGCTGACAGGATGCTAGTCCATAATCAGCCAGCAACCTAGCAGGCTGTAGAATCAAACTTGCATCTCCAGATCCTAATTTAATACTCTAACTACTACATGTGGGATTTATATTTAGGCCAAGCTGGATTCTGGAGATTTTTGGTGGCAGGATCACTTGGGCATGAAATTGGGGTGACCATGGGGGGGGGGGGCAAGTAGTTGTGAGTTCCTGCACTTAGCAGGGGGTTGGACTGGATGATTCTGGAGGTCCCTTCCAACTCTATGATTCTATGTATACCTCATCTGACCTTCCTGTAGTCTAAGCCCTGATGAGCAGTTAGCAGAGAATTTTGCTCCCATTTTAAAAGGAGATAATGATATCAGTATTATGATTGTGCTCCTGTAAAACATTAAAATTACATGCACTTGTATTTGACTATATCACAAAAAACAGACAATCAAAGTGCAGTTAATCATATAATGGTATAAAGCAGATTCTGTTTTTACAAAGAAAAAAAAGCAGGCAATCTCACCCAACATATATTTACGTTAATTAAAGACTAATGATTCTTTAGGGAACATGAAACCCTAATGAAATGCACAGCACAAAACAGCAACCGAAAGGGACATAGAATCATAGAATCATAGAGTTGGAAGGGGCCATACAGGTCATCTAGTCCAACCCCCTGCTCAACGCACGATCAGCCCAAAGCATCCTAAAGCATCCAAGACATAAGAATACCTGCTCTGCTCCAGCAAAAGCATGATAGAAGCAGGAAACATAAGTCATGATAGCTCTTTCATCAGGTTTGGGAGTGTTCACAATATCTACAAGAGAAGGAGAAATAAAACAAATGCAAGGAGTGGGAAAACATGGGGTGGGAAGGAAAGCATAAGATCTGTCATCCTGCTCTCTTTTCTGTATGCAAGACAGGTGTTTGCCTGAAGCTCCACATGCCAAGCTTTGCAAAGCTGAAATTAATCATCTGCTACATTTATATGTGCTGGCTGAAAAGACACAATATTGAACTCAAAGGGAGATTCTGTAAGGGAGGGGGGAGTATTTCCTCTGCTATTATGAATCTGCCCTATTCCCAAAGAGAAGGCGGAATATAAATCCCATGATATAAATAAAATAAATAACCTTTGCAAAGGAAATAATGCATACAATAATTTTGCACTACAGCATTCCCTGGTCAAAAAGAAAAGATTGCTTGCATAGGTAATATTTGCAAGACTGGATGGTTGCATTCCAAATTAAAATGTATGATTTCTGTGAAAACAAAGGCAAGGTGATACATGGATATAATTTTCACAAGTACTCACAGGAGAAAGGTAATGTTAGCTTTCTAGTATACACATCCAGATTCAAGCCCTGGTGGGTGGCTCAAATGAATTTTGATTTTACATCACATAATTCCTCCTAAGCAGTAGCATGAACATAAAAATCAGTTGGAGGGGGGAGGGAATTAGATCTTTTGTTTATGTTATGAAACAATACAGCTCTGTTTTTAGATGAACTACTGGAAAATTCCAAATTGGGTTAGAAGATTTAGACTTCTAAAAAGCTTCTTAAATAGTTTGATAGGAATAAATCAAAAGAGGATAGTAGCAACTGAAAACCACAGAAGATGGCAGACATGGTGAAATTTCTCCACGATGATATCAGAAATACAAGTTACACTAGATCAATGAACATAGGTGGGGGAGTGTGGGTTGCCAACCTCCAGATGAGAACTGGAAATATCCCACAATTACAACTGACTTCCAGACTAAATAGATTAGTTCCTCTGGAGAAAATGGATGCTTTGGAGGGTAGAATCTGACGTCCCTCATCTCCTGAAATTCTGCCCTCCTGAAACCCTGCCCCACCCCTAAATCTCCAGGAAGTTCTCAATCCTGAGTTGTCTACCATCAGCAGTAGACCTCAACCCTGACCTCTATCCATCATTTAAATGTCAACATTAAACTCTGGATTTGGAAAGTTGTTGAGAACTGGAGGTCGGGTCTAGAGAAACCAGAATTTGGGTAGGGGAGGGACCTCAGCAGGGGATAATGCCAAGGAGACCACTCTCTAAAGCCATCATTTTCTCCAGCACAGCTTATCTCCGTAGCTTGGAGATTAGTTGTAAAAAGTCAGGAACCACAATTTTAATGTGTGGGGAAATTCCTTCCCTCATCTCTGAGACTTCCCTTTAAGGCTTGGAGTGCCAGAGGGACTCTCCTCTCCCTCCCATAGCTGTCCCATACCACAATACCCACCTTTAGCTGGAAGCAACTGTGCCCAGGAGCCACTCTGAGTCCAGAGTGACTTTTAGGTCTTCTGCTACGGTGGCCAGGTCAGAGCCTCTCTCAGAGTCCAGTGAAGTGATCTTCCATGGTACCTGAGCCCAGGGTGCCTCCCGGATTGCTCCATGTGGTGCCCAGGACCAGGGCAGCTCTTGGAGTGCTCTGCCATGGAGCCTTGGCCAGGGGTAGCTTCTGGTGTACTCCACCATGGCAGCCAGGTGGAGTCAGAGTGTTCTGCCATGGCACCTGGGCCGGGAGCCTCTCCTGGTGTCTGCTGCCTCTGTGGCCTGGCAAGGAGCTGTTCCCAGCATCCATTACCATCACTGCCAGGCAAGGAGCCATTCCTGGCATCCATCACTACCAACTTGAAGTGGTTCCTTGCAGAGTTGTCAGCTGAACTGGTAAATGCATTCTCTGTGTGAGCATAAAGAAGCTACTTTACTCTTGGTGGGGGAATGTAAACTCCCCTGTATATTTTTTTTAATTTTCAGACCTGGGGAGTACCCCAAGATTGCTGAAAATTCATTTTAATACTTGTAGAAGGAAAAGTAACATTCTACTGAGAATCTGAAGTGATATCCCCCTGAAGAAGCTTGATGCAAAAAGCACTGGGATTTCTTTCCTTACAAGCACCAATTGTTTTTCCTATTTTCTTTGCTGGACTTAGTGTGGCCCTTTTCTTTTTACATGGACAATTAATCAGAACACCTTTAAAATGTTCCAGAGATTAAAGATAATTTGTCTAAAATGAAGCCTACATAACACACTTAATTTTTCCTTATACTCTTTAAACATTTACAGTAACCATGTTTTTGCATAGTGACTAATTTTGGAAACCATTTTTTCTGTTAGTATTACAGGCCTCAGGTTTGCTGGTATTACAGGCGTATCATTTTTAAAAAGCCAACCTCTGTCTGGAAACAACTTTGCTTTTTAAAGTTAGGTCCTGCAATTATTCTATGATATTTGGCTGCCTCCTTTATTGTCCAGATCTAATTGAAACTCTTTTCATGTTTCTCTGCCCCCAGCAAAACAACATTTCTGAAGAGAACACTTCATGATGCTTCCCCCCCCCCCTCTGTTTTACAAGCCTGAAATCAGGCATGATAAGAATAACAAGACACATGCATTTGTAAAAGTGCCCTGGAGAATTTGAAGCAATTACAAGAATATTCATTAAATTATACAACTGCGCCTTCCACAATGGTTGTTTATTCTTTGACAATCCTTGGAAATTCCCATTGTAGAAACTGGAAAATTAGATGAATGAATCCTTTCACAAATATGAATTATCTCTGTATGAAGCATCTCACTAGCAGAGGAGGGAGTACATATTAATTATTTGTATAGATGTTAATCTCAGAAGCCTGTACAGTGTCATCATTAAAACATTTAACTATTGCTATTAACTGTTATGTGTCTGTGCTAATTCTAGTTGGGTAGAGAAAAACTACCACTGCTTCTTGAACTCCAGAAGTTTCCCCACTGAATACAGCTAACTTCATGAACTAATTAGGATCTGCCTGACATCTTAGGCCAAAACCCAAGCTGGCCTTGCTTTAAAATTATCAGAATGAAAATACAGCAAGCAGAAGGATTTGAAGCCTCTAAAGCAAAAAGATGCTTGTCAGATATGTCTCATTCAGGAATTCCTAGATGATGTGCTAGGGCATACTAGTGTTCCATTAGAGAACAGCTAGAGTATCACCCAATTCATCTCCTTCGACAATTTCGGCAATTTAGTCAGTCACCACAAATGTAGATTCAGCAGAATTCAGAGGAATGCACATCTTATGTCTGCTAGCTACTGGTAGGGTTGCCACCGGCCAGGGTGGGAGTGCTTCTTATCAGAAGGGACATCCAGATCATAAGCATAGTGGATGTGCTTCTCTGCCATAACACTCTAAAATGAAACAATAGGTGCCTCTGGCTCAGATATAAAATTGTTCCCCTCGGGTACCAGACATTTTGAAAGCATTATTCTACTTGCTGGAATCCAACTGTGATGAAAAGACTGAGGAGAGCAACCGCCTGACTTCCCTCAGCATGCAGGGAGACTTGAGGAAAACAAAATTCTCTGTGGAGTTCACTGTTTACTTCCTAGGTGGGTGAAGCCAAGGAAAGGGCAATCCTAGTGGCCAGCACTATGTACCAGTTGTTAGTGCAGACGCTCGCTTCTGCAGCTTCTGAGAAATTGCCACACACGCTCAAATTCCAGCTGAAGGAGGGTGATGAAGTAGATGCATAGGGCAACCACTCACAGCCAGCAAAATGGTCCTTATTTAAATCAAAATATTCATTTGGCATTCTCCAGTACAGAGGAATTATCAAGTGAATCACTGTTTGGTGTGGAAAAGATCCCTCTGTCATGAAGTGTGTGTGTGTGGCAGGTGGGAGGGGGGAGATGTTGAAAAGCTGCTGTTCAGCTTTCTGCTTATTAGAAGAAACTCTCACCTTCTGCATCCAACATCTTTGGGATATCCAAATGTTTTTCAGCAATGTCCATGGCAAGGTTTATATTTCTCAGTGGGTCATCCTGCAGGGGAAAAAAGGAAACATTACTAGCACATCTTATACAAAATTGCTGCAATATATACATGAAACATGGTTTAATCAGAACGAGGTGACAGGGTATTTCCCAGAGACACTTACTCAATTGTGGTGTTAAAAGGAGACTCTTTGAACTAATGTTTATTTAAAGAAGAAAAGACCACCTTGTTCTCAAGTAAGTTACTGAGGAACTATTGGGAAAATATAGGTCTTGTGACAAGAAATGGTGACACGAGACAGTTGAACTGGATTGCACAGATGCGTACTTTAAAACATATGTGTAACTAGAGAATAAAACCAAAGCAGTGAAAACATTCAGGAAACACTGACTGTGGCTAGCTAGAGCTCAAAATTCAAGAGTTAACATTCTCAAACAATTATTTTGTCACATCTAAATAATTGGTTTAGATTATTAGGTGCCTAGAGAGAATAACAAGATGGATGAAGGCCAATAAGGTTCAGACAAGACAAAGATGCTGTTGATCAATGAGAATCTGCTCAGGGGACTTGCAAAGCCACCATGTCCTAGGCCCTTTCTGCACTCACATTTTTTCCCATTGTAAATCTTGTCAAATTCAGGTCAATTTGAACCCATATCTACAGCCTTCCTTTTTCCCGATTTGAAACAGAGGTCACCGTTCTGCGTTTTCATTGTCCTTCCTGCATGATTGGGAGTGGGTGAAGCTCCAGCCAGCATTAAAGGAGCACAAAGCTGGAGAGTGCTTTATTTCCTGCCTTTTGACTCTTTAGTGTACAGCCAGAGCAAGCTGGGGGAGGGACAAGTGGAGCACAAGGTTGCTTGTATATCTTTCTTTACCTCCAGGAGTAGGGTGGGGGGAGGGAGATGAGGCAGCAGCCTCACAGAGAACAAGGAGGGGAAAGTAAATCCAAGAGGCACATTTCTGCTTGTAGAAGTGTAGGCTTTTGGAGTGCAGTCACTTTAAAACAGATCCCAAAATGAGGGAAAAAATAAGTCTTGCAAAGGAATGGCAACCGGGAACCAGGCAGTCTTGACCAATCAGCAACAGATTGCTTTGCTACGTCAGTATTGGAGGCACGGGACAGGAAGTTAAGCCAGCAAAATGCAGAAAATACTGAGGCTCTCGGAATCGTTTTCTCAAATGTAGTGAGTTATATCTGCTCCTGGATATCGCGGGAGAAAAGTAGTATCACCTCGGATCAATCATAGTCATTGCAAAGGGAAAATTTAAAGCGCTAAATATAAAAAAATAAAATAATGTGTAGATGACTTGCTTTAATTTGGGGTCACCAGGGATAAGAATCCCAGTGCAGATTGTCCCCTAGAGATGTTTGCACTCCCCTTGAGGAAGCAAGTTCACAGCCTGGGGATGCTGCTAGATCCTGGCTTATGGCTAGAGGTTCAAATTTCCTTCATGGCACATACCACCTTTTATCAGTTCCAGTATTTGCCAGTTATAGCCACATATGTTCAATCAACCCAAAATGCAGCTTCCAGGCTATTGTTGGGGTTGATTACAGTGATCATATCATCCCTTTGCTGGAGATCTGCACTGGTTACCCATTGGTTTCAGGGCACAATTCAAAGTGCTAGTTCTTAGCTTTAAGGCCCAAAATACTTTGGAGCCAGGATACTTGAAGCACTGTGTCCTTCCATACTGTGCAGCCCAACTGTTAAGCTCTCTGTGCCCCCACCTTCAGAGGTGAGGCAGGTGGTAACTACAGACAGGACAATTTCTTTGATGGCCCTTCACCAATTAATGTCCCTTGGGAGTTGCCCGGCACCTACTTTCCTTTAGGCATGAAGGTAAAACATGTCTTTTTACTCAGGCATTTAATTAGAACAGGCTTTCTCAACCATGGTTTCTTGACAGCCCTAGAAAGGTCTCCTGAATGGGTGGAGGAGAATTTGTTTTTTTACATATTTTTTAATTTGCTAAACATTTATCAAGTAATATGAGACTATATGATCATGTCGACCTGTCCTCCTCCCAAAACTGCCAATGATGTGCCTGTAGGGGATGGGGAGGGGAGTGGCCCTGGATGAGTATGTACAGAGCTATACCCACCATATTCTTTACGAGCATGCAACTTCTGGGGTTTCTTGAATCTTGAAGAATGTTTCAGGGGTTTCTCTGTAGCAAACAAGCCTGAATTAGGGGTTCAATGCTTTTTCTGTTTAATAGATTTTTTTAATGCTGCTGCTTGTGTTCCTTGAAGGAACTCCATCCAAACCCATGGAGGTCTCCCATCCAAATACTAGCCAGGAATGGTTTTGCTTAGCTTCCAAGATATGACTGGATTGAGCTTGCCTGGGTTATCCAGGTCAGGGTTTATACTGCTGGGGTATAGTGGCTTGTATGGTTTTTGTTTGCTTGTTTTTGTGTTTTATATCTGTTTTTAATTTAAGCTGCCTCAAGCAGGACTCTAAAGGGTCAGGACAGAAATGCACCAAATCAATAAACAATCAATTCACCAGCAGAGCCAGGAAGGAAGGTCATTTCTGGTTACTTAACACACCCCAGTTTGCTATTAAGGGATCATATTAAGCACACAGGAAGTGAGCTAAATCACTGCAAATCAGCATGCTGTGTCACCCATTCTATTGACCTTAGAAAGCTTGGAGTAGTCAATAAGATCAGGTCGGTGTCTATGGATAAGCGCACAAAGGCCAAGGCCGTCTTTCCAGCTTCAGAGCAAGGAACCAAAAATAAAATGGAAATATGTTAATGATATTATAACAATCTGTATTGCAGCTCAGAATCAGCCTACATGCAGAAGCTGCATATTTTGCTCAGGCTGATAACTCATGACATTTTCTGTGGTTCTAGAGCTTGTTGGGGTTTATTCAAAAAAGAAAAAGACACTACAAAATACAGTATACAGAAAAGAAAAAGACACTATATTTTTTATTTACAGAACTATGAATATTAAACTGACATTTCACAATGTATCATATATTTCCCCCCTTTTCCCTCATCAATAATACTGCTGAGTACCTATTGTATTTCCCTGAAGTTTATATATTTCAGTCTTTTGAAATATGCCTCATATAAATAAATCATTTCCTTCCATCTTATTTTATTGATCAATATAATGTAATATTGCACTTCATTTTCTATTAAAATATTATTTTGATTTGTTTTGTATCAAATATGTAAGTTTTGCCATTGACCCATATTCTTCAATTTATTTAACTACTCAGTAAGGTGTGGTACTCTTGTGGTGCAATGAGCCTCTTGTGGCGCAGAGTGGTAAGGCAGCAGACATGACGGTAATGACTGGGGCAAACCACCCTGTATTGAGTCTGCCATGAAAATGCTAGACGATGTCACCCCAAGGGTCAGACATGACCCAGTGCTTGCACAGGGGATACCTTTACCTTTAAGGTGTGGTAAAGATTCTTTTTTTTTATCTTGATGCATATAAGAGCCTGTCAGCTGTTACCTTATATTTAATAAATTCACTGTATATTTAATACTGTTTGGTACTATGTTAACATACATTTTGGATCCATTACAAATCTAATTTTCAATATCTTTTGTATTTCATCATGAATCATTTACTCAGGTTCTTTTATGATATGTTCCTAATAATTTGTGAAATGATGTTCATTTTCATGGGGAATTTTGCATATGCACTAAACAAAGAATAAATCCCAACAGGGCAAAATTTTACTGTTTTGTAAATTGCCTGTTGCCAGATCCAGATCCTTCAGTCACTTATATACAAGTCTGCTATAGGTTATACACCTGAAATTCTATCACATTTCTATTTAATCCAGCAAAGAGTTTTGTGACCACTTGAACATACATGATATAACTAGGAACAATGAAAGACATCTCCTGTCCTTTCGCCTCTACACATCAAACACTGTTTACTAACACTGCAAAACATCCAGTTGTCAATAATTCCACTATATCATAAACTCCATAGGGTATAGTACCTCTGCTATTCTAATGACCCCCTCAAGGATATCTTGGTTCTAGTGTTTGTATACGTTTTGACATTGAATTCATACTTGGAACACAAATTAACTCACTTGAATCAACACATACAATGCATTATCTAGAGCGGGGGTTGTTAACCTCCGGGCCGTGGCCGCAAAAGCCTCGGCACCGGGCTGCCAGCAGCCGTGCCACCCTATCCCCCCCTGCAGCGAGAAGCTCGCTAGGCCTTGAGCAAATTGGCTGCTTCTAGGGTCGCTTCGCTCACGGCCCAGCAAGTTTCTCGCTGCAGGGGGGGGAGAGGGTGGCGCGGCCACCAGCGGGCGCAAATGCGCATGTGCGGCAACTCCACACATCGTTTGCATGGAGCTGCCACACATGCGCGGTGCCCAGGCCGTTGTCACACCCCACACCCCCGCAGGCCAGGTACCACCAGTAAGTTAGTATCCACAGAGCGTAGAGCTCTGCAGGGGGAATAAGGTAACAGGTGGACCCTCAGTTATGTGGGTCTCAGACCATGAAGAAACAACCTGGGAAAGAACCATATCACCCCTTAACTGGCCATTTTTCAAACTGCAAAGATGCTATCCACTACACCTGTGAAAATGCAAAACAGCTGCTAATATTTTCATTTCTGGAAATTACCAGCATTACCTAAGATGGAAGTTTTGAATGTTCACATTTCTATAAGGTGCAGTTTTCCTTTGACACCACAGCAGCAGTCCTTCTTTGGCAGACGTCTCTGAAAAGAGCACCAAAAATACATGTAAAAAGGATATATTACAGTCTCAGAACAAGTTCAGAATACAGTTTGTTATCAACAGCCAAATAGCTACTGAGTAGCCAAGTACCAGTGTGGAAGAATGTTGCTTAAGTTAACAGATATTATTTCTTAGAAAATGCTTGTAACTGCATGAGGTTCCAAATTCTTTAGCCTATTTTTAATTGTTAAAAGTTACTTTATGTTGAGACTAATGAACTGGTTTATGCTTAGTTTTAACTTTATCCCAAGTTACAATGCTTGAATGTTGCATTTAGTCCAAATCTCTCTTTCACGAGTGGTAGATTCTTTCTTTCTATGTGTATTTATTTATATTTGTTTGTCTGTTTATATATCATTTATAGACCACCACTCCCCAATGACAGGCTCAGGACTGTTTCCAACAATACTGTACATTATAAAACTCTAAAAACATGATAAAATACAATTTGTTCCATAGTCACCATAATATATAGTTGGCAGGTTCAATAATTCAGATGGTGATAAGACTACCCCCCAATAGAGGGAGCCTCAAACAGGGAGGAAGGAATAGGGAGAGGACAGGAGGGAGGTCCATAATACTGGGTCGGCCTGACTACGGTGCAAGAGTGCTGTTTTACAGGCCTTTCAGAACTTAGCCAGCTCTGTCAGGACCCAAATTTCGACTGGTAGGAGCCAGAACTGAACAAATGTCCCCAGAAGAATATATGCAGAAAATTATCATATATAAAATTACCATGATTCCTGCATCATGAACATTTCATTATTTGTTCTTCTTTATTCTAATTTTTGTGCTTGATTAGCTAGTCACAAGCTCTCAAACCATTAGTCTCAGAATATCTGAGGAGGTAATTATTATATTCAGCTCTATGGCAGCAACGTCCATTTTTTCCATATTGAAAAGGGGCTGCATGAAACTTGAAAACTCACTTTTATTTTCAATACTGTAAATTTAATCCAATAGAAAATAATGAAAACAGTAATTTAACTTGCTTTTCTTTGTTGATGTACAAATAAGAAAACAGGACAGTATTTACCTGTAACTGGGTTCTGTCTTCTGTGCAGGGATGCATTGGGCCTGCTCTAACACAGGCCCAGTGTGGGATTACACAAAAGACTGATGATGAATATCACTGGGCGTGTATACAGGTGGGCGTGTATACAGCTATGCCTCCCAACCATATTGTACACAATTGTGCCACTTCTAGGATTTCTTGAACATTTCAGGGAGTTCTCAGTGGTAAAAAAAGAGGCCAAGACAATTAAACTGATATTAATGTGCCCACTAGTATTAATATAGAGCCTCTTGTGGCGCAGAGTGGTAAGCGGCAGAAATGCTGTCTGAAGCTGTCTGTCCATGAGGTTGGGAGTTCAATCCCAGCAGCTGGATCAAGTTTGACTCATCCTTCCATCCTTCCAAGGTCGGTAAAATAAGTACCCAGCTTGCTGGGAGGTAAAACGGTAATGACTGGGGAAGGTACTGGCAAACCACCCCGTATTGAGTCTGCCATGAAAACGCTGGAGGGCGTCACCCCATGACTCGGTGCTTGCACAGAGAATACCTTTACCTTTACCTTTAGTATTAATATGTGATATGTGTCCAGAGAGCTCCTTTCTTCATTTTTGCACCAGTTCTTGTGTGCTAATTTGAAAACTTATGCCAGGAAAACTATAAATAATGGATGGTGCCTGTTCCATGGTTGTCATTGCCCTTAGCATGAATTTGGAAAGACAGGCTGAGAACTGGCATGAACGGTCATTGACTGGGGGTGGGTGGGGAGACTTCTGGGGTTTAAGATATATTTGCTATATTTTTGCTATATATTTGCTATATCTGTTCCTCATCCAAACCACTTTAGGGGGTGCTCCTTAATAGAACCATGCCTTGAAAAGGCATATATATCCTCTTAAAAGTTACTGAATACTGGTAAAAGCATAATTCATATTCAGAAAGAACAATCTGGATATATTTCATTGCTCTAAAAACTAATTGCTACTGCATAATCAGATTAAAATAAATTTACTGAGTAACTGTTCTCTAAATCAGCACATCAACCAGAAAAAACAGTTGATGTTAAATAATACACTGAACTGAATGATATCTGTCTGCTCAAGCCAAAAATACACATTTGTGTTCTGTCATGGATCTACCACTGCCTGAATACTTTATTTAAATGTTTCTTATGTGTTGTTTCTGTTTGAAAACTGTTATCAGAGGACAATAACTTTTTAAAATGCTGCAGCATCTATGATAGAGACGGAAGGTTTTCAGGATATAGCAAAACAAAGTTTGAGTCCAGTAGCACCTTATAGACCCATTATGCACGGGGGTTTTAGCGCACATTCGGGGTGGAATGGCGGCGACTAAAATCACCGATAACGCATGGTGCCAGCTGCAACCAACCGCAGCTTCGGTGCATGCCGCTGAAAAAGCCGCGTTCGCGAAACGCGGAAGAAAGCGCAGCTTCCGGGTGAGCGGGGCGAAACCAGAAGTGGTGCCGGGATCGCCACGTGCATAATCGGTTACTCTGGGTTTTGCCGCCGTCATGCCCTGCCCCGTGCATAACCGGTGTGCGTCGCGTCTTCCCCCTCCGCGTTTTCCATGTGACCCAAAATCGCCGTTTCGGCAGCCGTGCATAATGGGCCTTAGAGCAGATAATTTTTCTAGGTTTAAGCTTTCATTAATTAAAGTTCACTTCATCAGATATGATAAAATTCTGTTTGACTTTAAGGTGTTAAAGGTAAAAGGTAAAGGTGTCCCCTGTGCAAGCACCGAGTCATGTCTGACCCTTGGGGTGACGCCCTCTAGCGTTTTCATGGCAGACTCAATACGGGGTGGTTTGCCAGTGCCTTCCCCAGTCATGACCGTTTACCCCCCAGCAGCAAGCTGGGTACTCATTTTACCGACCTCGGAAGGATGGAAGGCTGAGTCAACCTTGAGCCGGCTGCTGGGATCGAACTCCCAACCTCATGAGCAAAGCTTTCAGGCGGCTGCCTTACCACTCTGCGCCACAAGAGGCTCATAAGGTGTTACTAGACTCAAATTTTGTTCTTTTTAAAAAATGTTTAAATTAAACACCCATAAACCTTGATCCTGTCATGTTTCATAATACCTCAACACCCAATGTCTTATATGTTTTCTCTGACTGAAACGTTAACCACAAGGAAAAGCTTTCTAAGGACCAGTCAATGTTCTTTATCCACATAATGCCTCAGGGTCATGATAAGATTCACTTTGCTGACAGAACAGTGATATTTATTAGGGAATGGCCCTCTCCAGACACTAGCACACTTTCTGAGCCAAGTAACAAAATCTTCCAGAGTTTTACAGATGGAGAACAATTATACAGTCATCTAACATAGATAGCCCTAAGGTAGCCTGATCACATCAGGTCTTGGAAGCCAAGCAGGGAGTATCTCCAGCTAGTATTTAGCAGGGAGACTGCCAAAAAACCCCAGGGTCATGACAAAGGCAAACCACCTCCGAATATCTTTTGCTATGAAAACTCCATGAGGTTGCCGTAAGTCAACTGGGACTTGACGGCAAAAACAAAAACATGGATACCATCTTATACTTGTTCTGTTTCATGCTTGTTCCCTCGTCAAGCTTTGTCTGTGACTGCCCGGCCTGGTGATAGATTCCAGTGACCATTCTGAACTGATAGATGACATCACATGGCTTTGAAATTTTGGAGTATATTGTAATATGCTTCAGATATGTATAGATATCTCAGCTCACCAATTCATCCTACTGAAAATGTCTAAACTATGCTAAACCAGCAGATAGTGAAAGCCAAACAGCATAAAATATTCAAAGAATCAATCACAACCCAATTATCATGCTGCTTTCTTCTGGCTCAGAATGCAGGTTTGAGACTGCATGATTAACTCTTCTGTCATATCAAAACTCCTCAACCATGAAAGGGCAGCATAAGAGGGATGTTTCTGTGCCTCTTCTTGAAGTTTACTTTGTTCAGGAAGATTATGACATATGTGTGTGCATGTATCTATTAGCAATCTGAGATATTAATTCATTGCATCTATTACCTATATTCTGAAGAGAGGCAGCCCTAAGAGGACTGATCTACTTGACTAAGCTAGATGGGAAAGGGGCACAGGGGTGGCATTTCAAAACAGTTTCTGCCATTATCCTATCATCTTGCTATCATTTAGCTTGCTATCTTGTCAATATGGGAATATGGGGATCAGCGTTAAAATGGCTGGTCTCTTTTTTCCAGAGTCAAGGACAGAGGGTAGCTGTTGGGAAAGAGCAGTCAGGCCTCTATGAACTCCAGTGCAGAGTATCACATGATGTAATTCTCTCCCCAATGTTATTTAACATCTTTATGGATCCTGTATTACAGCTGGCTAGGCAGCGGGGGGGGGGGGGTTGGGATGGGTTGTCACCAGTACACTGATGACAACCAGCTCTATCTGCTCATGGGGAACCCGCTGAATACACCCCTAGACTCACTGGCCAGATGCTTGGGGGCAATAGTGGAATGGCTCTAACAGAGCCGCCTGAAACTAAATTGTAAGAAGATGGAGGTCCTGTGGCTTGGTAGGAAGGGGCCAGATGAGGAAATGAGTCCAGGACTCTTTAAATACTACACCACACTATATTTAGTCTAAGGAAGGAAAACAAAAGAAGAAAGCAACCCAGCAAATATAGAGTCAGCAGTCCTAAACATTTATTTATGAGCAGTCTGGCCGCTACAATAGCAAGTGACACGTCATTATTCAATGTTGTCAATAAAGCTATCATTTTCTTAAACAAACTGTCAGCTCTAAACACACCTTGACAAAATACTTGAAGACAGTGTTGTGGAACAAATTCTTACCTTCTACTGAAATATCTTGAATAGCAAAGCGAAGGATGATTGTCCAGATCATACCCAGAGTCATTTTCACATTGCCATCAACAATTTCTGAGTGAAATGAAAGAGTTGCACTGTGATCATAGTGTGTATACCTGCTATTTTCCATTTTGTTATTTTATTCATGAACAGTTATAAGTTAAATTTTTCAGTAAACCCATAAATCACTGCTTTTGAGATTTCATATATCTAGAGACAGCTCGCAATTTACTGAATGATATCTAAGTTGATTATTGTAGGACAATCCTAAGTAGGGCTGCTTGAAAGTAAGTAAGGCTTGGTGTACCTCATATTGTTGTTCTGGCAGTAGCCCCTTTATTCACCTCATATCAAATTGTTTTCAATTAATGCTATTCTTATTTTGCTGTTTTGACAACAATACTTGTCTTCTGAAAATAACTGTATATATGGAAAAGGACAATAAACATAATGAACAAAATGAAAATGTATACATTTAAGATTAACACAAAGCCCAGTTAAACAAATAGTATTCACCAAAGGAAGCAAATACAGTGGAAGCCTATTAATTGGTCATTGTCTCAACTAACTCAAGTCCTGGACATGCTGAAGGAACAGTTGAAATTATATATGCACTGATTTGGAGGAGCCCTTTACTTCACTACATTATTCCCTCCTTTATTACTCCTATATGATATCATGACAAATTGAGGTTAGTTGAAGATCTCCACCTTCAATCTTAGCACGCCATGTGACTTGAAAACAGAGGGTGCATGGTAGGGATGGGCACAAACTGACTCACGAATTATAGCTAGTTCATGATTCACAAAGCAATGCTCATGGCATGGCAACAGGCACAAACATTCCATGTACTTTCATGCTCTTCGTTGAAGTGCATGGCAATTTGTGAATCCAGTCAATTAAAACTGTGTACAAAACTTCAAAGCTATGTGGGGATGTTCCAGCCTTGGAAATGCTAGGGGCCTTCCAAAATTTAATAGGAACTACTGACTGCCAATAACAGAGTTCCCATTCTGCTCTATGGTATCAGAATGCTGTGTATATCCTCAGTTCAGCACCACAGCCTCTACTCTGTTGGCTGTTGACAATTAGATAGTGAGGCAGGAAATGTCTCAAAAGCATAGCACATTCATTTATTCTTGATTGAGACCTCCTCTTCCCTACTGGAATTTGCATGTTAGGTAGACTCAGGGCTCTGAGCCACTTTGTCTCTATGCTTACACCAAGCAATGGGGTTTAGCTACTGAGTGGCTTAACTGAGGACCCACATTTTTATACCCGTCTGTAGAGTATTGCACTTTAAAAGCTCATAAGTGCTGTATAAACTTGGAATAGACTGAAGTGATAATGCCTGACCAGAGTCAGACATCCTTAAGTGACAAGTGGCTCAAAGGAATTTGATTGGTTAGCGCCAGATGAGCAGAAAGACTTGGGAACTGACTGTGGAAAGTTTAAGTCTGAGAAGATGTTGAAATTATTCTAAATCCAATGTTATTTGACGCCCTGAACTAGCTTGCTGGGATGACAGTATAGAAGTTAAATTAATAAATAAAATAAATAAATTATTGGCTCAATTTTGAGTAAAGCAATATTGGGATGGGGGTTTAATACAGCAAATTTCCTTCCATTAATGAGTCATCTCTCATGTGCTATCATTTCAAAACGTTCCACTTTTGCCACAACCCTTTTTTGCCACGTGATCTACATCTGAGGGGGTTTTTTTTAGTTTTAAGTTGAGACCTATAGCACTAAACCAATATAGCACTCCAGAGTCATAGCTGCATCATTGAGATGTCTTGACTGATTGCTTTGTTTATAATAACTCTGCCAAGGACAGTCCCAAGCCCGGCCACAAAAGGAGGAGGCTGGTCACACTGCCGAGGTAACCAGAACTGAGAAAGCAGGGGGACCAAGCAAGAAATTGCATGGGAACTTTGTTCTAATCTACATCAGCTTTAAATCAGGCCTGGCCATAAACCAGAGGGGAAAGTGCTAACTAATGCTGAGGCTTTCTCCTATTTTAAAACATTTTAACCCTATCTTGGCTGCTAAAAGCTAAAATTGTAATTTTGATATGGTGACAGTTTGAGGGAAGTCAGAATCTGAATGGAACGTTCCTAACAGACCTTATTGGCATCCTGAACCAAAAACAAAAAGGAGAAAATACCCTCACCCAGATCAAAGTTAAGAACCTAAAAATGTCAAAATATCAAAAATTAATTAAGCTGCCGTAGGGTACAACTCGATTTTAACATTTACTACTAATATTTATTAAAATTAAAAACCCAAGGCTTATTGCACAGCCTCAATAAAATGAGTGCATGCATGCATACCAATGCCTCCACTGACCAGACGCATTTCAGCATTACCACCTTTATCAACGGTCAATTACAAGAAATACAAGAATGTTTATATAGTTATCTCCTTGACATAAAATTATATACTCAGGTGACATGCAGCCTACTTTGGATGAAGGTTGGCTCCTGATAACAAGACACTTACTGGACACTGAAAGTGCTTAACTAGACCAGGGCTTGCTTTTGAAACATCAGAGGCCTCAAATAGTTTTATCTGGCCTGCTGGTCCACAGAACTGACTAAGGTCCATGGTGTCCTGAGTATATCATTTTATATCATATCATTTTATGTAAAGGAGGCAATTGGCTATAACAATCCTTGTATTTATTGTATTTTTGTATGCTGGCTTTATTTGATGCCTGACCACTGATAAGGACGGTATTGCCAAAACGTGTCTGGTCAGTGGAGGCGTTGGTATGCATGCATGCACTGTTTTTATTGAGGCTATGCAATATGCCTTGTGTTTTTAACTTTAACAAGTATTAGTACTACATTTTAAAATTTCATACTGGACCCAACCAAACCTCTGAACTGTAATATAATACTCAGGCAGATCCTAAGAAAAAACACGGTCTTTGTGGCTTTTTGTTAATGTACCTTCTGCACCAATTGAGACGAGTTTGACCCCTTTGCTGGCTATAAAATCCAAGGCTTTGTTGACGTTTGCAATTTTATGGAAGCGCATCTTCCCCCTATCTGGTTTCGGTAGTCTTTCCCCTGTAGAAAAACAAATTGCATACATTTATTCATTCTGACTGCAGGCACCCCAGTGGCTAGATGGATGGAGGAGACAATGCTTTGTGCTATCTAAAAACTAAATATCAATTTTTACAGGTTTCTACTCACTTCAAAGCCCATCCCTGAAAAGAAATGCAAGTATAAAAGTGGCTTGTTTTGAGTATTTTTAATGCAGCTGGAAAATTTTAAATTAAATTCTTGTATCTGTACATTCGCTTTTCAGCTTTATTTTTTGTTAACCTTTTAACATTTGTAGAATATTGTTATGGTCTTCTTTTCACTTATTCTAATCTGAATGAATTTTTCAACACCATGTAACTGAAATATACATTACATTAGTTATTTGCCAAATTATGAGAAAAGCTTCTTCCTCAATTAACGTGTTTACTATGGAATTATCAACATTCATTTACTCGATTTTAAGTGCTGTAATAGGTATTACAGGATATTTGTGGAGAGTACCCTACTTTCAATTCAAGTTTGCAGCTGATTACAAAAAAAGGATCACCAAGCAATTTAAAAGCATCCTGAAAAAGTAACCAACATTGATTGACTGATCAGTTTAATTTACAGCTAAGGGCACATAGGCTTTGAAGGATTCCTGTGTAACAATAAAGATGGAAGTAGAAACTAATGTTCCCTCTGCCATTCCAGATTATAACTATACCTAATTTGTAGTCTCTTTACCAAATGCGAAATTTGTTTAATGCCCAAGATCATGACTGGTTGCAATCTAATCCCAATACATTTTATGCAGAAATTAGCCTACATAAATTCAATTGTGTTTGCTCATAAATGTGCACTGGGTTGCCCCTTAAAATAATTACAAACATGCAGCTTGGCAAAAATCAAAAAAGGAAGCAGAAAAAATAAAATACACCACAGGCTAATGTTACAAGGTAGATAAGCTTTGCCTCTTGTCTACCACTCTCATACTTCGCTTTGTGTTGGGGCACCATTTCTTCCCTGTCAGTATTTACAAGGAAGAAGATTCAGACAGCCATATTTTATATCCATGTCTCACAAAAGGATGTTCATCAATAAAATGTATAGTTATGTACACTGGAACAACCTATTGTGGTGGACTATGAGGTTTTATTTAGCCTCATTCAATTGTAAACAGATTCTGCAACAATGTACTGGAAAGTCATAATGAGTATTAGAAATATGTTGTGATGAAGATATGACCATCTTTAAACAAACCTGAAATGACTTCCAAAAGCAACATCAGTTTAAGGCCATTCCTGAAATCCTCTTCAATATTCTCAATCTGAGTCCCTGCTTTCCGTAGATGGGAGTTGCACCAGGCTGTAAATGTCTGCAGTAACAATTGTTAAAGTGTTAAAAAAGATATCAAATAGCTACTGTAATTCAAATGAGACTTGGTTAAAGCCTGATTTCAATCAGTTTTACAGTGAACAGCCACTAAATATTAAAATTTGAGAAATACTTTGCCTTTCAACTTGGCAAATATGAGACATATCTATTTTATATTTACTGAAGTATAAGATCAAGCACTTCTAGAATTTTACTGTTTCTTAAACTATCCACGTCAGGCCTGTGAATGTAGTATATCTTGAAACATCTCCACGCAATATACCAAGTTATTATTTGTTTCTTCTATTATAAAATACACTACAGAAACATGTAGTGTAGACACGACCCATTAAATGCCCACTCTGTTAGTGATAAATTTGTCATGGGCTAGGTACAATCTATCTTGCCAGGTCCTCCCTGGCCACCAGTGGGGGGTGAGGGGGTAAGGCTGCCAGGTCCAGACTGAGAAAGTCTTGAAAATTTGGGGGTGGAGCCCAGGGAAAGGGATCTCAGCAGAGTACAGTGTTGTAGAGTCCACCCTTCAAGGCATCCACTTTCTCTGGAGGAACTGATCTCTGTAGTCTGGAGAGCCTATACTTCAGGGGGGGGGGGGTGGCTGGAAACCCTAGTTCTATCCCATGTTATTATTTTAAACATTTTTATATTGCCTTTCCACCTGAGCAGGGCTCACATAAAACATTAGATCAGTTAGAAACAACATTAAAATTATAAAATAATTCAACAAAATGCTCATGTTGGAATTGTTCTTATCAGATACAGTATACAATTGAAGTTTGGAAAGAACAGGCTGTTAATCATCATAAAAAAAATCAGACTTTGAATATTAAAAGGGGAGTGACTTGTATACCATCACCCATGTATGGAAGTCACACAGAGTCTTCCCAGGCTCATGTTTATTCCCAAAGCCCCTACTGGCACCCATAAAAATAATTTCTGAGATAATGTTCCTCCATGGAGATTCCAACCATGTGAATGAGGAAATGTGGAGCTAAGAGATAAATGGGGATGAAATTGCTGCTCTCTCCCCTCCATGGAGCTGCCCCTGTGGAAGAGACAAAATTATCTTGTTCTTCCTTTCTGCAGCCCACTGACTCTCATTTTCTGTCACCTTGTAACTTATTGGCTAGTTTCAATCTCATATTTTATATCAGTGGGATGAATCCTAGGATTTCAGTGATTTCAAATATGAATTTCCCACCCTGACTATAGCATGCAAATAACTTCCTTGCTAATAATCCAGTCACATGTAATTGAGAGCATTTCAGCAATCTCATTTTACTGGCTGGTAATTCCTGCTTCTTTGGTGGTGGTGTGTGTGTGGGGGGGGTGTCTGTTCTGCATGTGTTTTGTTCCCTCTAGTGGCCGATTCAATATCATGCCAAGAAGGTCTGGCATAAAAATGTGCAGTTTAACTCTTCAAGGAGATATGCTGGAATTGAACCTGTCTAATACTGAATCGAACACTATCGGTCTGTGGGGAAAAATGCCTTTTTGTTACTGAAACAGAGAGACAGAGCTGGATCTTCTTGCTGAATGTTAAATGATGGCCATTGAAAAGAATTCTGAGGACCTGAGAGTCCAGTTTGACTTTCATATTAGTTTCACAGGGTTATTTCTAAGAGTCATGTGAGATATACGTATACCACATTTTCAGCTGTGTTTTTCCTCTGGTGTCTACATTTCACAATGCGCCTCTGATTATGAAACAAGTCAGTGCTTAACGTATCACTCCAAAGCTTTAAGCATCTTTCAGTGGCATGCAGTTGTCTATATGACTATGTTACATGGAGCACCTCTATATGCATGGAGATCAGGGGCATGCACTGCTCAAGCATTTCATGAAAAAGAAAACAGCATCAGGGAGCATAGCATTTGCATTTCTGAAGAGACCCAGAGGAGCAAACAAACATAACAGAGCCAACCCTAATGCCTTTCATGTTATGTAGTCCTCTTTCTTGAGCCTTCATTCTTCCCATTTGTTGAGAGTACAAACTACTGGCTCTGACTAATCTGTCCTATTAATAGTCAAGAAGCAACTATTCAAAATATGCTCAGTTCTTAAAGATCAAGCTGCAGTTAGACCAGCACATAGCACTATACTCTGCAAATCTCTAATCCCTTGAGATTGCAAATGGTATTGCATTAATTAGGTAGGATCCTTTTTGTTCATTGTTCAACACATGCGAACACAGCTGTGTATCAGATAGCAATGAAATGCCACATAGAAATGGAAAGCCCATGTGTCAACATGAAAAACTGGCTTTTTCAGCTGCCCCAAGGCATCTACTCATTCACAACAAAACTATCACCTGCACATTTAATTGCTAGGGATTATTCAATGACCAACAAGACCTTGCATAACCTGCAGGTTTATTGGGTTCTAAGTATCAAAGATGGGAATAAGAAAGGGACTATGGAGGAAATTGAGCATATGAATGTAGCTCTTATAATCCAACTGTTTGATGAGATTACAATAATTAAAAGAACAGAAAAATCAGCAGTGCCGTTAAAAAGAATTAAATCTCAGCATGTCTTTAAAACTCCTAAAGCAGTGGGTACCCTTGCTCACAATCCTATCAGTAAGAAGGCTAGTAAAGGTTTTTGGGAAACTGTGGGACTTCCAAGAAGATTAAAGGTAAAGGTAAAGGTATCCACTGTGCAAGCACTGAGTCATGGGGTGACACCCTCCAGCGTTTTCATGGCAGACTCAATACGGGGTGGTTTGCCAGTGCCTTCCCCAGTCATTACCGTTTACCCCAGAGCAAGCTGGCTACTCATTTTACCGACCTCAGAAGGATGGAAGGCTGAGTCAACCTTGAGCTGGCTGCTGATAGTGAACTCTCAGCCTCATGGCCAAAGCTTTCAGATGGCTGCCTTACCACTCTGCACCACAAGAGGCTCTTTCCAAGAAGTTTATGTCTCAAAATAATAAATGCATTGGTGTTACTTGATTCAGAAGAACCCATGGTCTCCTGTGAAGACAAACTGCCACTTTGCATCTCAGATGAAAGTGGTTCCCATTCACACATTCAGTTAGAGCAGGTGTGGCCTAACTGTGGCTCTCCAGATGTCCATGCATGCTGGCAGGGGCTCATGATAATTGTAGTCCATGAACATCCTGAGTTTGGCCACCCCTGAACTATAACATCGGTGATGCGTCAGGATGCTATATATTTGTGGGCATCATGGATCTTCCCTGGACACTGCCTATAATAATAACCACAGTGGTTAGGACATACCCCTAATCATTTATGTGGGGAAATTATTTTATTTATTAAAGCTGATCACCTTACCATATATACTGTATGGTTTATGCCCCTTATGTTCAATTCTAGCTTGGCAAAGGCCAATGTATTATGGGCTGCCAGGTGCTTGACAACCCACCTGTTTTAGCAGGCAGGAAGACCAGGAGGTTTGCTGTGCTTGGTTTGGCTAGTTAGGCAGGTCTGCACTGTTTCCAACACATTGTTTTACTGCCTAGTCCACACTGGCCATTTCACAGAGCCACTATTGCATGAGAAAAGTGCCAGAAAGATACATGCCATCAACTGAGAAGAAAGATCAAAGGAAATGTTATATTGATCTGACATCCTGAATACTATTTTTGTTTTACATATCTCTTCTCCACTGCAGAATTCATAGGTGTAAAGTTTCCTCAGGAGTTAGTAAAAAACATCAATATATCTAATTCTCAACATGGACAAATCTGTGGACACAAACCCAGAGATTAGAGCCATGAATAGAAAAGACAACTCTTTCTATAAACCTGAGAAAAACTGCATGTTTGCAGAAAAATATGAAATCTTTTAAAAAAAATATATGGGGAGGGGTAACACCCCAAAAGGATAAAAGGAGAGCCTATAGCTTTAAGAAACAGTTGCCCTTGTTGGTCATTGCTAGGCAACCACAGCAGTATTGTCAAGCTTTGGTTACTGCCAGTAAAACAGGGGAGAGGCAGGATCATTTACAGGCTGTTTTAGCCTGCAAGGGAGAACTCATCCAAAGCAGGCCCAGCAGCAAACACGAGGTGATTTGCTAGCATTCAACTTGCATAACTCATCCAAGTTCTTCAGCTTGCTACTGTTCCACACCCATCACCCTGCAGAAGCCAGTGTGGTATAGTTGTTAAGAGTTCAAACAAGGATCTGGGAGTCCCAGGTCTGAATTCCTACTTTGCTGTGGAAGCACATGGGCCAATCATATGCATTCAGCCCAGCCTACCTTACAGAATTGTTGTGCGTAGAAAATGGAGGAGAGGAAAAGAAGGTCTGCTGCTTTGAGTCCCTATTGTGGAAAAGTGTGGACTATAAATGAAATAAATAAATAATAAATGCAGCTAAAGATGAGGGGGTAAGATAAAAGGTTAATGGGCAGATGAGTGGAAAGGAAGAAAGGAAGCAGGGAAGGGTAAGAATATGGAGGTTGCCAGGAAGAGGAAATAGTGTGTGGAGGGACATAGAGGAGGTGCCCCTTGCAAGTCCTTGGGGTATCGTTATGCACAACAGGATCTTGCTCACCAGGCAGCTAGAACTGTTCAGAGTAGGGATGCCAGTCCCCAGGTAGTACCTGAGGAACCCTTGGAATCATACCTCATCTCTAGATTAAGGGCCTTTTCGCACAGGGATCTTTGTTGCAAATTGTTTGCGGAATGAAAAATCGCCATTTAAAATAGTGGGATTCGTCGTTATGCATACCTGCCTTTGTAGTGGAATCAGTTGCGTTTTTTAGCGTTTCCCACAGGCTTCCGGTCTCGGCAGAAATCGCTAGAAAGGAAGCGCTATTGACAAGCTCGTCCAGCCCCTGGCCGTCAAGCAGCCAATGGGCAGCCGTTAGCATGCTCCCAAACAGCCCCTTTCCCTTTAAGAAAGGTTTTTTAAAAAAAAAAACAGACCCATAGCAACGAATCTAGGTAGATTCGTTGCTACGGAGAGACCCAGCCAGCTGCCTAATGTGAGCTGTCGTTTGATTGTATGATCGTTTGCACGCTGCCTCGAGTGATTAAAAAAAAATCCCCCCCCTCTCACGGGCCCAATTTTCGGCTGAATTTATGTGTAAAAAATAAAGGGACTTTATTTCAGCAAACGGGCTTTTCAGTGGTTTGTGCTTAGTGACTAAAGGTGAAGGACTGAAGCCAGGGAAGCCTCTAAACAGAAAGAGGCTCGCCGGTGCGTTTATCCCCGCTCGCTCGGAGAAAAAAAAATGGCGATCGCTTCGCCGGAAGTTTGGAGGAGAGAGCCAGGGGGAGGGACTTTGAAGAACCAGCAACAATGGTAACGCACAGGTCTTTAGCGCTACTGTTGCAGATTGGTTGCAGGAGTGTATCGCTATCCGGAGGGTGAATCCACTTTTCTGGATTCCCCTGAAAGCGCCACAACGAAGCGCTTTTTGCTGATTGGTTTCAGGATTGTTGCAGATTGTCTACGACGTCGTGGGTTATGGCAAATTAGTAGCGTTTCCAAATAGCAACCATTCTGCTACTTTGAAGCCGTGCGAAATGGCCCTAAGAGTTCAGTTTCCCTTGGGAAAAAATGGTTATTTTGGAGGGTGGACTCCACAGCATTATAGTCCACTGAGGTCACTCCCTGCCCCAAATCCCACCTATTCCTGGCTCCACCCCCAAAGGCTCCAGCTGTTTCTTAATCTAGAACTGACAAACCAGCTCAGAGTAGTCCCAAGGGTAAGGAAAGAGAAGAAAGGCTGAAGAAAAGGGATAGGCACAGATATAGGTAGGCTGGGTAGGAAGGAGAGAAGGAAAGGAAGCCGGAAAAGGCTTGAGGCCCTTTCATAAAACAGAAAAGTAATATTGGAGGAGGAACAAAGAGATGCCCCCCTGCTTATAATGCTTATTTTATTCTTCCTGGATCTATACACAGCTGAGCACACTTTAATACTAACTACAGATAACTTTTGTTATAAATTTCATTTTTTTGGTCCAGACAGTCACAATATGTCCCCTACTACTAGATTTATGCACAGGCTAAGTAAGCTACAGTTTAGGGCCTGAGATTATTAGACGTGGCCAAATATCTCGTATCCGTCTATTTACATGGAAATGTACATTCCGTTTGCCAGCACTAATGTCTCTTCCAGTTACACAAGTGGCAGTTACCCCATGGTATTGACAAACACCATTTTGTTTCCCCCTATTTTTAATCCTGCTATCATGTGGAGCAGTAGTGGGGAACAAAGCTGACTGGCAGGAAGTTATCCACCAGTGGAGGCTACATGGCCTCCCTAAGGCACGTGCAGTTACTTCACAGCTCTCAGACACACCCCTTTCCTCCATTATTAATCCTCTGGGGCCGCTAGAGCTCCCATTATCAGCTCATCCTACTGAAACCACCCAACGTTGTTTGATTAATGTGGTTTCACACCTCAGGAAGCATGAGAAAGGCAGAACAAACACCTCATCCTTCTTGTTTCCCATCTTTCTTCACACCATCTGGGAACTTTTGCATATTTTCCTGTAAAAAGATATGCAAACTCCTGATGCAGATACAGTTTACACATCTTTATGATGAAGCTGTTAGAGATACTATGGAGAAGCATACTAGAAAAGGGTGGAGGCTGCAAGACATGTGTGTTTTCATAACACACATCCAATACTGAAACTGAATTCAAATGGTCAAACTAATCCCACCCCCTGAATGCCTTCACAGCTGATGAGAACTTCATTTCAATAGGCCATGTATATGTAAAAAGGTAACGGTAAAGGTATCCCCTGTGCAAGCACCGGGTCATGTCTGACCCTTGGGGTGACGCCCTCTAGGGTTTTCTTGGTGGACTCAATACAGGTTGGTTTGCCATTTCCTTCCCCAGTCATTACCGTTTACCCCCCAGCAAGCTGGGTACTCATTTTACCGACCTCGGAAGGATGGAAGGCTGAGTCAACCTTGAGCCAAATAAACAAGTTAATAACTGCCCAAGTCAGGCTCTCAAGTCTGGAATATATCACCAGCTTCTAGAAGCATGCCTGTTAACTATTAATAGACTATTCTATACATTCTAAGTCAACCCATGGCTCTGTAAGCACCACTGGAATTTCCTAGGGAAAGATCTCATTCATGCAGCTGCTGCTTACGGAAGTTACGCACAAATGACAGAGATCTGGTAACCAACAAGACCCTTAAACTCTGATGGATATAGCAGAGCAAGTGTGTCTGCTTAACTAAGGAGAACTGAGAGCATGGATGAAAATGTATTTTCTGTGCCTCAGCCAACCCCCACAGGAATCCCATAGATCTCTCTGGAGAGGCCCTGCAGAGTCAGCTACTTGTCACTTGATTTGTCCCCCAAGGCTAGGGACTGCATGTGAATGATGGCATGATATGGTGAACCTCCACTTACATAAGATCACCTCACCGGATAGCAGAGCCAGCACAGCTGTGACTGAAAGGGATCTTTATCTACTAGTAATTGTGGTTTCAATCCAGATTCTCCTACTTTACTGTCCTATCATAAACTGAGACTTGACAAGTTATTTTCAGCAGGCTCAATATCCTGGCAGTTCTGGGGCAGAACTATGTAGTATGTACTTGCATAATTCTTGTTTATGATTTGTTTTCATGAAATGCACCTGCTGGGAATTCCCTTTGAATAGGAAGACTTACCAGAGTGGGAGGGGTATTTTTCAGTTTTTAAAAAACACTAAGTTAAGGAAGTCCTTTGCCTCTTGTGGCATTCTTCCCATTCAAACTTTAGCCTCAGCAGTGACATTTTGCAAAAAAAAAAAAAAGAGAGATCCGTAAAAACGAATCATAGAACAGTATATCACAAGTAGCTAAAGAATCACATTGGTAAGAACATACTTTTAATTAAACAATAGCAATTCCAGGTTAGTCTGTAGCAGCAAAGTAAAACAAACTTCATCAGATGCCTGGACTATATACTCATATCAGTTATTAATATAGTATGAACAGCTGCTATGGATGTATGCCCCATGTATCTAATGAAGTGAGTACTGGATTATGAAAGTTTATATGCAGGAATACATTATGTCAGTCTCAAAGGTAATGGTGGAGTCCTGTTTCTCAGTGAGAAAGGTAGACTATAAATAGCTTATAAAGGGGGAAATCTGGAGAACTGGAAAACAAAATGGGATTAAAGAAGAACTGGGTTTTTGTACCCTGCTTCTTACTACACAAAAGGAGTCTCAAAGCAACTTACAACTGCCTACCATTCCTCTCCTCACAACAGAAACTCTGTGAGGTAGGTGGGGCTGAGAGCATTGAGAGAACTGTGACTGGCCCAAGTTCACCCATCTGGCTGCGTGTGAAGGAGTGGATAGAGGCTGGTTGGCACTTCTCATGCTTTTAGATTTATCAGTGACATCTGACATGGTCAAACATGAGTTCAAGTGAGTAGCCATGTTGGTCTGAAGTAGCACAACAAAAATAGTCCAATAGCACCTTTAAGACCAACAAAGATTTATTTAAGTTGTGAGCTTTCGAGTGCATGCACTCTTCCTCAGACTAAATGGAACAAGGAACATGAGAGTACAGATATAAGGCAAAAGTAAATTCCAGGAAATTAGTAAACTGTGTCATAGTATCCAAATTAAGCCATATTATGCCATATGATAATTCTTTGCTAAAACAGCTAATCAGTCCTTTTGACTTCAGTTGTAGTTCACAAAAACATTGGGGAAATCAAACTGTCCATGTTAGTAATTAATGGTAGACACTTTCCCAGTTGTGAAATGAAATAATTAAAAGAGACTAGTTGCTTGCCCCATCCATCTCCACCCAAGTGTGGAAGCATCCCTGCAAGTGACAAGCCGTGCAGGCAAGTTATCTTGTCCTGAGACCAGAGAGTTACATTCGAAATTACATTACATATTACTGACATAATGTTACAGTCGCATTGTCCCAAATAAAAGAAAAGAAAAGAAGAGGGGATTGGAAAGAATGTGGACATAAGAGTTGAATGAGATTAGCATGCACAGTGCAATCAAAAACCTGTGTCCTTGTTGAGTCCAGGGTATGCCATTGTTTCGAGTGTTGTAATAACTTGCATTTCTGCAGTCTCCCTTTCTAGTCTGTTCTTGAAGTTCCTTTGCAGTAAAATAGCTGCTTTGAGGTCCCTTATTGAATGTCCTGGAAAGCTGAAGTGTTCCCCTACAGGTTTTTCAGTTTTCAGAGCCATTGAATAGACTTGAATAGGATTGTGAATAGACCTGTTTAGGCTTTCTAGAGACTGTAGTATTAAGCGAAGTTGGAGATTCTGGTCTGCGCTCTATAAATCCTTCAAGAAGAAGTAGAGTCTTGAAGCAGTAGGTTGTGTGACTTTTTATACATTTATCTTCATAAATAAACCCCTGCAAGGGGGCAACTATGACACCAGTGTGGATGGCCTAGAACATTAAAGCATCAATTTTTACCTGCAGGGATTTTTTTTTTTTTTGCATGGAGGATTATTCAACATCTGAATTTTGTACCTACAGCCTGAAGTTGTACTGTACCAGCTTACACTTCTGCTTCTTTATTCTGCTGTGGGTGTAGGTCAAGCCCAAAAGATTATTTCGGGAAACCATAAGAGCTAAATTGCAAGCTGGGAAAGGCTGGATATAAAAATTGTTATTAGTATTATTAGTATCCAACCAATATAACTTGTAGTGTAGACATGCCCTGTACAGGCTAGTCTGTGGGTTAGCTGCTAAAACCTTAACTGCAAGGGCTCTACGAATTTTGATTCTGCACCAGCTGCCACATAATCACTGAAATTCACACCTGAATCTACACCTGTATGTTTCCATTGATATAAGGCAGAGTTAATAGATGACATTATATTCATCCTATTTACATTAATGCATCACCATCCAGCAAGTGAGGTGTGCATAGAGGCTTGCTTCTGCAAATCATTCTCCTTCTCTGGATCGGGGTGACAGACATGTCTGCCATAGCCTGAAACAATGTAAGCCTAAGGAGAGATCAAATTTATCTAGCTGATATAGCAAAGATTTCAATTATGCACAGATCACTCAATTCTAATCAATAAACTCAGCCTTTCTCAGCTTTTTTACCACTGAGAACACCCCAAAACATTCATCAGGCTATGAGAATCCCCAGAAGTGGTGGGATCATGTAGAATATGGTTAGGAAACATATCTATATATAACCTCACCTGGGACTCCTCCCATTCCCACCCCCTCCAGGCCCAACACTGGCCGTTTTGGGAGGGGGGGCAGGTTGGCATGACCATATATGGTCATATCATCTGATAAATGTTTAACACTTTTGAAAAATATATTAAAAATTAATTAAATCCCACCCATTGGAGAAACTCTTTCAAGGCCATAAAGGAACCCCAGGATTTCATGAAACCCTGGTTGAGAAAGCCTCAGTCAGATGTTTAGTCACTCCTTTAATTTAAAAAAAAAGGATTGTTCTATATATAAGGTTTTGTTTCCGGTCTTATAATTTAGCTTCTGATTCTTTCCCACTGTGGTGCTCTCAACACTCCCTGGGCTTCCTTATCCACAATTAGTGGGCTCTTCTTTAGGATAGTGCTAGGATTTTTGTGTCTCTTTTCACTGTGTAGCTGGGACTGTCATCCCTCACAGAGTTAAGCATGCATCCACAGAGATTCAGTGGACTTCAGTACTATTTAATTATCTACAGGGCAGTGGCATTCAAGACAATGAAAATCTTTTTTAAAAATCCATGAATACTTGATCTATACATGTTTTGATACATTCACAGGAATGAGGGTATAAGGCGAGTTAAAAAAAATCCCCTTGAATTGGATTTTAAAAAAAGGTTGTGCTCTTTTATCCTATGCTTCCATTCAATGAATGCTAAATACAGCTGGAGTACACAGTCACATTTATAAACCGAGATGGCGTTTATGGAACCCTCCGAAATCCAGAATTCTACACTAAAGAGCCTGAATTACAGCAGAGAAGAACACTCTACAAACTGGGGTTATAATTAGGCATCACATCCATTGTAATCCTAAGGACGTCATCATGTGTTACCAGCAACTGTTGACAGATCTCATACCAGGCATACTCTGAAATGGCAAGTCTGGAGAGAGCAGCCCACAATAGAAACAATGGCATGTATTTTTGTCCTGTTCCAAGATTGTCTCATAGTACATGTATGCTAGCCAACTGCCAGTCTTGCTGGGAGATCACTGTTCAATATTATGTTACTAGTTTGAACAAAGCTTTGCCACCCTGCATCTATAACCTTCTCATAATATATATGAATATCAGGAATGCACTGAGTGGAACTTATTTTAGCACTATGAAGCACCCTCGTATCTTGTGAAATCCATCAGTCCTTCTCTTGAAAGTGTATATTGTTCCCGGGAATGCAAATGTGACCGTCCAAGCCAAGGAAAGAGAATGCCTTTTTTCAGTGTTATTTATAGATGTGCACGTCTATGTAACATTTGCTTTAAATGCTCAGGATAATATAAAAATAAAGGGGTGCAAAGAAGCATCCACTGCTGCTACACAAACTATTGTACACATCAGTGAAGCATGCATTAGAAGAATGGCAGTATTGTTAGATTACTTTAAACTACTATCTCATGGGGTGGATGTTCTAGTAACAATTTAAAAAGGTAAAGGTATCCCCTGTGCAAGCACCGAGTCATGTCTGACCCTTGGGGTGATGCCCTCTAGAGTTTTTCATGGCAGACTCAATACGGGTTGGTTTGCCAGTGCCTTCCCCAGTCATTACTGTTTACCCCCCAGCAAGCTGGGTACTCATTTTACCGACCTCGGGAGGATGGAAGGCTGAGTCAACCTTGAGCTGGCTGCTGGGATTGAACTCCCAGCCTCATGGGCAGAGTTTTCAGACTGCATTTTTGCTGCCTTATCACTCTGCGCCACAAGAGGCTCTAGTAACAATTAGGTTTTAGTAAAATGTAAGGATTATAAATGCAGATTACATTTTCCCATATGCTCTGTGTTATTTCGTACTGTTTTTCATGATGTAGCAATACTTTTGGATGCCATAAGATTTAAAAATAATGTGGACTTTTTTCTATATAATTCCAGGTAAGGCCATCTATATTGCTTAGGAATTAGGGTACATGAGGCGGAAGAAACATATATGACTCAAATCCAAAGAAAACAAGTAATTTTTCTAGTGGCAATGATTTTTCCATGTTGATTTCAATAAGGTTCAATGGCATCTAACTTTCTCCAGATTGGGTAGCAAATATATAGATAGCCAGGGAGGTATAATGGTGAGAACACTGGACAAAGACTGGAGGAGTAGGGGTTGCTGGGTTCCAATTGTGCCATGAAGTTCATTGGATATCTCTGGGCCAGTCACTTTCTCTCAGTTTAACCTGCTCCACAGGGTTGTTGTGAGCACTGGAAAGAGAAAGAGCCTCATATACTGCCTTGACCTCCTTTGAGGAGGAGTGAAATAAAAATATGATAAAACAATTTCAGGCAACTTATTTTTTTTCTTAGCAGAAATGGGCCCACTAACTCATGAGAGACTGCAGAGCCAACATAACATAGTTTAGGCATGTAGGCTTCTTGGTTGAAATGTGTTAATAGAGAAACTAGGGCCTGCTCTGCACACAATAGATAATACACTTTCAATGCACTTTAGAAGTAGATTTTCCTGTTCCACACAGGCAAATCCAGCTGCCAAAGCACATTGAAAGTGCATTATCCTGTGTGTGTGGAATGGGCCTTGGTTTCCTGTGTATCATCACTCCTTGCTAGTTCACCATGTGCTAATTCCTTATTCAAACACTTCAACAAGAAGTTTCAAAAAGGAAGACTGCTTTGAAAATAATTTATATCAGCTTGCTTGTCTATTATAAATGTGAGACGTCTGAGACTTGAATTTGCATGTTCTCTCTTGATAATTGGGCTCCAATTATTTTTTTAAAAGGCTGATATCTTAGAAAACTACAGATGAATTTAGAAAAAATGAAAGTATCCTCTGAAAAAAAATTACAAAGAAACAAGCAAAGGAGACATTATTCTGGGCAACTCCCCACAAAAATCAGCGAAAACAATCCCAAGCACCCAACTGTGATCTTGCATTTTCTCGTTCATTTCCTTTAAGGTTTGAGCAAGGGAACTGCCCAGAAGATTCAAACCAAATGAGATGAATGGTATATTTCAATCTTCTGTGTTAATATGTATCATATTAAGATTTGTAATCCTGTTGTTCAGAGCACAAAGCAAAACATAATATTTTGCAAATAAATTATTTGTATGTTCCTTTGACAAATGAAATTCCAACCATTTATTAGTATTCGCTTTCCTCCAAGCAGCTCAGGGAAATGTAAATAGTACCTCACATATACACATTTAATCCTCAACTACTCTGTGTGGTAAGTCTTGTAAAGGGAGATGGATGGGTCCAAGGTCACCCAGTGAGCTTCATGGCAGCATTAGGTCTTGAACCTAGGTGCCTTTGACCCTAGTCCAGCCCACATTATGCCACGTGGGCTGCCTACAGGCATCTACCAAACTATTGCTGATTGACTCTTGGAAAGATTTATGGCCATGCTTAAAATTCTCAGCCTATGAACACTGGAAATTCTGAACTTAGGGGCAGGAGGAAGCAGACCAACACTGACTTCATAGCATGCCTACTCTCAGTCCTCATTTCAACTCATTTCTAGGGTTATATGCATTTTGAGTTTTATTCGCTCTGACGAAAATAATAGCATATACTCTATATAAAATCATTCCATAAAACACTTCCACGGGCCATAAATTGTATGTGTTAACTACCATGCAGCTTTGTCACTAGATCTTTCAACCTAAGAATCCCATCAAACTATGCTCAGATTTTTAATAGATTCATTATAATACAGCCAGTATATTAACAAATAATATCCTACTAGTACAACTGGCTATCCAAAACCCATATCCTGAGATTAAATTCTGTACTAACTCCTCTCTAGTCCCAACTGCAAATGAGCACAAAGCAAATCAGCAGAACTATATCCGTACAAATATTTTAAAATCTCATTGCTTTTCATTGTATTTTCCCTGACCTTCCTTTGCTGTTTCTCCCACGCAGGGTCCAGGAGCAGGTCTCTGTCCCATTCATCCTCTTGGTTCATGTACTCATCTTCTTCATACTCATAGTTGTAATGAATACTAGATTCTATTTGAGTTGTCATTTTGCTTAAGAATCAGATTCCGTTTCACCCCTGTTCTTAGTTCTTAATAAGGAGCTCTCAGATTCTTCCCCTTTAGAACCTTGCAACCAAGCAGAGAGAAGAAATTATTTTCTTGTTTCTAGATAGGAAGGTATGCCTATTGCCTTGTTGATGCGATGGGGAAAGTTGTCAGACTGCAGGTAAGAGCTTGCCTTCACTTTCTTCCTCTTCTGCCCCTGGACAGCTGCTGCTGTGATTCTCCCAAAGGAAGCCCACAAGCTCACGCCAAAGGCTGCTGCTTCTGCTTATTATCCCTGGGTTGCCTTGTCACATGATGCTGCTGTTGCTTTGACCATCCACCCCTCCCCTCTTGTTCAAGTTCCTCATTTGTTGATTGCATGTCAGATCTTAACAGGCTACACAATTCCTGCCTCTAGAAACTCATGAATGTAAGCTGACATTGACTGCTCAGTTTAAGGAAGAGAGATATAATGCTACTTGGGGTATTCTTGACAAAGAACAGCAGTAATTTGTCTATAAGACAATTTTCTTTCTTTAGCATCACTATCTGAACCATTCATTCTGCTTTTATTTATTTCACTGGTTTGAAAGGGCCGTTTTGCATAATCAACTTCTGTGGCGTTCCCACCCCCCCAGGAAAATTCTACTACCTTTTTTCTATCCTGGATCACAGGCTTCAGGTAACACCTTTGGAGCACTCAGTGCAGCTTTGAATGGGAAATCAATGTTCATGAAAATTGCTCCAGAACTAACTGAAACTGAACATAAAATGTAGATGTGGGAAAACTTTTCTCCAAAAGCTTCACCACTGGTCCAGAGTTTGATTTAGGCGACCATTATGAATGCTGTAGTAAGATTCAAAATCAACAAATGGAAAGACATGCTATATCACTCCAACAACTGTATAAAACTCCTCAGTGTTCCTCACAACTGAAAATAAAGAGCAGATGCATTTATGAAAACTCTGAAAACTTGCTGGGTGGCCGTGGATCAGTCACTCTCCCACACAGGGTTGTTGTAATTGTGAGGATAAAACAGAAAAGAAGAACTACAACATAAACCACATTTGGTTCCCATTGGGGATAAATGTGTGCATATAAATATCTTCTAAATAAATAAAACAGACTAACTCTGCTTAGCACAACATTTAAACTGCTGAATATAGTAGGACCATAAGACAACAGAATGAGAAAACAGCTGATGTTACCAAAGCTGACCTCCATGCGCAGTTTGTTCACAAAATCACACAGTAGGAACTAATCATTCAGTGTACTGGCTTAGTAATAGCCAGTCGTTGTAATAGCTAGGGCTTATATCCATACTTTGAAAGGTTGCAAGGCCTTTGAAAAAAGGGTCTCCTGAATACTTTTGTATGTACAGAAGGAAGACAACTCACAGAAATAATAAAAGAAACAGATAGGTTTATCAGGAAAAGGCTCCACTGAAAAGTACATGAGGCTGAATGTGGGCAGTTTCTAAAACACACAAAATGAAAGCAGATTGACTCACAGGTTACTTATGACATGTATTAGAAATGTTAATTTGTATAGAGGAGTGCTTGGAAATACATATATATGAGAATTATACATAAGGAAATTGTTCACAGACAACTGACATAATACTTCTTAAACATTTTTTTCTAAACAACATTCCTCAGCATGTAAGGTTTTTTTTTAGATCTGCAGCCTCTTTCTACATAGCGTTATACATTTCAAAAAAACTGCACCAAAAGCAAGCTTGTCTTCCCAATCTGTTCAAGCACTAAAACGGCAGGCACACCAAGCTGACTTACAATGTAATACGCATGGTGACAGGTGGAAAACTACAAATAGTGCTGGCATACGATTGGAAAAAATGGCGAGGCAGATCCAGGATTTTAAAAATGGTACAGCAGTGGGAATGTGAGGGGAAGGCAGGAGGTGGGGAGAGGAATGGAAAGGAAGGGCAGGACTTTGGAGATACAGAATAACTTACTGCAAACTTACTGGCTGTTGTGTTTTCATGGCTGCATTAATATTTTGCATTTGTATATTATAATATTTATATTATATATAATATATATGTATTATATACAATCAACATGGTCCCATGGCTGATACAGAAATCGACAGAAAACAGATCTTTCTTCAAACTTGGGGTTCCCCTCACCAGATTTGTATGGAGGCTAATGAGTCGAAATGTACTGATTGTCAGATGTTAAAAGAAAATTGGTCTAAAATATATTTATATGGTATATTGACCCCCAAGATATAGCACCAGTCTCTAAGAGTTATAATAAGAGTGATAATGGCAAATGTTGAAAGTGTCAGAATATAAATGTATAATTCTGTCATATATGGTGGACCTGCCAGAAAGAGAGGGAACATTGGATTATGATTTATGATGAGGTGCAAAAAGATATTGAAAGTTAAATTTGTGCTGGATCCAAAATAAAATCAGAGTCCAGTAGCACCTTAAAGTCCAGTAGCATCTTAAAGTTCAGGGCGTGAGCCTTCAAGTGCAAGCACTCTCTGACTATTTCATGTAAGGAGTTCATAGCCTGATGAAGAGTGCTTGCACTTGAAAGCTCATGCCCTGAATAAATCTTTGTTGGTCTTAAAAGTGCTACAGGACTCTGATTTTATTGTGCTCCTTCAGACCAACACAGCTATCCATTTGAATCTATCCTGCTGAATCCAAAATGTGTGTTATTAAATATGGTACAAAATAATATTAGAATGTGTAGTGAGCTTGTTAAATATATGATAACAGCTGTTTATTAATAATAAAAATAGCAGAACACAGAGACCAGATCTCCCGCTTTGCCAGTCCTTCCTGCCACTGCTCAGCGTGGTCCCCCCCACCCAGGGGTCACTCCCCTGCTGGTTACCAGCCTCAGCCTGGCAACCCTATAAGAAAGACACTACACAGAGTAAAATATTGAACAAATAGGTGTCGGACTAGGTAGACCAGAGATGGAACCCCCTAGATAAAAGTTTTGGCCTGGCCTAGCATCAGACTGGAAGAACTCAGCTCCCCAGTACCACCAAATACAGAACTATTTAAGCAGTTCGAGAATTTGGTGAGAAACACGAAACACACATTAATGGCAGCTTGTGGGAGTCACCTTATCCAGCCACACATTCTCCGCATAACTTACCTTACAGGGTTGTTGTGACGATAAAATGGAGAAGGGAACAATGTTATACTCCACTTTGGGTCCCTACTGAGAAAAGTGGGATATAAGTAAATCAATAATGTATCTCATGAAAAGTGAGATTAAGGTGCAGGAGTAAGAACACACTTCTCTGCGGGTCTTCTCCATTTTATGAATGGATATTTTAAATTAAATTCGACTGCTTGCTGCATTTTCTGCGTGTTTACCCTTATGGTGTCTTTGTTTTTTTTTGAAAACCTGCTTCCCAGCCCGCAGGCGGGACAATTATACGAATGATGGAAGAAGTCTTTTCGGACTTCGCCGAAAAACATTTCTAAACCTCTTCAGTCCCTTTGGCTCCAAGTTCGTCGCCGTACAGCCAGCCAAATGCATATCGGTCGGAAGCCTCACGAGGGCAGCAGAGAGCAAGATAAACCGCGCGGAGGAGCGACTTTGTTATTCTTGCTCTTGCCCTCCGACGGCCAAAGCGGAAGCCCCTCCCCCGGCTCGCTTGTACATCCGAGTCAAAGGTTAAACATCTGGCGCTCCCCACACACGTGGGAAGAACGAATTGGTTGAGAACAGGCAGTTTGGGGACGACGCAGGTGAGTCTTTCCTTTAGACTATTTTAACTAGCGGAGGGCTCCTGAGGGCGCTTCTTCTACGAAGAGAGTAGCTCTCATCTTCCTAACCTGGTTGGAGGAAATATTAGCAATGCCCACTCCCACTTTTGTGTACTAAACTCCGGGTTGCAAGCTGAGGTTCTGATGCTCCCACATCATTTAGGGTAAACACCGACGGATAAAGCTGTGGGACCTCTGGCTCCGACTGTAGCTTTTTGATCTTCTGTACAGCGCCTAGCACATCGAGTCCAATAAACGTTGTGTGCGATGATATGTTCTGCTAAGTTAAATGCTGCTAATTTTCAAGCACACGCGGACAGGATCGTTCTACAATTTCATCGGGCTGCCTTGTCCTCTGTGAGACGAAAGTGGCTCCCGCTGTCCACATTTAGCAATGCTCCTTCATTTAAACAGGGTTTAATGGTAGAATCAGTAACATATCTTCAGAGATGACTGTGAACTTAGACCGGTACTGCCTAAATTAATGTAACCAGTTTCAGTGTGTACAGTAAGTACTTCTAGTTACAGAACTCTTATGACCTGTTGTCATGGCAGTACATGTTCCCTACTGATCACAGCAAGTCTCAACTCCCATATGAATTTTCACCATGTAATACTTTATGATGCTTGAATTCAGCCTTGGTTGGAAATGCAAACACTGCAAATACAGCCAGGATCCACAGTTGGCATACTTGGGACAATGTGGCTTAAACCACACATTGTTTGATATTGCACTGTTGTAGTCAATTACCTCCTGTTTGGGCTGGCAGCAACATCTAGGAGGTTACTGCTGTTAGTTTATGGGTTTTTAAGTGAAATTTTAAAAATAATCTTACTTAAATTTTTAATTGTTCAAATGTTATCCTGATTTTATGGACCCTGATAGGATGGAAAGGCAGCATAAAATGCTTTTAGTATTAATGATAATAAATAAGGTAGTTTAAGCATTTTTAGTTTGGTTTTATTTTTGTTAATTCTAGACTTTTCTCCAACTAGAAAGAGATTTTTTTATATTGTTTTACCAAGTGCTGCTTAATCTATGAGTACGTTTGACTGATGTTTTTCTGCAGAAATATTAAAATAATGACATCCCTCGCTCACCAACTGAAGCGCCTGGCGCTCCCTCAGAATGATCCCAGTCTCCTGTCTCGAAAAGAAGTAGCATCACTGTTGTTTGATTGCAAGGAAGCTGCCAATATTGACAGGGAGACCTTTTTTGCCATAGGTAAGTAGGTTTCTTAAGACCCTAGGCAGGAAATCCTTGTGATTTTCACTGATTTTTCTCTCCCCCATTTGGCTTGGAAGAATGGTCAGGCCTCATCTGTGACATTGCACTGAATTTGGAAGACCTTCCAAAGATTGGCCTTGAGTGAGATATAGCCCACTTCCATCTCTAACTTAGAGTTTGTCTAACTTCTGTGAATACTTGCTAACTAATCAAGATATTTATTTATTTATCATACTTATATACCGCCCTCCACGGAGGCTCAGGGCGGTTTACATCATAACGAGGAACAATACATAAAACAGTCTATAAAAACATGTAATAACCTTATACTAGTAACTAATAATTGTAACCAGATAACAATACAACAGCACAGTATAACAGTATAACAATATGGCAGTACAAACAGGTCCAGGGCTTATTGATGGAATTCTGAGGGGGGTCGGGGGTGGAGCAGGGGCCCTTGGTCGCTGTTGATTACGTCTGGTCTCAGCCAAATGCCTGGTGGAAGAGCTCCTTTTTGCAGGCCCTGCAGAACTAAGCTGTTTATATTAATAAGGTTGAGTTAAACATGCCATTGAGAAGAAGAGAACAGCTGTCCTCCTGTTCTGTATGTGGGAATGAGAACTTTCTGTTTAATCTGTACTAATAAAATTGTACGGATGTGTATGTAAAAAAAGGTTTATTCTAGGAGTCCCCTTCCCCCACCAGAAACATTCCTTCAGACACATATAACTTCACAGCCTTTAATATTTACATGTAGCCCCTGGATTGGGAAGATGGCTATTTTTAGGTGCATTATGTATGTTGCTAGATCAGATGTTTTCCTTTAGGGCTGCTGGACATAGGGGTTTTACAAAAAAATTGTTTGAGATTTTAAACAGTTCTACTGTCTTTGACAGGATGCACTGGCCTGGAAGAGCTGACGGGCATTGATCCGTCCTTTGAGATGTTTCAGGCAACACTTTTCAGTCAGATGTCAAAAGGTTTGGAGCGCAGTGTCCAAACAAAAGCAGTAAACCAGCAACTGGATAAAAATATTTCATTGTTCCTAATTCATGTGTCACCTTACTTTATGCTTAAACCAGCGCAGAAGTGCCTTGAGTGGCTGATTCACAGGTAATCCATTCTTGTCTCTAAATCACAGATTCTGAAAAGTTGTTTTCAGTGAGCGTCCCTAAATTAAAAACTGCCTGTTTGGATCCCCCTAATTGCTCAAGCCAACAAAAGAAAAGGAGATTGTTTTCCAGTGTATATGTGAATATGTTGGTGACATCTTCTGGATTCCTTTCAGATGTGTATAAAATTCTCACATCAGGTGAGGGCAGAGAACCAAGCTTGTGTTCATCCTTTTGAATAATGAGATCACAGGCCCACATGTTGACTGTTCAGCTCCTATGTTAAGGTGGACATTGCTGACAATTCTTATGTTTATTCTTATGCATGTGTTTTACTTATTTGGGTTAGGTTTCATATCCATCTCTACAACCAGGATAGTTTGGTTGGCTGCGTATTGCCCTACCATGAGACCAAATTGTTTGTACGCGTTATTCAGCTTCTAAAAATTAGTGATCCAACTCACAAGTGGCATTGGCTGCATCCAATTCAGGTAAAGTATTGAAATAAATATCTGATAATTTGTATCTTTAAGCTTTTGGCCTATTATTGTTGCAAGCACCTATGTGTATGTGCTTCTGGCTCTACAGGGGAGTCATGTTTTATCTCTGTTTTACATGCTGGCTATTTTAAAGATGAATGTTGTTTGGTCATGGGAACACCTTGCAGGGGTAGTCAACCCGTGGTCCTCCAGATGTCCATGGACATCTGGAGGACCACGGGCTGACTATCCCTGCCTTAGAGGTCTCATATCAAGCTAGTGCTGAGGCAGCTGCATTAGTTACCGGTTGAATTCCGGACCAGATTCAAGGTTCTGGTTTTGACCTAGAGGAAGGAAGAAGAAGAGTTAGTTCTTATATGCCGCTTTTCTCTACTCAAAGTGGCTTACAGTCGCCTTCCCATTCCTCTCCCCACAACAGACACCCTGTGGGGTGGGTGAGGCTGAGAGAGCTCTGATATCACTGCTCGGTCAGAACAGTTTTCTCAGTGCCGTGGCGAGCCCAAGGTCACCCAGCTGTTTGCATGTGGGGGAGTGCAGAATCGAACCTGGCATGCCAGATTAGAAGTCCGCACTCCTAACCACTACACCAAACTGGCTCTCTGCAGTCTGGGCCCAGCGTACCTGAGGGACTGCTTTACTCCACATGCTCCTCACAGAGCCCTGTGAGTTCTAGCAGGTTGGTTATCCCTGGCCATGGGAAGTATGCCTGGCTTCGACTAGGACCAGGCCTTTTTGGTCCTAGCTGGTGGAAAGAGCTCCTGGAAGACCTGAGGGCACTCCTGGAGCTATCACAGTTCCACAGGGCCTGTAAGATGGAGCTCTTCTGCCAGGTGTTTGGTTGAAGCCAGGGCAAGGAAGATCTGTGGGCCAAATGTCTCATCTTTTTAACATCTCTTTATTTTATTCATTTATTTATTTATATTTGCTTTTATTGACTACCACTCCCAGACCTTGCCAGCTCATGGCGGTTTACAGTAAAATCATAAAACCCCATAAAATACAAGGTACAAATACTAACAGCAAAATCTGATCTATGTCCTACCCTCACCTATCCATGCCCGACAACAGCCACACATCAATGTGACTTGGTTGGGGGGGTAACTCCTGCCCAGACATCCATCACGCAAGGCATATACAGATGTTACCAAACATATTCAACATCTACAATGCAACTATATTTACACCTACTTCAAGTCTGGAGCCAGGTCAGTTGGATAGAATTGCTGGGTTATGGGAGCGGTGGTGGCTAGCCTGAGAGTGGTGGTTAAGAAATCCAATGATAACAGTGATAATAAAAATTAAAATAATTAGTGAATGCAATGATTTGTTAGTGGAAGGAGTAGAGGACTTTGCCACACTTCTTTCCACCTGGTAGTCCCATCTGACCCCTGGAAATTTGATTCCTGGAATCTTGGGATACCTGGAATCTTGGGATACATGGGGAAAATCTTGGACATCAATGGGCTGCAGTGAATAGATGGAAGGAGTTCAACCCACCCTTCCAATCTCCTCCAAATGTAGCTCTGTTGATGGAAAGGGGAGGGAAGGGCAATTTAGTCCTCATCCTCTGCATCCCTCAACCTTTATGGCTGTTTCTCCATGCTGATCCCAAGACCCACAAATCAACTTTCCAGAGGTCAGAAGGAAATGCTTGTGAGGTGAGACATGCAACACCTGCACTTTGTGTTAGTTGCTTGCTGATCCAGTATACTTGCTAATTTGGAATATCTTTTTTGTGACAGTGTAAACATTTTGGTATTGTTTTGATAGTTGCCTCTTTGGCTTTGTTTTTGTTTTTAATTATTGCTATTTAGTGTTGTGTCACTAGATGCATGTACACAAGTACTGCTGATATCAGTGGAGCACGAGTTCTTGTAATGAGATTATTTTCAGATACCACAGAAAACCAATAGGCAGTTAGGCCAAAAGAAAACAGCATTCAGTGACAGCTCTGGTGATTTTCACTTTAGCATATAAAATGCAGATGCTAAAATTAAACTGTCTTGATGTTTGTGTGAATGAGAACTGCTTCCTGCAGTCTGAGAAATGCTTTCTGCATTTTTCTGGATACCTGTTATGCTAGCAAAATTTAATGTACAGATTCTTTGAATCTTTTAAAGTTAGGTCATTCCAATTGAATGCAGCTTTCTTAATTTTTTTTTCCTTTGGCCTCCTCATTGACAGAAACCAGGAGTCCCTCTGGCAAGGGGAACTTTGATTACACACTGTTACAAAGACCTGGGCTTCATGGATTTCTTATGCAGTCTAGTCATACAGTCCGTAAAGGTTGGTATACTGTTGCAGTTCAGTGTCAGTGTATAGGTCTCCTCTTTGGTATGTTTATATATATGAATATAATCCGATAAGCCCTGAAAGGAAGCAAGGAAGTGAGAGCATGCAGGTAACAAATCAGATTCAAATTATTGTTATACTAGTCAGATTAGTACAATAGCTTTTTGTTTGCTTCTATTCCTACTTCAGGTACAAAGTGACATACAGTGTGCTCTCAGTTTTCACAATGCTTTGCCCCTCCGATATCACAACTGGATGCTGTATGTTATGAGTTGAGTGAACTGCTTATGTGCATGTCCATTTCCCTGCTGTGCACAGTGTCTCTGCGTACTGATCTGATTCTTAATACCACTGAAAAGGAAATTGCACCTAGGAAAAGGAATGTGGTTTTAGTTTTTATGTGTTATTCTAAATATCTTTTTTTTTTTGTAGGCTTTTTCTCTGTATCCTGGAAGTGTATCACAGTTGAGAGTCCTGTTTACCTTCTATGCCTCCACAATTGTGTCTGCTCTTGGGGCTGTAGAAACCATCACAGACACTATAGTCTCCAAATTACTTCCTTACATCCAAAAGGTAATGATCTTTTCCTCATAGCAATTAATTCTTTAGAATTATTACATCCACTGACTTTTGAGGAGGTATTTTGCATCACTACAGTTACAGTTTTTGGATTGGACAAAAGTTGGGATGCAGGAGGCTATTGTCCTTGCTGTGGGTTGCGATTATACCTGCAATATGTGACAGTGTGGTCAAATAATCCAAGTGTAGTCCTAAGTAGAAGACTGTCAACCTTCTAAACCCATTGATGTCAATGATCTGAAAAGGATGTAACACATTTAGGATTGCGCTGTTCTTCCCAGAGTCGTACCTTCTTTCAGCTATTAGTACTTTTCTGTAACTCTCTTGTCACTTTGAGTATTTTAAGTTGTAAATTAAAATCAACTTCCTAGCAATGTACATGTGTTTTTTCATTGTTCAGCATATAAGACTTTTTCCGTTATCTCAATAACAACCTTGTTGACCTCCTGGTTTGTCCATAGCTTATGGGGAACTTGGCAGTTGGCTGTACACATGTAAATTTAACATGATATCCAATGGAATTGGGGAGAAAATCCACTATTTGAATTGTCACTTGCCCAGTTCTACTGCTCTCTTCCAGATATAGGAACACCTTTATCTACCAGTCTTTCCTGTTCACTTCAATGGAGGTGGCGGCTCCAGGCTGGCCTGATGAAGGGAAAAGACTCCTTGCATTGGAGCTTCTTGTCCTTGGTATAGCACATAAACACACACACACACACGGAGTTTGGAATAGGACACTTATTTTGGTATGTTGTGTATTCCAAAATTGGGTTACTGAAATTTGTTCTAGTCAGGGCTGCCCTTGGGACTGATCCGGAAACTTCAACTGGTCCAGAATGTGGCTGCACAGGCCTTTACCGGGACCCATTGCAGGGCCCATATACAACCTATTAAAAGGCCTTAGTTCTTGCTTTGAAAACCCTAAGCCGTCTGCAACCTTTGTACCTACAGGATTGCTTTTCCCACTGTGTTTCCCAGATCTGCCAGGAGAATCTGCTTTGGATCCCCGACTTCAAGGAGATCAGACTGACCTCAACCTTTTTGGCCCTGACCCTGGCCTGGCAGAATGCTCTGCCAACTAAGATCAGATCCCTGTGGGATCCCAGACAATTCTGCAGGGCTTATAAGACAGAGCTATTCTGCCAGACCTATGGTTGAATCCTAAAACCATCTGATCTACTGGCTTGCCTGTCAGAACCCACCAACCCGTCTCAGTCGGCCATCTTTATGAGCCCCCTTTTTCTCTCCCATGATAGGAGAGTGGGCAATTGTTTGATATCTGTTTTAATTTTGTAATTTGATGTATTTATTTAAATTTATATATTTATAGTAATTTTATATATTTTACCTCTATTGTAAACTGCTTTGATGGTTTATAAATATAACTTTAAATAAATAAACAAAACAAGTGTAATACTGCTCTGGATACATCTGTATTTTTTTTTGCAGGGTTTGAAATCCTCATTGGCCGATTATAGAGCTGCAACCTACATGATAGTCGGCCAGTTGGCAGTGAAGATGACAATGGAAATGTCCTTAGTGCTTGCCTTGGTCCTCCAGATCAGCAAAGCTTTGGCCAAATCCTCCTCCCTTATCAAAGAGGGACTTGGCTGTTTGATCATCCTCCTGCAGAATCAAAAGGAAGAAGGTCTTGGGAAGAAGTCAGTGTGCATAGGTTTCTCTGTGTGTGTGTGTATTAAACCCATAAGTTATTACAGTGGGGGAACAATATGTTTCTTTGATTGTTAATCACTGAAGCAGCTTCTAAATGAATTGGCTTTGCTACACTTACTTTATTTTGTTTTATAAAGCTTGTACTGACACGGTTCTATTCTTGAACAATCTGTGAACATCCATGAACTTTTGGTTTATCATAATGTTGTGGCTTGGGGACTGCTTCCTGAATCTGAGATGAATTGGATAAGCAGAACTTTGAAGCCCAGTGTTAAATAATATGGAAGTTCAGCTTTTGTTAAACTATGATTTTATTAAATTTTCCCCTTCTCAATGAACTTTTGCCTCTTCAGTTTCCGCTCCAAATTCCACTTTTGTGCAGATGTGTTTTAATTAATATATTTCTGTTGCAACAGACTTAGTTTAGAATGTCTTTAAAAATTTGAGGACATCATGTAATGGCCTAGTGTTTCCCCTCAAGGAAAAGTCCTCACTCAGCACCTTTAACAACCAGATGGACCTATACATGCTGAGGGCTTATTCTCCAGAGTGTCATCCATTCCATTCCAAGGCCAGAAGGGAATGCTTGACTGGAAAGGCCTTGGAATAGCTTTTCCCTTCAGAGTACTGAGGTCCTACAACAGGCCCTGAGAGAAACTACTACCTAAGGCCATTGTGAGTAGGCAGCTCAGGGAGATCCTGACTGGTCATAAGTCACACAGTCCTGATCAGCATGAAGACTAGAGATTTGTTCCTTGAAGGGATGCACATGAAAGTTATGATCCATCTCTTGTCTTGTATGCTACAGTGGCATACTTCTCATTTTCATAGATCTGATAAAACCTGCACCTTAAGATAGATAGAACACCTTCAAAAGGTCTCTCCTCCATCATTTTCTCCCATCCTGGGCTAAGAAGGGAGCTGTTTAATTGACAACCTGGCAGCTACAACAATCTGACGTATTTTAATGGATTTGATGTTAAATGGTTTTATGGATTATTGTATGTTATATTGGTTGTAAACCACTCCAAGATGAATGTGTGGAGAGTGATGGTCATAGAAATCTAATAAATAAATAAGATCTTGCTTCTATGTAGATGTGCCCTAATCTAATGATGTCAGCTTAGATACCTTTTATATGTTTATAATTGTTCTCATTGTTTTCTTATGCAGGCCGTTTACCCACCTGTGTAACATTCCAGACTTGGTTACTACCCTTTATGAAATTTCAGCCGCTTATGATGTCAGTCCAATTTTGCACTACATGTTACCGCACTTGGTTCACTCGGTTATTTATGGAAAGAGAGGTATGCTAATTTACTTCATAGTTCAACCTCTAATTGAGGTTTAGTAACTACATTTACTTCCCTTGGGCCAGTCACATACCCTCAATCTCAAAGTGTTATTGTGAGGACAAAACTCAGAAGGAAGGAAATCAGTACACAAAAATCAGCTGTTTGGAGGAAGATTTGGGTAAAAGTGGTGCAAAGTGGCCTCTTAGAATAATAAGAGTTGGAAGGGGCCATAAAAGGTAAAGGTAAAGGTATCCCCTGTGCAAGCACCGAGTCATGTCTGACCCTTGGGGTGACGCCCTCTAGCGTTTTCATGGCAGACTCAATACGGGGTGGTTTGCCAGTGCCTTCCCCAGTCATGACCGTTTACCCTCCAGCAAGCTGGGTACTCATTTTACCGACCTCGTAAGGATGGAAGGCTGAGTCAACCTTGAGCCGGCTGCTGGGATTGAACTCCCAACCTCATGGGCAGACAGCTTCAGACAGCATATCGCTGCCTTACCACTCTGCGCCACAAGAGGCTCTTTCTGTATGGAAGGGGCCATACAGGCCATCTAGTCCAACCCCCTGCTCAACGCAGGATCAGCCCAAAGCATCCTAAAGCATCCAAGAAAAGTGTGTATCCAACCTTTGCTTGAAGACTGCCAGTGAGGGGGAGCTCACCACCTCCTTAGGCAGCCTATTCCACTGCTGAACTACTCTGACTGTGAAACATTTTTTCCTGATATCTAGCCTATATCTTGCCTTCAGGGTCCTGTTGGCTCTCTTGGGGGGATCTCCCCTCCGATCAGCAAGTGTTATGTTGTGTTTTATCACAGGTCTTGATTACAGTATTGGCATTAGAAGCTTTAAATTTATATATTTCTGATAATCATTACTGTTTCTTTATAAAATCTCCCTGTTTTCAGAAATGCAAGAAGAATCCGATTTATTGGAAAACCAAAATTCTATAGAACATCTAGAAGCCATACTTACAAATATACCTCTAGAGAAAGATTTGGATCATTTATTGGCCTGGTAAGCTAATCTTTCTATTGAACCAGTTTATTTCATGTCCTTAGTAGACTGGGTAGCATTAGGTAGACTTTGACATTTCCATTGCTTGGCTTGATTGTACTGAGTTATTTTTCTCCAGTTATGTCAAGACTTATAACTTTGAAAGTGCTAGCATTTTTGAGATTTCTGTGTATTTGATTCCTTTGAATTTTTTGCAAATAAAGTTGTGAAAGTTCTTTCAAATTTGGCCTAAAAGGAAAAGTCATTTTTAATCATAGAATTGGAAGGGTCATAGAATCATAGAGTTGGAAGGGGCCATTCAGGCCATCTAGTCCAACCCCCTGCTCTACACAGGATCAGCCCTAAGCATCCTAAAGCATAGAATAATAGAATCATAGAATTGGAAGGGTCCATACAGGCCATCTAGTCCAACCCCCTGCTCTATGCAGGATCAGCCCTAAGCATCCTAAAGGATAGAATCATAGAACCATAGAATTGGAAGGGTCCATACAGGCCATCTAGTCCAACCCCCTGCCGAATGCAGGATTAGCCTACAACATCCAGGATAAGTAGCTGTCCAGCTGCTGCTTAAAGACCGCCAGTCTACCTCTTTAGGCAATTGATTCCACTACTGAACTACTTTGATTGAATTCCCCCTCCCCCCAATATCTAGCTGGGACCTTTTTACATCCAGTTTAAACCCATAACTGCAAGTCCTATCCTGTGCTGACATCAGGAACCTTTAAGAAAGTTTTTGTTTTAGAAAAAGCAAAAAAAAAAAAATCTGTATTGCTAATTCAACAGATTGAGAAAACTGCCTATCTGCTTTCTCCAAAGAGATAATTTATTCCTTTCCTTACTATTCCAGTTCCTTTTTGGAGGACTATGTCTCCTATGGCATGGTGAGCAACTCTGATCCTGCCACAATGGCAGAGATTAATACAGCACTGCTACCTCTCATCAGACTTTTTGAAAGGAAGTAAGTGATTTCTGGTGCTTATATGGGCAGCTGTTCGCAGTTGGTAGTCTTAGTTATGAACCTGTCTCCTCACAGCTGTTATCTCCCTCTATGTAAAACCCTCTGTACATTAATAACCTTAAATACACAGGGTTTTTTATAATTAAAGTGAATTTTGTCCTTCACTGTCCAGAGGGTTCATGGTGACTAGTGTAAAAGCAGGCATGAGGAATGAAATTTGAGCTTTAAGGATGAGGCTGAGAGAGCTCTGACTGAGCCAAGGTCATCCAGCTGCATGCGAAGGAGTGGAGAATCAAGCTCCATTCTCCATATTAGAGACCACCACTCTTAACCACTACACCAAGCTGGTGGACAACACTGCAAGGCGGTATTGACTTGGGCCATGGATGGTAGTAGTATTAATAGGGAGATGTCAGAATCAAGTCTGCAGGTCCTGGATCTGGAATGGAGATTCTGTCTGATTCCCCAGTCTTCCACATGCAGCCAAGCTTGGTGAATTTGTGCCAGTCTCAGTTCTCTCTGTGCTTTCTCAGCCTCACCTACCTCAAAAGGTTGTTGGGAGAGGAGGGGCAGACAATTGTTAGCCACTTTTGAAACTTCAGGTAGTAAAAAGCAGGGTACAGGAACCCAGCTCTTCTCTTCTGTGATCTGATTGTGGCCTGGGGGCTACTGGCTTCTGAGCTCTTATCACCCAAGCTGCAGTGACAAGTGGGTGTATGCCCCTGTGAGCATTGCTATCCTCTGCCAACCACTAAGGAGAGCCGCTGCGTGTGACACTGATGGCCACTGAAAGTTGCCCTCCCCACATAGGGGCTGCCCACAAAACCTGTGGGGCAGGGGCAGGGGGTTGCCCTATTGCTCCCACCCACCACTCACCTCAGGGCCTGGCTGTGGTGGTGTCTTAAAGCCATTTACAGCCCCAAGCAGCTCCTGGTGTTGCCTCTGAGGCCAGGCCTTGAATAGCTCCCAGTGTATGTTGCCCACACAGCCAAACCCCGAGAGGCTTCTGGAGTGTGTTGCTGCTGCTGCTGCTGGGCTCACAGCAATTTCTAGTGTTAAATGTCAACACAGCCAGTCCCTGAGTGGTTCCCAGGGTACGTTGCCACTGCAGCTGAACTCTGAGAGCCTCCCGGCATCAGCCGTTGCCACGGCCACGCTTCATGGTTGTGCTGCAGCTGCCACCTGGCTCAGCCACCTCAGAAGTAAAGGTGTGTTGTCTGCAGACATGCCGACAATTCTTTTTTTTTTTTACTTTACTCTTGGGGAACTTTCATAGAATCATAGAATCATGGAATCATAGAGTTGGAAGGGGCCATACAGGCCATCTAGTCCAACCCCCTGCTCAACGCAGGATCAGCCCTAAGCATCCTAAAGCATCCAAGAAAAGTGTGTAAACATTTAAACATTTCTGATATTTATAAAGACTTGAGAAGTACGCAAAATCCCTTTCACCTCCACATGACCCCAGTTTTGGTATCTGCAACTAATATAATAGATAATAGAAGAAAGTATCCATCAGCTTTAATGTTTTAATAGTTTGCACATTGATTCATGTGGGTAGCCATGTTGATCTGAAGCAGCAGAACAAATTTTGAGTCCAGTGTCACCTTTAAGACCAACAAAGTTTAATGCTGGGTATAAGCTTTTGCATTAATGTATCTCGTATGTTTGCATCTTCTTTAACTGGCACTTCCCAGCAACGCCCTTCTCACCCTCTCCCTATATGTAATAGCTGGTGACTTCTGTTTCAGTGCATCTGAAGGAGTGTGCATGCACATGAAAGCTGATACCCAGAATAAGAATAAACACTTTTGATCTGAAAGGTGCCAGTGGACTCAATCTTAGTTTGCACATTCTAATACTCTTGCAGTATTACAGCTGCAACTGATAAGAAATTGGTTTGAGTTAAAACAGAACGATTGTTGTCAGATTAGGATCTGGGAGAGCCAGGTTCAGATCTCCATTCTGCCATGAAGCCTCCTGGGTGATATTGGGCCAGTCCCTGTCTCCCAGCCTGACCTACATCATAAAGTTGTTGTGAGGGGAAACGGGGAAGAAAATAATAGATATACACCAATCTGTGCTCCTTGTGAGAAGAACTGAATAAGAAGTAATAGATACAGTTGTTCTTTGACCTGTTAAAATTCCTTATGCTAAATTAAGCATTGGACCCTTTTCTAGCATATTTATTAATCATTGTAAAGTATTCTTACCACCTTGAACTCTCAAGGGGTAGAAAACCTTAGAAGGTTCCCTAACAAAATATTTTCTTTGTACATGCCAGATACCCTAAAACACTGGATTTAGTTCTGGAGGAGCATCTGAAAGTTATTAGAAATCAGAAGGAGCAAGATCTCTTCCACCAGTTTATTTCCCTTTCAATGAGTGGTGGTAAATATCAGGTGAGTCAAAGTAACTTTCGGGACTATTTTAGACAACTTCTTGTTTGAGAGGCTGATACAAGATGAGTTGCTATGATTTCTTCATGTCAATATTTGTAACAAAAAACTCCTTTTTTGTAGGATTGCTACAATTTTTGTTAATTGATATCCACAACTGTGCATGGTTATTGCAGTGGGATAAATAATAGCATTTGTTTCTATACATTCTTCCAGCTGGCATTGTAGAGATTGTTACATGTCCATAGACATTTTAGTTCATATTCAATATCTGTAACAGATTACATCATTTCATTTACATCAGTGGGTCCCATTAAAACTTGGGGTTCCTTGAAAACTTGAGTCCATGATAAGTTTCCAGGTAGCCTCAATTAATCAGCTAGATCAGTAATGGTGGAGAAACTGCCCAAGATAGCAGGTCCACCAGTATGTGCCACTGCAACGTGCAGATAGAATGGAGTGCTGGATTTGTTCCAAGGGACATTTTCAGTTTAAACAGAAGAATAGTGAGGTGCCTGCATGAACACCCTAGAATATGGTCAAGAATCCTATACCGTATACAAAAGGACTTTGGCAGTAATTAGCATGTAATGGTAGGCAGTTTGAAAATGCCCTTTAAGCTTTGTCGTTTTGCTATTGTTTTCAGGTTTGTTGCCTTCATTAACAAACTGTTTTTAGTTTGTTTGTGGTCCTTAATATATTGCTTTGAAATGGGAAATATACCATTACTAGAATTTTCAGTTTAAAGATTGAGTTCCTGTTCACCAACTTTCCACTCATGTAAACTGCCTTCCCGAGGCAATGTTCTGCAACCTTCAAAGAGATGATGCTGGGAGTCACAGATACAAAGTCATGATGGTTTGGTGGCTGCAGTGAGGGGGGGAGGGGAGGTGTCATATTAGAATGTATAAAACAGAAAATTACTCCTAAAGGCATGCATTTGGACCCTTGGTCACAGGGTTGGATGAGGCACAGAGGGCTGTAGCGGGAAGAAGATATATGCTGATTTTCCCATGTCATCTTGTGTTTCCACCTATTCCCTGACTTTCAGGGGATGCAGGGGAAATTTTGGATCCAGCCCCATGACTGCATCATTCAGTGGTGTATCCTTAGAAGTTTTGTGGTGAATATATATACCTAAATAAGCTTCTGAGTATATGTGATCTGTATTCATAGTTCCTGGAGGATTCAGATACATCTCTGCTACTAAGTCTCAATCATCCCCAGTCAGCCATCAGAGTTCTTGCTGTTCAGCATTTGAAAGAAATAATTGAAACATCCAAGGTTCGTTCTGCTGCATCTTTTGTTTGGGTACTCTTTGGTTAATAAAGTTAATGGCTAATAATTTAGCAAGCACTTTTAACAGAATTATGCATCTTTATAGTGGCCAAAAGTAAATTCTTAGTGTTTAGTATTGTTATCTGACTCTCCATGGCAATCCACGGTTATTTGTAGGACAGAATTTCCACTGTTTCCTTGCTAACATAGTAAGTTGACCTCTAAATGTGAACTAGTACTTAGGCAGGCAGTATTAAACTCACCATTGCAGAGAGTCACTGTAAGTTAATTTGTGTGATATACTGGTATGTTGTCAGTTGCTATACTGGCACTATAGGGGGGGATGAGCCTCCAATAGTCACTGTCTCTCTAGTCACTAAGGATATTGTGCTCATGGCGTCATATACCTGGTGCACGGCTGTGGATGGGAATGCAGAAAAGATTGTTGCCATTGGAGGGCATGCCTTTTGACGCTGTGGATGCCCGAGTCTGTAGCTGAAACACAAATGTCTCATATCATAATTATCTATATTATACATTATGTCTGCTCTTTCACGGAAAATTGGACACTTATAGTGCTTGGAGGTAAGCTCCATTGAATAGCTCTGAGTAGGATTCTGAGTAGATGTGTTTAGGTTTGCTCACAGTAATTTTACAAAGCCAATTTTTCACTTTATTTCTCTTAAGGAGGGCTTTGATGATGCCTTCATAGAAGATGCAATTTTGATGCGCCTTAAGGATGATAACCTAGATGTGGTTATATCTACTCTCAGTACTTTAGAGGTAGGTCTTCCACTTATGAACAGCTGATGGGAAATGTGTGGTTTATATTGGTATACACCTTTGAGTAAGGAGACTCATTTGAGGTGTTGCGTATGTTTTTTTGGAAGTTGGGAGTGTTATGTGAGTCAAAAAGAAATAATTTGAACCATCATGAGGACAGGTCCAAAGCAGTCATATAGAAATTTTGTAATCTTCAAGAAGTACTGTATATACTGAAAGCCAAACTGTGTAGTTTATAATAAAATGATACAATAATTTCTGGATTATTCTCTGAATATTGTTGTTATTAAATTTACTTTTAAATGTCTTCATTTCATATTTGTTAGATAACAGTGCAGCTTCATTGGAGACCAATGCCCAATGTCAATGATGCAAAAGCTACATTCATAAATTGTGATTGTTAATCCAATTTAAGAAGTTTAAGATTGATTAGTAATTATCCCAAGGCATTTCATTTACAACATTAAGTTAGTTAGCAAGTCACCCCAAAGGTTATAGCGTCTCTCATACATGTAGAGATATTTAATTATCTGTGAACCGCTCCTGTGGAGCAGTAGTAATAAAATGCTAAGGGCAATAAGGGAGGAGAAAGGGCGGCCCTGTCCGGGATAAAAACTCGGAGGGCCCAATCGGGAGCTGCAAAGTTCCTTTCCTGCCCCAGGTCCCTTTACGCAGCGGGGGGGGGGGCGGTAGGCGGGGGCCTTCTCCCGGGCCCAGGAACAGCCTCACCATTTCTGCGGCAAGGCTGTTCTTGGGGCTGGGAGAAGGCCCCAGGTCACGGCCGGGTGGGTGGGTGGCCGGCTGCCTTCTCCTGGCCCCAGGAACCTATTCCTAGGCCCGCCTTACGGCCCTGCAAGCCAGTGCCCGCTGTATTTTTCTTACAGCGCGCTTAAATCCTAGTTATTTAATATACATTAAATAATAAAATACAATAAATTTATTGACTTATTTATTTTGCCACTATAGTGTCATGTATTGCTTTATTCTAGACTCTTTTGGCTGCTCATAAGAAAATGGATGCACACATTGGCTTCAGTTTGCTGAGTATCTTTGAGAGAGCTGACCTCTCCAAGGATGAAAAATGGTAAGTATTTAGTTTATAAATTTCCTCTAAGCACTTCACCTCCCTTGTAGCTCACTTTGATTCCTTGATATGGAACTTAACTGTAGTGTCTTTGGAAAGGTTTGAGAACTTCCTGGTACATCCAGTGAGTTCAGTTGTTTAAAAATGTGTGAAAAGGGGGTTGGGAACACAAAAAGGAGTGAAATGCATCACCTTTAAACACAGAGTCTATTCCACCTCTAGCTTATTTACATATATATAAAATGCAGGGTCAAGTTGTGCGCTTGAGATCCCAATATTGCCCAGTAAAATGTAAATCTAGAACTCATGTATTCTTCCTTTGCTGCTTTATAGCAACACAGTCAAATGTTACTGGTGCTAATTGCATGAGACACTAGAGAAAGGAAGAGGAGAGTAGCCATTTAGATACAGGGATTCCATTCTGTTGACTGCAGTTCCTCCTTCTGCCAGTGCAGAAAGCCTTCTGGTGAAACATGCCTCTTTTCATCATAGGGAGGTTCCTTGTGTTGGAGAAAGACACAATTGCTAATGGAATGCAACTTGTGAATTCAAGCCCTTCAAAGGTTTGAGGCAACTTGTGAATTCCAGCCCTTCAAAGGTTTGAGGCTGGTGATCTCATCCTTCCCCATTTCTTCTGCGTTTTAGGTACAAGATCCTGGTAGCTGCAATACACCTGTTAACCAAAGAAAAGATACTTAAAGAGAATGAAGGTCTCTTAAATCAATTAGTCCTGCAGCTGTTACCATTTATCATTATCACCACTAATAATTCCAAATCTGCCGAATGCAAGGTGGCACTCTGTGTTGCGGAATCTGGACTTTGCTCCCTGCATCCTTTGTTAAAAGGGTGGCCTGAAGGTGAGTCTTAGAAATTGCGGTGTTCTAAAATGAAGTCGTAACCACAAAGTTACAATATTAGTTGTTTTAATAATTTTTATTGTTAAACAATATGCTTATAAATAGTTTTAAAAGACATAGTGGAAAGAATGCAGTACACAAAGGTGAATTTGGGGTTTTTCGGATTGTTCTGAAATATTTTGGGGTAACTGAAATTACTAGAATATGGAAATTACTTTTAAAATAAAGAAACCCTGCAGGGGCATGAATGTGTAGAATCCTGCTGTTAAAGCTGTGGCAAGCTGCATCCAGGAATCCAGCACTAAAAACATGCATTTTGATCAATCCCAGCAGACGGCTCAAGGTTGACTCAGCCTTCCATCCTTCCGAGGTGGGTAAAATGAGTACCCAGCTTGCTGGGGTGTAAACGGTAATGACTGGGGAAGGCACTGGCAAACCACCATGTATTGAGTCTGACATGAAAATGCTAGAGGGCGTCACCCCAAAGGTCAGACGTGACTCGGTGCTTGTATGGGGGATACCTTTACCTTTACCTAATGCAAAATGAGATTTGTCTGCTAGTGTATAGTTTGCTGTTGAGACAAAGGCTATACACACTGTTAATTAAGAAAGTTTTTTAAAGCTGTTGTATAGCACAAAAGAATTTTCCGGGTTTCTCTTCAGCAGAGAGCTTGTGCTACAGGCAGCCCCACAGTTAACAAAATCAGGGTAACAATAAAAATCAAACCAGTATACTGTGAAAATGGGGCAGCGGGAAAATGAAACACACAGAGACAGACAGACAGACAGACAGACAGACAGACAGACAGACAGACAGACAGACAGACAGACAGACAGACAAAACAGCCCTTCTTATACTCTAGTCCTAAGGCTTTGCTGAAACCTGATGAAGGGGTGAGTGAGAGCCAGCTTGGTGTAGTGGTTAGGACTGTGGACTATTAGTCTGGAGAGCCTAGTTTGATTCCCCACTCTCCCACATGCAGCCAGCTGGGTGACCTTGGGCCCGCCACAACACTGATAAAGTTGTTCTGACCGAGCAGTAATATCAGGGCTCTCTCAGCCTCACCTCCCTCACAGGGTGTCTGTTCCGGAGAGAGGAAAGGGAAGGCAATTGTAAGCCGCTTTGAGACTCCTGGTAGAGAAAAGCGGCATACAAGACCCAACTCTTCTTCTTTGGAACTTTGGAAGCTTATGATTTATTACTGTTTAAGTAATATGAAATTTGTTTTAAGATTGCACATGAGGGAAATGAGGGAATTCATACTGGTTAGGCATATGCAGATCTTTGGAGGGGCAGCTTATTGTAACACACAGTTTGTCTGGATGGCTTATGATGTTTTTCAGATTAACTCTTAAGAAGTGAAATTAATAGTGTTTATTTGAAAACAAGGGATTGAAGAATATAGCCACAGTCTTCTATTTTCATCATCCAGGGCTGTTACTGTTTTCATGTTTTGTCTTGTTATTGTCATTTTTTGCTGCATAGCTTTCAAAAAAGTGATCAAAGCAACTAAATCAGAATGCTTGGTGCCTGCATCTAATGAAAAACTGATTCAGCTTTTATCGGAGAACATAACTTCAGATGAGCCTTCCTCAGTGTTGCAGATGGTACATGTTCAATTTATAATACTCTTTTTATGCAAGATTGTGCTTTAAATTGCTTAATTAGGAGACTCTTGACGCAGATCTCACAATAGCGACAACAACAACAAGCCTTTAATAGCATATAAAAGTACAATATAAGAAGGGAAAGTGCAAAAGGATCCACTGCTAGAGAAAACAAAGACAAAGATCATGCTTTAGAGGAAGACAATAGCATAAAATATAAAAGTTCTGCTTATGGCATGAAATATAGAAGTGCCCTAGGTTGATGCATGGTGGTTGTAATATATTTAGTATTTATTCAAATTCTAGCCTCTAAGGCAGCTAATAATAGAAATTTGTATATTAAAACAAAATAAAACAGTAAATCAGTAAAACCACTGAACCTCAGGGAAGGGTGGTGTAGAACTGTAATCAATCAATAAATAGGAAAATAGAATCATAGAGTTGGAAGGTACCTCCAGAGTCATCTAGTCCAACCCCTTGCATAATGCAGAAAATGCCCATAGGGGAGAAGCCTGTTGCTCTTAAGCTTGGGGGAATAAATTGTCTTCACTTGGTGTCTTTTCAAAGTAGGGATCAGCCGATTATCTGGGGGGAGGTTGGTGCAATATTCTGTCATTAGGCCACTGCTACCAAGAAGTCCTTGTACACCTGTCCTCTGAAAGCAGAAACACCGCAGAGCAGGGCTTCTGAAGTAGGTGAAAGCCGGTCCTTGCAAATCTAACACTGTATTTTCACTGATCCTCATTGAAGGCGGAAGATCTCATCAGTTTTGCCAAGCGGGATGTTCAGACAGCCAAGCAGAGGATAACTGCTCGCATCATTAGCTGTGTACTTGTCCGGTCCTGCAGCAGCAGCTCACAAGTGGAGGAGTGCCACTTACCACTGGCATTGAAAGTCTTCTCTCTTTTGAATGAAAGCGTAAGGAAACTTGAAGGGCAATATAATGTAGAGGTGAGAGCTCTGGTTTTGTAACATGGGAAGAAAAGGGACAGCAGATTCGTGTGTGGCAATGTTTTTTGATCTGATTTGACTGTACTGCTCCTGGTTAAGTTCTGGGGGCCATTTCATGTCTTCCGAGTGCAGCACCAAGAAGCTTTCATGCAGCCTTACTGACGGCAGCCTTGTCACTTGAGGCTGCAGTGAAACAGCCAGTTGGTGGGAGACTAGGGGCCTGTTGGGAGGAGAAGACCTAAATCTTCTGGGATCCTGACAAGGGGGCAGTGAGAAATTGTAGGTGAGGGGGAAGGGGAAAGTCAGTTGCAAAAGGGCAGCACATGCTGGTGATGCAAATGCAAGGAGAGACTCCTGCACTGGAGCTGGAAGGCCCAAGGAGCCAGGAAGCAAAGTAGAATGATGTTAGGGTAGGACCAAGTGAAGTACACCCATGATGCTTTGTACAAAGTTAAGAATGTCTGTGACCAGTTGCAGTAGGGCCAGGCCATTAAAGCTGTTTGAACCCTAGGATATCTCTGGTTTTATTTTTATTTGATTGATTGATTGTTCGCTTTGTAGCCCGCCATCTTACACAGTGGCTCATGGTGGGTAACATCAGTATCAGTACCCCACAATAAAAACTCCACAGAGCTCCTGCTCATCATGCTCCCCAATCCTGTGGAGAATTAAGGCCTGTTTTAGTTTGAACAACATTCATGTTGGGGGTGGGGGAAGATGAGGATATTAAATACAGATGTTCATGAACATGATCCTGCATTGCTTTTTAATGAACCAAGAGGCAGAGAAAGAATGGTAATGTGTGGATTCCTGTGTTTGCATTCTCAGGGATTTCCGAGTACATTCTCTGTTGAAATGGCCTGTGGGAGCGAATTGCTTTTGGAGACCTTAACTGCATACATTAAAAAGCTGAACACTGGGAAAGATGTAGATGTAGAACATGCCGTCCTGCTTATCATTTTGTTGAGAATCTTTATTGAAGGCCTGCAGTTTCCTGATTCCTTTGTGAAAGGCAAGTTTTCAAAGCTTTAATTGTATTGGAGAAACCATCTTTAAAATTAATCTTGCAATCTCTTGGTGGTAATATGTTGTTCTTTTCTGAATATTGTGATCATCTTTTGAAGAAGGCAGCCCTTGTAGATCTGTGATGTGCAAAAAAATGGTTTGGGGCAGCCCCGGTGACTATTTCTTGCATTTCTTCTCAACCTTATAGATGAGGTCTGGTGGAATCCTGAAACACTAAGCGACAAGAGCAGAGACTTCTTGCACCTGCTGCTGGGGCTCTTTGATGTTCTAGTCTTCAGAGCCAGTGAAGGAATCTATGCCGAACAGTTTCGTGCAATGATAAGACTTCTGTTTGAGGTATAATTTTCTTTTCTATGGGGAAAGTTAAACATTTATTATTATTGTTATTATTATTATTATTATTAGATTTATTTCCCGCCTCTCCCGATAGGCTCGAGGCGGGTCACAACAACTAATCCCATTAAAATTCCCATTAAAATATCAGTCTACTAACTAACATGGCAGCTAAAAATCCCATCCCTCCCCCAATTATTAAGAGGTGAAGAGGAAAGGATAGGGGAGTAGCGTACACTCCAACTCCTAGGGGGGGAGCGATGTCCCTGATTTGCTGACCCCAGCCTCAACCATAGACCTGGTGGAAGAGCTCCGTTTTACAGGCCCTGCGGAAAGTTGACAAATCCCACAGGGCCCGCAGATCACCCGGGAGCTCATTCCACCAGGTAGGGGCCAGGACTGAAAAAGCCCTGGCCCTGGTCGAGGCTAGGCGCGCTTCCTTCGGGCCGGGAATGACCAACAGGTTCTCACCCGCAGAGCGTAAGGCCCTGCGGGGGACATAGAGCGGTAGGCGGTCCCTCAGGTATGTGGGTCCCAACCCGCGTATGGCCTTGAAGGTTAAAACCAAAACCTTGAACCGGATCCGGGCAGCAATTGGCAGCCAATGCAGCTGCCTCAGCACCGGCTGGATGTGGGCCCTCCAAGATGTTCCAGTGAGGACCCTAGCGGCTGCATTTTGTACCAGCTGTAGTTTCCGGATCAGGGACAAGGGTAGGCCTGCGTAGAGCGAGTTACAGAAATCTATTCTGGAGGTGACTGTCGCATGGATCACTGTGGCCAAGTGGTCAGAGGACAGGTAGGGCGCTAGTAGCCGGGCCTGGCGAAGGTAGAAAAATGCCTGACCCGCTACTCTCTTGACCTGAGCCTCCATAGTCAGGGAGGCATCAATGGTCACACCCAAATTCCTAGCTTGGGGCACGATGGTAAGTTGCACCCCTGCTAGGGTGGGTAAACGCGTTACCTGTTCCCACCCCCTTCCCCCCAGCCACAGGACCTCCGTCTTGGAGGGGTTGAGTTTCAGGCGACTCTGTTCGAACCATTCTGTCACCGCTTCCAAACATCTGGCAAATGGTTCCGGGGGGGAGTTCGGGTGACCGTCCATTAGGAGATAGAGCTGGGTGTCATCCGCATACTGATGGCAACCCAGCCCAAAGCTCCGTACCAGCTGGGCCAGAGGGCGCATAAAGATGTTAAACAATGTGGGGGAGAGGACCGCACCCTGAGGGACCCCGCAAGGGAGTCTATAGGGCCGCGAGAGCTCATCCCCCACAGCAACCCTCTGGGACCGGTTCTGGAGGAAGGAGCGTATCCAGCACAAGGCTGTGCCCCGTATCCCCGTGCCGGCCAGGCGATGGACCAACAGTTCGTGGTCCACGATGTCAAAGGCCGCCGATAGGTCTAAAAGGACCAACACGGCTGACCCACCTCTATCCAGCTGGCGACGGAGGTCATCCAGCAGAGCGACCAAAACCGTCTCCACCCCGTGGCCAGGGCGGAAGCCAGACTGATATGGATCGAATGCTGAAGTTTCCTCCAAGAATGCCAGGAGCTGGTCCGCTGCCGCCCTCTCCACCACCTTGCCCAGGAACGCTAAATGCGACACTGGGCGGTAGTTAACAGGGTCCAGCGGGTCCAGCGATGGTTTCTTCAGGAGAGGGCGGACCACTGCCTCCTTCAGCCGCTCAGGAAACTCTCCCGTACTCAGGGAGGAGTTGATGATGTCTCTGAGCTGGCCCCCTATCTTCTGGCCACCTCCCTTGAGGAGCCAAGAAGGACAGGGGTCGAGGGGGCAGGTGGTCGCCCTGACCGAACCTAGCAACTTGTCCACTTCAGAAGAAGAGAGCCGCCTGAAGCCATCAAACCTCACTACCAATGGCGGCCAACAGGTCTCCAGTTCATTCACTGTATTAATTGTGGCGGGAAGGTCGCGGCGGAGTGACAAGACTTTATCCGCAAAATAGCTCGCAAATGCCTCGCAGCCGATTTCCAATTGTCTGGTGTTTTGGCGCCCCTCAAGGGCGGTAAGTGATCTAACTATCCTGAATAATTGGGCCGGGCGAGAGCTTGCGGACGCGATTTCCGTGGCAAAAAACTCACGTTTAGCCACTTTCACCGCCATCTCATACGCCCTCATAAGCGTGCGATAAGATGTTCTTGCAGCCTCGTCACGAGTCTTCCGCCACACTCGCTCCAGTCGTCTCACTTCCCTCTTCTTCTCCCGGAGCACCCCCGTGTACCAGGGGGCCCGTTTGAGTCGAGGGCAGAGAGGACGTTTAGGAGCGATCTCATCTATGGCGGCCGTCAGGCGGGACTGCCAGTCCCCCACCATGGCCGCAAGTGAGTCGCCAGGAGGCATCGGGTCCCGCAGAGCATTCTGGAAACCGAGCGGATCCATGAGTCTCCGCGGGCGGGCAAAAATACGCCCGCCGCCCAACTGGGGAGGGGGTGGCATCTCAAGCCGGGCCCGCAGGGCATAGTGGTCTGACCACGGCACAGCCAAAGCTGTATCCAGATCCACCTCTATCCCGGAGCCAAAAATCAAGTCAAGCGTGTGGCCGGCGTAATGGGTGGGCCCAGCAACAAATTGCGAGAGCCCCAGTGTCGCCATGGATGACACCAGGTCCCCGCCAAGTCCTGAAGAGGGCGCGTCCGCGTGGACGTTGAAGTCACCCAGGATTAAAAGCCTGGGGAACTGCAACGCCCAGGCGGCCGCCGCCTCCAGCAGGCGGGGCAGGGCATCTGGCTGGGCTTTGGGCGGACGATATACTAGCCAGATAGCCAAGCTCTCGACCGAGCCCAACTCAATACCGACACACTCCACCCCACCGATTTCCGGCCCCGGGAGAGCCCTGTAGGAGAGAGCCTCCCGGACCAAGATTGCCACCCCCCCTCCTCTCTTGTGGGTCCGGGATTGGTGAAGAACGGAATATCCTGCTGGGGCCAGTTCTCTCAAGGCCACCTCCTCTCCATCTCTCAGCCAGGTCTCCGTTATGCACGCAAGGTCAGCCTTTGACTCCGCAAAGAAGTGTTGCAGAGTCGCAGCCTTGTTCTTGATCGACCTTGCGTTGCACAAGACCAATGTCGGACCCACTTTCCCCTTAGCCTCCACCCTCACATCCCTGGGGATGGGACGGAGGTTAGAAGGGGATCGAGCACACCCAGAGCGCCGGTCGTGTTTCCACGGCCGGGCCCTATACGGGACACCAGTGCTCCCAACCCTTCTCTTGTCCAACCTCCTCCCCCAGCCATAGCGCCCCTGGCCTGTGATCGTCGGGATCCCGGCCCCTCTATATGTTCCCCCCCCTGACCAGAACTCCCCCTCCATAATTCCTCCCACCTACCCCCCCCCCAAGAGAGGGCACTAATACACCTAGGTCCTTCTCCCTACAACTACATCCCACCCTAGCCCGCCCAGCCCACTTACACTATCACCCACCCAACCCCACCTCCCCCCACCCACCAATTCTAGCAGCTAGCGAGAGGGGTCCGATCACAGGGCGAGATCCCACCTATCTCAGGGGCTCTCTCTGTCCTCTGGCCGATCCTCTCTACTTAGCTGACCTAACCTAATCTCAAGCCTCTCTTGGTGAAGATCTCAAAAAAATCACCCTTCCATCCACAGTAAGTCAGTATTGACAGCAATAAGAAGGAGCAGGTCCAAATGATGTTCTGGCCAGAGCTACTGGGTGGAACCAAAAGGGCAAAGCTAAGCCCAGAGACCAAGCTCTGGGAGATATTCCGGTTGCCTCTGGGTGGCAGTCTGGGGACCAAATTCTCCTCTCCTCCAGTCTTGGCTTCGCTCTTAAAGTGAAAGCACCAAAGGCTTTCCCGTCCTCCAGGTTGTACTTCCACCGGTGAGGGATCTCCTTAACGACCGCGCAGGGCCCTGGGCAAGCCGAACTCCGCCAGGGAGCCTCCTCCCGTTCCCGCGCTGGTCCAAGGACTGAGGCACGACCCACGACTCTTACAGCAGGCTCCCCAGACTCCAAAATGCTCCTCCGCCGCCGCCGCATTCTGCGCTGCACCAGCCAGGAACCAAGCCAGAGCCCAGAGAGACCTGCCGCGAGTAGTTCTTTCGTCGTGTTACCCTCCTCTCCCAGCAAGCGCCGATTTTCCTCTTCTCCCCACTGCAGCTGGATGGGGGAGGGATACTCTGGGGGCTCCAAGCTTAGGGAAGGGGCGCGCAGCCCAACAGATGGAGAGAAGATCTTTCACAGGGCCCCGTACCGTCCTGGGACCCTGTGCTGCAGTCTGGCACTAGCTCGAATCACCCCCCAAGCTTGCGTAGGTCCCCTTCCCCCAGCATAGCTGACTCACGCTGGGGTGGCCTCCGACGCGAGCTCGGTGATGTTAATTGGCGTTTTTGCTAGGCCGCTGTTATCTCCTTCTTTGCGCCGCTGCCTCCTTGAGGTTGCTGCCGAGCCAACTCTGCAAAAGGGAAGGGGGGGGGGAAACTAACCCCAGTCCCCCAAAAATTGCCAGGGGGAGAGTGCCTGGTAGTTTTCAGGCACTCATAACCAGTGGTGCCGGGTGGAGCTCTAAACTCCTGCATCCGGCACGGCCGCCAATAGCCATGTTTTACAAAATATACAATATTTAAGGCTGCATGTGATCCTAGGACAACTAAGAATAATTTTGCTTTAAAAATGTTCATTTACAGCAGTTTTACTGTGCATTAGTGTTCCTCGGCTTCAGTGAAATCCCATATCCGTTTAGATATGATGTGTATACAAAGTCAAGGCAAAGCCAATGGTGATGTATGCATTTAATCATTTCTGTCTCTTTTTTAATTTAAAGGTACACTTTAAAGAGCCAGAGAATCAATTCAAGTTTCTTTCAGTTTTATGGACTTACAATTACAATCTGTCCAATCAACTTGATTTTGGGGTGGATGCTGTGCTACAGACTCGGGCGTTATATATAGGCTGTGTGATGCTTACATCACAAACTTCACAAAAGAAGAGGCAGCTGGCATCAGCAGCTTCTCCAGGTACTGTCCATTCAACGCTGTCATATTTTGCAAGAATAGTTCTGACCTGTGTGGAATCAGTGGAAGGACTGCAGGCTTTTAACTGCCTTTATGGGAAAGAGATCCTCTTTATGTTATGTTTAGGTCTTCATGTTATATTATTTATCATCTGCCTTTCTCACTGAGACTCAAGGTCCCGTTTCTTCCATTGAAATGTTTTCATTAGTGAATCATTTTGTTCTAATGCAGGCCTGTTCCTTTATAAAAATACCCTCTTGTAGAGTTGTGTTTTACATAGTTTGCACTACACTACAAAAGTGTAGAAGTTTTCCTGGCCTCCTCTGACAGGCTGTTATGCCTTTAAGAGAAGGGCTGAATTTGGCAAGTGTACTTTACTCTGTAATTGTCCTCTTCATGAAAGAAAGGTCACAATTTTATTGACAGAAAAGAGTTTTATGGATTAAGTATCAAAAATGCAACGTTTTAAAGAAAAGTTCAGGCAAGCTGAAACCCCAAACACTGTGACTAGAATGAATTATTTTACCATTTTGTGATAGTTATGAAATGTGCTATGCACCTATGTGGAGATCATGGAGTCTGTGACCGATAGAGGTAACACTATCTCTATATTCTGGTGTATGGCACTTCTGGGCTAGTATTCATTAAGGATTTTCTGAAAATAATCTCATTCTTATACCCGTCAGTAAATTCAATCAGATAGTATCCATTTAAAGAATTAATTTGCTTGGATTTTATATACCACAAGCTGAACAAGTTTACAAAGGGGATCTTTGCTGTCTTCTAGTTCCTACAGCAGCCACCTGTGGCTGCCAAGCTGCTTCCTGAGGCTTGGGGGGACTCTCAGGGATAGGGCACGGCATTTTGAGATTAGCGTGGAGTGGGACCGTGCCTCTGTAGCAGAGGCTCTTTGCATACAAAAGGCCCCAGGTTTGGTGCCTGGCATTTCTAGTGAAAAAAGGCCAGATGGTGGGTGATGGGAAAGACCTGAAACCTGGAGAGGTGCTATCAGTCTGAGTAGACAGTGCTGACCTTGGTGGAATGATGGTCTGATTCTGTACTGGCAGCTTCATGGATGTGATGTTGGGGGCTGCAGGCATCCTGACAGGGAAGATTGGCAGAAATTCCCCCTCCCCCACTTACTCCCCCACAAATGGAACTGCAGCTTGGCAGGGAATGGTGGTAAGATTTCTGCAGTTTCCTCCTTGTTGATACGCTGTACCTCCTGAATCAAACCCATAATCCATCAAAGCCAGTGTTGTCTTCTTAGTCTGGGAGCAACACTCTCTCCAGGGTCTCTGGAAAAAGACTTCTCCATAATCTACTGTATGATCTTTTTAACTGGGAATGCTGGGGATTGAACCTGGGACCATCTATATGCCAAGCAGATGCTCTACCACTGAAGCACAGCCCCTCTCACAACTGCTTTTCCATTGGAGAAAGGGCAGGGATGCTGATGTCATTGTTGGGCATCTTCTCTCCTGTCCACCTGCCTCAAGCTATCAAGAGCCAGTACTGTGGGAGGATTCCTAGGCAACCAGGCCACTTGTCTGCCCACTGCATAGGATGGATGGCCTTGTGGTTCAGAGGGGGTTGGGGAAGACTGTGCCAGATGTAGGGGCTGTCACTGTGATGTCCCCAATGAGTTGAGAGTTCTTCATGGCAGATTTGTTTGGGTAGGGTGGTGAGGCAGAGCAGTAAGCATGGCTATCTGGTACATCTGATTATTTAGCCACTCCAGTTCACAGTTCAAGACTTTCTCTCTTTGCAGGACACTTAAAATAGAAATAAAACCTTACAAAAACACAATGGATTTGCTATTATAAAACCCATAAAAGATACAGTTTAAAGAGGACAGTCAATAATAAAATTGTAGGGTGGAGCAGCCCATCTCTTATTTACTCCCCAAACCAGACTATTTACTTGGTGGGACAATCAGGATGGCCTCTCCCAGTGATCGTAACTCCTAGGCAGGAATGTATAGAAGAAGATGATCTTTCAGACATCCCTTGCCTCAGGCCATCTAGGGCTTTAAATGAATGCCAGATAACATGTCTTTTGCTGTATTCATTTTATTTTAAAATTCATGTCTTGCCTTTCCTTGAGCTCAAGGTGGCTTGTGAGGTAAGATACTCTTCTATTGAAAATCCAGCCATTTACAATCAAATGGCAACTAAGCATCAACATTTTTAAAGTAGCACAACACCAACAGCCCAGAAATACCTGCCTTTCACATCCTTCACAAGTTTAAACCCACTTAAAAAGGAATGTCTTGATAGCTTTTTGCAACAACTAAACAGTGAAGTTGCTTGCCTAAAAGCTACAGGGAATGGACTCTCTCAGGCAGGTGCAGTCATTGAGAAGCTTCTGGAGTGGCTCCATCTACCATGTTCAGCAGAGTCTGAAGCCTTCCTTGAATCTTAGGCTGAAGGAAGACTTTGGCTGAACCAAGTGGCTGGATCCCACCCCCTGTTGCTTGTAAGCGCAGGTCTGAATTGGAAGCAGGAGGAGCTCTCCCATGAAAACTGTTAATGTGGAGAAGGGCCTGAGTCCTGCAGTGGTGCTTCAAAGAACTATAAATCCCAGAATAAATAAACATGATGACTGACAGATCCTGGACAAAGACAGTATCCCCAGCAGTCTTGCCCTCCCAGAAAGAAAGGACTTGCAGTGTCTAAAATGCCAAGAGCAAAGGTTTACTTTTAAAGACTTCCTTCTAGGTTGTACTGTGTAACAGTGATATCACATGCACTTTAAAAAAATAACCAAAGTTGTTTCTCGCTTTTTATTGTCTTGCAGTGGCTATATCATTGCTGATTAATTTGGCAAGTCCTGTGAGCGAAGTCAGAAGAGCTGCTCTTAGCTGCCTCCATTCCATTAGTGGAGTAAAGGAATCTACGTTTCATCCTATTCTGCATTATTTAGTTCAGAAAGCAGAAGAGATAATATCTGACCAGACTTACGTGAGCCAGGTAACACTTGGGAAACCATTTTGTCCTGCCTGCTTTGAGTCTCAATATCTTTTGCTTCCGGATGATTCAGATGCTGGGCCGCTATTTTCCATCCACGGGGAGGCAGACCTTTTGAAGGCTTGGCCAGTGCCCTCCCCATTTCTTTCATAGAGCCAGTCTTTCTCCTGCCTTTGTTGGAGCAGGTTCTATGTTCAGGTGCTTGGTCTACTTCTTAGTGTAGAGCTTCCTTCAAGCCAGCCTGAAGAACATTCCAGGACTTGGGATTCCAGATGCCAGCCGCTTAAGCTGTTTCCCTGCAGCAGTTTGCAGTGTGGCTATGGTACACATGTTGATAGTGTAGCCTCATGAGTGGGGGTTAGTTGCATGTGGGGGGTTCCCCCTCCAAAGGATGCCCTCCCTTCTGATGGAGGGCCAGGTGAATATGAGTTGCATTGTTCCTGTGCTTGTGGCATTCACATGCATGCAGTGATGCATTTCAGAATACCATGGGGGAAGCAGCCCTTTGTGGTTCATTGTGTGTGAGGAAGCCCTGGACAACAAGGCTGGTATTTTTAGAAGTGGGGGAGTCTATGATGACAAGAGGAAAGGGTATTGATATAATGCCAGATAGAATTATGCTGGTACGGACAGGAAGACACTTGGTACACTTGGAGAGTAGGATCTGTTGTGTTTGTTAAAGTTCTTTTACCACATCTTTCATTGTATAGTATGCACAAGTTCAAGTATCCAGAGGTTGTAAGGTGCTTTTTGATGTGGGACACATCTTCTGGCTCCCCTGGGACAGAAATGGGTACAGACATGGCGTCCATACTTCCACCCCAGGGAGTGCACCAGAAGAGGCTGGGGCAGCTGTGCGGTGCCGCAGCAGGTAGCCACCTGGGGCAGTGCAGGCCATTGCAGGAGGAGGATGGGCCAGTGCCATCCTGCTTGAGGCCAGGGGACATTGTGAGGCAACGCAGAAGTGAAGGGAGGGAGCAGGGAGTCTGGTGGTGGGGAGGCCTCTGGGTGGCCGGTTGGAAGCTGAGTGGTTCCTGGGGGCAGGGTGGCTGCCTTCTAAGTCTGTGAGGGCTGGAGCGCAGGCTGCAATGCCAGCACAGGCCCAGGCACTGCCCTCCAGGCCGGAGGAGTCTGGGGCCCTCCTGGGAGAAGAGGTAAGGAAAGAGGGGGAGGACTCTTTGTATGCATGTTTGTGTGTGTGTGCATGCATGTCTGGGGGCAGAGGGACTGGGGAATAGATCGGGGAAGGAGAGAGAGGAAGTGGGAAGGGAAGGGGTTTGTGTGTATGTGTGTGTGTGTTTGTGAGATAGGGAAGGAGATGTATTAAAGAACTCCAAAGCAGGTATGTGTCCCATATACCTGTGAGAGCCCGGGTGTCACTACTTTTATTGTAACTGCAGTTGAAAACAAAATTTTATTCAACAAAAGACGGTATGATGAATAATTCCTCAGTGACATTTCCTTTTTCTCAATGCCAGGGCCTAGGTAGTCTGTTTGGGGATCTGCATGTCCCGCATAAGGACAAGATTCCACAGCAGAAGCTATCAGAAGCACTGGAAGCCTTACTAGAATGTGTACAAGACATCAGATGTCCATCATATGTTGCACGAAATGTGATGAGAATTCTTCAAGAAATCAATGGCAAGGTAAGTGATGCACTTTAAGTCAAAGTTTATATAAATGTGCTATGTCCTCCAGCTCTTGGGGGGTGGTGCGGCATTCAAAAACTTTATTATGTACTTGGTTCCTTGGAACAAGATAATTAGGTGTCCAGACTGCATATGACACATTGTGCATGCGCAGTATGTTGGCCCAAGCATGCCCCAAGCTTTAAAAAATATAGTTTAACTAGCAAGAAAGACCATTGCAACCACGAATGCAATGGGCCCTAGGGCCCAGGGGACACCGGCAGGTGCAGATCTCTCTCTCTCTCTCTCTCTCTCTCCCTCCCTCCCTCCCTCGCAGCAGGAGCCATAGCAGGTAACCAGGGCTCTTTAGCGGTTTGGCAAGGGTCTCTGTGTGTCTCTCTCTCATGCGCTGGCTCCTACAGCGTCTGAGAGCAAAGTGGCTAGTGTCCAGGGAGGGAGTGTGGGAGCTGTAGGTGCAGGGACAATCAGCTTTGCTGCCTGTACCCTGATTGGCCCTATTCCAACTCGGACAGCCGGACACGTTCCTCCCCCAGGCTGTTTCACAGATATTAAGAGGAACAAAGATTTACCATGTACAACATACAAATACTTTTCAAACATCGGCTTCACAGATGACTATTCTGTAGCACACTAACTAATGTATGTAATGTAGAAGTAATGTAACTAGCTGAGCCCAGGGAAAGTGAGGTTTGGAGGTGGGACTTCAGAAAGGCACCATGCTTCAGAGTCCACCCTCCATAGCAGCCGTTTCTGCCTGGGGAGCTGATCTTTACAGTCTGGAGATGGGTTGTCATACCAGTAAATCTCCAGGCCCCACCTGGAGGTTGGTGACCCTCAATTTGGAAATATTCCTTGTGATTTGGAAGTGGAGCCTCAAAAGGGTGCAGGCCTCATAGTCCACTGTCTGTCTGCCTCTGTGTGTGTGTCATGCTGAGAGCAATGCAGGGGTGCCTTTTTGAAGGGACAAGCATGAGGGGGGAGAGCTTTCCCTTCAGCCTAACTGCCTGGAGATGAACTGTACTTCGAGGGGGATCCTCAGATCCCATCTGGAGGCTGGCCTCCCTAAATTTCAATGAGGTACAATGCTAGAGTCCCTTCTCCAAAGCAGCCATTTTTTCCTGGGAGATCTTTATAGACTAGAGATAAGCAGTAATTAAAGGAGTTCTCCAGGACCCAACTGGAGGTTGGCTGTCTCTGGTCTGGAAATATTCCTTGAGGTTTGAAAGTGGGGCCTCAAAAGGGTATAATGCCTCCACTGCCACCCAGCTAGCCACATAGTACCCGAACCATTGCAGAGAGGAAGTAAGTTGCCTGATAGATGTAGGTTCATGTTCTGGAATTCCACACTTCCTAGGTGTGCTTGAACCTCAGTTGGTAAAGACTGCTGTGCACAGAGAGACCTCCTCTCAGGGTTGCCAGCTTCCAAGTGAGGCTTTGCCTCTAGTGTAACATAATTTGCAACACTGTCATAATTTGAATTGTTGCAATGATGCCTGGGTTTCCATGAATGTAAATTGCAGTGGCTGATATACTAATAAATAGTCTGAATAACTGAGATTTATGATCACTGACTGAAAAGCATGAATTGGGGGAGGAAGGGATACTGCTTAAGACATTCCTTTGTGTTCTTTTAAAATGCTTCTTGGTTTTGAAAACCACTTGCTTCTCTCATCTACCTTCAGGAGGTGCTTTCTCGCTTGCTTCCTGTCCTGGATCAACTACTGGAAAAAGCTCTTATCAGACCAGATTGGTTGCTAAAAGACGAGGCTCTTCTTTTGCATGCCATTCTTGGGAAGTATAATCAGCACGCAGCTGCACTCTTGTGCACAAATGAAAAGTGTCTAGATTTGTTCATCAAATGCCTACACATCTCCCAAGAAACCTACAAAGGACTTTCTGCTTTCCAGATTAGAGCACTTGAGCAGGTGAGAAAGAGACCCCTTTTAATTACAGTATTTGACAATGGAAATTGCCATGTAAGTCCTTAAAAAATGAGAAGGCCCGTCTTCATGGACAAAAGATTTCTCTCAGATCACTGTACCACTGGTAGTGGTTTTCTATCCCCATTTTCGCCACTTTCAATTTTCCATTGTTCTCTTATAGTACATTGTTCCCATTGTTCTCTTATAATGCAAAACTCAAGGTCGGAGCCAAGGGTTCCATTGCACTAATGTCGGGGGCTTCTACTGGTGCCAGAGGCCTTGCTCCAGTGGAACAGGCATGTTATCATCATCTTAAAAGCAAATGATCTGACACTCCCCAGTGTGTATATGCTGCGAGCCCAAAGGAGGTATACACCAGAGGAAGACTGTTGCCTTCATTCCTTGCTTGCCCCAAAACATCTGTATGATCATTGTTAGCAGAACATTTGCAGTGGCAGGTAGCTGAGAGATCAGATGAGCGTATGCCCTGTCAAACTATACTGACACATTCATTTATAGAAAGAACTCCCTGTGTCTTTGAAAGTGCTTGGTCCATTTTTAATGAAGCCCGTAGTGAATTTTTTCCCCTTCTGCCTTAAAAAGCCCATTTGGTGCAAAAGCTCTTCAGCAGTTAGGATTGCATGTGCTTTTCATTACTGCTTAAAGGGCAGGATACCTTTGTGTGTTATAAAGAGATGGTTGTCTATGGTCTAAATGCTTTGTATAGATTCTGAATCCGAAGTTCAGCAGATTTTTCTTAAGTATCTATTCAAATTTCTATTGTCTGTTACTGAAGTTCAGACAATAAAGCGTGTTTCTAAAAAGTACAACAGAGAGAGTGTAATTGCTCCCTGCAAACCTATCTCCAGGCTCCTAAAGGCCTGAATGCTACTGACAGGCCTGACGTTTTATATGTCCAAAGTAGCTTCATTGGTTACACTTTAGAAGGGCATTGGAGATCTTGGTTCACACATGTAATTTGCAGCCAACATCTTGCTGCACCGTCAAGTGAGCTCATGCTCTGTCTATTAGATGTGATCTATGAGGACCAGTTTATAAGTTAACAGAAGTTGCACTATCACGCTTGGAACACCCTTGTTGAATCAAACTGACGGCCCTTCACATTCACCTTCCAGTAATGGCCAACCAGGTTCCTCAGAAGATCCATCATTGCCACAGAGAGGCAGTTGGCATTCATAGGTAAACTGTCTCTGAACATGGCAGTCACATGAAGCTATCCTGACTAATGGCCATTGATAGAATTATCCTTTTGTGTAATCTTCTTTTAATGTTCCAAAGTAGCCAGTTGTGCTTATTTCACCAAATATATGTATATAGTTATATATACAAATATATATATTGTTGTTGTTATGTGCGAAGTCGTGTCCGACCCATCGCGACCCCATGGACAATGATCCTCCAGGCCTTCCTGTCCTCTACCATTCCCCGGAGTCCATTTAAATTTGCACCTACTGCTTCAGTGACTCCATCCAGCCACCTCATTTTCTGTCGTCCCCTTCTTCTTTTGCCCTCGATCGCTCCCAGCATTAGGCTCTTCTCCAGGGAGTCCTTCCTTCTCATGAGGTGGCCAAAATATTTGAGTTTCATCTTCAGGATCTGGCCTTCTAAAGAGCAGTCAGGGCTGATCTCCTCTAGGACTGACCGGTTTGTTCGCCTTGCAGTCCAAGGGACTCGCAAGAGTCTTCTCCAGCACCAAAGTTCAAAAGCCTCAATTCTTTGACGCTCGGCCTTCCTTATGGTCCAACTTTCGCAGCCATACATTGCAACTGGGAAGACCATAGCCTTGACTAAACGCACTTTTGTTGGCAGGGTGATGTCTCTGCTTTTTAGGATGCTGTCTAGATTTGCCATAGCTTTCCTCCCCAGGAGCAAGCGTCTTTTAATTTCTTTGCTGCAGTCCCCATCTGCAGTGATCTTGGAGCCCAGGAAAATAAAATCTGTCACTATCTCCATTTCTTCCCCTTCTATTTGCCAGGAATTGAGAGGGCCGGATGCCATGATCTTTGTTTTCTTGATGTTGAGTTTCAAGCCAACTTTTGCACTCTCCTCCTTCACCCGCATCAACAGGCTCTTTAGTTCCTCTTCACTTTCTGCCATTAGAGTGGTATCATCTGCATATCTGAGGTTGTTGATATTTCTCCCTGCAATCTTGATCCCAATTTGTGACTCCTCTAATCCCGCATTTCTCATGATGTGCTCTGCATACAAGTTAAATAGGCAAGGCGACAGTATACAGCCTTGCCGAACTCCTTTCTCAATTTTGAACCAGTCAGTGATTCCATGTTCAGTTCTCACTGTTGCTTCTTGACCTGCATATAAATTTCTCAAGAGACAAATAAGATGCTCTGGTATTCCCATCTCTTTAAGAACTTGCCACAATTTGTTGTGCTCCACACAATCAAAGGCTTTTGCATAGTCAATGAAGCAGAAGTAGACGTTCTTCTGGTACTCCCTAGCTTTCTCCATGATCCAGCGTATGTTGGCAATTTGATCTCTAGTTCCTCTGCCTTTTCGAAATCCTGCCTGTACTTCTGGAAGTTCTCGGTCCACATATTGCTGGAGCCTAGCTTGTAGGATTTTGAGCATAACTTTGCTAGCATGAGAAATTAGTGCAATGGTGCGGTAGTTTGAACATTCTTTGGCATTGCCCTTCTTTGGGATTGGAATGTAAACTGACCTTTTCCAATCCTGTGGCCATTGTTGAGTTTTCCAAATTTGCTGGCATATTGAGTGTAGCACTTTTACTGCATCGTCCTTTAAGATTTTGAATAGTTCAACTGGAATGCTGTCACTACCACTAGCTTTATTGTTGCTCAGACTTTCTAAGGCCCATTTGACTTCACATTCCAGGATGTCTGGCTCCAGGTCAGTAACTACCCCATTGTGGCCATCAGGGATGTTAAGCTCGCTCTTGTATAGTTCTTCTGTATAATTTTGCCACCTTTGTTTAATCTCTTCTGCTTCTGTGAGGTCCCTACCATTTTGGTCCCTTATCATACCCATCTTTGCATGAAACGTTCTCTTCATATCTCCAATTTTCTTGAAAAGATCTCTGGTCCTCCCCATTCTATTGTTTTCTTCTATTTGTTTGCACTGTTCATTTAAGAAGGCATTCTTATCTCTTCTAGCTTTTCTCTGGAATTCTGCATTCAATTGGGTGTATCTTTCTCTTTCTCCCTTGCCTTTCACTTCCCTTCTCTCCTTAGCTATTTGTAAAGCTTCCTCAGACAGCCATTTTGATTTCTTGCATTTCTTTTTCTTTGGGATGGTTTTAGTTGCTACCTCTTGTACAATGTTGCGAACCTCCGTCCATAGTTCTACAGGCACTCTGTCTATCAGATCTAATTCCTTAAATCTATTTGTCACCTCCACTGTGTATTCGTCGGGGATATGATTTAGTTCATACCTGAGTGGCCTAGTGCTTTTCCCTACTTTCTTCAATTTAAGCCTAAATTTTGCAACAAGAAGCTCATGATCTGAACCACAATCAGCTCCTGGTCTTGTTTTTATTGACTGGATAGAACTTTTCCATCTTTGGCTGCAGAGCACATAGTCAATCTGATTTCTGTGTTGACCGTCTGGTGATGTCCATGTGTAGAGTCGTCTCTTGGGTTGCTGGAAAAGAGTGTTTGCTATGACCATTGTATTCTCTTGACAAAATTCTACCAGCCTGTGCCCTGCTTCATTTTGTACTCCAAGGCCAAACTTGCCTGTTATCCCGGTTATCTTTTGGCTTCCTACTTTAGCATTCCAATCCCCCATGATGATAAGCACATCATTTTTGGGCGTTGCTTCTAGAAGGTGTTGTAGGGCTTCATAGAACTGATCAACTTCATCCTCTTCAGCAGCAGTGGTTGGGGCGTAGACCTGGATCACTGTGATGTTGAATGGTTTGCCTTGGATTCGAACTGAGATCATTCTGTCATTTTGGGGATTGTATCCCAAGACTGCTTTTCCTACTCTCTTATTGATTATGAAGGCTACTCCATTTCTTCTGCGAGATTCTTGTCCACAGTAGTATACCTGATGGTCATCTGAATTAAATTCACCCATTCCTGTCCATTTTAGTTCACTGATTCCTAAAATGTCGATGTTCAGTCTTGTCATTTCTTGTTTAACCACGTCCAGCTTGCCTTGATTCATGGATCTGACGTTCCAGGTTCCTATGGAATAAAAATCTTTACAGCATCGGACTGTCTTTTCGCCACCAGTTACTTCCACAACTGAGCGTCCTTTCGGCTTTGGCCCAGCCGCTTCATTCATTCTGGCGCTACTCGTACTAGCCGTCTGCTCATCCCCAGTAGCATATTGGACACCTTCCGACCTGAGGGGCTCATCTTCCAGCGTCATATCGTTATGCCTATTGGAACTGTCCATAGAGTTTTCATGGCAAAGATACTGGAGTGGTTTGCCATTTCCTTCTCCAGTGGATCACCTTTTGTCAGAGCTCTCAGCTATGACCTGTCCGTCTTGGGTGGCCCTGCACGGCATAGCTCATAGCTTCACTGAACTACGCAAGCCCCCTTGCCACAACAAGGCAGCGATCCTTGAAGGGGGAAATATATATATACAAATATATATATTTGTAATCCTTGGTGGTCTAAACTGTAGTGCACCCCCCATTCTATACACACTCATATGTTGGCAATAAATCTGTGTAACTCTTTCAGAAATCAGTTGCCATTGGTGTGGAATCTATCTTGTGGAGTTCTACACGGTGCAGTTCTCTCTCCCATGCTTTTCAGTCTCTATGTAAAGCCCTTAAAACAAATAATTTGTAGCTCTGAGGTTGTCTGTCATCAATATGCTGGTGATACTCAGCTGTAAATAACCTTATTCAAATCTCCTAGTGATGTTGCAGAGGTCCTGAATCACTATCTGGGCATGGCAGTTATCTGGCTCAAAGTGAACAAATTGAAACTAAACCTTGAAAAGACAGAGATAATGCTGGTTCAAAAGGATGAGGTCTTGAGGGACACCATTCTCTCCACTTTTGTTGGACTTCAGCTTACCCTTGGGGTCATACTGAATCCAGCTTTATTACTGGAGAAAGCAAGTTCATGCAGCTGCAAAAAAATGCTCTTTTCCAACTCAGCCTAGCCCATGAGATGGCTCTGTACCTTAATATGGCTGACCTGGCCACCTGGATTTACGCCACCATAACATCAAGACTAGGCTAATGTAATGCAACTCTAAGATTCTGGGTAATCCAAAATGTCCTGTTCGGCTATTAACAGGAGCTAGATGGAGGGTGCATATTGCTCGCATTCCGCAGATGCTCCATTGGCTGCCCCTGGTTTAAGACGTTGGCTATCACGTACAGATCCCTTCATGGCCTTGGTCCCTACTATTTGTGGGACTGGCTCTGTGTGTGTGTGTTCTGTCACAACTACTTGACTCAAGTCAGCAGGTGCCAACATGCCCCACAGGCAAAATCAAAATCAACAACGGCTGGTACATGTACCTTCTCTATGGTAGCTGTTGTGGAATGGTTTCCCTGAGGAGGTTGAGAAAGCTTCCACTCTCCTGGCTTTCTGCAAACTACAAAACTGAACTATTCAGGAGGGCTTTTCTGGGCAGATAATAGGGTTGCACTGTACAAAATGCTTTTACAAACTTGCTTGGATAATTGGTTAGGGGCTGAGGTCTATACTGCTGTGTGTAGCTTGTTGCAAATAGGTTCATATTTATATACTTTCTCTACTGAGTAATGTGTCATGTAAACACTTACGCAAGGCTTCAGTTCTTTTCTGGTGGTTCCAGACTTCTAAAATCCTAAAGCGCTGGTTATTGATTGTCACATTTTGTCCATCGTATTGACTCACTGTGTGCAAACCACCTTGAGTTCCTGTGAAAAAGGCAGACTGCAAATAATGTAACTGAATAAATTTTTGAAAATTGACTTTGAGTCTGCATGCTTTCAAATTCCATTCTCATGGTCATTCTAATTGCATTCTTAAACAAGATAGTTCAAACATTTTAAGGCATTTTGTAGTAATTCAGGACTGTGTACTTAAATGTTCTGCAGTGCAGGACAAAAGTAGGGTACAAGCATTTTAAATAAATAATGTTCTGTGTAGGAAACAGTTTTATGATTATGTTTGCACGATCCAGGTTCAAATCACTAGGGCTTCACAAAGTGGTACTAGCAGTTACTTTTCAACTTCAGTTGTGTGAAGTAGGAACAATAATGTTTTTTTCCTTTCAGAATATATGACTAATGCACAATAAATATTTCATGCACTGTAAAATAACCACCAATACAATGTCATTTCTAGATTACGAAGCCATTCTTTGCTGCTGTGCCAGATGGGAAGGTTCAGCAAAAAATACTAGGAGTTTTGTTTGATCTGCTGCTCACCTGCAAAAATCCGCTTTGTGCTCAGGCCATTAGTGGTGTTTTTAAAGGGGTAAGAATTCATTTTTCCAAATAAATGAGAACATGTGTTCCCTCATGAGATGCAGAACTGAGTTCTGTCGTGGTTATAGGATGCCAGTTTTTACAGGTAATTTCTTTGAGCATCATGATGAAAGTATGCTTCCATAGGAAGACACAAGCATTACGGCAGTGCGTGAGGAAACACTCATCTGTTTGCACACTTCTGTCTGTGTTACTCAATATATATTAAACTGCAATGAAAAGGAGAACTTCAAGTGTTGCTCATAGTCATAAAATTTCCAGAAATTGTGGGTGGGGAGGGGAATGAAATATAAGCAATACTTTCTGTCCTAATTTTATTGCTTCAACAATTTATAATGTATCACTTATAACTTAGCATATCAAATTGCAATATTTAATATTTTTTAATTCAAGTTACAAATGCCTTAGTATTCTACAGGCAAAATTGCAAATGTATCCAATTCTTGAGAGAAAACTGAAAGCTGATGCACCCTATGCTACCTTAGCACATGTATGCACCTATGTTCTAACTAGATGCTGTCCCCTTCCCACTGGGTCTACTGCTTAGAGAGAGCTCAGTTTTCCGTGAAACTTTTAAGTGATTTCCTCGGAGGCTTTAGTGTCATTTCTGCCCCTATTCCTTTTTTTTCCTTCCAGAAAGGTATACGTGTCACAGTAGTTGAAGGGAGAGATTAAAAGGGGAATTGAGAAAGGACATGATCACTGTTTCTAAGTGTTTGAAAAGCTGTCACTTAGAGGAGGGCAGGCAGCGGTTCTGTTGGAAGCCAAGGATAGGACTCACAATCATGAGTTTAAATTACAGGTGGAAGCATACTGGCTGGATATTAGGAAACATTCTTTAACATTAAAAGTAGTTCAGTAGTGGAATCAACTATCATGACATCTCATCAGATGTCAGAATCTAAGCAGGATTAGCCCTGGTTAATATCTTGACTGGGAGACCACCACCATGAAACTGGCCTTTTTCTAGCCATTTCTTGACTTTTCAAATCTATGGTTCAGTTTTTTGGGTCTAGGAAGTTATAAAAGGCTCCTCTCTGGTGACTTAGTCATGATGACTCACTGTTTCAGAGAACGCGATAAGGGGATGAGATGGACAGAGAATGCAAATGAGATCATGGGAGCTTCAAGGCCAGAGAATGGGGAATTGTGGTACTCACATTCCATCTCATTAATGCAAGGAACCTTTGGCAGGAGTTATTGTCTGCTTGACAGTGGGCACATTCTGACTGCAGGAGTACATTGTCAACACTTTTTACCCCCACCTTATAGCAGCTTTCTCTCCAGTTCAGAAGAACATATAAAAGCAAACCTTTCCTACCATTTAGATGGTTGCAAGATGCACTCAACTCTGCATGCATATATTGGCCTCATCTGTTATCTAGGAAGACCTGGAGAGAGAGAAACAGTTCAGGCATAAGTTGCATAGCAAGATGCAATCAGATGACGTTATTTGTGCCTTGCACCTTTGTATTAAAGGTTATTTCTTTATGCACTGTCTAGATTTCAGTGGATGCTAAGCAGGTTAGCATGGAACTAGAACCGCTACCGAAAGTGAAGAATGTGGCTACTATTCACCAAACTAGAAGACAAAAGATGCAGCAGCAGAGGTAAAGTAGACTGGAAAATGGCATGGTTATGGATCATAGTGAATTAGCCCAGATTGATGGAACTTTTGAGATCACGGTAATGCAGATATTTAGTCTTGTTACAGTGCAATCCTGTACAAAGTTCCTGGAGCCAAAGTCCACTGAAATCAGTAGTCTTAGACTTGAATGTGTGGGGGACTTGTGAGGGCATGTCATTTTCCGCTGTATTCCCTCCCCCACTATTTCTTCTTTCCTTTTCCTGACAGCTGCCATGTCTTCCCTCAGTTTCTAGCTCCATTTTGTGGTTCAATTCATCCACATTTTTTTGCCTCCTTTGGAATCTTTAAATCGCCCATGGCGCCAGGCGCCACGGACTAAATAAAAGGCTAAGGGGTTCTAGGGCGGGATGTGTCCGTGATGAGGAAGGGTCCGGATTGGACCCTGCCTCTGGACAGACAATCGGAGGGACCAATCGCGCCTGCCGATTGGTCCCTCCGATTCCCAGCCCCAGCAACTGCGAGCCGCGCACAGCGCGGCTCGCAGTTGCTCCCTTTGCCACTGGCCTGTCAGGCCGGCCGCAAGGGAGCCCCCGGCAGCCGCACAGAGCACGGCTGCCGGGGGCTCCCTGCCCAGTGGCCTGACGCGGCAAGAGGCGCTTTGCGCCTCTTGCCGCGATCAAGCCGCCACCCGAGCGAGCCCCCGGCAGTCGCGCAGAGTGCGGCTGCCGGGGGCTCCCTGCAAGAAGGCTGCGCGAACGTCCGCCCCTGTCCAGAACGGCCTGCGCGCCTGCCCAACGGCCCGGCCTCTGCAAGCTGCGGACCCGCCCGGACCACCAGGTAAGCTGCCGCGGCCGGGGGCCCTCCTCTCTCCTTTCCCCTTCCCCCTTCTCCCCTTTCAAGGCCCATTTTTAGAAATGGGCTTTGAAACTAGTTAGATATAAACCTGGGTCCTTTATCACCACAGTGAGTAACAAATAGAGACAACAAAGCCTCAGTACTCGAGCTGGAAGAAATCGTACTGGTTTATTAATAACTGCATAGCTGCCTGTCCAAGGATCCTCTCCAGCAGAACCCAGATATGTGTGAAAGCCCAAGAGAGCCCTGCTCTGAATGGTTGATAGCTTGTTATTCTATCAGGTTGATGTTCAGATGCCGGAAGTCGATACGGCAGTCTTCCACATGGAAGCTCACCTGTTTTACCTGATCTCTTTATGCAGTTAAGAGCAGATTATTGCAGCACATGCACATATTCAGCACATGTGCAGAAAATATAATGGAAAAGGTGCAGGAGAAAAAGCTTCTCGCACAAACGTGTAAGTGGCATATATGTACAGACAAGATTTCTGGCAGCATATCCATAGCTTGTTTTATTAGAGGGCAAATAGGAAGGAGTAGAGATTGTTTATAATGTGTCCATAGTGGCAAAGTTACAGCTCTTTGCAGATACTGAGTAAACGGGGGGGGGGGGGGTTGTGATGATTCTTCCTTTGTACAATATTGGGATAAGAGTTTGTAAATGTGTTGGCCCTTTCTGTTTTCATCCTTTAGAAAAGTGCAAGATCAAGAGTGTGTACTGGAAGAGAGCAGTGTGAACTGGCAGAGAGTCACACTTATCCTAGAATTGCTGCAACACAAGAAAAAACTCAGACAACCTCAGGGACTGATACCTGTCCTTTTCAGCTTGCTAGCCAGGTAATGGCTGTCCTTTAGAGAGCAACTGTTGGGCTCATCCTTTAGTACAAGCCCACAAAGGGGTATTTCCAGCCCTTGGCATGGAAACCTCATGGCAAAGATAGAGCCTCTGGACCAGACCATAGCAGTTCAGAGACCCATGCTCTTCTCTCCTCGTACAATCCTCACTGTTCCAGAAGCACAAAAGGGGCTCTTATGCCATCTCCTGTATACATGCCTGCTATAGTCTGGCTGTAGCCAAGTTCCCTTTGTGGCATGGGCACAAGCAGGCTGTGGGCCTGGCCAAATGAACCTGTGGATCTGGATGCTCATCTGTTGGAGCAGAAGGCCTCCAGGCTGCCTGGCAGCTAGATGTGCAGCAATAACTGTTGTCTTATGGTCAGATGTATAGCAGGGTCGGGGTCAGATTATATTTCCTTGTTCAAGAGGCTTATTGCATGCACACAGACAGTTGACTGAATCATTGCCATAATGGTTTATTCAGAGAACATGTTCTTTCTGCATTGCAGAAAACCCTGAACTCCTAAATGCTTCTGTAGGTGACAAACGGGGAGCATCAGTTTCTTTAAACCATTTGCCTCTTGTTCTTCTCTGAGATTGAACACAAAGTGCAACATGACGTATTAGAAATAGTAATTTGCATTACATTTGTTTTGGGCTGTTTGTTTGACCTTAAAACTTTATGTTTCCAAGGAATTCAAGTGTTTTTCAAAAGGCCTCTTCCTAATTTAAATTATGGCATATCACTTTGCTACAATTCATTATATTATTGTACATTTGATACATATGTATTACTAGATATGCCTCCCACTCTTTAGCCATAGGGTTCTCAAAGCATGTCACTACAATTTAATCCTCCCACCAACATTTTGTAACTCACTAAAAAAAACAACCCTTCAACATTATTCCTGAAGCTTCCCATCCAGAGTTGCACATCCCCAAAGAGACAAGCCAAAATCACAGAGGAATCAGATATTTTTCACGTAGAATTCCATTGGAGCTATATTGAAGCATTCCATAATATAAGTGTTTTACTGCAAGTTATTAGCTAGCTCGTCTTCTGGATTTCCAGGTGCCTGGAACCCTGTTTGGAACTGGAGAATCTGGAATACATAAAGCAACTAATACTTGCCTGCCTTTTAAACATCTGCCAGAAACTGTCCCCAGATGGCAGCAGAATAGGAACAGGTAAGCCAAACAGCCAGCTTTTATGGTCATGACGTCTTTTGAATTAGTGAGACAGATGATGGGCCAGTTTGAGAAGTAAGAAGTGGCATCTCCAGCCCTGTCTTAAGCAGAACCGCACTCTGCTAGCCCTCCTGACTTAAGCAAGGTGCTGCTCTGCTTAGAATGGCCCTCTTAACTGCAATTGCATCTGTGCCCCAAGGCTTGATCTTGATAGGAGATTTTAAACCTTTCTCAGTTCCCAACTATCTTGTTTCCTTTTTTGAGGTATTCTTGATGAAGAGAAATTCAACGTGGAGCTGATAGTTCAGTGTGTCAGGGTTTCACAGATGCCTCAGACTCACCACCACGCTTTGCTCTTGCTGGGGGCTGCTGCCGGAATGTTTCCTGTAAGTACAGACGGTGGGTGTGGCCGTCCTTCCCAAGAGGGGAAGGTGTCAACTTGAAATATTAAACTATAAGCTGAAATGGAGGCCTGATTTTTAGAAGCAGCCGTAGATACTTGTTTTCTCTGCCTGCTATACCCTTTGGTGCCATGAAGCATTTGCTCGCCAAGTGGTCCTAAGCTTGTTGGCTGCTTCCTTCTGACCCAGCCCCAGTGCTAGGGAGGGCCTCAGCTCGTAAAGCCTCTTTCCTCTCTGCTCGGTCATCAGACCCACCCTGGGACTGCCATAATATCCACTTCCCTCACTCTTACCTACCCCAGTCTTCCTCCTTCCTTCTCTATGTCTCTCAATTGAGCTGTCTCTTTGTTTCTGGGTGAGAGAGAGATCACTGCTGTGTTTTGAACAGCACCTGCCTCACTGATGCTTATGATTAAATGTTTACGAGAGCAAGAGCAGAAAAGGCTGCCGTGGCTTGTTTGATTGAGAGCAGTTTCCCACCACCCTCAACTGCAGACAAATCCCTGCCCTCCCAGCAACAAAAGCCTTTTTATTAGGCAACCCCTGCCCACAAAGCAGTAGCAAAACTGGACAGGCATGTAAGTATTTTTTTTAAGCCTGATAAACAGGTGAAGAGAGTCAGAACTGCTGCCCTTGCCTAATTAGGCTAATGTAATGTTTGCTCTGCTTGTTGCATATGGGAGAGCAAAGATGACCACCAGTACCTGTATATGGGTCTACAGACTTAATTACTGTAGGACTGCTTGGTGGGCAAAACTAAAACTTCATATTCCCGGAATAAAAGATTAACCCTCTTGGGATGGGGATTGGTTTTTCTTGTTCAGGGCAAAGTGCTGCACAATATCATGCCCATTTTTACATTCATGGGAGCAAATGTCATGCGTCTGGATGATGTGTACAGTTTCCAAGTGATCAACAAGACTGTGAAGATGGTGATTCCTGCGCTCATGCAGGTAAGACTTTGTGAATTGAGGTTTAGGTCTTCTAAATAGAACTGGCCTTGTTTGTCTTGTTTTCTGGTAAATTTTCAACACTCCTAACTAGCATTCCATTGCTTTAAATAGATCTAGAATTCAGTTTTCTCTTCTGGCGTGTTGGTCATAAGAGATAGAAGGTAGATTTTTTTCATTTTCTATAAAATAAAGGAACTTGCTGAATTTTTATGAGTGGCAAGGTCCACGCTCAGGGGTAGAATATCTGCCTTGCATGCAGAATGTCCCAGGTTCAGTCCTCAATATCATTGCTCAGGGCATACATGATGTGAAAGACCTAAAAAAAAAATGAGTGGCTGCCGATCAGAGTAGGTAGCACTTGATAGAGCATTGGTCTAGTTGAGCATAGTTTTGTGAAAACTGATAACATGGTGTGGGGGTGCAGCAAAGCTGTGTGCGCCAGTGTGCATGTTAGGACTTTCCAACAAATCATTAAGGTTGCTGTGTTAACAGAACTGACTCTTTAGTCTAAATTTCAAAAATGGGGTCTTGGAAACATTTTGGGTTCTCCTTCATGACGTAGAAAAGAGACCAGTATGATTTTGAATTGCTTAGTATGTAACATCTCATCTTCCAGTACTAACTGTTGGCTTGTTTGCTTCATAGGCTGAGGACAGTAGCTCCTCTGAAAACATGGGAAATGTGGAAGGGGTGGCCGTTCAAATAGTTCGTGTATTTGTGGATGCTTTGCCACATGTACCTGAGCATCGGCGCCTCCCGATCCTAGCGCAGCTGATAAGCACTTTGGGAGGAGAGCGATTCCTTTGGGTTCTTCTGGTGCTGCTGTTTGAACAGCATGTGACAAAATTCGTGACACCAACAGCCAGTGGGGAGAAGGTAAGAGCCATGTCCTGTAGTCTGTTATTTCTTTAAAAGCACATTGCAACTGTCTCGTTTCCCTCTTGAAAAAATGTGCTTTTCCCTTTCTTCTTACAAATACAGGATGCTGTGTTGGAGACTGATACCGAATTCTGGATTTCTGTGTGCTGTGAGTTCAGTGTAAAGGAACAGCTACAGACTCTAATGAAAATGCTGCACTATTTAACACAGTTGCCAAAGAACAAAGGAGGTAAACAAATATTTATTCCTCTCAGCTGGGACTTATACCTGCAGTATAAATAAATACAGTCCGGTTTTCAACCTGGAATGGGGTGGAAATGGCTCTGCTTGCTCTTGAGAGATGACTTTCGAAGGCTACTGGATCAAGATGGATCAGCGCTGCTTGTGCTTCTAGATCTCACAGCAGTGTTCGATCTTGTGGATCATGAGCTTCTGGCTCACCAATGCAGAGATACAGAGATCAGTCTTCCAGTGGCTGATCTCTTTTCTCTAAACCTGGGGACAGAGAGTCTGTACCAGGGAAGAAGAATCACGCTGCTGCCAACTCCGATGCAGAGTACCGCGGGGTGTGATTCTCTCCCTGATATCAACATCTTTATGTGCCCTCTCGCCCAGCTTGTCCAGAGGCTTGGAGTTGAGTGTTATCAGTACCTTTAAGACCTTATGTGGTCCAGGACCTGTGTATTTTGGGACCACTTAATTGGGAATACATGGATACATCAATTTAATCCCACGAAAGGGGTTGTAAAGAAATAGAGTTGGTTTAAATGCAAGTGTTTATTTATGAATTTGTTATATTTTTAGGCTGCCCCTCTCTAGCAGCAGTCTCGGGGCAGCTGACCACAATTCAGATTGAATACATAAAATCAGTGGTCCCCAACCACCCGGCCGTGGCCCGGTGCCGGGCTGTGAAGGCCCTGGCACCAGGCCGCGGCTCCCTGCCTCCACAGGGCTGCGCTGGGCCGCGAATGCGCGTTTGCGCCATGTGTGGCCGCAAATGCGCATGTGCGGCACTCTTGCGCATGCACAGCACTCTGATTTTGATGTATCCGTGTATTCCCAATTAAGTGATTCATAATTGTAGACAAAACAAAATCAAAGTCCAGTAGCACTTTTAAAACCAGCAAAGATTTATTCAAGGTTTGAGCTTTCGAGTGCAAGCACTCTTCCTCAAACTTGCACTCAAAAGCTCACGCCGTGAATAAATCTTTGTTGGTCTTAAAGGTGCCACTGGACTCTGATTTTGTTTTGTTGTGCTGCTTCAGACCAAGACGGCTACCCACTTGAATCTATCATAATTGTAGAGTTAGGCTTCACTCAGACATTATAACACACCTGTGTTTTTCCATAATGTGCACAAAACATGGCCTGTCCCTTGCGCATGAAGCACTGGTTTTGTAAACCTTGAATAAAACTCCAGTTTGTCTGAACTTGCAGGTGTGGGTTGTGGTTTAAAATCCTGGTTTGCGTGGAGAAAACAAACTCACAATTTGCCTGTGTACTTGTGGTTGTATAGCATGAAAACCTGTTAGTTGAAGGTGTCTGAAAACAGGAGGCCCACACTTAGTGCTCTTTGTGGAAGGGTTAGGAAAAGGGAATGCCCAGCATGGATGCTAGGAGATTTGTCTTAACATCTAAAATGCAGTGTTACACTTGCTTCCTGCCTGGATTATTTAGGATTTATGTACTCATGTGCTAATTTGTTAGCCACCTTGGTTGCCCTTTGTGAGGCCAGAAGGGTAGGATGTAAATTTTGTTAAATAAGTAAACAAAATAAATAAGTATTTATGATGGGTGTGTTTACTGTACTCCCCTTCACATTAGATAAAATTATTTATGTAGGCTTTCCTTACCTCAGAAAATATTGTTTGGTTTATTGTTTTAACAGATGACCGGCAGCAAAAGAAATCAAGATTACACAAGACCAAATCACAGAGCCAAGAAACTGAGCTCTTTAATGTGGAGTCGTACTCTGGTAAACAGCTGAGGCATTTCAAATTCCTGACAGTCTCTTTCATGTCACAGCTTCTGGCTTCACACAGTTTTGTGAAAAAGGTGAGGCAATTTAACCTTTCTAATGACTTGATATGGTTTCTTTTCTTCCCCAGCTGGAGCTTTGTATTTTATTAACTTGGGTTTTGGTGGAAGTATGTGACTTGCAGTATTTTTCTGTTGTCCCTCGTCTCAAATTCTGTGCAGGTTGGTAGTGACTGGAAGGGTACCTGGTTTTGTAAACCTTGAATCAAATGGTGGGTGAAATGAATTAGAATTTTATTTTATTTGCTGTGGACATCAAGAGATCACACAAAAACAAGGATACTTTAAACTAGATTTCTGAGACCAAAGATCCAAATAAGTCATATAAAAAGATTGTTTTCTTATTGCTTACTTTAGAAGTCTTAAGCACAATTTATACAATAGACATTTATCTGTGCAAGCCCTGCTTACCATATATGTAAGCTTGTAGTGAAACCATGCCAGTAACTTGTGACAAATACATTTTATTGTGATGGTGCATGTCACACATGGGTCTAAAGTTGGATCTAAATATTTGGTGACAAACAGAAGGTTAACTCACAAGTGAATTTGGTACTTGGCTAAAAGCCAGCCAACATCCATATGCAAATAAGGCACTAATGTGGAGGGGGTAGAGAGTGGAAGTGCAGGTTTGGTGGTTTGTTCACTGAGTTTTCAATTTGTTTGTTCACTGAGTTTTCAATTTTATTTTGTAATCTTGAATTCTAACACAGGAGATTGTCTGCTTTCTGAAAGCTGCCAAATTTTGTAGTGTACAGTTGGATTGGAGGCAAGCAGATGTGTTGATCTGCTATATACGCTATGAAATACTAGTAGTTAATTTGAAACCTAATAATAAAATGTCTCATTGGAATGTAAATATGAAATGTTAGATGTTAGTTACCATGTCCATGTTGCTTGAATTGATCATTTTGGCCATTATCAATACAATTGTTCTTCTCCCCAATTAGGTAGTGGAATGTGAATATGCTGAAGAGTTAAAGGAGCTTGAGCAGAGGTACATTTTTCCCCGAAATTTTCTGTTGAGCTTTAAAAATATGCACAAAAGGAGGCAACTGCAAACGAAATTTTGATTGACTCCATTGTTATTGCTGTAGCTCCCTTCCTGATCCCAATCAACTGGCAAGCATTCTGTTAAATAGATACACGTTTGGTGTACAGAGACTATGCAGCATTAGTGAACTAATGGAAATTCATATCCAAAGTAGAGAGAAAGAAAGGAATAAAAAGATAGACATTGCTTAACCAAATGAGGATAGGGGTTGTTTTTATATGCCCAGGCTGCTTTTCAGAAATGCAATTAACTTGCTTACAAATGATTTCTAGAAATTTATGCTAGAAATGTCTCTGCATGTTAATGCTTAAATTATGGTATTACTCTGTTTTTATAACAGAAACTAAGGTTCTGTTCCGCTAATGGCAGAACTTTCATCCACTAGGAGGAATTGAGAGCATGGTGTGGTCTTTAAGAGCAGTGGACTTGAATCTGGATAACTGGATTTGATTCTCCATTCCTCCACATGCAATTTGCTGGGTGACCTTAGGCTAGTCACACTTCTCTCAGAGCTGTTCCTGTAGAACAATTCTCAGCCTCACCTACCTCACAGAGTGTCTGTTGTGCTGTTTGTAAGCTGCTTTGGGACTTCTTTGGATGGTGAAAAGCAGGGTTTAAAAAAGAAATATCTTCTTCTTCCTCCAGAAGTACATTGAATCCAACCTTATGGCTTTTGGTTTCTGCCTTTTGCGTTTACTAATGATTTTGATATGTTTGATTATGATAAAGTTTATTACATGTTGATAAGCAGTTGAAAAATACTACTGCTTTTAAAGTTCTAAAATGTCTTGGCTGATTTGAATGCTTCTGAGGCAATATTTATTTGAGCACATTTTTAGCCTTCCTTCTTTCTATGAAGGACTTAGTGTGGCTAACAATGCTAAAAAAATTGCTAGACAATATATTCTGTGTTACACCACTTCCTAAAAGTTAGTGTGCCTTTGGCCCATTATGCACGGCCGCCGAAACGGCGATTTCGGGTCACATGGAAAACGCGGAGGGGGAAGACGCGACGCATACCGGTTATATACCGGGGCGCAACGGCGGCAAAACCCAGAGTAACCAATTATGCACGCGCCGATCCGGGCGCCGCTTCTGGTTGCGCCCCGCTCACCCGGAAGCTGCGCTTTCTTCCGCGTTTCACTGACGCGGCTTTTTCGGCGGCATGCACCGAAGCTGCAGCCGGTTGCAGCCAGCTCCGTGCGTTATCCGTGATTTTAGTCGCCGCCATTCCACCCCGAATGTGCGCTAAAACCCCCGTGCATAATGGGTCTTTTTGAGGCATTTGTGAAGGCCATTCAGAGTGTGGTGCTCCTACTGAAAAATAATGGCATATTTATAGTATGATCCTAAGCAGAGTTACATGCTTCTAAATCCATTGGACAGTGGATTGTACTGCTAATGAGCCTGTAAAAGAGGATACATAAAAGGCTCAAGCAGGGAATTGGAATGGCCAAATAGTTCCCAGAGCTGGTCTTTTGGGTCTCATGCTGTGAAGGGCTTTAACTGTAACAGTGAACACCCTGAATAGAATTCAGGAACAAACAGGCAACCAGCATAAAGTGTTTACAATAGGTGTAATTTGTATATAATGGCTTGTTCCCAATGGTTACAGCTACTGAAGTTTCTAGGTTGTCCTCTAGAGTAGCGATCCCCAACCTGTGGGCTGCGGACCACATGTGGTCCTTGGACTAACTAGAGGTGGGCCTCAAAGGACGCCTCCCCCCCTCCCCCGGCCCTTTACTTCATCCCCCCCAGCCCTTTACAACACACTTCATTGTTGTGGCGTGTCTGTATCTTATTTTGAAGGAATGTTTAAACATTACCATAGCGATCAGAGAGCGTTAGGGCAGTGGTTGAGAGTAGAGGAGTAAACTACCCCCCCCCAGCGGGCCTCAGTAAAAGGCATTGAGTGGTCCCTGGTGAGTGGTCCCCGGCGTTGAGTGGTCCCCGGTTATAAAAAGGTTGGGGACCACTGCTCTAGAGCAGTCTCCCATACGGTGTGTCCCAAGACTATAGATGGCTAGATCTGCCAAGCCTGAATAAAAGGCTAACCAATCAAGGAAAGGTGTAGCCTTCATACCAAGTCCCTCATCCAAATTCTTAACTGTATCAAATACACTTCACATCATCACCCTTGCCACCCAGCCTACTTTATCCTCTTTTACATGCATCATGCCTGTCTTGTCTGGATTCATTTTCAGTCTGCCCTTCCTCAACTTGTCACCCGCAGCTGGCAGACATAGGCCTGAAGCAAAGATGGCTGCTTTGGGTGCGTTAGTTAGAAAGCCACCTCTGCTACCTGATGTATTCGCCATCTAGCATCCAAGTCGAGTGAATCAGCATAGAATTGGATAAAAACATAATAGCTAATAGCCAATTATTATTATGAGACTACTCTTGGAGTCATCAAATGCTATATTACTGGCAGAGTGGTAGTGAAAAAGTATTTCTCCTTTGTCACCATCAGTGCAGTTTCATAGACTGTCTACTCTGGTTTATATCAGGTTCAGTCCATTTACCCTCATATTTTCCAGCCCTTTTCTATTCTGCCAGTTTCACAGTAAACCAGGAATCCGGTTTCCTACCTGAGTGTGGAAGAGGTGCTGCCAAAACGCCACCAGCCATGTAGCAGAAATAAATAATGAATAGGCAGTGTCTTCATTTGGGACCCCAAACCATATATAATATTGGACTTTCCCCCCTTGATTTGTTTGTTTGAAGAGAAAATTGAAATAATCCTGTTTACACAGGATGGGATTATGCAGTCTTCTTCACTGCCATTTCTCTGCCATGCTGAAGTTATGTAACACAATAGAAGTTCTTGGCATTCTACAGCATGAAGTTTAAAGTATGATTTCTGATGCCGATGCAGTCTTACAGAACCCCTCAAGAAGTGTTACATTTTAACTGTAAGCCTCAACTATTGGATGATACCCAATATGTATTCTCTGTCAGACTATCATGATATTGGTATCTCCTGAATCGCTGCACATTCACAGTAGTTGGTGCATTGTGCCTCAAGCCCTGGCTTTTCCATAAAGTCAATACTTGCTGACTCCCTCAGCTGAAAAGGGCAGATGGCTCATAAAACTGATCAGAGCTTTCAGTACACTAATTAGAACTGTTTATCCAGGTTGTTAGAAGAAGTTCTTTGCTACATCAATGCTGTGGCACACTCCGTGGAAGAAAATGCTGATGCCCCAACTGCCAAGTTTTGGAGGGCTCTTCTCAGCAAGTCCTATGATGTGCTGGAGAAAGTAAGTACCTTTCTTGTTTGGCATAGACATTTTCCTAACAGCTTGTAATGTGACAGTTACATTTCCCTGCCTATGCCATTGACATTTTACTATAGTGGTTTCATGTAACGTAGGTGGTTCATTTGTTTAGAAACCTGCCTGTTGCCAGTTGATATGGAGCCACTTGGCAATTGGCATTTAGATATTGACACAGGGCAGAAAAATAATCAAAATATGATTCCTACTAACAAATCTTACTATGTGTATTTAGTCATTCTGAGCAGGAGCATCCATGCCATGAAAATCTGTGTTGGATAAAGAATTTAGAAATTAGACCATCGGTGTTCAGTGGCTTTGCTTGATGTTTGGTAATTCAGTGCTAACACGTCTGGGTACTTGGATAGTTCTGCTGTCCTAGCACATAAGCAATATCAACAAACCTCAGAGGGGTATGTTGTGTTGTTAGTTCTTGTTAAGTGAGCAAACCTAGAGAATAACCTTTCATATGGTGTTGGCAACACAGCATGTAAGTAGTGGCATCTGATGGAAGGAGTACAAATGCTGTAGCAGGAACCTGTATGTTCAACGAGGCACACTTCTCTGCTACTTTCCTTTCCAGGTTAATGCTTTATTGCCAACAGAAGTCTTTATCCCTGTGATCAGGGGCCTGATGGCCAACCCACTGCCTTCTGTGAGACGCAAAGCAATGGATCTGCTGAACAATAAGTTACAACAGCGCACACGTTGGCAGAAAGAACAAGTAAGCCATCCTTCAGATGATCTCAATTTCTGCTACTGTAAGGATTTGTTGTCTCATCATAAGGAGGATACGATTAAAGAAAGCATGAGGGGAGGAAGACCCATATGCAGGAACCATAAAAATTTAATTGGCCTCCTGTAACTTTAAGGCAAAAAGGGGAAATAGGTACATGCACCTGGCACTGGTCCAAATGAGTTTTGATTTGGAAGATACTGTGCGGAGAGATTACATGGACAATCCTATTTTTAATCTGGACAGGTTCCTTATTTAAAGCTACAGGGGAGGGATGGAAAAGCTCGAGAATTGGCAATTAGGCAAGCTGCCCCTTTGTTACAGGAAAGCCTGCTGCATTCTGCCTTTTGCACAGTGAGATTCCCAGTTCGATAACTCAGTACGGCAGCCTTGGTAAATGGTTTGTGGACATCTCTGGATTTTTTTTTCAGGTTGAACTGCTGTTAGAACTGGTGCCTGAGCTAATTGCTGTTGTGCAGCGTAACACTCGGGAGGCTGAGGAGGAGCAGGCGATCAACAGGCAGACGGCTTTGTTCAGCCTCAAGCTGCTGGGCAAGTCTTTTGGCACTGACAACCACATGTCCTTTGTGCCTGTGCTCAACACTGCCATTGATGTGATCTCTTCTGATGTGAAGGAAGAAAGAAACGTCACGGGAAGTGCTTTGCTGTGTGTGGCTGAAGTTACCTGTGTGCTAAAAGCCCTGGCAATACCTCATCTCCCAAGGTATCACTTTCAAGCAATGAGCAATAATGATATGTCATAGTCCCGTTGTATACGGTACTGGTCAGACCACACCTGGAGTACTGTGTGCAGTTCTGGAAGCCTCACTTCAAGAAGGACATAGATAAAATTGAAAGGGTACAGAGGAGAGCGACGAGGATGATCTGGGGCCAAGGGACCAAGCCCTATGAAGATAGGTTGAGGGACTTGGGAATGTTCAGCCTGGAGAAAAGGAGGTTGGGAGGGGACATGATAGCCCTCTTTTGTATTTGAAAGGTTGTCACTTGGAGGAGGGCAGGATGCTGTTCCCATTGGCTGCAGAGGAAAGGACACACAGTAATGGGTTGAAACTACAAGTACAACGATATAGGCTTGATATCAGGAAAAAAATTTTCACAGTCAGAGTAGTTCAGCAGTGGAATAGGCTGCCTAAGGAGGTGGTGAGCTCCCCCTCACTGGCAGTCTTCAAGCAAAGGTTGGATGCACACTTTTCTTGGATGCTTTAGGATGCTTTGGGCTGATCCTGCGTTGAGCAGGGGGTTGGACTAGATGGCCTGTATGGCCCCTTCCAACTCTATGATTCTATGATTTGCAGGGTATTTTTGAATGCTGCACGCTTAGCAATGCAGTAATCCTTACAGCAGCCCTGCAGGGTATTGCCCTACCTGCGTGTAACAGATGCAGGTTCTTAAAATCAAGAAAATAGTGGTTTACCTGATGAGGCCTCCAGTACAGTGATGTTTCCTCTGTGGCTTGATAGCCCTGTGTGGTTCTTTAGCCCTGTGTGGTTCCAGGTGCCATCTGGACCTCTTCTGAGCATTGTTTCTCTATGTAGACCCTGCTCTATGTTTCAAGAAAGGGGGCAGGCTTATAGCTGAGGTAATATTTGAACTGGGAAGATAAGAGACACTTCATTTGGCCAGTTGACACACCTTAAGGATGGTGTTTTGATTAGCTGTCTCAGGAGTTTTCATGTGAGTACAATCTATAGAAATGGAGAAAGTGGTTCCATTATCTGATAGTGCCTTCTGTATCTTTCTGGAATATACAGAGCAATATTAAACAGGAGACTAGTGGAACTTTAAAGACTAGTACCATATATTCCAGCTTAAGCTTTCAGGAGTCAGAAAATTCTTCACGTGTATAAGACTGTCCATCCAAAGTGTATATTCAGAGTTGGATCCACTAGCATAATCTACTACATGTAAACTAATCATACATGTAACATAGCAATAAATTCAGCCACTGTATCAAAAGACACAGAGCACAGCAAATGTTGTGCCAATTTTTAAATATGGATCCAAAAGGGAACCAGGCGATTACAGGCTCATCAGCCTAACATCTGTTCCAAGCAAATTAGTAGAAACTATAATCAAAGACAGAATTGTTAGGCACATAGAGGAACAAAGCCTGCTGAGGGGAGATCAGCAGGGCTCCTGCAAAGGAAAATCCTGCCCCAATCCTGTGGGATGGTAAGTGTATTTCTTCCAGGCCATGCTGGATTCTGGAGATTTCTGGTGGGAGGGATCACTTGGTTATGAAACCAGGGTCACTGTGGGTGGACAAATAGTTGTGAGTTGGATTTAGATGACCTTGGAGGTACCTTCCAACTTTGTGTTTCTATGATTACACATAAAACAGCCAATAATGTAATGTCCCTGTATAGAATGAGTAAAAAAGGTAAAGGTAAAGGTATCCTCTGTGCAAGCACCGAGTCATGTCTGACCCTTGGGGTGACGCCCTCTAGCGTTTTCATGGCAGACTCAATACGGGGTGGTTTGCCAGTGCCTTCCCCAGTCATTACCGTTTACCCCCCCAGCAAGCTGGGTACTCATTTTACCGACCTCGGAAGGTTGGAAGGCTGAGTCAACCTTGAGCCAGCTGCTGGGATTGAACTCCCAGTGTCATGGGCAAAGCTTTCAGACGGCTGCCTTACCACTCTGCGCCACAAGAGGCTCTTGTATAGAATGAGTGGCACTACTTAAAAGTACCATAGCTCCCCAGAGACAGCTAATTAATGGAAGAGAGCCATAAGTCCTGCATAAAGAACAGCAGGGCAGGGGATGAATTTCTCAGCTAGTTGGGAAAGAATCAAATAATAGTTCAAGGTAGAGCATCCTCTTCTAAAACTGATTTGCCTTCAAACACTGCTAGATTCCATCCATTCCAACAAAAGATTTGACAGATAAGAACAATAAAATTTCCCTTTACAAGGAAGCAAACTAATTGGGGAATAACATGCTGGATCAGAACAATTCTGGTGGATACTTCAAGCTTATGATAAAGTGAGCTCTGATTCACAGAAGCTTATCCTGAAATCAATTTTGTTAGTCCTTAAGGTGCTACTGGATTCTTGTTTAATTTCAGTACAACAGACTACCCCTCTGGTATTACTGTCAAGCCTTATCTGCAAACTTTACTTTTTCCAAGATGTAACCCCACCTGAAGTTCTGTTGACACTTTGCCTTTTGGGAAACAAGTAGCTAATTTGCCTTTAGTGTCCTTTTAAACTTTTTGTGGTGAAATATATTTAAGTGGAATGCTGGGGAAAGTTTCTTACTTACTGGTAGGAATATCTATTTGGAAATCACATCAAATTGTTCTTGTTTTACTTACAGACTTATGCCAGCATTGCTTAAGGTGTTGAAACACAAAGATGAGTTGGTTACTGCTGAAATCTACTTGCTTAGTGCAGTAACAGCTCTGTTGAAGGTTGTGGAAACGCTGCCACACTTCCTGAGTCCATATCTGCTGGACATTTTGCAACAGGTGAGTAAAGCCTGTTTTAATGTGGACAAGGGAAACTATGAATCAGGTGTCCCAGTAAAATACACATGGTTTTCTCTGGGAATGACCTTGATTAAATTTATACACTTGTTTTGTAATTTGTACTATACAAAAGGAAGTAATGTGTTTGGTATTTTCTTCTGCTAGTCTAGAAGTCTTAGCATACTTGTTCATGAGGAACGCTAAATCCTGGGAATGAGAATCATAAAAAATAATAAAGTAGGAAATTATGCTGCTAATTGTCCACTCCAAGCATCTTCTTAAAACAGGCTAACCACTTTAGAGCATCTCTTGCTGATTCCTGTTTAGCATTCCTTGAAACAGTTCAGGAAAAAAATCCCAAAGATGCTCTATGTAGCTTGTTTCATTGTTCTGCTCTTATTGTTAGGAAATTCCTCTCAATTTTCTCTAAATGCTGAACATGGATATGTGGTGTTTGAGATCCTGCATCTTTATCACTTCTTACTCTGTCCATCTTTCAATATGCTACAATAAATAGCAGGAGAGAGGGCTCAATAGTACAGCATATTCTGGATATATAAGGTTTCAGGTTGCGTCCTTACCATCTCTAGGTCATAGAGAAAAGGAAATACTCAAACTGCAGTTTTGGAGAACCAGTATTAAACAGAATATTAAGTTCTCTGAGGTTTTTTTGCTTTTGACATGCTTCAAAAGTCTCTTTCTTATCAGTTGTTAGTTACACCTCATAATTCCAGCACATTACAGCACATCGCTTCTTTTCAAAGGAATCATTTTTGTCATAAAACACCTGTTTTTAGAATATTTGCATTGTGTCTCAGTTGCCGATGTCTAATGTCCTTCATGACATGGGACTCAGATCTTTGAGGGATCTGCCTTGCTCTTCACCCTCTTCACAGTCGTGTCCCATCAAGACATCCAGATGGCCCAACCCAGGGATTTTTCTTTAGTTGCCTGATGCTCTGGATCAGACTTCTGCTGGGAGTGAGGATCCCCTCGTTCATTGTCTGGGATGAGGGGATTGAGATCCTATAAAGTTCTCATATAGATTTTTTTGCTAGTTTGGGGGGATGGGGAAACTATCCACTCTAGTCATGGGCTGGTTTTAATGCTGTTGATTGAAGGTCTTATCTTGTTTTTAGATGTGGCAGTTTTGTTGTTTCTTAGTTTTTACATATATTGTAAACTACCATGAGGCCACATTTCTGGGGAAGGATGTTTTTTATTTATTTAATTTTACACTCTTACCCCACCATTCCTCAAAAGGGCTTTTAAATAAATGAGAGTTCTCTGGTTTAATCTCTGGCATATCCAGTTAAAAGAACTTAGATAGCAAGGTTTGGAGGGAGGGGGAAATTGCTCAGGCAAAGAACCATTATCAGAGTAGATTGCATTGGACTATGTAGACCAGTGGCCAGACTGTAATTATTCATAATTCATTGTAATAATTGTAATTCAGTGTAATAATAACACTGTAATGATTGGATCAATGCCTTTTTTTCTTTTTTGCTTTGTTCTAACAATGTTAGGTCATCTGTTTGGAAAGAATTGGAGCTGAAATGGGCTCTTCATCCCACCTGAATATACGTGTGGCATCACTGATCACCACCCTAGCAACTAAACTTCCACCCAGGGTTCTTCTGCCAGCTGTTACAAAATGTTATGACGAAATTTCAAATGCTTGGAAGGTTAGATGTGTTGCAGTTCTTTATGGAAGCAAATTGGAATCTGCTCATAAATGACAGTGAGAGGAGGGGGGAAATGTAATCATTTCATAGATTACCCGTCATGTCAGCTTTCATACTGGGCCTTCCTGAGTCAGGGAAGCACTGATGCGTTCTCAGATGGGACAGTACCAACCCAGAGGCAAAGCCAGTCTGCTGTTTTATGTCCAGAAGATTTCCACCCCTTGCCTTCACCTCAAAACAAAAGCATTTTTGTCTAAGAGACTTGGTATGCCAAGAAACTAGCATGCATCAAGTGTAGGTCCTTACCTAAACAATTAGGACCCACAAAGGTTGAATATCTGTATTGTTGTTAAAATTGTATTACTTTTATTGCGCACAATTTTTAAAAAATAACAATAAGAATTCAAAACATATGTCCAGGCCACAGGCTATTGCAAACCAGTATGCCTTGCACTATGTAAGCCAATAGACCGACCCTTTTCGTCCCTTGTAAGGCCTTCTTCAGAGGTCTGGTTTTATCACACACCAGTTCTTAACCCACATAAAATATGTACAGCTGCCAATAAAGCTCCAAAGTAAGAGCTGTAAAGTATCAGAGTCACTTAATGAAAGACGATTAGGTCTCTTCCAAAGGCTGCCCCAAATTTTAAATGGTGTGTTTCCTTATTAGTGCATGTATTTCAATAGCCTATGGGCTAGACATATGTTTTTAATTTCTGTAGTTGTTTTTTTAAAAATTGTGCCCAATAAAAGTAATATAATTTTAAAAACAATACAGACACTCAACTTTTGTAGGTCCTAATTGTTACCAGTTGGGTATTTTTGGTTCCAGTTCTAGTCCCCCCACCCCCTTTAGTTTTGTCTAAACTTAGTGAAACCTGCTAGTTCACAAGACATTATGTTCTCCTCCCTCAGTTCTTTTTAGCTTAGACAAAAAAACGTTCCTGTTTTAAGAGAAACAGTGTATGGTCATGTATCCACTAAGAAAAATAATTATTGTATTTATAAAATTAACAGAATACTTAACTGAACACGAGTCAGTTGCTTGATTTTGTTCTTGTTTTCTTTTCAGCTCTATATAGGTACACTTATGGATATTCTGAAGGAGCATATTGTAGTTTTGGAAAAAGATCAACTTACTGCCTATCAGTCTGAGCTAACAGCATTTTTTATGAAGGCCCTGGACTTCAGAGCTGAGCATTCTCAGGTGGTATATGGTAGATGTCTGTGGAGCAAGTATAGTTGGACCAGTTCTTAGCATGATGTGTCATTTTATCACTGTATCTAAATACATGGGCTGCAATCCTGCCTAATAGGATGCAAGGAGCCCTGTTGGATAAGTAGTTGCATCTCTGGTTTCCCCATTTCTTGAGATATTGGCCCCTTAACTGAGAGATTTTTTCATCCAAGAATCAAGGGCATATTTAATGTCAGGTTGTTGCTGAATAACTTTTAACGGATAAAATTTGTTTTGTTCTAGGATGATCTGGAGGAAGTTGGGAAAATAGAATTTCATATTATCACTTGCTTAATTAGCATGATTATGAAGCTTTCTGAAATGTCTTTCAGGCCCCTTTTCTTCAAGGTAAGAATTCTGTTAAGTCACTCGGTATACTGTTAATTGTTATTTATATTATAATGTGGTTTTGCAATGTTTTGATGCGTTATTTGAAAGTTGATGTTACAGTCTATATATCGTTCCATGTAAGTTGTATTATATAATGTTCAATGTAAACCGCCCCAGAGCTGCAAAGAAATGGGTGAGACAGACAGACAGACAGACAGACAGACAGACAGATAGATAGATAGATACACAAGCATATGGATGTGTAAAGGTAAAGGTACCCCTGTGCAAGCACCAGGTCATGTCTGACCCTTGGGGTGACGCCCTCTAGCGTTTTCATGGCAAACTCAATACGGGGTGGTTTGCCAGTGCCTTCCCCAGTCATTACCGTTTACCCCCCAGCAAGCTGGGTACTCATTTTACCGACCTTGGAAGGATGGAAGGCTGAGTCAACCTTGAGCCGGCTGCTGGGATTGAACTCCCAGCCTCATGGGCAGACAGCTTCAGACAGCATGTCACTGCCTTACCACTCTGCGCCACAAGAGGCTCTTTATGGATGTATAAGTATCTATAAATATAAGTATACACACACACTGTATATATATATATTTATATTACAATTTATATTCACATTATTAGCAATTAGTATTTGCTTAACACTGTCTTGTACACAACTAATTTTTCTTTGTTTTTCAGCTCTTTGATTGGTCCAAAACTGAGGAGGCCTCAAAGGATAGGCTGCTGACTTTCTGCCGATTGGCAGATTGCATTGCCGGCCAGCTGAAAGGACTGTTCACTCTCTTTGCTGGTCATTTAGTGAAGCCTTTTGCTGACACTCTGAACCAGATCAATACATCCAAAACTCGTAAGTTTCCCGTAGTCATCAATGCAAAAAGAGTGTGTGTTTGACATTTAAATTCATTAAATTTTCCATATTTTCCTCTGGTGTGCTCATTTTACTAGTTAGCTACCAATTAAAAACCTAGAACTGCTAAACCGTGAAAGACAAATTCTGTTTGTGTTCATAACAAACAGAACTAATCATTAACCTTACAAAAATTACACCATTTGAGACACTGAGGCAATGCTAATTTAGATACTCTTGCATACCTACAAAATACAACAGAGGAGAAAAGCAACACACGATAAACAACCAGTCAGTCTCAGGCAGATGATTTTGAGACAGGATCAGTTGGTATCAGCCTGGTTTCCTTTTACCATTGACCAATCCTAGCATAATTGCTTTCTCCAACAAGTTGGATTGCATAATGTGGCAGCAGGAATGTCATGATTTTGCCTTCCAGTGATATATCAGGCTTCACCCCTTCTGGCATTTCCTTGTTAGTGACTTCTGCTGTCCATGGAATCGACAGAAGCCTTCTCCATCACCAGAGTTCAAATGAATCAGTTCTTCTCTTGTCTGAGTTTTTCATCCAACTTTCACAGCCATAGGTGGCTATTGGACATATGACAGATCATACTTATCTACATTTGGTAGTCTGGTTTATGTCCTTCTTTTTCCATGCTCAGTTCAAGCTTATCATTGCTGAGCAACCCCGAGCAATTTGACATTTTATTTCCATACTGCAATCACCACTCTTACCAATGTGTGAGCCAAGAAAAATGAATTCTTGAATGCATTCATCCTTTTCACCATGAATTGTTATTGTGACATGTCTGTTTTTGCAGTGGTTATTATTTTTGACTTTTTAATGTTTAAGAAGCCAAACTTCTTGTTTTCTTCACTAATCTATATAATGTTGTAGGCCTTCCTTAGTTTCTGATAGGAAGGTAGTGTCATCAGCATACTGAAAATTATTTGTATTCCTTCCTCCAATCTTAATTCCAGTGTTTGATTCTGAGATATAACGATTTCAGCATACAAGTTCATCATAACGATTTCAGCATACAAGTTAAACAGGAAGGGAGAAAGAATACAACCTCGGTGCATGCCTTTCTTTCTTTTGAACTGGGGTGGGTACAGTGGTTTCTTGGTTTGTATACAGCAACTACATCCATTCGATTAAATGCACTGGCACCACCAAAATTTGTAGGACTTTTGACAGTTTGGTGTGACCCACACATTCAAAAGCTTTCTTTCCAGCACTGGTTTGCTATAAACAATAAAATAACACAATGGAATCATTTTATAACCATAGCATTTAAAATTATACATTAATTTACATTCCAGTTTTAAAAATTCATTCCAAACGCCTCACTTTTTCCTCTGACAAGAGGGTGAATGTAAACATAGATTTAGTAATTTGGTGATAGTTTGACTGATGCTTTGAGTAGGGAATTATTTCTGGCCTCAACTGTGGGCCTGGCAGAACAGCTCCATTTTGTAGGGTCTGCAAAACTGTTTAAGATCTTGAAGGACCCTGATAGAGTGTTCTCAAACAAACTTGAGGCAAGTTTAACTTCTTTGGGGCTCAATAAAATCAGAGTCCAGTGGCACCTTTAAGACCAACAAAGATTTATTCAAGGCGTGAGCTTTCGAGTGCAAGCACTTTTCCTCAGACTAAGAACTGACCATCATGACAGTGGGAATATAGGCAAAATTGCTTGTTCCATCTTCTTTAGGGATCATAAAGGAGGGGGCAGTCCCACAGTTATGAAGGTCCCAGATCATTAAAGGCTTTAAAACTGATAACCAAGACCTTCAATCTGATTCGGTCCCCAATCTGGAGCCAGTGTAGCTGGGCGAGGACAGGTCAAATGTGTGCTTTCCAATAAGTCCAGGTGACGACTTGTGCCACTGCATTCCAGATCAGTTGAAGCTTCCAGAGCAGCTTCAAGGGCAGCCCTGTGTAAAGCAACGCATGTTTTATGGCATCAAGTTTCAACAGACAGCTATTTTGTTTGTTGGGGCATAGATTGAGCACTGCTTGTATCCAAGAAAATATATAGAATTTTTATATCCTCACTGTATTTCAGAACTAATGTCATGATACTCGTTGTCATACACAACCTGCACCTGCTACAAATCGAATGTCATTTTTGGAGTCTGTGCAACACTGTGTGATTCATTCCTTTCTCTCTTGTGCCTTTCTTTGTATGCAGATGAAGCTCTCTTTGACTCAGAAGAAAACTCTGCAAAGAGCTGCTTATTACTACAGTTCATCCTTGGTTGTCTATACAAAATTTTCCTCTTCGATTCCCATCGTTTTGTGAGCAAAGAGAGGGCAGAAAGTTTGATGATGCCTTTAGTTGATCAGGTATTATTCAACTAATTCACACTTACTAGCTAAACAATGAAAATTTTGATGGCCTCCTTGCATGAATTCAGTCTTTCATTGCAGTTCCTTTTACTGCTGTTCAAAGTGATATAAATCGTTGTATGTTAGGTTTTATCCTATCCTAGCTATACATAAAGTAGTGCTATGGACACAAATATGGGTAACCTTGTTGCTTTTTTCTTAGCTCGAAAACATGATTGGAGGAGAAGAGAAGTTCCAAGAACGAGCAACAGGGCATCTGATCCCCTGCATAGCTCAGTTTGCTGTTGCAATGGCAGATGATTCTCTGTGGAAGCCACTAAACTATCAGATTTTGCTGAAGATGAGGCATGCATCACCAAAGGTACATGGCAGAGATAGATTTTGAGAGAGTATCACCCTTACACTGGTTAAGATAGCAGTTAGTTGTGTTACTGAACTTATTGTGTCTTTCTAGGTTCGATTTGCTGCTTTATTAGCTGTGCTGGAGCTTGCAGAAAAAATAAGAGAGAATTATATGGTACTACTACCAGAATCTATTCCCTTCTTAGCTGAGCTTATGGAAGGTAAGAGATTGCATGGTCTTGTTCTGTGCTGCCAGAATTTTTGCTTTATTCCCTCTATGGATGTGGATGACATTGTCTGTCATGTTTGCACTTTGTCTTTCCTCCGTGGAGCTCAGGAATAGCACATGGACAAGCCTTCCCTTGTGGAAAATCCATACAGATTTAGGGCTACTTATTGAAAACAATCAGCTGTTCAAATAAAATGTCTATGCATTATATTAAATCAACACAGAAGAGATCTAAAATGGGGGTGATTCATATTTTTTTAATAATTCGCAATAGTGATGGTTACCTGTTGAGTGACAGGCTCTTTTGTAATGGCAGCCCCCTGACACTACAGCTACTGTGACACCTACTTTTTTATTGGCATAGCTGCTTGACATCATGTGATGACAGGCAGCCCCCTCAAAAGCCACTGCTGAGGATCTAGGAGCCCAACAATCTTAAGATGCAATACTTTTTTATTGGCATAGCTGCTTGACATCCTGTGATGACAGGCAGCCCCCTCAAAAGCCACTGCTGAGGATCTAGGAGCCCAACAATCTTAAGATGCAGTGCAAGAGGCTGCAGGCAAAAAGGAGGAATCAGTAAAAAAATTCCCTTCTCCCACTGTAGTCTTGGGTGAGGGTGAAACAAGCTCTGCAAAAAAGAGGAAACAGTCCCAGCAGATGGAGGGAACAGAGCAAAAAAAGGCCCACTATGAACTTGTTGCTTAGGTTTCCATCTGGTATTCAGCATGGAGTAATATGGCTAACCCTTGTGAGGCTAAATGCCATTATTGTCTGAGTTCTTCCCTGTCCTGCCCTTCCTGTCGACAGGTTCATTTCTGTGTGGCAACAGCCTTCCGTGACTTTTTGAATCAGTCTGACAACAGCGACTTTGGCATAGCAGCACCTGTGACGGTTGGGTGGCTTGGTTGTACTTCTAACACTACCCCCCATGTGTCAGAAAGTTGTTCAGGCAGGGGCAGTAAGTGCCATGCTGTTCAGCTTGCCGTATCATAGAGTGAACTGTAAAGGCTGCATCCTTGTAAGGATGGTGAGCTAATTCTGGAATGTGTTTCCTTACAGTTCTGGGAATTAAACAGAATGTGGGGTGGTTTTGAGGGTACCACAAAAGTATGGTAGAGTTCTCAGGCATTTTTTAGTGATTGAGATTCCACAGCGAGGGGGACAGTATATTTGGAAAATATAAATAAAATTGTGTTGCTTTTGCCTTTTTAAAAAGATGAATGTGAAGAAGTTGAGCATCAGTGCCAGAAGACAATTCAACAGCTTGAAGTTATTCTTGGAGAATCGCTGCAGAGCTACTTCTGACACCATCATTGGTTTCATGACTCAGAAACTATGAACACGGCACCAGGACCAAGCAGCACACTTGTGGCTCTCAGGGTGACAAACTTGCACCTTTTTGCTATATATTCTTCCTAATATTCAGAGTTCTTGCATTAGAAACTGTGAAAACGTTAAACAAAGGACTATTAATGTTTACAAGAAACGTTTTCATTGCTTTTTGAATGTGAGGTGTTTGTGGGAAGCTGTTCCTTCTGCTTGTGAAATGCTCCTGAAAAAATTGAAATCTTGGGCCCTGCAGAGATCAGGGGTGCAAAAGAAAACACAGGGAACATGGGCATCCCTTTGTTGAGAAGGCTCCACACATTAAAGATATGTGTGTTCTTAGAAGCAAGTACAGTTCTCCCAGCAGTAATATTCAGCTAGAGAGCAAGAGAGGGACAGACCTGCTTCCTTACTATAAAAAGGGAGAACTTTGCTGGGGAGAGGATGTTCATCTTCTATATTCTGTGGCCTCACTGACTGTGTTTCAGTTTGATGGTGGCAGGTAGTGAAGTCGAGAACAAGCTAAGAAATAACGGAAGTGGGGCATGATGACCAGTCACTGTTGATCATCCTCCAAATAGGATTCAGTTAACGTGTCCCTGTGCACAGCCTTGCTGACAGTAAATGTGTTGCCGGGAAAGCTTTTTGCAAACAAGCAGCGACACCATTTCTCTAATCATGTCTGGTACTTTCTGTAAGAGAATATGTGCTTGCATCCTGAGATTGCTGAACACCTCCCTGCAGAAAACAGTGGGAAGTTACTTAATTTCTATAGGACTTCAGGTGGTTCAGATCAGAGTCCTGTTTCCCCCTCTATAGGCTAGAGAGCTCAATGTGCAGTAAGCTTTTTTAGATCACATGCATTATAAGAACTACGCTGGATCAGACAAATGGTCCACTTTTTCCAGCAACTTGTTTCATATAGAGGCTGTTAGCCTGGAAGGCCAACACATTGGGCACAGAAGAGGCTGCCACCTAGTGTCACCTCCTAGAACGGGTATTCAGAGGTTCGTTGCCTCTGAATATGGAAGTTTCACTTACCATGGCAAATGGCCACTATTGACCCTCTAGGAATCTTGTCTAACCCCCCTCCACTCATGACCATCACTGCATCAAGTGGCAATGAATAACACAATTTACTTGTTGAGTAATTTCCTGTTCTGTCCTGTTGTCCATGAACTTGGTTGGGTGCCCTCGGTTCCTGGAATTATGGTAGAAGTAAGTTCTAAGTTCTGTATCCACTTTTCCACCCCATACATAATTTTATAAACCTCACTCGTGTTCCCCATCAGTCATCTTTTTCTGATCTTTAGCCTTTCCTCATAGGGAAGGTGCCCTAACCCCTTAATCATCATGGTTGCTTCCTCTGTACTTTTTCCAGCTCTGCAATGTCCTTTTTGAGATATGGTGACCAGAAATAAGCACAATCTTCCAGTATCCATACAAGGACATTATAACTGGCAGTTTTATGTTCAGTTCCATTCTCCCACAGCATGGTTTGTATTTTTCGCTGCTGCCACACACTAGATTATCACTTTCATTGACATATCCATGAGTACAAAACTCCTGATTAGCTATATTGCACGATAATCTGTGTGTTTTGTTCGTTTTTGCCTTTGCCTGAATGAAATGATGCTTGTCCCTGTAGCACTGCTGCATGATTAATTGGAGGAGAAATGTTTTTTAATAAATGAGAAGCGATACCAAACAGTTCATGCTATAATTCTTTTAACTTCACACATACACTTTGAATTTAAAGAATGTTTTATTTTTAACATAATGAGCTTTCTACATAGCTTCACAGAAGTTAAAATTCAATTTTGAACTTTCAAAAGCTGTATAGACACTGTGGGGATTTCAGCGGGGGGGGGGGAGACAGAACAATATACAAGTCTTTAATTTCCCATTAGCTGTCCAGAAAGAAAACCAAGTAGGTTTGGGCTGAACTATGTTTTTTGTGAAATAAGATGTGATGGAAGCTTCTTTCAGAGTTTTACAGCTATTATAATAAGCAGGGACTGATAATGGTGGGTTGCATCTTATCACTTGGTCCATCAGTGTTCCCTCTTGCATTGGACGAAAACACAGTCGCCAAAGAACTCAACAGTGGGATCCAACACAGCACTTCTAGTGGAAAACAGAAACATCTAGTGGCTTTTGCTCATTTGTTGTGCCTTCCACAAAAATTCTAAAAAGAGAGCCTTGGGAATCAAAATCTTCCAGTCTTTCAGTTATGAAATAATTAGGGACTGATGAAAGATTGTTAGTCTAGCCTACTGAGTCACTCGTGCGAAGTCAGCACTGACAATCTCCTGCATAAAGCTGACATTCCATATAGAGAACGGTTACACATCTATAAGCTGTGATTGAGTTGTTAACTATAATACTGAGACTTCTTTCTATGGATAGAAAGAGAGAGCATTTTTTTAAAATGCTCTCCCTTGATTCTACACATGGGCTGCATTGTTAAAATAAAGAAATGTGCCCCACTGCTCTCTCACAGTATAAGTGGAATGTGCTTCTTTTCCAGATTTCTGACGGAATGGATTCAGAAGGGGAAGGTTTAGTGAGTTGATCTACTATGGCTTTTCTTCTGAGATATAAGCAGATTTGTGACACTTAGAGCCTTGGAGCAACGTTATTTCTGTTTCCTTTCTTCCCCAGTTACAGAACAAAATCAAAGAGGCTGTCCTCCAGTATAAGTGGAATGTGCTTCATGGCTACCAGCTTCTGACATCCAGCAGTCGAATATCCCCAGAGATTTCCAATATGTTAATCTTGTCCAGTTGTTTGAACCGATGCTTGTACTCCAAGGTGTGCACACCATTCACAGCAACTTTGTACTGGAGAGCAGTGCAGAATATTATCAGCTGAAAGTTAAACAAATGCTGATTGGCACCTTTAATCAAACAAAAGCTTTATTTAACTCATGAATATCCTGCAGGAGAGGAAGTTTACAATCTATCCAAAAATTAGGATTGACCAAACTAGTTTTCAAATTTTTCTGTAAATTATGTAGGAATGAATAAGACTACAATTTTAATTCCTGTCATAAAATATTTTCTGAATGTGTTTTACCTGCCCAGGTGTAAATGGTTACAGGACAAGGAAAGCCTATTAGACAGTGGGGTAGACCAAACCTTTCAAATTAAGAGGTTCTTTGTCCAATGGAAGAGCCACTTACATTGGAGGAACGCTTTACACTTTCTTAAGTGAAGCAGTAGCACATGGGTTAGGGTTCCACCTCACTGATGCTAGCCTTTGATTTTTACAGGTCACTATACTAAGCCCCAAACTGACCTTGTTAAACCACACCCTGCAGCCACAAACAAGAAGTTTGAAGGGTAATATTTGTCATAAACAGCATACATCTTTAACCACTTTGGTACAAGCAGCTAATTTAACTGAAACAGATGCATAGAATCAGACCTTATAAGTAGATTCTTCTTCAGTGCAACACAGGATAATCCCTTGGTAGTGCCAATGAAAATATCCATTCATAATCTAGATGTGGTAATTTTGGGTATTTAGATTAGCATTGCTTTGAGACACTAAATAAACTACTGGAGAGTCACAAACTGGTTGACCTGTATGATTGGTAGAGGACAATTTGGAAATCTGTCAATGTCTAGGATCCTGTAAGCAGTTCTTGAGCAGATAATTTGTCCTCACCCCACCCACACCACTAATTTACTCTCAACATTCGAAGTCTCAGCTCTCAATCTGGGATTTCTCATTCATTTACCATGTCACATTTATACATACTTAAGAGTCCCCCTAGTGACAGATTTTATTTTCCTGGGCTCCAAGATCACTGCATATGGGGACTGCAGCAAAGAAATTAAAAGACGCTTGCTCCTGGGGAGGAAAGCTATGGCAAATCTAGACAGCATCCTGCCAACAAAAGTGAATTTAGTCAAGGCTATGGTATTCCCAGTTGCAATGTATGGCTGTGAAAGTTGGACCATAAGGAAGGCTGAGCGTCAAAGAATTGAGGCTTTTGAACTCCAGTGCTGGAGAAGACTCTTGCGAGTCCCTTGGACTGCAAGGCGAACAAACCGGTCAGTCCTAGAGATTAGCCCTAAAGGAGATCAGCCCAGACTGCTCCTTAGAAGGCCAGATCCTGAAGATGAAACTCAAATACTTTGGCCACCTCATGAGAAGAAAGGACTCCCTGGAGAAGAGCCTAATGCTGTGAGCGATTGAGGGCAAAAGAAGAAGGGGGTGACAGAGAATGAGGTGGCTGGATGGAGTCACTGAAGCAGTACGTGCAAACTTAAATTGACTCCAGGGAATGGTAGAGCATGGGTAGTCAACCTGTGGTCCTCCAGATGTCCATGGACTACAATTCCCATGAGCCCCTGCCATCAAAGGCTGGCAGGGGCTCATGGGAATTGTAGTCCATGGACATCTGGAGGACCACAGGTTGACTACCACTGTGGTAGAGGACAGGAAGGCCTGGAGGATCATTGTCCACAGGGCACCTAACAACAACAACAAAGAGTCCCCCAAAACACATAAAAAGCTCTAGCTTTTGTATTGTTCCAGTTTATTGTTGCTCTCATGGTCGTAATGGGGCCAGCTGCTTTGCTGTTAGAAAGATTTATCCTGGAACCTGAAAAGTACCACGTGAAAAGTACCACTTCTACTGTGCTGGTTGGCTGTCAAGTGCTATGCACTACATCTACTTGCAGGGACAGAAATATGGATTTGTGCCTATTTCTGTGTTGCTGCTACCACCTAGAGCAGAGGTAGTCAACCTGTGGTCCTCCAGATGTTCATGGACTACAACTCCCATCAGCCCCTGCCAGCAACCATTTGCTGGCGGGCTCATGGGAATTGTAGTCCATGAACATCTGGAGGACCACAGGGTTGACTACCCCTGACCTAGAGAACACTCCCATATGCTGCTCAGAAAAAGTGTAATGCATGATCTTACCCACGTTTTCCCATGATTAGGTAATAAATTACATTTGGAGAGGAGAATGTGTTAAGTATGAAGTGTTCAACTGGCATGATCATCTGTAATAAATATTGTGTAGGTTGCTGACTTTGTTTAATTAGTTACCTCAAAATACATTCCTGGGCAGAAAGGGAAGTGATTGATGCTCCTTTCTTCTTCTCCCCAGCTGTCATGCAGGTAAGAATTCCTCACAAAAACTTTAGCTTTTATTCGGGGATTCAAATGCAGAGCAATATCTGATGTGTCACTGGGTTTAAGGTTTATATGAAAGCTGCAAATAAAACATCAGTGTTAATCAGTCAGCCAAATTGGGGGGGGGGGCAGGAGAAATAAGGAGATGAGAATGGGCAGACTCAGGACATTTTCTGAAACTTAGCAAGGTTTACAAGAAACAGCTGCCACAGAAGTCCTGGTTACAAATTGTCAACTGAATTTGAATCTTTTTGAAAAGTATCGGTCAGCAAGACCAGTGGTCCCCAACCTTTCTGAGGCTGGGGACCGGCAGGGCATCGGGCCGCACCCGTGCGAACCACGCCCGCGCAGCAGGCCGCGCTTGCACGGGCCCCGCATGCGCAATGCGCGGCCCGGCCCCGATTCCCTCTCCCTGCCCTCCTGCAGTAAGAAGCTTCCCGGGCCGCAAGCTTGCGGCCTGGGAAGTTTTTTACTGCGGGGGGGGGGCGGGGAGAGGGAGCTGCAGCCCGGCGCCATGGCCTTCGCGGCCCGGCACCAGGCCGCAGGTTGGGGACCACTGAGCAAGACTATTTAAGTTACAGCAGCAATCCATTCATTCATCTTATGGAAGTTTTACTATCAACTTATGAAGGACTCAGGCAGCATCTTAAGTCACACCCACAGAAACAGTACAATTTTTGCAAGGCAAAGTCTGTCCCAAGCATTTGTTACCATTCGATATCAAAAGAATGGTGCAGAGATAATCTGACCCTGTACCATGGAGCTCTGAAAGTATCCCTAACTTTGAACCGTTCTGAATTGTTTTCACCAGAATGAGCTAGAATTCAGCTTATGAGATTCCGTATGTGAGACTGGTAGGGGAGCAACACTGATACAAATATATCCACAAGATTATACATAGTACTGAATGCAGATATGGAAGGTATCTGTGGCTTAGAAATTGGGGAGATTAAATGTGCGTATACACAGTAAAGCTGGAGAGCCACAACCAAAGATAGCTAGACTGAGCAAGATGAAATGCAGCCCTGCATTTCTAACACTACTTTGGCCTCAGCCTCCAATTATCCAACTTCTAAAGCTCTGGCTACTGAACTCCCTTTCCTGCTCAAATAGCCCCCCACCAATCATTAAGACCTGTGAAAGATTATCCCCAGCATCCCTTTCACATTGGCGCTTCCACTGTACATCTTCCACTGTACATCTTCTCATTACCTTTGCTTTAATGGGTTGCAGCTTCTTTTCTTTAATTTAGATCCTAGTTTCTCAACCCCCTTCCTAGCTTTATCTCTCTTCCCTTCTCTACAGTCTTTCAAAGCATCTCTGATACCTTTTGTTTTTTGCTTCCCTACTTTCATGAGCTCATTTAGTTTCCAGTTTAACCTCCTTCCTGCCTGTAGACACCCTCCCACCCCCACTCACTAGATGCTTAACAGAAGAGCCCTTTTTTCCCCTTGTGAAAACTAAACTGCTTGCAAGTTTTACTCATCAGCAGCAAACTGCAGAACATCCACCAAATATTATTGCAGTTGAATTGCTGATGAACAGGAAGGTATTTGGAAGTTTTACTGTGCAGATTTACGTCATTCTGTGCCCATTGATTTTAATGGACTTAAGAGTAACTGCTTAGGATTTCAGAGTGTATAATGAACACATGCAGATACAGAAAACAGCAATACATTACGCAATCTAATGGAAATTACAAGCACCAATACAGTTTACTAACCTATTTGGATTTTCATTAATTTCTCCTTTAATGACAATGGTTCGCCCAGGCTCAGCAGCAGAATTAAGCCGTGCAGCATAAGGAACTACCTGAGAATACAAACAGGTTCTGTTAAGCCTACTCCAAATTAGCGGGCTGCAATTTTGTGAGAATGCACATACTGTTGAAAATTAGCAGCTTTATTATCGCTCCACTATTCCCTTCTTTTCAATTATGAGAGTATAAAGTTGTTCAGTAATACTGCAAATGACCCTTCCTAGTTCTACCTGTTGCTGAGCACTCTCTAATTTTCTTAGGTTTGAAACGGTACCTGATGGGGTACTTTGCTAAGGGAAAATCCACACTAGACATGACAACTGCTTTTGCCACTGCTACACTGGTGGTTCCTTTCCGGAAGCCCTGATTGTTTTCCACCATGTTGCATGCACCTGTGTCTTTCTGCAACTGGATAATGCTGAACAAGAACTTTCGCCTAGCTGGAAACTCAGGAAATGAGTGGGTACCTTATCAAGCTATCAACATCCATGTAGATTGTTTCATGTAGATTGTTCCATGTAGACTAGCCGGGCTGGTTGAAGAGCTAGATTCATGTTCTATAGCGACTCAGAGACCAACAAGATGTTCAGAATGCATTCTTTTGAGAGTCAAAGCTCCCTTTGTCACATATCTTCTTGGTTTCCAAGGTGCTCCTGAACTCAAATTTAAACAGCCATGTGTATGTTATCCTGTGCAATTTTGAGAGGTTAGTGAAAATTTCTGGATTGGGGCCAGCATTGGTTCTCACATGCAGTCAGATAATAAGCATCACACATTGTCAGCTAGTGTGGTCTTTTTCACTAAGGAATGTTTCCTGTAGGATTTCCAATCCCAGGATCCTTACAACTGAACATCAGATGGGTTCAAATACTTGTCTGCTTATATGTAAAACATGGCTAGTCGGTGCTTGCTTGCCCTAAGTGCATTACTCCTCTAGGGCCATGAGAATAAAGGCAAAGTTATGAAAGACAGAAGGGACTAAAAGCTTTATTACAAGAGATATGATGTAACAAAGGGTCAGACATAGGAAGTCTAGCAGAAAATATCAGCATTTGGAAATCTACTTCTCAGACCTCTTAACATTTCATAGTCACCAAAACTGCAGCTACTCCTCTTCCATTTTTAATCATGTGTAAGGGATTCTCAAAAATAGAATTCTAAGCGACCCTTTGTATACAAAGGCAGGAAAGACTGTTCAGTAATGATTTATCATACTAAGTTGCTTATAATATCCAGTTTTCAAAGCAGTTTATAGCCCATGCTCTTGTAGTAACTGTAAAGAAAGATTGCCCTGCTATACAGAAGAGGAAAAATGCTGATGCACCACTGCAGCCAGTCTGAACACAGCTGATAAGCTACAAACCCAATGAGTTCAGTAAATGAATATTCTCCCTCCGCCCCCTTTTTAATTAGGCAGGCAGGAAAGCAAGCATTAAACTGAGCTGTTCTCTATGGTTACGCGCATTTTTAAAAAACCTCATACAATGTTATAAGCATGCATTACTTTAATACATTTTGTGTTATATTTCAAAACTGATCTACATTGTTGTAATATCTGAATATAGCCACAAAGAGCAGTTTGTGACAGGAATGAACACATCTCACTGCAGCACTCACGCTTCTCTTCCACCTCTCAGTAGGGAATAAAGCATGACTGCAGGCCGCTGAATTTGGGAAGCCTTAAATAAAACTCCAGGTTGCCATAATGTCTTATAGGTGCTTGGGTAGATTGGGAGACAGAAGGGCAACAAATTCCAAACAATGTGATTCCAAACTCTATTTTAATGCCAGGTTGGAACCCTAGTTTGTGGGGAGAGATACAAACTCCAGTTTGCCTATGCCAGCCTTTCTCAACTTTTTTACCATTGAGAAACCCCTGAAACATTCTTCAGGCTTCAAGAAGCCCCCAAAATGGCACGATCATGCAGAATATGATTGGGAAGCATAGCTTTGTTCATGCCCACCTGGGCCCCTCCCATTCCCACCCCCTCCAGCCCCATCATTGGCCCTTTTGGGAGGGGGCAGGTTCACGAAACTCTGGTTGAGAAGGCCTGGCCTCAGCAAATTGGAGTTCAAACGAATATTTCCCAAACTCAGACATGGTCTGGCAAGGTGAGGCGAGTGTGAATACATACAGGGCAAAAGCCTGTGTTGGTGCCTGTTACAGACAAACCTTTTGCTAGTGAATGAATGCAGCCTCAGAAATATACTTACAAATTGTGACCCTCCTGGTACTTTTTCCTGTGGAAAAAGAAAAAGAACACTTAGTCAAATAGTGAGACAATCACCCCTGGTGAACCTAGACAGAGAATGCAAATACATACATCTCCTGCCTTTTCGTTGGCTGCCCCTAGCAAGGATGGCTGAGAGCCCTGCAAAGACTGCAGAGAAAAGAGAAGTTGACAGATGAACATTCACAGGGCAGCTATGAGCCTTCAGTTAAAATTTCACAAGCCAACTGGTGTTTCACATTCACATTCAAATAAAAATCTCAGGCTCATCAGCGATGCAGTCATGAGAGAGTGAAAGCCAAGTCTCTTGGTAGCTAAAGGACAATTACGAAGCAGAGTTGTCAAATAACTTGGGCAGTGGTGTGACTAATGAGTTGCAAAAGCATTGGCCTTTTCCCATCTGTTAATTTCATATGGAAAAATGAGATGTCAAATTATTTCCCCAAAGCCAATTGCTTTTTTTAAAAAAAAGATCATTGAACTTTGTGCGTCTTTGTGACCAACAAGAGGATGTCACTCTGGCAGGCATTGTCCTGCTTAAAATGGCGACAGTTTGCCAGGGGAGACAACAGAGTCACTGGCCACTTCCCCACTGAAAGTTTATCGCCCGATTTATGGCCCCAGGCAATAACTTCCTCTCCTGGTTGTTTCTCACAGACTCATTTTGTTCACTATTGTTGAGTTCAGGCCATTATAACAAGGAAAAACAGATTAAAAATATGGAAAAGTATTTCTATAACTGACAACTTACATTATTTGAAATGAATCCAATCATTTGGACTTGCACTTTTCCATATATTCCAAGTGTATCTATTCTTTCAAGGCCAATCCTGTGCTTGTAGAGCAGCAGGTGTTTCCCATTTACAGCAACCTAGTAGAGAGGAAATCCAATAGGGAACAGGAATTTGACACTGCATTAGGAGAAATGTGCTATTTAAACATCGTACTTCTGCCATACTCAAACAGGTTTTGGGCACATGGTAGACTTTTTAAAGTACAGCCTGGTAGAGGCTTTTTGGTTGTTTGTTATAAACAGTTCTGAAAATAAAGGCAAGGTTCCCAAGTCTGGCTTTCTTCACATCAGCAGAGTAACAGTTAAAGCAAATTAACCTGCAGCACATGGAAGGAACCCAATTCAGAAATGACCAAGTTGTTTAACACAGCACTGAAGTCACTTTGATTTCAATGGAAGAATGAAGTCCATGCTTATCCCCTCTCCTTCTGAAAGCAACAAGTCTTTGATGCTTAATTTTGTCTGGATCACACCCATTGGGTCTGAAGGCATGATAGATTACTAAACCCATTCATTAGTACCAAGAAGCTTACCTGGAATTTATCAAGCAGAACCATAAAAACAATCTCAAATGGCTTTCCTTTCTCAAAAGGCATTGCATAAGTGATCTCTTCCCAGCCCCATCTTTCCTGCTGCAGGGTGTTGCAAACAATGCAACCAGATCTTTTAAAGCGAGGGTTGAAATGAAAGGCAACATCGGCACGAGGCTTCACACTATTCCCACACTGGAAGTCTACCTGGAACCTTGCAGGAAATTGAAAGAGATGGGTCAATTCAGCGCATTGGACAAGAACAGCAAAACAATTCCAACCATCCAAGGCAAGTCTGGGCAACTTTATGACTGCTTCCCATGCTTGCTCCAAGTTCCATATCTGATATTGTAATGCCAAAATTTTGGTACAGTTCAATAGGAGGCCCAGATCTCCATCTGCCTCATGAGGGTGCTGTCACTGATTTGGCATTCTGGGCACCCACAGGTTTCAACATGCTGTGGATGTATTAAATCTAAATTCTACCCTTTCCACTCCTGAAGATGAAAAAGCCAATTAAAAAAACATAAATCTTCACATACAGAGACCTAATGAGTTGGTATTAAAAGAAGTATGAGCTCATCTGACCTACAGCAGTTCCAAAACAACAACAAAACATATTTTCAAGGTTGGGGACTTATTTTACACCAGGGTATTTTTCATCACAGAATCTGTGGTTCTGTGCAGTGGTACATTGTATAAATGGTTCCCAAAAGTCTAAATTTTGTAACAGAAAGACTTCTATAATTCCTGTAAAAGTGCAGCAAGCAAAATCAAATATGCATGTCTATCATTTCTTCACCAGCTTGCCTGCAGCATCCACCATAAGATAATTTTCTGGAAATAACTATTTAATCCTCACCTATCTGAATCTTCTGGGACAAAACCACGCACTATCACCAACTCTAGGGGCTGAAGGCCACCAAGGATCGTCCCAGTATACGGAATAACCTATAAAGGAAAATGGAAAAAGAATTACTATGCCTTTTGCATGGGGAAAAAGTATACTAACCTTTCACATATTATATTAACCAAAAGAAAAGTATAAATGGCTAGAAGCAAAGTTTGGAAGAAGGATCTCTCTCACCATTAAACCCAACCTGCCAATGTTGCCCATTCAAAGAAGTTTTGAGTTAAGGATGCTTGAGAAACTAAAACCATCTATGTGTGTGAGTGTATTTCTATAGTCTTAAAGCATCCAGGAAGACTGTTGTATTTACAAGCAAAAACCACTTTCCTAGATGACCCAGGAGGTCCCTTCCAACTCTATGATTCTATTCTGTATGCATACATACATGAACACACTCACACACACAGTATAGAAGAAGCCTATTTCTGCCCAATAGATATCCAGAGACTGAAACACTTATTTTATATCTAATTAAACTATTTATTGGTTTTGAAAATATATATGCTGCTTCTCTTGAAACCTGAAAGTGGCTCACAAAGTAAAACATGATAAAATCATAATAAAAACTACAAAAATAATTGAAATTAATAAAGCATTAAAATCCCAGCCAGAGCAGAACAACAGCAGCCTAAAATGATCCTTGTAAAACATTCCTCAGGTTAGAAACAGGACGGAGAAATAATTTTAAAAGATCCCACCTCTTAGTAAAAACCCTGGGGAGAAGATATTTTGAGGGTAGCACAAGAAAGAGTCAGATAGGCTCCAAGCAGGCCTCAAGGCGGAAGCACTCTAGTGATGTCCCACTACTGAAAAGGCACTATTCGACATAGGAAAGGCCTGCTCACTGAATGACATGGCTGTCACTCAGATTTTTGACAAAAGTTATCACGTCATGAATCTCACATGCATATTTAAAATGAAATCTATTTGTAAAACTCTATCAGTGTCTACAAGGCACATAATGATCATGAAAGAGTTACCGGGTTGTCTACTGTCTTCTGCATCTCATCCAAGGACATCATCTTCCTCCTCCTGTTCACTGTTAAGGTCTTCTGGTTCTCTATGACTAACAACATGGACTTTTGTAATAAAAATGCAAACTGCTCCTGAAAACCTTATCCCAGAAAGCTAAACTCTAAAGGAAATTACAGATAAGAGAAATAATCCAAGCTACACCTGCCTAAGCCATTTAGACACCATTTCACTCATATCAAAGGACACATGTTCTTCCTGCATCTTCCTCTTCACAGCGCAAGTGGTTGCTAACTTTGCCTGCAACAGAGTTCAGAACTGAATTGCTCAGATGAGGGCTGATGTAGCACAGCAGTTAGGAGAATGAGCTATGAGTCAGGGACATACTAGGTAGACTTCAGCAAGCTCCATGTTCTCAGCATCGTCTTCCCACCCACACCTCTGAAAATGCATGAAAAAGATTCACCAACGTAATAGAGTGGTTGTAAGGCAAATAACATATACACAAAACATTTTGAACACTTGAAAGCACTATACAAATGCTATGCAACAGAATTAGCAAGGTCCCATAAAAGCGACTTTGCTGGAACCTTGCTTGTCAAAAGAAATTCAGCAGGAAGCATGACAGTGCTTGTTCCTAGCCTCTGTAAAGCCTTATCCCAGCACCTATGATTTTGAACAGGGGAAATCCGGATGGAATCAAGCTCTTGGTTCTGTTAGGATGGCTGCCCTGAAGGGGAGGGGCAGGAGTCTGTCTTCTAGCCTCTTGATTTCCCAGCACTGAGCTCATGGGGTAGAAAAATACAAAAATAAGGCAAAAGAGGCATAGCCCTTTGGACAAAGTTTGGGTCCAGTGGCTCCTTTAAGCCCAACAAAGTTTTACTCAAGGTATAAAGTTTTTGTGTGCATGCACACTTTGTCAGGTACCACCCACATGGAAGCTTAAATCTTGAATAAAACTTTGTTGGTCTTAAAGGTGCCACTGGACTCTAACTTTGTTTTGCGCCTCAGGCAAACATTCAGGTCTTTGGGCTGTCTACCTAGTTCTACGCTCATTTCTATTACTGCCCCAGTTCTTTGGCCCCGATCATCAGCTGCCTTACCAGCACAATGCTGACTATGATTTGAGGTCCCAATGTAAATTAATAAGGCATTTCTATATTTTTACCTTACCCTTCCTCTACGGATCTCAGAGCGGGGTCCTTAGTCTGATCCTCCCCCATTACCTCTACTACAACAATACAGTTGTTTCGATTAGGCTGAGCGAGAGTGACCATGGTCACCTAGAGCAGGGGTAGTCAAACTGTGGTCCTCCAGATGTTCATGGACTACAATTCCCAGGAGCCCCAGCCAGCAAACGTTTGCTGGCAGGGGCTCCTGGGAATTGTAGTCCATGAACATCTGGAGGACCACAGGTTGACTACCCCTGACCTAGAGAGCTTCATCACTCAGTAGAGACTTCTACCCTGGACCTAGTACAATTCTATAGTCACTACTGGCTCTCTTACAGTCAGACGCCCAATTCCTTAAGTGGCTTGTGGATCACGGCTTCTGTTTATTCCTAAGTAACTCTAATTTCTGTGAAGTTTGCATCCCCTGCAAAAGGCTGGATTACCAGTCAGGGCATTCTGGTAGCAGCCCATGGTCTGAGAACTACATTGGAATTTAACTCCAGTGACAGTCTGACACCATGAAAGCCACAGACGTCACAGCAACCCGGATTGATTTATAGAAGACGTTAGACTTTCTTCCATAAATGCTGTTAGCGCTATTTAAACATACAAAAGTAATTTCAAGTTCTGAAAACCACATAAAACAGAGCTATCGCATACGAAGTCAAGTACTATTAAACTCAACCGGTCTGACGTTCAGCAGGATCAGGCTGTACAGCCTGCAAAGAGACAACCCGATTTTCGAGAACTTGCGCGACCAAAAGGCAGATGGCCGGGAGGCAAGCAGAAGTGAAAGTGCACCACAAGCCTCTGCATCCCTGTACGGAGGGAGGCGCCACGGCATTCCCCAAGAGTGAGCCCAGGAAAGGGCGGCTCCAGTAGCCTTCTAACATATTCATTTAGCTACATTAAACGCTGCTAAGCCGTACCTACACCAGATCTTAAGCATTCTACTCCTTTTCGCAGCCAATAAAATTTGAAACTCGCGTGTTTTAAAAACTTCCTCTTCTCAAGCTAGACTTTGCAAAAACCAACGCATTCCATTTACCTTTTTAATACAAGGGCGCCTTCAAACACAAATCCACTTTAGAAGACTATGCGACATCTTCGGCTCTTTCTTTGACCTTTGCTTCCCCGGGATTTTTCTGTTTCCTGGTTCGCACCCCGCAGCCGAGTGACATCATCTTCGACCAAACCTCTCACCCGGCAGTTTGGAGGACCTTCTCTTAAAGGAACAGTGCCTAGTGGCTTTTCCCCTGACTGCTTGATCTGGCCACGTTCCTTCAATACATGGCTTGTGTCTTCATACTCGTTTGCGCTGTTTTAATGAGGAAGGGCTAAGAAGACAGGATTGCAGAGTAATCATAAGAAAAACCTCAGGTCTTCTTGGGTGAGTGTTGTTGACAGAGTTTAAATAAGCAAAGGGGTACAGCACCAAGATGCTTAAAAGAACAATATAGATTATTGTGAAGAGAAACAACCTTTGTATAAAAAGAGGAGAGAGAAAATCCTAACTGTCTAACTCGGGAGGCAAGCAGGGAGGGGAAGTGCTCAAAGGAGCAAGAAGTCTCCCAGTGAGCCAATCATCACACTGGAGGAGATTATTTGAAAAATATTAGGAAATTCCTAATTTGAGACACATCTTCTGCAATGCCCCCGGTAGGATATTCTCCATATCCGTTTAATATCATGCATGGTCTTTGGTCTGGGGGCAGGGGAAACCCCTCTACACAGCCCATCTCTGATTCACTCCACTTCAAAAAAGAAGATGCTATAAGGTCACCTCTATGCTTGAGAAGAGACAGATGGTGCAAAATGGCACAGCATCAGTTAATTACTCTCAACATTCTACAACTAGGAATACATCTGTCCATCAATGTCCAGTTTTGACATTTATTTCCTTCACTATGTTTTCCCCTGGAATTAGACCTTATCAAAAGATAACCATATAAACTAAGTTTGCTATTCCAGTTTGGTCCTTGAATCTGTTAAACATCTTCATTATCCTGCATGCTAATTTACTGCTCACCTTCTACCTATTTGTATGGACTGGTAATTCCACTTCCTTGTATCTCAAGAGTCTGCATGCGCACAAAAGATTGTACCTTGTATAAAACTCTGTTGATCTTAAAGGCGCCCCTGGATTCATATCAGCACATCTGTTTACAAAGGCAGTAGTTACTTTGGATTGTGCCCAACAATGTCACTCAGTGAAATAGTGAAATAGAGAAAAGAGAAATAGTGCCTGGATGGATCTTGGGTTCAGTGATGCGGTCCTGCCTTCTGTCCTCATAGGTCTGAGGTCATATGGTTATGCAATATGTTCACAGTCACTACTGTGAGTTCTGGAATACAAAAGGGATACATTCTGATCTTATGGGGAGGAGGCATTATCTATCAGTCTGGTAGCTAGTGATAAGGGCATTTCCAAAGCAGGAACAGATTGCCTGAAACAAGAGAAGAAACATGGCAGGTGGCCTATGGGATATTAACTGTGCGGTTACTTGACCCAAAAGTGGCTCACAAAGTCTGTCAAAGTGGATCTTTGGCTTCTGCAATGGATCTTTGACATTCTTTGTTTTTAACTGGGTTTGGACTTGGAGATCGCCATACCAAAAACCACTGCTCTCAAGCATAAAGATCTGTAGCTCATTCGTGACATTTTCCCTGTTCTTTTCACATGGTGATGATTTGCTTGTTTTCTGACAGTAATGAGGAAAACAGACAGGAGATATACAATAAATGAATTATAAGGCTTTTGTTTTTTTTTATGGGGATTTTTTCTTTCACTTCACCACCAGGTGGGTATTATTTATTAATGGAAAATGAGTTTGAACAGCACCATAAAATACTATCTTCTGTAGAAGATGGCAGCAACCGTCTGTTGAGTTCACACGCTGTTCTACTAATTCCACACAACTTATCTGCATAAATAAATATGCCTCCTTGCTATGGGTTGACTAGGGGTGCTCTATTAGCAATAAGCACACACAAAGCTTCATCTGGACATGATCTAGATTTCTTTTTGCTTGTCTGTTGATACTTTAAAAGGTTTTTTACCTCATTTTCTATGTATTTTGCAGAGAGCACTAGCAATTTCCCACTTTCATGTTTATTTATATGTTCATCTATAATTGTCATTAAACATGTTTCCTCATCAATCTTCCAGAAGAGCCATACATTATCTTTATTTTGTTTATTTAGAATAATAGATAAGAACAGGAGATTGTCATGTAATGTAATGCATAGTATAATGTAATATTATGATAGGTTAGAATGTATTTTTCTGGGCTGGGGCGAGGGAGATATCTCTACACAGCCAGTTACCCTACTTCAAAAAAGATGTTGTATGGTTTCCTCCATTCTTGAGAGGAGGTGGAGCATAATGGCAGAGTCTCAGTTAAGTACTGTCAGCATTCCACAATTAAGGATACATATGCCCATCAGTCTCTAATTCTGACAGATTTAGTTCCTTCACTATGTCCCACCTCTAGAAATAAGGCCAATCAATTCTTTATATCTTTCTTTAACCATAAGAAAATTCAAGTTGCATGCAGACAACTCATTCCCTACCTGATTAGTCCTCCCTGGGGGTGTGCCACCAATAGGGAGAGAGCACTCTTCCAATGTGTGGCGGAAGACTCGCAACGAAGCTACGAGAACATCTTATCGCACGCTTATGAGGGCGTATGAGATGGCGGTGAAAGTAGCAAAACGTGAATTTTTTTGCCACGGAAATCGCGTCCGCAAGCTCTCGCCCGGCCCAATTATTTAGGGTAGTTAGATCCCTTACCGCCCTTGAGGGGCACCAAAATAATAGCAAATTGGAACTCGGCCGTGAGGCATTTGCGAGCTATTTTGCGGACAAAATCTCGTCTCTCCGCCACGATCTTCCCGCCACAGTTAATACAGTAAACGAACTGGAGGCCTGTTGGCCGCCTTTGGAGGTGACGTTTGATGGCTTCAGGCGGCTCTCTTCTTCTGAAGTGGACAAGTTGCTAGGCTCGGTTAGGGCAACCACTTGCCCCCTTGACCCCTGTCCATCATGGCTCCTCAAAGGAGGCGGCCAGAAGATAGGAGGCCAGCTCAGGGACATTATCAACCTCTCCCTGGAGTCTGGGGAGTTCCCTGAGCAGCTGAAGGGGGCAGTGGTTCACCCTCTCCTGAAGAAATCTACGCTGGATCCGCGGGACCCCGCCAGCTATCGCCCAGTGTCGCACTTGGCGTTCCTGGGCAAGATGGTTGAAAGGGCCGCGGCAGACCAGTTCCTGGCATTCTTGGAAGAAACTTCGGCATTCGATCCATATCAGTCTGGCTTTCGACCTGGCCACGGGGTGGAGACGGTGCTGGTCGCCCTGTTGGATGACCTCCGTCACCAGCTGGATAAGGGCAGGTCGGCAGTGCTGGTTCTTCTGGACCTGTCGGCCGCTTTTGACATCGTGGACCACGAGCTGTTGGTCCACCGCCTTGCCGGCACGGGGATACGGGGCACAGCGTTACGCTGGATACGCTCCTTTCTCCAGGACCGGACTCAGAGGGTTGCAGTGGGAGATGAGTTCTCGTGTTCCTATAGACTCCCTTGTGGGGTCCCTCAGGGGGCGGTCCTCTCCCCCACATTATTCAACATCTTTATGCGCCCTCTGGCCCAGCTGGTACGGAGTTTTGGACTGGGTTGCCACCAGTACGCTGATGACACCCAGCTCTATCTCCTCATGGACGGCCGCCCGGACTCCCCCCCGGAACCATTCGCCAGATGTTTGGAAGCAGTGACAGAATGGTTCGAGCAGAGTCGCCTGAAACTCAACCCCTCCAAGACGGAGGTCCTGTGGCTGGGACGTAGGGGGCAGGACCAGGAAGCGCGCTTACCCACCCTGGCAGGGACGCAACTCACCATCACGTCCCAGGCCAGGAACTTGGGTGTGGCCATTGATGCCTCCCTGACTTTGGAGGCGCAGGTCAAAAAAGTAGCGGGCCAGGCGTTTTTCCATCTTCACCAGGCCCGACTATTAGCGCCCTACCTGTCCCCCGAACACTTAGCCACAGTGATCCATGCAACGGTCACCTCCAGAATAGATTTCTGTAACTCGCTCTACGCGGGCCTTCCCTTGTCCTTGATCTGGAAACTTCAGCTAGTGCAAAACGCAGCTGCTAGGGTCCTCACTGGCACGTCTTGGAGGGCCCACATCCAGCCAGTGCTGAGGCAGCTGCACTGGTTGCCAATTGCTGCCCGGATCCGGTTCAAGGTTCTGGTTCTAACCTTCAAGGCTTTACACGAGTTGGGACCCACATACCTGAGGGACCACCTATCGCCCTATGCCCCTCGCAGGGCCTTGCGCTCTGCAAGTGAAAACCTGTTGGTCGTTCCCGGCCCTAGGGAAGCACGCCTGGCCTCGACCAGGGCCAGGGCCTTTTTGGTCCTGGCCCCGACCTGGTGGAATGAGCTCCCGGGAGAGCTGCGGGCCCTGCGGGATCTTTCAACGTTCCGCAGGGCCTGCAAGACGGAGCTCTTCCGCCAGGTTTATGGTTGAGGCCGGGGCTGATAATAGATCTATGCCTCCCCCGGGGACTCGGGTTCTGGACCCGAAGCAAAACATCATCAGGACCTCCTCTCCACCCGCTAGTAGTGGGAGGGAGGGAGGGGGAGTTGAGCTGCCATTCTTGCCATGCCGGCAATATTGGCAATGTTATTATTGTTTTATGGGGTTTTAATGGGGATTTGCGATATTGTTACCCGCCACGAGCCACAAGGGAGTGGCGGGCTATAAATTTAATAATAATAATAATAATAATAATGAGGGCCAATTGTTGGACTTAAATGTCCTACTCCTCCTGCTACTTGCTGGGTAGATGAGGAGCTGGCTTCTCTGCTATTGGTAAGTTGCCCCATTATCAGCTTCTTCCCAAGGCAAGGGAGAGAAGCCAGCTACTTTCTTTGCCTCCTGCGTTGGTCTCAAATTTCAGCACTCTGCTGGAAGGAAGCACAGATGAGCTGACAGGAAGGAAGAGAAAATCAAAACCAGAATGCAAAGGGACAGGCAATATAATGAATGACTCACATACTTTTGCAGTCAGCAAATGTCTTGGTAAAGTGTTGTGGGGCCTTTTGGAGTGGAGCGCTCTTCCAGCACATAGTTAACATTGCTTAATTGGCTCAGGTGAGCCAGGTGGGCTGACAAGGCAGAGTGCTGCAGTTGGAGGATGGGCAGAAGAATGAGGAGCTCCTGCAACTTCAGAATCTAAGCAGCTCCATTCCCTCTTGCTGGTCAGAGCTCTCTGCCTGTTGAACATCTGGCTAGGCTAAGCTCTCATCCAGCTGAAGCTTGGGTGAATCTGGGAGCTCCTGGCAAGGCATTTCCTCTGGGGAGTCCTCACTAACATGACTTGGGCTCACAGCACCTCCCCATGGCCCTGCAGCCAGCTGTCAAAGTGCTCTTTGATTTCCCTCTCCTCAGAGAGGCTGGGAGGATCCAACAGCACTCCCTGCCCAGCCAGGCCCTTGGGAGATGTGGGGGGATGGGAAGGAGGCAGTCCACCCCTTACAGCCTTACCTGTTCACCGTGTCCTTTGGGACAGTGGTCCCCAACCTTTTTATCACCGGGGACCACTCAATGCTTGACAATTTTACTGAGGTCCACTGCCCTAACGCTCTTTGACTCTGTTCGCTATGGTAATGTTTAAACATCCCTTCAAAATAAGATACAGACACGCCACAGCAATGAACATAAGGAACATTTTATTTTCATGGAAATTTTAACTCATGACAATGACAAATCAATGGGAACCCTGAGCTTGTTTCTCTGCAATGAGATAGTCCCATGTGTGCCTGCCAGATCGTGGATGAAGTAAAGGGCCGGGGTGGGGGGGCAGAAGGCGTTCTTCGCGGCCCACCTCCAGTTAGTCAACGGACCACATGTGGTCCGCAGCCCACAGGTTGGGGATCGCTACTTTGGGAGACAGGAGTTGATGGGAAGGAGGAAGCCCTCCTTAAACCAACCTTGCCTGGCCTGACCTTTGGGTGATGGGGCGGCAGGAAGGTGGCATCCGACTCCTCCACAGCCTGCCTGGCCTGGCCTTTGTGGGGTTGGATGGAAAGGTGGAATCAGTGGTGACCTGTGTAGACATTGTTGGATGGAGGAATAGGAGAGACAGTGTTTCTCCCTTGAAAGCAGTTGTTTTCTCCAGAACTGATGCCTTCCTTTCCTCATCCCTTCCCTCCCCCTCTTTCTCTCTTTTTCTTTCTCTACCTCTTTCTGTTTCTTTCATCCTATCTTTCTCTTTTCCATCTTCTCTTTCATCCTTCCTCCTTTTTTCATTCTTTCATCCTCCCTCCTTTTTTCTTTTTCCTTCCTTCCTTCAATTCTCCCATTTTCCCTTCCTTTCTTCTTTTCTTCCTTTTTCCCTCCTTCCCTCCATCCCCTTCCAGTCTTTCTTTTTCTTTCTCTTTCATTCTTTCTTCCATTCCTCGTCTCTCTTCCTTTTCCTTCATTTCTTCTTTTCTCCCTTTCTCCTCTTCCCCTCTTTCTTTTTCATCCTCTTCTCCCTCCCACCCTCCTTCCTTCCTCACTCTCTCCCTCGTTCTCTCCCTTTTCCTTCTTTCCTTCTTTCCTTCCTTCCTTCCTTCCTCTTTTTCTCTTTCCCCATCTCTCTTTCACCTTTCTCTTTCTGTCTTTTTTCTCTCTTCTTCTCTTTCTCTCTCCCGTTCTTTTCCCTCCTTTCATTCCTTCTTTTTTCCTTATTTTTCTATCTTTCCTTCCTCTCTCCCTCCCTCCATCTCTCCCTCCCTTCTTTTCTTTTCCTCTTTCTCCCTCCCTCTCTTTCCCTCCCTCCATCCCTCCCTCTCTCCCTCTACTTCCTTCTTTGTCTCTCTCCCTCTTTTATCCTTCCTCCCTTCCTCCCTTCCTCCCTTCCTTCCTTCCTGATCAATTCTCCTCCTTCTTTGGAGATCAGTTTATTTTTATTTATTTAATCATTTCATTTATATGCCGCCACTCCCAGAACCAGCTGGCCTTGTTATTCCTGAAGGTCTCCAGACTCCACCTGGATGTTGATAACCCAGCATATGGAGGAGGAGTCAGGAATCAAGCCCATCTCTTGAGATTAAATTCTGCTCTTAACCACAACACCAAGCTAGCTCTCAAGTTAGGATCATATTGTCATAGAAAAGAATTATCAGTATTTTAATAAAAACATTTAAACAGAGGCATCACATCAAAATCACAAGATGTCATAGTCCCATTGTATACGGCACTGGTTAGACCACACCTGGAGTACTGTGTGCAGTTCTGGAGGCCTCACTTCAAGAAGGACATCGATAAAATTGAAAGGGTACAGAGGAGAGAGACGAAGATGATCTGGGGCCAAGGGACCAAGCCCTATGAAGATAGGTTGAGGGACTTGGGAATGTTCAGCCTGGAGAAAAGGAGGTTGAGAGGGGACATGATAGCCCTCTTTAGGTATTTGAAAGGTTGTCACTTGGAGGAGGGCAGGATGCTGTTTCTGTTGGCTGCAGAGGAGAGGACACGCAGTAATGGGTTTAAACTTCAAGTACAATGATATAGGCTAGATATCAGGAAAAAATTTTCACAGTCAGAGTAGTTCAGCAGTGGAATAGGCTGCCTAAGGAGGTGGTGAGCTCCCCCTCACTGGCAGTCTTCAAGCAAAGGTTGGATACACACATTTCTTGGATGCTTTAGGATGCTTAGGGCTAATCCTGCGTTGAGCAGGTGGTTGGACTAGATGGCCTGTATGGCCCCTTCCAACTCTGATTCTATGATTCTATGATTCTATTTGATATTACTTCTCAAATTATACAAGCTCCATCCTTAGCCTATGTGCACATACTGGAATGTCTATAGAGGCTGTACATATGCGAATAGGTTTTTGGTCACTGCTGGCTTACAGTGACCCCATGTGGTTTTCAGGGCAAAAGCATTCCAAGGTCGTTTACCATTGCCTGCCTCTGAGTTCCAATCCTTGATGGTCTCCCATCCAAATATTGACCAGGGTCAACCTTGCTTAACTTCTGAGATCTGATGAGATCAAGCTAATCTGGGCTGTCTAGGCCAGGGCTACATATTCAACTGATCATTTACAACAATCTGCTGAGGACCATGAAAAAGCACAGGCAAGCTCTGTACAGACATTCCAATACATGTTCAGGCTCCCTGCAGACATTCCATGGCTGGGACAGAACTTGCTGCTGTGATCCCCCCCCCCCCCCGTGTGTGTTCATTACTCCCACTTGAACATCTGCAGTGGATCAAAAAGTTTGATTTTTATTAAAGTCTTGACAAATGCAATCAGAGTCATCTACCAAGTCCAGTTCAGGAGTTCCATGGTGAAATCTTTGACTTTCTTTTGTTAAAACCCACTCAAATCAGCAACAGGGTGCTCTGAGAGAGTAACAGTAATCCTACACAACTATTCTAACATGAGCACTTTGATTTCTGTGGGCTTAGTCTGGGGTAACCACACAGTGTAAAACGCCTGCTTGGGGCATTGAATCTTCCTGCCTAGTCAATAGGATTCCTGTTTAGCAATTTCCTGCTCCCATGGCACTTCTGGCATTCTGCCAGACATTGCAAATCCAGTCAAATCTCTTTTCACAGCCATGAGTGTCAGTAACATGATAGTTTAAAATGAAATCAAAATATACATTTTTCAGCATGGTGATTGCTGCACCCCATGCTTATTCTCATGTTTCTCTGTTGCAATGACAAGAATACTTACAGGACTGACTTTAATCTAGGCTGGATAGTCAATGTGTGACTCCAAGAACCTAATGTTCCCCCCACCCAGAGGTTGGTTGCATTTGAGAAAGGGTGTACAGCAACGTGCTCGAAAATGAGATACAAGATTGCATAACTGCAAGAATCCACATCCGATCTAGCACAGACCCACAAGGTATGCCAAGCTGTGCTGAATGTTTAACATACAAGTATGTGGACATTGAACGATGCTTGTGGTTGTTCTACTACAGGGATTATATTGTGACTAATCAACAGCCACTTCTGTTTCTCTGCTGCAGCCAATGAAATGCATCAGTTATAGTCTAATCATAAGGCCCCATTAAAAGCCAATCAGGTTGTTTGGCAGGAAGTGTAGGTATCTTGGGTTGACGTGTTTCCTTGTTCAGTATCTGTCTGGTGCTGAAAATGCCAAAGGTGTTATGTTGTGACTACTGAAGTCACAAACTGGTAATGAGGATGGGATTGCTGTGCTAGGCAACCTGTCCCAGCAAGCAACAGGATCTACCGCAAATGGGGAACCACGCTGAGCATTGGGTGCCTTGCTTGTCCTGGAGGGCTGTCTAGACTATGTGCTACTGAAATCACTGCATAGTCTCCCTTCTGAGGAGAGTCCTCATGGCTGGGTGCCACTTGAGAGAGAACGGCCCAACCTTCCACTGATTTCACTGCAGTGCCCTGCTGCCTGCATCCTGCTTTCTGAAGAGCCTGCCCATTTGGCTGCGGCACAACTACAGACTGGGCCCAGCCTCCGCTGATTTCGCTGCAGTGCCCTACTGCCTACAGGGATCATCTGATTGGTTCTGGCACTCTTGTCCCTGGAGGCCCAAGCAATAGTTAATCGCTATGGCCAGCACTGGCCAAGTCAAGGGATTTGATTTGAGTGTTCCCACCAACTGGGAATCATCTATCTCCCACCTAGAATGCTTCCTAGAGGCAAACAATGTTTCTGTACCAAGGAAGAAGCAGAGTACACTGCTGAGTGTTTGCAGTCCTAACACTTTCACACTTGCCCAAGGCCTCCTAGAACTAGCTAAAGTCAAAGAGTCGTTGTACAATATGATAGTCAGCGCACTCCAAAAGCACATTGAGATCCAGTTGGCTGAGACTGCAAGGCACCACACATTCAGTTTGGTGTAACGGTGTAGTGGTTAGGAGTGCGGACTTCTAATCTGGTGAGCCGGGTTTGATTCTGCACTCCCCCACATGCAGCCAGCTGGGTGACCTTGGGCTCACCATGGCACTGATAAAACTGTTCAGACCGAGCATTGACATCAGCACTCTCTCAGCCCCACCCACCCCACAGGGTGTCTGTTGTGGGGAGAGGAATGGGAAGGCAACTGTAAGCCGCTTTGAGCCTCCTTCGGGTAGAGAAAAATGGCATATAAGAACCAACTCTTCTTCTTCTTCTTCTTCTTCTTCTTCTTCTTCTTCTTCTTCTTCTTCTTCTTCTTCTTCTTCTTCTACCACCATGAGCAGAAGGAGGGCGAATCCATTATTGCCTGTGTTCAGCCCTTTGCCAAACTGCTCATTGCTGCAATTTACTCAAGCTGGAAGGATCACTTAAGGACCACCGTGTCTGTGGCCTATGGAATGAGAAAATGCAGCAGCACTTTTTTCCTTTAAAAGACTTACAGTATTTGCTGGCGTATAAGACTACTTTCCCCCCCTGAAAAACATGCCTCCAAGTGGGGGGGGGTCATCCTATACGCCGGGTGCACTTCAGTTGGGATAGTCATAGCTGCCCATAGTGTCCTCCGATGCCCGCCTGGTGCTCATAGTGTCCTCCCGATGCCCGCCCACCTCATTCTACATACCATCCAGTATTGCGCGGTATCCAGCGCAGCCACGGTGGGTCATCAGCGTGGCTGTGGCAAGCATCACCAGAGAGACAGGGGTGCCAGCCTTTTCGGCGTGACCAGCCCGTTATGCTCGGCAGGAAGCAGCAACGCTCCAGCCCGCCCCTTGTCTACGCAGAGCTCACACTTGCGCACTAGTGCCGGTCACAGGGAGATGCAGGGGCGGGCCAGAGGTGCTGCGGTCGCGCTGCAGCCGTACAATGGTGACAGTGACAGGTACTGTAATGTAATGTAACAAATTCTGTATTTTGAGTGGAAATGTTGGTCATCTTATATGCCCAGTCGTCTTATACGCCTGCAAATACAGTATACCTTCTAGAAGGCATTAGAGCAAGTTGCTGAGGTGACTAATCACAACACACAAAAAATATGTCAAGAGAGAAGCCCTGCACCCTTCCAGGCCAAACCCCAAGCAACACCAGTCCACTACAGGAAACGAAGAAGTAGAGACATGAGGAGATCAAGCATCTCTGCTTGTTGCCATCCAAACCTCACTCTCAAGCATGTCGTTCAATTTTTTAAAAATCCAAGAACTCCAACCGTGATAACAAGGCTTAGGAATTTCTGTGATGTGCACCACACTGAAATGAATGCCATCTACTCACCCATTGTCCAGGGTCAGTCAACATGTCCAAACAGAAAGAAGATCTGTGTCACCATACAAATGGTAAGTTCACCCTACATGATGGAAGTCAATTGAGGGTCTGCCCTTTTCATCACTCTCACAACTCTGTCCTCTGACAACTCTGTCATTTCCAGGCTCCACAGCTGAAACCCTTTGGCTTGCACTTCAGAGACTTCCATGGGAACAGATTTCCTGCAGTCAGCATCAACGCTATCCATGTGGAGTTCAATGAATTCTCCAAATACCTGCAGCTAGTCATCATGGAAGGTGACTGCACCAATCTACTAGGCCTCAGTTGGTTTGCACTTCTTGGCATCATTGTATCTGGGGTTAACCACATCTATTTGTCACCCCTAGACACTGTCTGCAACAAATTCGCTTCTATGTTTGACATGCCACTTATTTGCTACACCAACCCAATCATTTTGTTCTCACTCGATCCTGCAGTAACTCCAGTATGTCTGAAGGCTTGAAGAGTGCCATTTGCACTCAAATCAAAGCTCAGTGTTAAACTCAACCATCTGATTGTACAAGGTACCTTCGAACCAGTGTTGCACGCCAACTGGGAGACTACTGGAATTCTGTGGTCCCATCTCCATTTGGATTTTGCAGGACCATTCCTTATTGTGGTGGACTCCTTTTTTAAATAACTGGACGTGGTTCCTGTCTCTTTCATGATTTCCAGAACTGTGATCTGAGCACTGTGGAAGATTTTTGCAATTCACAGGCTGCTGGACACTCTCATTACAGTCCATGGGGCACAGTTCATGTCTGACGAATTCCAGGTGTCCCCGTCAGTCCACTTTATTTGGCATGTCACTTTGGCACCATTCCATCACCAACAGGCAAGCCGAGAGAATGGTGAGAACTACAAAGGACTCACTGAAGTGGCTCATCCATGGGGACTGGCACCAGCAGCTCATCAAGATCCTTACCCTATATCCACCATTGGTCACAGCACCACAGAGCTCCTCATGAATCAACAGCTCACTACAATGCTGGACCACATCAACCCTGACCTGACTTCTTCATGTCCTCCTGGCTGGGAGACAAGAACAGCGCCACAGTCCTTCACTACTGGGGATACTGTTTACATGCGCAATTACTCCAGTGACTCACCCTGGATACCAGCCATCATTCTTAAGGATACAGGACCTGTCTCATACGTGGTCCAACTCCTGGATGGGAGAACATTTTGATGCCACATAGACAAAATGTGATAGTGACTTCCTACCAATAAAAGCGACACTGTCCTACAACCCTTTTGAGCCACCTGTGGATTATCATTTGGAGCCAACTGACAGCACACCACCACAGGACTCTGAATATACAGAATCACCTGATGGCACAGCGCAAACGTCTCTGGAGCCCCCAGCCTCTCCTTCACTCCCTCCAGCATCAGATATTCCAGCTCTGAGTTCCCCACCACTTCCTGAATTGAGGCATTCTGGGCACATACAGACTCCGCTAGAACACTTAAGGGACTTCATTTGTGATTAGGTATGTTCATCCTCAAGAGAGGAGCGGTGTTCTGTGTAGACATTGAACTCTGCTTGTGGTCATTCTACTAAGGGATTATATTTTGACCAAACAATAACCACTTCTACTTGTCTGCATCAGTTGCATTAATGAGATGCATCAGTTATAGTCCAACTGCAAGGCTTGTTAAGAGCCAATAAGGTTGTTTGGTGGGAAGCCTTAAGTGTAGATAAGTATGTTGGGTTGGTGTATTTCCTTGTTCGTTATCTGGTTGGTGTTGGTGTTAATAAACAGTGGAAAATGCCAAGAGTGTTGTGTTGGGACTGCTGAACTCACAAGCATAACAGGAAGCCTAGAAAGGGGGATGACTATGGGCAGTGCTTTCTCCTTGCACGCAGAACAGCAGAATGTAACACTGATAGTTCTGGAACACCTGAACTTGATGTTTCTCTCCAAGCACTGTAGGTCACAAGTTGGAAAGGATGCTGAAGTTATTAATTTTTATAGCGTATGGAACATGTAGTATAGCCAGGAGATCAAAGGATTGTTTGGCAGCCAGACAAGGGAGGTTCAGAGAATTTCCTGCTTCTGCATTATGACCCCTAGTTGTTCCTTGCAAGGAACTACCACCCAAATTCTTGGAGGTCTCCCATCCAAATACTAGCTACGGTCGGCCTTGCTTAGCTTCCAAGATTTGATGGGATCAGGCTTGCCTGATGTTGAAGGAAGAAAGGCAGGAGGGGAGCTAGACTCAAGAGCCAGAAAGTCTAAAGGAAGCACATTCACATTATAAAAGAACTACAGAAGGCCAACAGGGAACCATTACTCACTCTATGCACTAAATGTCTGCATCTGAAAATTAATATGTAATGCATGAGCTGGTCCATATTTCCAAATGTTTGAGGAATATATTGTAATTCTACATTGCATCAATAGTTTTGCTTTATTGTAGACATTTATTGTGAATAATAAACACAAAATTGTCTTTGGAAACCTAACCTCTAAAGAATTTATTGTGGCATAATTGTTCATGTGCTAGAGCCCACATTATCAGTGTCCAGCTAGAAGCACACAGGTGTGGTAAAACAACTATGAAATGTAAAAGTTGTCATCTGTGCCATGTCTGTGCAAAATTACAAAGTATACAAGGTAAGCATAGTTAGAATGAAGTCCAGTAGCATTTCAGATAACAATAATATTGGTAATGTTATACTAGAGTCTCTCTTTGAATTTCCTATTGGATAGAAACATAGAGCTAAAAGGGACCCTTGGGGTTAATTTAATCCATCCCCCTGCACAATGCAGGAAATTCTCAACTACCTCTCACATTTCCCCAGTGATCCTTGCTTTATGCCCAAAGGGTGGCCCAAAAAAAAAAAAAAAAAAACCCTACAGGATCACTGGCCAATGTGGCCTGAAAGAAAAATTGTTCCTCACCACAAAGTGACAATCAGCATTACCTTGGGCATCTAAGAAAGAGGCCACTTGAGCCAAGCACTGGTTCATCCCTTCCTAGCCTTCTTCTCATGATTTCTCAAAATTAATAGTGGTCACAGAATGGCCATCTAATCTCTGTCAGATGGCCATCTAGTCTCTGCTTTAAAATTACCAAAAGAACAGCCTATCAGTTCCTGGAGACGCCTACTCCACTGAGGAACTGGTCTAATTGTAAAAAATGTAATATTGTTGATGTTTTTTATTGGAAGTTTTCTGCTCAATAGTTTCATAGCATAGCTAGAATCCCATCATTTGAAGTTTTTTGCTGTTCATCATTCTCTCTGAACTACTGATAGGTGAGCATACTTAGACTGGTTGTCCTGTCTTTCAAATTAGAGACTACATTCATTGACACAAAGAGAAATCATCTAGTGAATACACAAGCTAAAAACAACGTGGTTTTCAGTAAAGTTTGAACAGTATGCTTCAGTAATAAGCATGATCACCTCATTAAGCCCTATTGAATTGAATTAATAAACAACACTGGAGCCTTGGGGGGGAGGGGGCCTTTATTCTTTGAAACACTGACCTTGAACTTAGCTCTGTGCTCATATTCATGGGGTTATGACACACATCACAGTATCCTGTGATTCATGATGCAGGTAGCTGTATATCCCAACATACTGTATGTTGCCATTTGAATTTATGTTATTCTATAAGGTAAATCAAACAACAGCATGTGATTTTTTTCATTGCCACTCTGACCACCATTGAGTTTTGCACACTATAGGCACATTACTGTGCCTTGCTACATAAACCAATGCACATTTTATACTGTGTTAAAAGTTAATTTCACAAACAGATTTCAGCAGTACCACTAAAGATTATTTAAGATGGTTCTCATTACTATGATTATAATGCTGTTAAGACAAGTGCTCTGTAACAGCTTGCTCTAATGCAAAATGTCTCAGAAAGCATGTTTCAACGTATCTTCTAATTGCCACAGGGAATGTGCAATTTCAATTAGGGTAATCATTCTTAAAATCATTCTTATTTTTTATTTTTATAATATATTTAATTTTAATCACCCACACTAGATCAAACCACTTTAATTCAAAGTAGCCAAAAGATCTTAATGGGAGAGAGACTGGCAAACTGGGATATTCTGAAACAAAGATGGGTCTTAAAAAATTCTTTGATGGCTAAATATGATTTTTCGTTCACAATGCAGGATTTTGCACTTGCAAGGCACTTCTTTATGCTGCACAAATTAACAAAACCTAATTTATGTTATGTTCTTTGAACTGATTTCTCCAGGTAGAATATTCAAGCATTAAATGAATCCAAACATTCCTAAAAAGTATCAGATTTAATTTTTATTAAGCATGTCAGAACGTGAAAGGTCTGCATAATATCTGGTAATTAGACAATAGCAAAAGAACAGGCAGCCTTCAAGGGAAGGTATTTATTGATCAGAAGCTTCAAAAGCAGAGTGAAACTAACAGTCCAGGAATAAGGTAATGAAACTGAAGCTGTGCTGCTATTGAAGAAAGGAAAAGAGCTTTGAGGTACTACTACACTGATAATTCAGAAGTACATGACTCATTTCACACAGTATCTGTATCTACAAATGAAACCACTCAGGGATATCCAGAATGCTGTTCTGGCCTGCTTTCTTTTCTCTCTAACATGCGGTGGCAGCCTAGGAAGGAGCAGAATAGCTTTTACTTAATGATTGACATGAACCAACCGATTGCAAATAATTGGACAGCCCTTTAACAAGAAGCCCTAACTCTGGTGCCCCTCCTCACTTTAATTCACCTCTGAGTACAAGCAGTACAGGCATTAACAGTATGAAGATTTACATAACAACTTAAGGTTTAAATAAAAGCCCAAACAGCATTCTGTGATTTTCATTTTCCTCTGGCTGCATTGAAAAAAAAATGAGCATCAAACATTATATTGAAGGTTGGTTCACATTTCAAGGCTGTCATTTTCATTACAAAGACTAAGCACACAAAGATATTTTAAACATTTTATGCTTGAGGCTCATTTCCCCAATAAAGGAAATATACACCAGTAAACCAAGCCTTTCCACTCTCTCATTTTTTCACCACAAAAATATTATGGATTAGACATTTCCCCTTTGGTTTATAAGTTATTATGATAGGTTCCATTGCTTCTTTTTGGCCATTCTGTCTCCACCCACTTCAGTAGCATTTTTTCAACATCAGCTCTTCGGTATAATTTACATAGATCAATTAGCTGCTCCACAGTCCTGTCACTGTTCCGTAGCAAAAATTCCAAGGTGGGACTTTGTTGCTTCTGTTCCAGGAAGCACAATTCATCATAGGTCATTCCCCATTTGTTTGCAAAGTTTCTCCAGTTTTTCACCGTGGGGTGGGATGGATCCAACTTTATCCTCATCATATACAACAAGTCCTCATCATTGAGCAAATCACTGATGATTGGTTGGTGAGATGTACATATGGAGCAGGTGCCATTTTCTGTGTATGATTTCTTCAGCACTAGAATTACAGTTATATTGAGGAGTTATTGTTTTGTTTCCTGTCACATAAAGCTGAGTGTTCGCAGTGTTAGAGAGCTATTCTGACTTTTTCTGATACAGAACTTTTTCTCATGCTTTATACAGAAAGACCCCAGGACCTTCTGTTGAGCCAGATCATTAATTCATCTAGACCAGTATTGTCTGCTATAGCTAACAGGGGATCACCAAGTTCTCTAGAAACAGCCTTTCCCAATTCTCTTACCTGACATTATTTTAATTGGGGATGTCAGGTATGGAATTTGGGATATCATGCATGCAAAACTTGTGCTCTGTTGCTGAGATATAGCCCACAGAAATAAGCAAAGCCTGATCCCACACTTCAGTGATCACAGGATACTTTTTTGAGCAGCTCTTGAAACTAAATGTTTGTGATGAAATAATGTCCAAGTTATCCATGTAATGCTTCCAGGAAAATTCCAGGAATAGAATCCATGTAATGCTTCCAGGAAAATTTCAGGTACAGAATCATAAATTCCTGTTCATGGATTCATCCCCAAACAAGGAATGTGGACAAGCAATGCCATGCTTATTTTCAGCATGTATCTATTTGTTCATTTATGTCCTTCATTTATACCCAACTTTTCTTCCCAATAGGAACCCAAAGTGGCTTACAACATTTTCCCCCTTCTCCATTCTATCCTCACAACAACCATCTAAAGTAGATTAGTCTATGAATGTATGGCTCACCCAAAGTCACCTAGTAAACTTCCATGGTAATGTGTGGATTCAAACCGGAATTCTCCATATCCCAGTCTAATATTATTAACTACTCAACCATGATGGTTCATAGAATCCATCTCAGGAATTACCCAATGTAGCTATACTTTGCAGTTCAATATAACACTCTGACAGTTCTAATGACCAGCTGGACAATAAAGCAGGATGTGATACATAGTACTAAGGCAATGTATTTCCTGTAATAATGACCAAAGGCCCATACTTTACCTGAAACTGCTTGCATTTTTTGCAGGCATCACTGCCACTCAAAAATATTTCATGAATCTTTGATGACACTCTCATAAAATGTGTGTTCTTGAACATAAACAGCAGGACTTGTTTTCTTCCATGTGACTTTCCGCTTCTGCAGTAGTTCCATGTCTCAAACCACAAATGTTACCTCTACAAAAGAGCTGCTTTGGGGTTTATTCTTTAAACAGAGGACAGTCTCTGTGTAAGGCTGATCTTTGCTGCAAATTACTTTTCCTATCCCATCTTAAAAGAGAGAACAAGCTCTGGGTAAGGCTGATCTTTGTTGCAAATTATTCATTCCATACTTTCCCAGTGCTTCTTCCTGCTTAGGTTCATGGGATGTGTAACTCTCTTTGCCTCTAGTGAAAGGCTGGTAAAAATGAAAATTTCTATAAAATTCCCCAGTAATTGAGTAAGATTTGAGAGTGTTCCCATTCCAAACACCCATCGACTCTCTATGTGATAATGAATGCTGCCAAATGTGCAGGTGCTAAAGCACCTAAAATCCTGATAAACTGAAATTGCAAATGAATCATCAATGCAAGTGGATGGGGTACACAGCTTAAGAGAAAATGGACATTGCAGCCAGAATCAGTTATTTTGTAAGGATCATAGTATCACTAATTACCTGTAAGTGATTCACCAGTACTACCTTGGCTATCATCATCTTCAGCCTGTAAACAAAAGTAATACTGCATTAAAATAATGTTAAAAAAATAACCTGAATTAATATCAACTCCCAAAGCTGCTGCTGCTGCTGCTGCTGCTGCTGGAGGAAGAGGAGGAGGAAGAAGAGTTGGTTCTTATATGCCGCTTTTCCCTACCCGAAGGAGTCTCAAATTGGCTTACGTCACCTTCTCTTTCCTCTCCCCACAACAGACACCCTGTGAGGTGGGTGAGGGGCTGGGAGAACCCTGATATCACTGCCCGGTCAGAACAGCTTTATCAGTGCTGTGGTGAGCCCAAGGTCACCCAGCGGGTTGCATGTGGGGGAGTGCAGAATCAAACCCAGCTTGCCAGATTAGAAGTCTGCACTCCTAACCACTACACCAAACTGGCTCCCCTGAGGCTCAGAAGAGCTAAATGTGGTGAGACCAGGAGGGTGTTTTTTGTTTTTGTTTTTTTGTGGGGGGGAGGGTACCAATCAGTTGCTGCCTTTGCTGTTGTCAAGAAGCTATAAGCTCCATGGAAACACCTTTTATTATAGCTTCAAATGTAAAAGTACAAGGGATTTTCCCTGTACACTGTTGCAGTCAATTACAGTTGGCTTTTTTATAATGTCATTCATCTCAAAGTGCTACAGAACACTCTGGAGGAGATCATAAATGGTATGTGCAAACACAGGTAAACTATGCAGTTATATAATACATTGTAACCAGACACTTTTACTTACCTACTCTTAATACACTAGCAAATCTGTTCCAAATAAACTACAAAAATTTATGTAGCAAGGTGCAGTGTCTAGTCTGTATTCTGAGGACAAGAGTTCTAGAAGAAGAAATGAGGAGAAATTCATCCACCTTAATTTCAATTTAGATCCAGTATTCACCAGTAGACAGTAGGGCAAGCCAGGTCTCCTGTGAGAGACCTCCTGCCCTGGAAATCTCCCCCCCCCCCCAATTCCCCACCACTACTTAGCAAGGCAATAGAAAATTGTAGAGGGGTTGGGACTAATTGGCATCACACCAAAGACACAATGTCACTTCTGTTATGTCCCAGAAACAGTAACGTGGTAAAATGCGTAGAATTCATCTAGACTTTGAGGTGAGTCCTAAAACATCACAGCAATGCAATGACATCAATTTTGATTCACGACAGAACAGAAGTGATGTCATAGCCTTGGCATGATATTGATCAGGCAGGTCCCCACCTCTCAATATGCCAATCAGTGCCAGGACTATACAGGCAATCCTAATTCTCAGTGATTTCATAATGGCAACTAAGGGCCAAATTAAATGAAAAAATTTAATGAGTCAGATCTGGGTGTCTCTGACCCAGCTCAAATTTTCCACAGTCATGGCAGCTGTGGGGAACTAATTGCCAAACTGCTGATGAGGCCCAATTTGGGACCATGACACAGGAAGGAGGAGAGGCTTCACCTTCTCCCAGCCAAAGAATAATACCCTGGGGGTGTTATTTGTGTTCTATTTGGGAAGCTGCACATGCACTAAATACTGTACATACACCCCCCCCCTTGGGTGGGACTATTTGAGATCCAGAAAATGGCAAAGGGGAAGGATGAAGCCCTGACTCCCCCCATGTTGTGATTCTGATCTGTTATTTCACAGATGCCATCTAGCTGTGGGGAATATATATTGGATCAGGGGAACTCAGATATGAAATGCTGAAAATGTCTAATTTGGGCCAAAAACCATTCTTATTTCTGGTGTTTAATTAAAGCCTCAGTAATAATGCTGGGAGCGATCGAGGGCAAAAGAAGAAGGGGACGACAGAGAATGATGTGGCTGGATGGAGTCACTGAAGCAGTCAGTGCGAACTTAAATGGACTCTGGGGAATGGTAGAGGACAGGAAGGCCTGGAGGATCATTGTCCATGGGGTCGCGATGGATCAGACACGACTTCACAACTAACAACAATAAATAAATTTTAAACAGAAAGTTTACTTCTATTTATTTTAACAGTCTCTTCTTTTCCACACTTTCCAGCTGTAAAAGCTGTACTAATGTAGTATCGTTAAGAGCCATTTATATTTTAATAGTATAGTATTATTACATTACAGTTGATCCTAATAAAGGCATTATGTTGTTGCTAATTCTGCACAGAACTCAGAAACTATGCAGCTACAATTCGAAACTACCTTATGCTGACTCAGATCACTAACAATAGCTACCCAGGTTCTTTTGAATACTTGCCACTTGAAGATATGATTAATTGAATGTGGGATCATATGTGTGCAAAGAAAAATGCTTTATAGCAAAGAAAAATGCTTTATAGGAATAGCCATTCTTCCCTAAAAACTGCTCTGTTGGATCAGTCCAAGGATTTTAGTTTTCTATAAGTAGCTATCAAGATGCCTGTGAAAAGCTACAAACCTGGCCAACAAACAAATTCTTCCTCAGGAGCCATGAACTCAAGGTTATCCCACTAGATAAACATCTTCCTCCTTTCTGGCATAGCATCAAAGTTCTATCCTGTGCCACAAGAATGAAGCCTCAGGAAAAGATCCCATTTTAGATGAGGAGTTGCCTGTGCATCATCTAAATACAATTTCCCCTAGTTTTCCCAAGTAACATGTTTGCTGGTGCAATCTGTTTAACAAACATGGTTTCCAAAATGTATCTTTGTTCATGCTCCATATGAACCTGCTTGAATGGTCTTCAAATTATATCAGTGAGACCAATAAATGGGAAGAATAAACCTGAACCTGTATCCTATTTGCTGGATAGGGATTCAGAACAAATTGTAAAAAAACCTTGTTTGGCTTCATAGTCTTGTACTAAATGCTGATTAATACTGAAAATCATTCTCTTTAAATTGATGGCAGCCACCTTTTCTCACAAGCACGCCACTAGTGGAGTCCAAAGTAAGTGCCTCTGTATACTCATGCAAATATGCAGTGAACACATGCACATGCACTATGTCTCAAGGTAGTTTTGCTTCTAGGAAACAGAAGCCAAGAAGCAGGCAGCCATGCAGTGCTGGGGAGATAGGCAAGAATAGCCTGGCTTCTGTCAAGGTATGTAACAAATACCTGCTGCACATGACACTTGTGGCAACTGCACAGCATGTTGGCTACCCAAGCATGAAAAAATATGTTTAAACAGCCCCGTGGCGTGACGCGGCATCGGACTGAATAAAAGAGTAAGGGCTGTCTGGGAGGAGTTAGGGCGGGCTCTGTCCGGGATAAAAACTTGGAGGGGCCCTCCGAGTGTCCATCCCGGCCCAAGCAGCCAATGGGGAGCCGCGCGAAGCCTAAAAGCCGTTGCTTTACCCGGCCAGGGAATCACCGCATAGACTGGACTGCCAGGCGATGCGGTGAGTCCTCTGGGGGGCTGCGCTGCCTTCTCCCGGCCGCTGGAGCTCCAGAGAGCCGCCAGTGGGGAGGGGGCCGCGCCGCCTTCTTTCGTCTTCGGGGAGGGTGGGGGGGCGAGAGAACGCCGTTTTGGGCTTCGGGGAGGGGGGGGGCGGTAGCCGGCCTTCTTTCGCCCCCAGGAGCGGCCTCGCTGCGGTGAGGCTGCTCCCGGGGCCGAGATAAGACCGGCTCCTAGCGCCCATTTTATTAAAAAATAAAATGGGCTTTATTTCTAGTAGTTTAATAAAGATAAAGATTTGCTGTGTATGACATACAAATACTTTTCAAACATCAGTTTTACAGATGCCCATTCTGTAGTACACTAACAAATGTGTGTACTTTAGAAGTAATTTTAACTAGTCATTTAACAAGATTCTTAGTGCCAGCTTGTCATAGTGGTTAGGAGCAGCCACTAATCTGGCAAGCCAGGTTTGATTCCCCACTCCTCCACATGCAGCCATCTGGGTGACCTTGGGCTTGTCACAGCTCTGATAGTGCTGCTCTCATACAGCAATAACATTAAGGCTCTCTCAGCCCCACCTATATTACAGGGTGCCTGTTGTGGGGAGAGGAAAGGAATGGCAAGATCAGACAAAACTACAAATTTGTCTTGCATATGATGCAAGACAAGAAAAACCAGTATACCCTAAGGCAAAATATGGCTTCTAAATACAGTGAAGCATTTGAATGAGGAAATATATTTCACTATTGGGGAAGGAAGCAGAATTCCAGTTTTGCCTTGACCAAGCGATTTCCTTCCTTTAAAATCCTACCTCCTGATATGACAATTTTGAGCCTGGGAGAGTCATCCTTAGCATGGCTTAGCAGGGCTGCTCAGAATCTTACCTCCAGTTTGGTGTAGTGGTCGGGAGTGCGGACTTCTAATTTGGCATTCCAGGTTCGATTCTGCACTCCCCCACATGCAACGATCTGGGTGACCTTGGGCTCACCACAGCACTGATAAAACTGTTCTGACTGAGCAGTGATATCAGCGCTCTCTCAGGCTCACCCATCCCACAGGGTGTCTGTTGTGGGGAGAGGAATGGGAAGGCGACTGTAAGCCACTTTGAGCCTCCTTCGGGTAGGGAAAAGCGGCATATAAGAACCAACTCTTCTTCTTATTATTATTATTATTCAGGTCTATTCAATGGAACTTACTCCAAGGAAAGTGTTTTTAGGATTACCCTAGATTCAAGTGGGTAGCCGTGTTGGTCAGAAGCAGCAGAACAAATTTAGAATCCAGTGGTACCTTTAAGACCAACTTAAAACTTTGTTGATCTTGAAGGTGCCACTGGACTCTAAATTTGTTTTTAGGATTACCCTGTTAGCGTAGTAGTAATCTGGTTCTCCATTAGCATCTTCCTCCCCTGACAGAAATTGCAAAGACAGCAACCAGAGCTAGAACACCTCCCTGGCCCAAGACAGTTTTTACGGCAATATTTTCTCCTTTTTATATCCATCAGCCAACCTTGCCCACAGAAAAATCACTCAATACCTATCCACATAAGGTTGACAACTTTTAAACTGGTCACTCTAGCTGTTCCATTAATATCAGCTTGCTTTGTAAGCAGTCCTTAATTGACGCTTTTTAACTACATGTCACGAAAAGCTTCAGCTGTTGATTTCCACTCATTAAAATTCTGTTAAAGGGAAATAACTTTTTCTCTCTGTCCAGTTAGCAACCTTAGTGGTAATTCTCAAATTAGACTAAGAGAAAGCGTACTAAAAATGTATGTGATATCTTAAGTTTGATGTATCAAAGCTCTTCTAAAATTACACATTTACATTGTTTTCTTTACCTGTTGTATCAGGCCTGAATTGGATGTTAGGCTTCTAATGTTAATGGATGCTATTTCCAATGTCACTTTTTCGGTTTGGTATTCCTCATCTAAAAGACAAAAATTCTATCATATTCTGTGTTCTTGGAAAAAGACATTGTGGTCTAAAATTTAGCTAAATGGTCATGCCCATTCAAGCTGTGTGTCAGGCAAGAAGAGTGGTGGTATGAAGTTAGACAGTTTTTCATACATAACACTCACGACAGGGCAAACATTAATGACTGCACAGAGTTCCAGATATTTGACAATGAAAATGAGACTATTCTGGGGACAAAATCTCAACTGAAATCGTAAATGAAGGCCTGTGGATGTGCATAATGAACAAGAAGTCAGTGTGGAATAGGGGTTAGTGTTAGACCAGGAAATAGCAAGACCTGGCTTGTTTTAGATCCCAACTTTCTCTCCAGACCAGCCCAAGCACAAGTAGAAATAATTTCTGCATACACATGAAGGAAATGATGACTTTCACTTCAGTTTCATCAATTTGCAGTGCTTCTTTTTTTGGTAAATGCATTTATTGAAGGGGGTTTAAGGGGAAATCTTTTCTGTCATACATTATTATAATATATAAGGTATTGTGTATAAAATACAATAGTTTTTACTTCTGTTGGAGTACAATTATATTCAACATTTTAGGTTTCAATATTTGTAACTAATCTATTTTGCAAATACATCATTAGTTCCATCATGACTATATATTCAATATTCATTTTGTGGTGCTTCTTGAGACGTGCAAAGGGCTGCAGACAAGAAGAGGAACCTGATATCTGCACAGTGTTTTGCATGCAACCATTTGGACCTTGGCCAATTAGCTTGTCAAAACAGAACTTTTCCATAGTAGAATGCAGAGAAATACAACATATACCACCATTAAAATTATTCTCCTATCTGTACTACATATTTCAAGCATGCAAATGGACAAATATGATAGCCATTGTCATTTTCTGCACTTACCTTTTGGTGACCTTGTATCTTGAACAGGATATTTTTCTGCCTGTCCAAAAACATAAATAAACTTTATTTTTATATCCTGCTCTTCCTACAGAGGTCAGGGCAGGTAACAGAACAATAATATACAAACAGGAAAAACATAAAAATTTTAAAACATTTCCATTTTCCCCAAACAAATTTGCAGTCAAATTGAGGGGTGTGTGTGTTGTTTCGGAGTTTCCAGAGTGGTCTTTCTCAGTTCCCAGCAGCAAGGACAGCATTTCTTGTTGATCTTTCCCGGCCTCCACCATATGCCTTGTGTCTTACAGGCCCTGCAGAACTGATTAAGAGCCTTGGTGCCTTTTGGCAGAGCATTCAGCCAGGCTGGGGCCAAGGCCAAAAAGATCCCGGCCCTGGTTGATCCTTTGGGCCGGGGGTCCTAAACAGATTTTAATTCGTTGAATTTAACACTCTGGAGAATATAAAGAAATAGATGGTTACGTAGATACACCTATTCCCAGACCATTTAGGGCTATGAAAAATATCAACACCTTAAGTTTGATCCGGTCTCCAATCTGGAGTCAATACGGCTGGCAAATACTGGTGTCATGTATGCCCTCCATTGGTTCCCTGTAAGGACCCGTGCTGCCGTATTTTGGACCAGTTAGAGTTTCCAGAGCAGTCTCAGGGGAAGCCCTGCATAGAGCAAGTTGCAGAAATCTAATGTAGGGGTGATCATTGCATGGATCACCATGGCTAGATCTGAGGCTGATAGATAGGGAGTCAGCTCTTTTGCTTGGTGTAGATGAAAAAAATACCAGGTGAGCGATATTCATGATTTGGGCCTCCATGGAAAGGAAGTTATCCAGTCTCACACCCAAGCTCTTGACAGTAGACACCAGCATTAATCGGGCTCCATCAAGGGCTGGGAGAAGTATCACCTGTCTCTCCAAGTGCTGACCCAGTCAGTGAGCCTCTATCTCTGCTGGGTTCAACTTCCTCCGACTCTGCTTAAGCCAGCTGGCTATGTCCTTCGGACATTTGGCCAGATGGTCTGGAGGGGTTGATGGATGGCTGTCCATTAATGTAAATAGCTGGGTATCATCAGAGAACTGGTGTACTGGTGACAACCCAGCCTGAAACTTCAAATGAACTGGGGAGTGGGAAATCAAACCCAGTTCTCCAGATTGGAAGTCGCTGCTCTTAACCACTAAACCAAATTGGCTCTCAAAAAAGGGGAGATGGATGTCTACATCATTTGCAGCAATGAATTACTCATATATATTATATATAAATCACTGAATACAATACAGCACAGAGATTTGATGTGAAATTAATGGGCTGTTAGATCTTTCTACAAGAATTCTACATGCATCTTGATTAAATATTTGAAGTGCAGTAATAAAACCTAAGTTTCTGAAATATATATATAACCACCTACCTTCCCCACAAAATCTTATTGATAGAGATATTAGCATGCCTCACACATAACACCACCATTGTAGTCTATCGTTATGGGAATGGGTTTCAAGCATCCTCAGATTCTTACACTCCAACCTCTCACTACAGAAGGCCATTGCTTCCTTTATTGAATTAATTCATTGCATGCTGATTTAGTCACTTTAGTGAATATCATCACTGGGTGATGATCAGGCTAAGCAAGTCCTCAAGCAAAAAACAGAAGATACTGAAAGGCAAATAGACATGGCAAATGCTCCAGCTTTTCTCTCATTGCCAGCTACAAGATAAACATTAAAACCAGCTGCCTATCTCTCATCAATTGACATCAATAAACATAGAACACTAGCAAGGTGCTTTGCCATGCTCACAGCATTTCTGAAGGGCAAATATAAAAGAACTCCAGCCTCAGAGAGATTGTGCAGCTGCCCATTCAGGGGGCTGGAAACAATGGGACACATCTTCCACTGCCCTTCGCTTCCACAGCCCTCAATAAGCTTATCCAGCCATTTATGGACAAGAAGCCATACCAAACAGAAGGAGATGGGTCCAAAGAATTACTCAAGGAAGAAAGCCTCAAGTTTACTTCCAGTTAGTGAAATTATATGCCCATACGATTCAAGCCCACCAGAATGATAAACACTTAAAACCACTATCACCACATTCTTTTAGCTAATTTCATTGAAAATTTTACATTTTTATATTGTCAAAAAGTTTTAAAGTTTTATCTGCATTCTCATCTGTGACCGTATGAATAAACTTGACTTGAATACCATCAAGATAATTGCCAGATGGTCACCTACCTAATTTTAACCAATTACAACCAGCCATTGAATACATTGCAATAATTAAAAAATTTACCTACCTCTTCCAAAGTGCTGGGGTCTGTATCTTCCACTGGTTCTTTTGCTGCAAGATCTGCTCAAGACAAATGAAGGATTTAAATTGGATGCTGCCAGGGCACAAAAAATACATTTGCCATAGCTCTTCACAGGGATGCTTATAACTTCCATAAACTGTAACTGTGCACTTATTTATTTATTACATTTATATACTACACTCCCCTAAGTCTCAGGGCGGTCCACATAGAACGTAACAGAACAATACATCAAACTCACTGATTATAATGAATGAAAAGTAACAGTAATAGCAACAATAAACAGAGAAAATAACATTAAAATAGTGAACAATCTAACAGGCTCATGGTTGGTCCGATCTATCACATGAGTTCAAGGGAGGGAAGATCGGAGCCCAATAGATGTTATTAAGTTTTGGTTGACCTCAACCAAATGCCTTGTGGAGGAGCTCCATTTTGCAGGCCCTACAGAACTGTTTTAGTTCTGTTGGGGCTCTGATCTCCTCTGGGAGCTTGTTCTACCAGGTGGGGGGCAGAACAGAGAAGGCTCTGGTCCTGTTTGAGGTCAAGCAGACTTCCTTGGGGACAGGGATCACTAGCCAGTTGGAGGTGGCAGAGCACAGAGCTCTTTGAGGGGCATAGGCAGAGAGGCAGTCTTTCAAGTACAGTGGGGGCAGACCACATATGGCCTTGAAGGTAATTACCAAGATCTTAAACCTGATCTAGAATTCAACTGATAACCAGTGCAGTTGTTGGAGGGATGGGCTGGATGTAGGACCTCCATGATGTTGCTGTGAAGACTTTGGCCACCACATTCTGGACCAGTTGCAAAGTTAAGGGTAGGCCTGTATAGAGTGAGTTGTATAAGTCTAGCTTGGAGGTGACCATCGCATGGATCAATGGGTCTAGGTGTTCCAGGGCCAAGTAGGGCACTAGTAGTTTGGCTTGGTGAAGGTGGTAGAAGGCCAGCTGTGCTACTCTTCTGACCTGGGCCTCCCTATCTATCTATCTATCTATCTATCTATCTATCTATCTATCTATCTATCTATCTATCTATCTATCTATCTATCTATCTATCTATCTATCTATCTATCTATCTATCTATCTATCTATCTATCTATCTATCTATCTATCTATCTATCTATCTATCTATTTGATTTCTATACTGCCCTTCCATATGGCTCATGGAGAGGGAAGCATCCAGGATCACACCCAGGTTCCTGGTGGAGTGAGCCACTGATAGCTGCACACTGTCCAGGTTGGGCAGATGCGCTTCCTTGCTTGGACTCTTTCTGCCCAGCCACAGGACCTCCATCTTTGAAGGACTGAGTTTCAGATTACTCTGCTTGATCCACCTCATCACTGCTTCCAGGCAGCTGGCTAATGCTTTTGGAGAAGAATCGGGGTCATCATCCATCAAGAGGAAGAGGAAGAGCTGGGTGTCATCTGCATATTGGTGACAACCCAGCCTGAACTTCCACATGAATATGTTAAATAGGAATGGAGAGAGGACTGCTCCTTGCGGAATTCTGCATGTGAGTTGGTGGCAGCTTGAGGATCTCTCCCCAAATGCTACCTGCTGTTTGTGACCCCGGAAAAAGGAGATCAGCCATTAAAGAGCTGTCCTCTGAATTCCAGCATCAGTGAGGCGGTGAGCTAGAAGCTCATGGTCAACTGTGTCAAACGCTGCCAACAGGTCTAATAATACAAGCAGTGCCAACCCACCTCAGTCCAAATAGTGATGGAGGTTGTCTGTCGGGGAGACTAGCACTGTTTCTACCCCATGGCCAGGTCACAAACCTGACTGGGATGAGTCTAGGGCTGAAGCTTCTTCCAGGAATGCTGATTTTTGGTCCACAACAGCCCTTTCAACCATTTTTCACAGGAATGCTAGGTGTGAAATGAGTTGATAGTTGTTGGGCTCTCGTGGGTCCAGATATTTTTTTCAGTAGCGGACAAACCACTGCTTCTTTTAGCCCCTCTGGGAATTCTCACATTTCAAGGGAGAGGTTCATTATCTACTGGAGGAGGCCCTTTATTCTTATATTTGGTGTTTTTATTAGCCATGATGGGCAGGGGTCTAGTGGGCATGTGTTTGGTCTCACTGCTGTAAGCACCCTGCCCACTTCAGTCAGCATGAATCATCTGAAGTTACTCTGTTCTCTCCAAAGACAGAAAAGGGGCCTCTAGTTCACTTTCTGTATCTAAGGTTGGAGGGAGGTCGCAGCAGAGTGTCATGATTCTGTCTGCAAAATGACCCGCAAAGGCCTCACAACTCATATCCAATTGGCTATTGTTTTGCTGTCTTTCTTCTAGGGCAGTTAGAGATTGAACTATCCTTAAAAATTGTGCTGGCTGTGAGTTAGCACACATGATGCTAGTCGAGTAAAAGTTGTGTTTCACTGACTTCACCATCCTTCATCTGCATTCTATAAGATGTTCTTGAGGCTTCATCATGAGTCTTCCTCCAAACTCACTCTAATCATTGAGTTCACGTTTCTTCTTGCAAAGCTCCTCAGTATACCTGCTTGAGACAGGGGCAGGAAGGACATCGGGGAGCCAACATTGGTGGCCAACATTCTGCCATGCCAGCCAGTGACCTGACCATTTAAAGAAGTGCACGGAGGCACTGGGTCCTGCAGAGCAGTAGTCCCCAACCTTTTTACGATTGAGGACCACCGCTAGGGGTGGGGAAGAGCCAGCGGCCCGGGCACCACGCATGCATGTTTTCACCAGCAGGGGGCGCTAACATGCATGCACAGAGCTAACACACATGCACATTTTCGCCAGCAGGGGGTGCTAACGCGCAAGCACATTTGTGTCCCCCAGCATGCCGGCAGCTGTGCCTGTCTCCTCCCCCCCCAGCGCAGCAAGAAGCTAGCCGGGCCATGAGCTTCTTGCTGCAGGGGAAGGGGGAGAGGTACCGGGCTACGAACCGGGGGTTGATGACCCCCACTGCAGAGCATTATGGAATCTAATTGGATCCATAAGTCTCCAGAGGTGAGCTAAAATCTGCTCGATGCCCAACTGAGGAGGGAGTGGTAGAATTAGCTAAGCCTTCGGGGCATAGTAGTCTGACCAGGCACGGCATTTGCTGTTACCAGATCCATGTTCAAACCTGTGCTGAAAATGAAATCCAGGATGTGGCCTGCCTGATGGGTAGAGCCAACAACAAATTGTGAGAGCCCTAGTATCACCATGGCTGACACGAGGTCCAATCCATTTCTAGAAGATGGTAGCTCAGCATAGACATTAAAGCCCCCCAGAACTAACAGTCTGGGGGGACTGTAGTGTCCAGGCCGCCATCACCTTTGGATATAATAGAGGGATGGGGGAACCCTCTTTGAGAACCCCTAGACGTGGACCCCTTGGACCAATCATTTTGAAATTTGGAGGGGAATCAGGGAAAAGCCTCCCAGAGCTACCCTGAAAGGCTGGAGGCTGTACCTCATACCCTCACCCCCCAGGCCCTGGGAAAAGTGGGAATGCCGATATTCCCATATAGTCTATGGCGCCACTGATTTCCATGGGCACCAAAGCTGAAGTGGCCGGATCGGGCCCTTCGTGCACAAACCTACTCATGATCCCATAAGGAGTGGCATTCGAAAGCACTATGCATCTATGTTTCTATGCATAGGCATTGCAACTGAGAAATATGATTTTTAAAAAATTAGTAGGCATTGCGGTGACCTTTAAACTACGTCATAATATGGAGGAAGGGGATTGGTTCCCTGAATTGATTGACAGATGGAAGCACAACACATATAAAGCGTGTTGCTCTCTTCCACGTCTTCCAGCAACAGGTAAGGAGAGTAAGATGCACAGAAAGAAGGCAGACAAAGGGAAGACAGCAAAAAGGTGAGGAAGGCCAGGAGAGCACGGTATTATGTCGTGCTTTCCCATTCCACAGGTGTTATGCTATTTTTACTAATGTGCAGAAATGCTCCAAGTGATGTGTGATTTTACAGTGGATTTTGGTGAAGTCCATGAAAAAAATGTATGGGTCTCTGCAGTATTCTGTGCTCTGGTTTGGATCCATTATTTTATGGTGCAGTCCATGGTCAATTATGTACTATGTGATTTTACAGTCTCTTTTGGCAGAGTTCATCTGACCCATTTTATATACATTTCTGTGCCACTTTGATATATTAAAGCACTTGGTCTGTGTTTCCTATGGTGCAGTTCATGGATATCTGTATAGTATGTAATTTTATTAAGGATGTCAGTAGACTGCATGGCTGTTTCCACATAGGTTTGCCCCTGCTTCAGTGCTGCTTCCCCACATCATTGTGTTGCATTCATGCCCATCTCAGAATTTCTCCAGCTTTTATCTAATCTTTCCCAAACCTTCTCTGCTGGGTAAATATAATAGCAAACCCTGGATGGGTGAGAAGTGGATGAGAAGTTACTTTCCCAGTCAATGCAGTGGCCATGTCCCCCCACCACTAGTGGAAGGGAGGCTTTAAATAAACAACTGAATACTGATAGAAATTGGATCTACATGAACTCAGAGAGCCAATTTCGATTTCCACCCCTTAATAATTGTTTTTGGGTATCCTCATGTATGAAATGAGATATATTTTCACACATTTGCACAGGGTTCCTAACTTTAATTTACAGAGGGTTTTGTTTTCATTTCCATTATTAAAATATTCCCCAGAGAATATCAAAATAAGAATTCTATTTAAATAAATATAAATTCTCCCATAATTCTGTCTTTGCCGTGCAAGTAATGTCCTGATTGTTATAACAAACTTAAGCTGGGAATTCTTTTAAAGTAATCCAGTTATTAGACTACAAAAGGAGGTGTCACTGGAATCATGTCTAAAACCTGCAGCTTCATATTATGAGTTGCTGCTGCTGTTGTTTGTTTTTTTTTAACTGGATGTTAGTCATCCCTGCACAGTTACATTCTTTTCATGTAATTTAAAAAGGCTCTGTAGCCAAATTACTCTGAAGACGGGTAGAAATTTGTTCTTGTCCAAGGCCATAGGGAGGAATTCACAATTTTTGAATCAGGCTACTTTCCACAGCAACTTTGGTGTACTTCAGAGGGATGCTGCAGGGCTTAATTTTCTCACTGACTGAGTGAATGATTCATTAAGCGCTTTGAGATCCTCAAGGGTGAGGTGAAACAAAAAGGTGTTTTTTTTTTTTATCCTCTTCCCATACCCGAGTTATGGGGTGGAAGGCTCCGGCTTGCACAGAACGGTGTGTGTGTGTAAGGGCGGGGGGTGTTTTTGTTTTGTTCTGTAGCACACAGGTCCCCAATGGCTTGGAAGGCTAGCTCTCGCCTCTCAGCCCTCTGAAGCGCGAGCAGGACTGGGCAGCTGCCAGGAAGAGCGCAGTGCTAGAGAAGGACTCGGGCTATGGCTGCCTCCGCCTCTTGCCTCGAAGCAGGCACCAAGACTGGCCCGCAACGGGGTGGGGGAGGATCAGTGTCCACCCAGCGGGTCCGCCCGCCCGTCAACACCTATGGACAATCCAGAATCCCGCCTTCCCACAGCCCTGCCCAGCCCCACGCGCCGGGAGCTTCCTTCGCCCAGCCACAAAGACACAGCGCCACTCGCCCGCCACGCGCAGGCACGCGCCTGGCGCAAAAAAGAAAAGAAAAAGGGCGGATTTTACCTTCAGATAGAGTTTCTCCAGGAGAAGCCATCGGCAAGGGGGAGGAGGGGGCACTGAGACGAGCCAAGGGCAGCGGGAGAGTTTGGCGCTCCTGATTCTGCAGTCCGGCAAACTCCGTCCCCCAATCCCAGTCGCCTCGGCACCCTCCTCGGCGGCTTACCTCTTCACTTCCTGGTTTGGCATTGATCACAGCCCCTACTCTCTCCCTCCCGGTGGGGAAGAGCCTCCAGAGGGAGCGGAAGCTGCAGGTAAAGCCTGAACCAAGAAGGGAAGACGCGTGTGCAAGAAGGCGGCGGCGGGGTATGTTCTCCCCACCCCCAAACTAGAAAGAAAGAAGGCTAGTACTACACCCGATTTGTAGAGAAACTTCTAAAATAACTCCCAAAATGTGTGTGAGATGGACACCTTCATAGGCAAGGACACTATGCTTCAGTTAATTTGAGGGAACACTATGTGGAAAAGCAGGTAATTGCCAAGAGACTAAATATTATTTCTAGATAAGTGATTTTTAAAAATATTCTCGGGTTTGATTGATATTAGCATGTAGAAAGGAAGTACTAATTTTTTAAGGTGGAGCCGTGTTAACAACGTGGAGAACTCTAGAAAACAAGAACTTCCCCTTGCAATCTTGTTTGCTGTGACAAATATCCAGGTTTTTACCAGATTACATATATGCATTGCTTAGCAAGTGCTCTTGATCAAATGCAGATGTACAGTAAAAGGGACATTGTTTCTACCTATAGGTTTTTGGTGTAACCACTGCAACATTTGGAAGCACAGACCAGCATTGCCCGATATGCCTTTCCCAAAGCTCCACCTTGTGAAACACTGCAATTGTTTATATCTTACAGGTCTCAACATGAGAAGCCTTGAGGAGAATTCACACTTAAAGTATTGCTGCTGGTATGTCCTTGTGACATTCAGAAAGTCAATTCTAAATGCATTATTTAAGAAGCGTGAAAAAGAGTTTTACATGCTCTTATATTAGTTTTCAGAATCCACTGATGAACATGCAGGAAGGCTGATAGCTTTTCAGCTATCCTGTCCATAAACGTCTAATTTTGATATTGGCTCCTGCCAAAGTTCCCTTGGGTTATGTTATGCAGTGTTTGCACTGGTTCCCTGATGTCTCTGTATAATTCAGTATCTTTTATCTTTAACCACTCCTGCGGAGCGGATTAAATAATTTTTTAAGAGCCCCGATGGTGGGCCCAGTCCGTAATGAGGAAGGGTGCCGATAGGCCCCTTCCTCCGGACTGACAATCGGAGGGCCTTCCCGATCCGCCCCCCACCTCGGACCCATGCGGCCGGCCGCCATTCCCTCCCAAGCCCCGGAGTCGGCAGGTCCATGACTGGCTACTCGCCGAGGAGCACCCGCCACCAACCCCGGCCGCGAATACGCCGCCTCCCCACAAGCCCAAACGGTTCCCGCGACCCCGCGCCCGCCTCGCCAAGCCGCTCCTGCCTTCCCCTGCGCTCCTGCGCCCGAGCCACTCCTGCCTTCCCCCATGGCTGCTGCCCCGCCGGCAGTCACGCCAGCACCACGAAGACCTGCCGACACTCTGCCTTCGCAGATGCCATGTCGCTGCCGGCCCGTCTGACACCGAGCGCCTGCCGCCCGCTCCAACCCCACCAACGGCACCGCAACCCCCTCCAGCCGCGCCCGCTCCAACTGCGGTCACAGCGACGTGGGGCACCAGACGTGGCCGCACCAATGCCGACGACGGCCCAGCCCCCCCAGAAACCATCTACTCTACAGCCCACCATCTCTCTGCTGCCCTGCTATTACTCAGGTACGTGCTGCACCTTGCCCAAACATGGAGGGCCCCGCTGAAGCCGCCGGCCCGACAGCCCGCCCCATCTCCGGCCTACGGTGTGCGGCCTCGCTGTCGCAAATTCACACAGCCCAACTCTTTAGATCCCCTAGCGCCCACTGCATTTAAACTGCATCGGGCTTAATTTCTAGTCAACCTATAAAGCTCTTACTGACTTGAACCATAAATACGTCAGACCACTTTCTTTGTGTTATCAGACATTACAGCACTTTCTTGTCAGTGTCACCTGCAAGCCAAATTCACACGCATTAAGTGCATGGTCCTAGTAGCTATCTATGACAACAGCAAATGAGCTCTAAGTGCTGAAACAACAGCAGAAGTGAATGTGAATGGAAAATTAAGAATCCTCACTAGGCAGACGGAACTAGGGCTACTGGCTGCTCTGAGCCCTGTGATTGGCTAACAACAGTTGGGTAGGAGTTATTATACTGGCTGTTGGAAGAGCGTTCAGTTGGAGTCTGCATCTGTGAGAAGACTGATACCAACAGACCCTTATCTGATAAACACCTTTGAGGAGAAACTCAAGTGAGAGCAGTTTTCTACTGAGAGCTATTCAACACAGTGTCTAGCCAACAAGAGTTTGTTATTTGGCAGCAAGAATTTGGGCAGTCATATGGTTACTCCCAAATTAGATCAAAGTTGAAGGTGAATCCTTCTAAAGCAGAGAAGGCAGAACCTTGCCTAGTTAGGAAGGGAATTCAAGGGTGCATTTCCTAAGATATATATGGAAAAGAGCTTCAGCTACCTCAAAAAGCGATCAGATACTGGTTCATCCAGGAAGGGAGAAAGTAGTGGTTCAAGCTAATAGTATCCATTTTCTAGGAAACAGAAAGAGTTCTCTATAGATTAAAAGATAAAAGAAAATGTGTTTTGAGAATAAGCAGTAAAGAAACTTCTCAGTTTAAGGAGTCATTAATATCTTAAAGAAAAGCCTGAGAACATCTGAAAAAGCCTGTAACTAAGACCTAGAAGCTGTGAAATAATTGGTTTGTATAAAGAAACAGATCCCTCAAATCCAATTACCCTTTCCCTCAGTAAAATAAAATATTTTATTAATAAAAATGCCTCAGTGCCATTCTTACAAAAGGTTTTTAAAGAAAAGATGGCTCTACCCCTTACCAGAAGGTCCAAGAGGTGAATAAAGCCACAAAGCTCATAACGGTTAGAGCAGTGGTTCTCAACCTTCCTAATGCTATGACCCTTTAATACAGTTCCTCATGTTGTGGTGACCCCCAACCATAAATTATGCACAGAAATTAAACCGAACCTGACCAATCGCGTGGGAATCCATTGTTCATGATTGTATATAAATTGGGTTTTTCCTGGGGTTTCTCAGTTCAGCTCTGCCTCTTGTCCCACCATGCTGATCTCATTCTTTTCCGCTCCTCCAGACAAACAAACATTCTATCTCGATTTATCTCGCAAGGCCTGGTGCAAATTAGTCTACCATTACCCCGCTTTAAGGGAACATGGATATTTTCCAAGTTCCCACAAGCACTCCAAGGATCAATGGTGTGTAGCCGGTGGAGGCCCATGTGAACGGATCTTCCCCAACCTATGGAGGCCCGGAAGTGAGGTAAGTAACTTAATGAAACTCAAATACTTTGGCCACCTCATGAGAAGGAAGGACTCCCTGGAGAAGAGCCTAATGCTGGGAGCGACTGAGCGCAAAAGAAGAAGGGGACGACAGAGAATGAGGTGGCTGGATGGAGTCACTGAAGCAGTAGGTGCAAACTTAAATGGACTCCGGGGAATGGTAGAGGACAGGAAGGCCTGGAGGATCATTGTCCATGGGGTTGCGATGGGTCGGACACGACTTCACACCTAACAACAACAACATTGTGCATTGCAGAATTATACTTGCACTTCTTATTTATACTGTTCATACAAGTTATTAAGTATGGCTCATACACAGGCCATAAAGGTATTTCTCAGCAGACCCCAATTCCAGGTAGATATTCTGCACATGACTTTCAGTCTTATATTCTAAACATCTAACACAAAATGGATATAAAGGAAAATCCCTTCACAAATTATTACCTTTAAAACTCACGTAAAGGCAAATTAGACAATAAGATTTACTTTTAAGATTGGCTATTAAAAACAGAATTAGCATTCTGTGAGTAGTTCCTTCTTTGTATGGGCAATTTGGAGACAGCGGATTTTTAAAAAATCCTAAATGGTATTATACTTTCTTGACAATCTATTTAAAATTAAATTAACCTTCCGTAACTATTTAATATTAAGAATCTTTAAAATAACTGGATACAATTCAGCCTGGGTTAGACCCCATTCATTTTATGGCATGAAGTTAAATACATGCTTCACTTTCTTGCTGAAAACAGAGTGTTTTAAAATGGTTATATTTGTATAGATTCTGCCCATTGTTGACAGAAAGAATAAATTGCAGGGCTACAAATCAGATTCATACAGCTGCCAGCTACAAATTCTGTCCACATTTCAAATGCCAAACTTGCAAATTTGGGGAAGGTGTCATTTTCAGCTCACTGTTACCTGTATGGGACACTGTTGCTGTTCTATCTGAAGTGCCTTCAGATTAAGATTAAAAGATAATTTGTTATTTGTTACTTTTCTATCTGACAACAAAACCAGCAATTATGGGCAACTCTATTAATCCGATTGTATCTCACAAAATAAACACTCAAAGGTAGTTTTACTGTACAATGCACACATCGCTGAACAATGCTGTAATTTGTCTAATGAAATCATTATACAGTGGCAGGCACCAGTCCTATAGGACTAACGTCTGACAAGCTAGTGCAGTTACAAGAGAGTAACACTGCAATCCTATATGTGCTTCCCTAAAAATTAACCCCATTGAACCTTGTGGAATTTATTTTTGAGTAAACATACACTGAATGTCACACTGTGGTCATCAGCAATTGACTTCTGAGAAAGCATGTATAGGCTCACTCTGCTCAGCTAAAAGAATTGGGGCATTTCCGCACATCAGAAAAAATAGTGTTACGCCAGCTGAATGCTTTAGCACTAAATATTATCGCACCTCTAGTCCTCTCCTCACCTTTTTGCTGTCTTGCTTTCATCTGCTGCCTTTTCACACTTCTCACCCTCCACAACTGCTGCTGGAAATGGCAGAAAAGAGCAACGTGTTTTACATACAACTCTCTTCCGCCTGTCAGTCAATCCAGACAGCCAATCCCTTTTCTCCATGTCCTGCAATGCCTGCTATTTTGTTTTTTAATTCATTCTAGCGTTTTCATGGCAGACTCAATACAGTGTGGTTTGCCAATGCCTTCCCCAGTCATTACCATTTACCCCCCAGCAAGCTGGGTACTTATTTATCGACCTCGGAAGGATGGAAGGCTGAGTCAACCTTGAGCCGGCTGCTGGGATTGAACTCCCAGCCTCATGGGCAGAGCTTTCAGACTGCATGTCTGCTGCCTTACCACTCTGCGCCACGTAGTTCTCCATTTAAACGCATATACATATAACTTTAAAAAAATTAATCTAATTTCCGATGTGGGGGGGAGGAACTTTAGAGAGGCATGCTTTGTGTTACAACTTTTGGGGGGTATTTATTTCTGGCATCGCCTGCATGCTTGTCAGCCTATTTGTTGCTCCAGGATGTTAGACTTAAAAAAAAAAATTCCCATCCCTGAGAACAAGGGGAGGGAGATGGGTGCCTTTAGTGCATTTTAGCCTCCAAACTTCCCTCTGCTGGTTGTTTTCCTCTATCTTGCACTAAATTGATTGGGGAATCCACTTTATGCGATTCCCCAACTAGTGCTTTAAAATGGAGGATGTAGCCAGCCGGTTACTGCCCAGATGCTGGATGTTGGCAACGTCATATGGAGGGGACGGAATATAATGCCTACATAAGGTAAGCATTTCACTACATTTAAAGGGTGCGGAAATGCCCTTGAAACTGTAGTGCTTACTTCTGGGTAGAATGCACAGAATTGGGAAAGTGGTCACTTTTAACATTGTATGTGCATGTGTGTGTACATGCAGGCTGACATCTAGTTAAGGTGGGCTACATCCTAACAATTCCTGAATGCTTTTCTGTCAGTAATCTTAATGGGCCAATAATTCAAAGGCATATAAGACAATATGGAACTAATCACAAACTATTCAAAAACCACATCACAAGCAGATTTATATATATGTAAACTTATTTTATTATGACTTATATTATGACTTATTAATATATATAAACTTATTTTATTATGAGCTGCATTATTATTGTTAGCACTATTTAAAAAAGGAAACCAGCCACACCAGAGCTCTGCCCTGTCCTCCCAAGCTCCATCCCCTCCTCTTAGGGCAAACAGCGCAGTGTGTGATGCTTGCCCAGGCAGCAGAGCTCTCAGCCCTCATGCAAAGCAGCAGCCACTGCTGCTTCACACTTGGGCTGCCTTGTCACTGTCAGTTGACATGGCCAGTCCACTATTGGGACCAATTGTTTGGGGAAATCACTGAAGAAAATCTCAGACATTTAAATATTCAGGCGTCCCGTTCCCCCCCCCCCATTTTCCTCCTGGGCAATCAGTGAAAATCTTGGACTACCAAAATTAATACTAGACACTTGACAACCTTACTGAGTTTTGCAACCTGCCCATTCTAGACATGGCCAGTTGGCCATGTGTAGGTATCTGTATTGGTTGACATGGCTGCAGTGTCTTTAGAAATTACCTTGGGACACTCAAGTACAATAATTTTAAGACAGTTAAATTTTAAAGAGAAAAGGCATATTATAATACTGTTCTTTAATAGAAGAATATGTAGAATTAACTTTGTAATACCTCAGCAATATTTCATATCAGCCTTAATAAAGGCAGGTATATTACTTTAGTTTTGAATAATTTTATACTATTATAACATTTTAGATCTAAAGCCCAAAGGGCTTTAACATTATTGGAGCCTCATCTGTGAAGTGGATAATTGAGATTATGCTATGGTTATATAAGTATCACAGAGACAGAACTTTGAATAAATCTGCACACTTGAGGGAATTTTCAGTGTAATTAGTTAGGCATTGGGGATTGCAACTGTTTTGGATAACAAGGAGATTCAGTAACTGAAGCTTATATACAAATGGTTTTCCAGAACAGATGGTTTGATAAATGAGGAGTCCAGGAACAGAACAGAACAACTCAGAATCACAAGGTGTGGAAAAAAGAACCTAGCATTCACAGTAAGTTATGGTATGTATACTGAATGAGAAGCCACCTGCCTCAGGGAAAACAAACACTCATCTGTGAACTTTGTCATAACGTCCTCATGGCACTCTCAGGGAAGGAAACACACACATTTATGGTGATAAGGGGGAGGAAGTGAGCGCTTGACTGATGGATGGTATCCAGGAGCCAACCATCCTTGGATAATTTCCCCCACTAAACATTGGATTTATCTGAAGTTTTCTTCTCTTCAGTGGGGCAAAGTCATCCACTTCTCACCCAAGGGACACAGAGAAAAAGGAAACAGAACAATAACAACAACAAAATAACAAAGCATTTGACTACCCAATCACAAGATAGGCAATATGAATTACTTCTAATATTCTAGCCTGTAGCCCTAGGAATCAGTCGTGAACAACATGATCATGGAAACTTTCTAGATGTTTATCTGGATGAGGGGGTGGAGGGACTCCTCATTCAATTTGCAGATGACACCAAATTGGGAGGAGTAGCAAACACCCCAAAAGATACAGATAGAGTTCAACAAGATCTGAACATGCTGGAATAGTAGGCAAATGAGAACAAGATGCAATTCAATAAGGATGAGTGCAAAGTTCTAGATCTGGGTCACAAAAATGAAACGCATGCATACGAGATACAATTTTGGGTGGCAGTGTGTGAGAACGAGATCTTAGGATACATGTGGATTGTAAGCTAAATATGAGCAGACAGTGTGATGTGGTGGTAAAGAAGGTACATGCAGTCTTGGGCTGTATCAACAAGGACATCACATCAAAATCGGTCAGAATGCACCTACAGTACTGTTTGCAGTTCTGGGGGCTTCAAAATTGAGAGGGTGCACAGGAGAGCAACGAGCTAATCCAGGGCCTTGGAAACGCTGAGAAGAAGAGGAAGAGGAAGATTAGTTGGTTTTTATGTCATTTTTCTCTACCAGGAGGAGTCTCAAAGCAGCTTACAATCACCTTCCCTTCCCTTTCCCCACAACAGACACCCTGTGAGGTAGATGAGGCTGAGAGAGCCCTGATATTACTGCTTAGTTAGAACAGACCTATCAGGGCTGTGACGAGTCCAAGGTCATCCACAGTAACTGGCTAGCCACTGTGTGACACAAGATGCTAGGCTAGCTGATTTAGCAGGGCTCTTCTTGTATTCTTACTATTGTTTCTAGACTCTTACAAACTAATTCACTGCAGATAAACATCAGTTTTACATACATTATCAGGGTGTATTTTTATCGTAAGCCTTATTTTTTTCTACAACTAATTATCCTATTTCTCTTCCCTTTTGGTTTTTACATAACTTCATAGCTCAACATTGTCTATATCTGAGGGTCTTGTTCAGATTAAACCAAATTTGTGGCACCATACCATTTTGCCCCTATCTACTTAGGCAGACACCAGATTAGAAAAGGCTATAAAGGCCTTTGGATAAGGGGAAAAGGAAGTTGTCATATACGGATATTGTTTGTTCTTCCTATTGTGAAAAATACTAGAGGAGCTAAAGTTGCCGACATCCATGTGGTGCCTGGAGACCTTTTTTACAGCTGAGCTGCAAACTACAAAAATCAATCCATCCCAGAAAAAATGGCTTCTTTGAAGGGCAGTTTCTATGGCAGGGGAGGCCAAACTGTGAACTACAATTACCCCTGCCAGCTTTATGCTTTATGGCATTATACTTTGCTGAGCTCCTTCTGCAAACCACAGCCTGCCCAGGCTATACCCCAAATATCCTGTTGGCAATTGGCAACCCTAATATTGCATAAAAGCAGAGAATTTAAAGGAAACATGGAATTGTTAAGCAGATAAGACATGAAGAAGAATGCTCTTCTGTAAAAGTTACAAGTTAGAAGACAGAAACATACAGTAACCTATCTTTACAGATAACTGTCAGGTTCCTAGGAAAGCAGCTCGGCTGGCAATCCCCAATTCTGACAAAGCTGAGACCATGCCAAGCAGTCCATAGCAAAGTCAGTCTTTATTGAGGATTACAACACAGCAAGCATCGTCTTCAGGAAACCCACAGAGCAGGCTTATTGGCAAAGACAAGATACAGAGGAAAGAATGGTGTTTTAGCTTCTCAGGCCTACGCCCCTCAAGCTGAACATGGGAAAGCTGGTTCTTGCAAAAGTGATTGTTTGATTAACAAAGGTGCAAAACTAGGAGACTGGGTGTCTATACCCATTCTCAGGGCCATTCTGCACCGGGATCCATGTAGCAAATTGTTTGCTGAACGAAAAATCGCCATTTTAAATAGTGGAATTCATCGTTATGTATACCTGCCTTTGTAGTGGAATCCAGTTGCGTTTCTATCGTTTCCCACAGGGTTCCGGTCTTGGCAAAAATCGCTAGAAAGGAAGCACTATTGCTGAGCTGTGTCCCGCCCCTGGCCGTCAAGCAGCCAATGGGCGGCCGTTAGCATGCTCCCAAACAGCCCCTTTCCCTTTAAGGAAGGTTTTTAAAAAAACACACACACACCCGTTGCAACGAATATGCGTTGATTCGTTGCAACTGAGAGACCCATCCAGCTAGCAGGTGATGTTTGAGCTGCTGTTTCATCGTTGCCACGCTCCCCCCGAGTGAAAAAAAAAAATCCTCCCCCCCTCACGGGCGCGATTTTCGGCCGAAAACAGTGTGAAAAATAAAGTGAAAATAAACCAGCAAACGGGCCTCTATGATGCTTGTGCTTGGTGACTTTAAACAGAGGGACTGCAGCCGGGGAAGCCTCACTGGGTAAATGAAGGCTTGCCGGTGCGTTGATCTCCGCTCGCTCGGAGAAAAAAAATGGCGATCGCTTCGCCAGAAGATCAGAGGAGAGAGCCAGGGGGAGGGACTTTGCAGAAACCGCAACAATGGTAATGCACAGAACTTTCCCGCTAGTGTTGCAGATTGGTTGCAGGAATGTAGCGCTTTCCGGAGGGTGAATCCACTTTTTGGGATTTCCCTGAAAGCGCTACAACGAAGCGTTTTTTGCGGATCGGTTTCAGGAGTGTTGCAGATTGCCAACGACGTTGTGCATAACGGCAAAACTGTAGCGATTTCAAGTTTGAAGTATTTAAGTTTGAAGTATTTCGTCGCCCGTTAGCTAATCATCTGAAGAAATTGAAATTCAGCTGTGTTAATGAGAAACACTGTATTAAAATGATATTAAATGTGAGGGACAGAGCAACTATTATAAAAGTAGCAAAGTTTTTACTGGCAATTTTAAATGAAAATCTTTTACGATAGATTTTACATCTGAAACTGTTTGAAAATTTCATTTTATGCTTTGCAATTTTATGCCAATAAAGGTATTCTGATTCTGATTCTGTAGCGATTTCAATTAGTAACCATTGTGCTATTTTGGATGAATGTGGAACGGCCCCCAGATTCCACCCCAGCTGCACCTTCCCTGGGAGATGGGATGTTTTACAACTCCTCCAGGGCGAGAGATAACATTAACATAACATTGGTCATAGCAGGGCTTCAATCGAAGCCAGGAACCAAGGATTTGTGAAAGGAGCGGGGTTGAAGGCTGAGACCTCCATCCAGGAGGAAGCTGGAGAAATTGGCATGGCACATGACAGTAACAAAAAATTTGCAATTTCCATTGGCTTTGGCACATGTGCATGCACTTTTGTATGAGAACCAGGCTACTGCAGAGAGTAGTTATATTTCAAACTGTGGGCTCCATACCAGACAGTTTTTATACATTACACTAGGGGTAAAGCCTGTTGCATTCAGGAATACAACGGGCGCTAGATAGGGAGTGGGCTGGGGTGGAAGAACTCTGTGGATGGCCTCTCCTTCCCCCCAGGACCTGGAAAGGCTGCAGGCAGGGAACTCACCAGCAGGGGCAGCTATCATGCAGCAGGGATCTGCAGCCTCTAAGCCTTGGATGGAAGTGGAAGGAAGAGAGGGTGGTCAGGGATGGGGGATGGAAGGCGATTGGCTGGCTCCTGGACAGACAAGCAAGTTGGTTGGAGGAGGAAGCACTCAAGGGCGGGACAGCCACCCTGAATGGGTGTTAAGCGCTGTGAGGAACTTAAGCCATGAGACACTGTCCTCCTCCAAGGCCTTATCATCATTAATATATTATGTGGAACAGATAGCTTAGTTGGAGTAACACCATACTGACTTTCTTTACCACCCAACAAGTCCTAAAACTTACTGTATTAGTGCATTTTAAAATAACCTGACCACTGAGGAAGATCCTAAGGGTCAAAACACGTTTAGTCTCAGTTCCATGTGCTATTGTGAAATGTATATACTATATATAATTGTGATTTGTCAATGTTTTTAATTTTTAATTTGTGCACTTTATTATAATAAATATTTGCATTTAAAAATGTTCTTTATATCTGAACCTTTAGATTCCTAAGATTAATAATCACCAATACCCTTAACAAAACTTTTTGTAAACAGATTTTCCAGCTATGCAATCTCCCCTGCCATATATTGAACTGAGTCCTGTAATTTACACACACACAAACACTGTTTTCTCCTCCATAAAGCAATGAACTCAGTGGTTTTAGCTGTACTGTTCAGATGGATTTTAGCTGCCAACTTACATGAGAAACAGAGTGATAATGTTCACCTCATCCTAGATATAAGACTACATCACCTGCTAAAGCAGCAAAGCCAAAAAAAGGTACTAGAAGAATCTTTAAGAGTGAGGTTTGCTGTGAAAGTGGCAATAACAACTCCTCACAAACCAACCAAATAAACAGGGAATCACAACAACAAAATCCTCATTCACTTTCAAGCCAATGACTGGTGTGAAAAATATCATATTATGAGGTGTAAAGTTTTACTTATACAGTAGTGTTCGTGAATCCTCCTTTAACCTATAACAGAGAGCATCCATTCAAGTGGGCCAGATTAGAAGACTGCAGCAAAGAAATTAAAAGACGCTTGCTCCTGGGGAGGAAAGCTATGGCAAATCTAGACAGCATCCTAAAAAGCAGAGACATCACCCTGCCAACAAAAGTGTGTTTAGTCAAGGCTATGGTATTCCCAGTTGCAATTTATGGCTGCGAAAACTGGACCATAAGGAAGGCCAGGCGTCAAAGAATTGAGGCTTTTGAACTCTGGTGCTGGAGAAGACTCTTGCGAGTCCCTTGGACTGCAAGGCGAACAAACCGGTCAGTCCTAGAGGAGATCAGCCCTGACTGCCCCTTAGAAGGCCAGATCCTGAAGATGAAACTCAAATACTTTGGCCACCTCATGAGAAGGAAGGACTCCCTGGAGAAGAGCCTAATGCTGGGGGTGATTGAGGGCAAAAGAAGAAGGAGACGACAGAGAATGAGGTGGTTGGATGGAGTCACTGAAGCAGTCGGTGCGAGCTTAAATGGACTCCGGGGAATGGTAGAGGACAGGAAGGCCTGGAGGATCATTGTCATGGGGTCGCGATGGATCGGACACGACTTCACGCCTTACAACAACAATGTTGTAACCCACCTCGAGCCTTCAGGGGCAGGCAGGTAAATAACAACTACAGCAACAACAACAAACCTGAGTATTTACCAGACTGGAAAGTCAGCTCAGTTCAGTCATTTGGGGCCAGCCATTTAAATTTGACAGCTCAGCAGCACAGGGCCTACTAGTCAGCTCAGGGCATCCTTTAAAGATGATGGTGATGGCAACCAAAGACAGAACATTTTTAGAAGAAGAGTTGGTTCTTATATGCTGCTTTTCTCTACCCGAAGGAGGCTCAAAGCAGCTAGTTGCCTTCCCTTTCCTCTCCCCACAACACCCACTCCCTGTGAGGGGATGAGGCTGAGAGAGCCCTGATATCACTGCTTGGTCAGAACAGTTTTATTAGTGCTGTGGCCAGCTGGTTGCATGTGGAGAAGTGCAGAATCAAACCCAGCATACCAGATTAGAAGTCTGCACTCCTAACTACTACATCAAACTGGCTCTTAGTAGCAGCATCTCATTTATGGAAAGCCCTTGCAGTTCTCCCAGTGCTTATTCTGCTCTTTTTTAGGTGCCACGTCAAAATGTTTCTATTCACAAGAACTAAAGGGTCTTTTGGTGCACTTTTTGTCTTAAACTTATTTTAAGCTGTTTTTATGCTGTGGTTGGATCTAGAATGATGTATTTTTAACAGAAATTTCTGTTTTCTTTTTTATGTTTTGTAAGCTGTTTGGGCAGGTTCCTAAGGGAGACAGCATGAAAATAATAGATGGGATCTTTCTTAAGGTCCTTTGCAAAAACTTGAAACTCTGAGATTTTTCTGAGTAATGACCAAACCAACAGTTTTAGTGTTAAAAGTGTATTGAATACATTTCTATGGCAATAATTCCCAACGAAACCGACTATAAGGGTTTAAATGTATGTTTGCTCTGATCTAGCTATCCCACGCCTGCCTGATCTCATGAGACCTTTGGGTTGGATGGGGAACTTCTAAAGAATACCAAGGTCATGATGCAGGCAATGGCAAACCCACCTCTGAATGTCTCTTGCTTTGAAAACCCTATAGCACCAAATAAAATACAGTGTATTTAATTCCTGTCTATCTTTTTTAAAGATGGAAGCTCCCTCTCCCCTGTATAATATGAATGCATATAAATTATGAATTTGGATTTTTAAAACAACACACAATCAAACCCCAGCTTCTCCTGTGCGTTTTAAATATGAGTGGCAGATGGCTCTCGTTTACATGTTAACGCTAAACGCAGCTGCCTGAGGAAGGTGCTGTCATGTTCATAACTGTTTGCAGTCACAGTGCGAAAAAACTTCTTCAACTGCAACGCAGGCAATTATTTGCAATCTCCCATTAGACACCGGCTGAATCAGCTTCTTTCTCAAGCACCAGCCAAACTCCCCCTAGGACTTTTCCTCCCTCATGACGGTTATAAAGTGCCTCCTCTTGTTTTGAAGGCGCGCGTGGTTCTTCCCCATTGGCTACAGGCTTTCGGCTTCGTAAACCGAGGCTGAGAACTAGTAGCGGGAAGGATGACGAGGTTGCACTACACTTCCCAGGATGCTTCGCGCGGTCATTTAGAAGGCCGGGGCTGTTGTCGCCGCTGTTGCGGTTGCCGCTCCTGTGGCCGAGGAAAGTGCCTGCTGGGGCGCGCGCCGCAAGAGTGCCGGGTGGACTTCTGTGAGGAGTGTCGCGGGGGCGGCCGGAGGAGAGGAGAGGAGAGGGAGCCCGCTGGTCTGCCTGACGGGCTCGTGGCTCAGGAGAGGCGGCATCCCGAAGGAGCCCCCAGGGACAGGGGCAGGCGTCGCCCGGGGTGCTGGGAGCTCTCGGGCGCCTAGAGGCGGCCCTGAGGGGCGCGCCCCCCCTTGGGCCAGCGGGGCGCAGGCTCTGCAGCATGAGCAGTAGCAGAGTCGTCCGGAGAACTGCAGCGGGGACAGAGCTGGCGGCGCAGCTCCTGCTGGTGGCGGTGATCATCGGCTGCCTTTGGGGTGCGACGCAGGCCCAGGTGAGAGAGGGAGCGAGAGGGCTGGCTCGTCCATGTGGACGCAGGGCGGGCAAACCTGCCTTCCGAGAGGTTGGCTAGGCTAGCATCTTTCGCCTTGCAGAGCGGCTCCGAGCCTGCCCTCTGCCTTTGCCCCAGCCTGGTTTTGGACCGGAGCAGATCCAGTGGGCCAGTGGCAGCAGCCTTCTTTGAACAGGGTTTCTGCCCGTGTCTTTCTCAGTAAAACGCCCTGGACACCTTCCTTGGGGAGATGCGGTCAGTTGGCTCGGGCTAGTAGATGTTTACTCCCTGGAGAAGAGCCTAATGCTGGGAGCGATTGAGGGCAAAAGAAGAAGGGGACGACAGAGAATGAGGTGGCTGGATGGAGTCACTGAAGCAGTTGGTGCAAACTTAAATGGACTCCGGGGAATGGTAGAGAACAGGAAGGCCTGGAAGGATCATTGTCCATGGGGTCGCGATGGGTCAGACACGACTTCGCTCCTAACAGCAACTAGTAGATGTTTAATTCTGAATTGAAATAGCCAACCTTGTGTCCAATGGAATTGTACCATGTTAAGCGAGGAAACAGGAACATGCAGACAGAGATCTTCTTCGTAGGAGGAAGAAGCAATATTTACATGCAAATGAAATGTAAAACTGTCGAGTTGGAAGGGCGGCTTTGCATCTTTGCTAAGCATCTTTCTTGCTGAAGTGATGTGCACAAACACTAGGTTGTAATGTTCTACTAATTGTCATGTAAGGCTGTATTTAAGTTTCATTTGCTTTAAAATTGTTCAGGATTTCCTGTTTAAAAATTGTTACTCTTATGTCTGAACCCATATTTGTGAACCTAACTGCATAAATTGGCTGTTGCTAGCTGTTGATCAATACTTTAAAATGTTGGGAGACTTTCTTGGGAGAAGTTTTGAGAGATCAATTAGCCTAATTAGAGAGGGGGAAGCAAGCTAGCCATCTTAAGTGATACTGCCAGTTTAAGGCACTGGTTTTCAGATGACAGAATGAAGCCTGCAGTGGATCTTGTAACAATTTTAGGGTGATCACATTGAGTATTGCTGTTTTTTCAGATTTCAGAATCAAACTATGTACTGTTTATTTTGGATATTTAGTAGGGAAATCATAGGAGGTGAGAGAAAAATAGATGGAGGTGACATATTTTTGCCTATTAATATTAAAAGTTAGTCTTTGGTCTGAAAAGGTTGAAAATGTCATGTCTAGAGTAGAGATTTCCTGTTTGTTTTAGGCCTTATGCTTCAGTTTATTGTTTTTTTCTCTACTAGTCTGTAATTGAAAGTGGTCATCCTGAAAATGAATGCCCTCTGGCTTTTTCCTTGTCATAGCTAAGTACCAGATCTTATTTTTAAGGTATACGTGGTTCTTTGTAGCTGGCTGATCTTCTAAGCACTTCCAAAGTAATGTTTCAACTGCTCCAGAATTTATATTCTGGAACCCGAAAACTTAATTTTTAAATGTCAGTCTTGACAAAAGTCACTAAATAGTGCTTCCTTGGGCCCTGAAATGAAACTTCTAGATGTCACCGCCTAGGACTTGTTTCACTGGTATCTTAACTTTTGTTTCCATTATGAAACTTCAGTTATAGATGAATCCTGTTCAACTAATAAGAAATATTCCATTCTTGTTATAGATGTTTCCCACCCTTATTTCCAGCTATCTTAAGTCTGCATTTGGATATGTAAAAGACCAAAACCAGCGGAAGCACTCAGAATTTTTCATTTTGTTGTTTTTAAATATAACTGTATTTTGGCTTCATGCTCCTTTTGCTCATTGCATTATGAAATATTAATCGCAGGGAATCATCAGTGCTTCTTTGTTAATGTTGCAACTCTGGTGACCGATTGTGTTTCCAGTGCATAAAAACAGGCTTCACTCTATATATTACCAATGTAGTTTTTAAAAGAAATAAAAGTGGGAGGGGCAAAACATGGGTTAATGAAACTTGGAAATATCTATTTTAAGAAAGCTTTGCCCATCTTAAAAAGTAGGTGTCTTGGATTCTATTATTGCTCTAAACTTTAATTTACCATAATTGTTTAATTTAGACTTGCCTAAGTTAATGCATGTTGAATTGCAGTCTTAAAAATACAGTGTAATGTGGTATTTTCAGTTTTAATTGTGTGTGTGTGTATACACATACAGAAACATAAGCTTATATAGTTATATGAGCTTATATAGCTTATATTTCTGTTCTAATATTTTCATTTAGGATTTTCAGTCAGATTTAATATACTGCCTTTAAAAAGAATAGGTTGCTGCTGCTTAGTGTTGACTTGTAATTCTAAGCATAGAATGCAATTCTAACTATAATCAATTGAATGAATATCTGGATCATGAATTTAATTCATTCCTTTTTTATAATTTGGTTAATTTGGATCTAGACACCAGCTTCAGGATTAATGGGGGGGGGGAGACTATTGCCACTTCAATAATACAGATACACCGCAGGTTTCCTCTTGGTAGGGATCATTTTAAGAACTCAGTGAGTGCTTGGAGTACTGATTAGTAAAAGAAAGTGTGGCATAATGTTTATGAGCAGCATACTCTAATCGGGAGAACGAAGTTCGAGTCTCAGTCCCACCTACTTTAGAAGGTACGTGTTATGAGGAGAGGAAGGGAAAGTGATTGTACGCTGCCTTGGGATTCCTTAGGGTGGAGAAAAGAGGGGTGTAAAAACCAACTCTTCTTAATATGGTAACTTCTTAGTGTATTCAAGTGTTTCAGTGCTAATAAAGCCAAAGCTATTGCAGAGGCTCTTTGAATATTTAAAGAGCATTTCATGCACAGAATCACTTAATGAAAACCTTTCTGAGTACATCCTTTAATGTTTACATAGACTTTATTAAAGCTGAATAATAGATATATTGTTGTACTAAATACAATAATCTGTACTGAAATCCAATCAAATCAGTAATCCTAAGAATATATGACAAGGGTATTCCACACATCATAAAACATCTGCATTAGAGGCACTATTAGAGGCACTGTAGAATATATGTATATATGGAATGTATATGTGGACTACTGTGTCACTGGTTTGCCTTTAGTGAAGGTGTGGCTTTGTGAAGGAATATTGTGTGGTGCAATAGTCATCAGTGTGCAGCTAGATAGTTTAAATTATTGATACTGTATGTTCTATCTATTGATATTTGTGATATTATTACCTCTTCTTTGTGTTTTTTAATAGCTTACTGGAGTGCTTGATGATTGCTTATGTGATATAGAAAGCATTGATGACTTCAACAATTTTAAGATCTTTCCAAAAATACAAAAGCTTCTAGAGCGGGACTATTTCAGATACTACAAGGTAATGGGAGGAATTACACTTCATTATAATATTACTAAGTGAAAGAACTTAGATAAAATGACAAATTATGGTGAACTTAAAAATGTTTTCTGCCAAAACGTTTCTATGTCACTTGCAGCAGAATGGTTTAAAATCAGTTCAGTAATACTATAATTGGTATAGTAGATTGGTATTAAGTGGTATTAATTTTTTTTTCTCCTGAGAAGCAGTAGGAAGAAATGTCTTATATGAAAGGTATGTTTAGTATTAAAGAAGCTTTTAAAATCTGGGACTATGACAAGAACAATGCACTGAAAAAGAACTGTATACATATATCCCGCATTTCTTCTTGGTTCCAGTCAGCTACTGAACTGCTGTAGGCTCAATTCATTGTTATTGCTTCTATGTTGCTTTTTAAAATGTTCAATTATATGTCCCTGCTAGTGAATTTAACATGTAGAATTGATTTAAAACCATACCTATGATGTACAAGGTGTGCATGGAATTGATTATGTTTACTGGAAGAATCACAGATTTGTTTGTGAAAATTTTTAACTGGGCACAGCTGATGACCTTGAGAGCTGTTCTAATCCAAGCAACACAGTGGGTAAAAGTCAATAGGGTGAAGTTAGATAAAAGCGTCATAATAATGATGTGAAAAAAGTGTGTAATGCACCTGCAACATTTGGAATTTTCTTATTGATAAAACCGTTTAATCAAAAGTTAAAACAATGAAGTATGGCTTTTCCATTTGGTAACATTCTTAGTAAGCAGAGTGCTGCTAATTCAGAAGTCTTACCTCTTGTAAAACACAGTAGCTTGCTGAAAACCTTTACAGACAATTATTTACAAGCTCTTTTGGTGCTCACTGTTTCTTTTTATGTAATCTTCCAATCTACATACCCTTATTCCAATCATTTAACGGAAAAAATAACACTATTTTAAAATAGTGTCTTTAATAAATATATTGTCATCCTTGCTAAGAAGTAGTTTTGCCAGAGAGATCTGTCAGAAAAAGTTGGGCATTTCTGTCCCTTTTGCCATCTCTCCCCCACCCAAATGTGGCTAGGAAGATTTTGGTTTATTTCCTAGTAAACTCTTTTCCCAGTAATACACTCTCAAAAGTCCTTGACATAAATTTTTCATTGCTCTTAACTGTGAGCTAGTTTTATCACATTGTTGTATTATAGTGGTCTTTACTACATTGCTTTTGTAACTCTTTAAGCTAAATGAGAGGGTGGACAATAAATGAACGCTAATATATCATAGAATTAAAATCGGGCAACTTTATTCTGATCCTGCATTAAGCAGGGGATTGGACTAGATGGCCTGTATAACCCATTCCAACTCCATGATGTTATGATTCTCTGATAAGGAAAATTCTCTGAAATGTAATTAGTCAAGAAAATTGCTGCAAGTGAACTCTGAGATCCCTATTCAAATGTCATACATGACTGGACAATTCATGCGGAGGTGGGATAGATGTTATAAATGGCATGCAGTAATGTGAGAACTGCCTTATACTATTGCTGACCTTTTGGAACTGTGGATAGAATTTGTGCAGTAAGAGATTAGGCCGAGCTTTCTGAAATTCGTCTATACCCTAGTGCAGTGGTCCCCAACCTTTTTATCACTGGGGACCGGTCAATGCTTAACAATTTTGCTGAGGCCTGGGGGGAAGGTTAGTCTTTTACTAATGGACGCCGCCGCCTGAGCTCTTGCTCCACTTGCTTTTCCACCGGCGCCCCTGACTTCCTGCCGCCCACTGGGGGGCGCTGCCAGTAGCAGCTGTGCAGTGCCATGCCGAGGGGGAGCCCCAGCCATGGTGGACACTGGAGAGTACCAAAGGTGATCCGGCAGCAGAGTGGCAGGGCAGCCCCGAGGCAGCAGCCGGGGTGGAGGACGAGGAGGAGCTGCAGCCCGGTACCAACTGATCTATGGACCGGTCCCGGTTCCGGTCCCCGGACCGGGGGTTGGGGACCACTGCCCTAGTGGATTTGAAATGGGCAATTGGAATGCTTTGTGGACATCCAGGGCTCATGTACCTTGTGACTCTTGAAATCAAGTGGTTGGAAAAATATGATACAAGTTCTTTAAAATGCAAGGCAACTCTTTTATGTTACGTATATTTCTGTTTCTGGTGTTCTATTTTAATTCAGTTAAATGTTACATATTTTAATTTATGCTGATGAGAATGTCTGATAGAATGTATATTTCTCTCTTAAGGTTAATTTGAAGAGACCTTGTCCTTTTTGGGCTGATGATGGTCATTGCTCTATCAGAGATTGCCATGTAGAGCCTTGTCCTGAGGTATGTTTCAAAATGCTGATAATGTAATTGTAACTTTCTTTAAAAAAATGATAATACCACTGTTATATGAATTTTAATAACCTGACAACTGAAGTAGATCTCTACTGGGGGCTTTTTCCCAGGTGGCTTCTGTGATCAGGAGAGGCCACAGAAAATGCTATAACTGCAGACCTGCCTAGCTTTGTTCACCTTTAGCATCAGGAAAAGTCCACCTTGTTGGCCCATGTGCTTGTAATTAATTTTATTATCAATTTAGTTTACCATACTTTGCTTTTCATCTGCAGGTTTCTTCATGGTTTTTAATCCTGGCTGTTTTAATATTTTTAAATTAAATTAAAAGTACTTTTAATTGTTTGATTTGTTGACTGGAGCAGGACATGATTAATTTTATTTAGACATCAGGAGGCCAGACTCATCCATACTAAATGCCTCTAAAATATATGGGGTTGATAACTGGCCATTGGCGGGTGGGGGTGGGATAGATGATTAATCGGGTGATAATTGCCTCCATACCTCCATCTAATGACAAATTAGGTTCCGTGCTAGAGGTTTTGCTGGCCAGCCATTCCTTAACAGCAGAGTCTCACTTTCCCTCCTCCTCCTTTTGTAAACTATAACAGAGTTACAGGATAAGGACCACCAGAACTTTTGGCGGTATCAGCAGATTTAAGGACATAATGGCTATCTGGCACCTGGTTTAGAGTATACCTTAATTGTTCAATTTATGGATTTTGTATGTTTCTATTTGCAGAGTAGTAAGAAGTTTAGCAGATTTATTTGTACCACCCCACTTAGTGTTGCTTGTATAGTATAAGTTCTGAATTTTTAAATGGGCAATAGAATGTTATTGCCAAGTTGTGTAACATAATTACTCATATGGTACTGTAATAGTAAGCTTGATAAAACCAGTGACTTCCAAACAATTTGAACGCTATTTTAAGCACGAACCAGTTTTATAACTCAGTCCTAACTTCGTTATTCTCTTGGTTTTAGCTGTAATTTAGAATTGTGATCATAACAGATGTAGCAATGTTTCTTTCAAAATGAAACACACTCAAGCTTCAGATACACCGCTTCATCCTGGGATGTCAATGTTTAAATGTTTCTTTGCTGGCATGGCTTCTCATTAAACTTTCTCCTTTCAGTTTTGATGTTGAAAGTGACTCCCAAGAAATAAGTCATGTAATTCTGTATTTTTTTTTCTTTTAGAGCAAAGTACCAGTTGGCATTAAGGCTGGAAATGCTAACAAAGTAAGTACATTCTATTGAATAAATTAGGACAGTTTTGCTTCTCCCCCATCCATGAAAAGTTGGTGAATGGCAGATTGAAATTGCCTGAAATGCAAAAGCTGGTCTTCCCAGTTGTGCCACCCTTAGCAGCTGCCATAGCATTGCACTATGTTTCTCCAGCTGAAGCACCTCATGGGGCATTCTTATTGCTTGTTTTCCCCCCTCTCCAGTTAGGGAGAGTCAAGGCTAGCAACAGCTGGACTGTCACTGTATTTCCCTGCCATGGAAACTCAGCCTGACACCTTAGAAGTATGTGTGTGTGTTTCTGTACTAAGACTAGGTAGAACTTGGAATGGGCCTGGACAGGTAGCATTGAAAAACCTGGTCAGGAGGTACCTTTCTTCTTAAAAGAACATCTGAGAAAGTATTATTTATTTATTTTGTTATATTTATATACCGCCCTCCCCTGAGGCACAGGGTGGTTTATATGGAATATAAAGAATTAAACATTGAACTCAGTTTTGCCAATAAACTAGAATATAACAATGGTGACAATAATCATAGTAATAGAAGATAACAATTTAACAGAATACTAATCAAACAAGTCCATGGTATAAATGCAGATACATGGATTCCAGGGAGGGAGGTTCAGGGGCCCAGTAGGTGCTGTAGACTCCAGCTGACCTCAACCAAATGACTGGTGGAGGAGCTCGCTTTTGCAGGCCCTGCAGAACTGCTATAGTTCCGTCAGTGCCCTGATCTCCAGGAACTCATTCCACCAGGTGGGGGCCAGGACAGAGAAGGCTCTGGCCCTGGTTGAGAAGTGGCCTTCTTTTGGGCCAGGGATCACTAGCCTGTTGGCTGTCAAAGAGCACAACGCTCCTTGAGGGGTGTAGGCAGAAAGACGGTCCCTCAGGTACACTTGGCCCAGGCCACATATGGCCTTGAAGGTGATTACCAGAACCTTTAGCCTGATCCGGAATTCAATGGGTAGTCATTGTAGTTGGTAGAGGATGAACCGAAGGCCTGCATAGAGCAAATTGCAGAAGTTTAGCCTAGAGGTGACCATCGCATGGATCACTGTGGCTAGGGTCCAAGTAGGGCACTAGTAGTTTGGCTTGGTGTAGGTGGTAGAATGCCAGCTGCTCTACCCTCATGACTTGAGCTTCCATTGAGAGGGAGGCATCCAGGATTGCGCCGAAGTTCCTGACCAACTAAGCCACTGAGAGCTGTACTCCGTCCAGGGTGGGCAGGCACGCTTCTTCATGTGGTCCCTATCTACCCAGCCACAGGACCTCAGGGTTGAGCGTCAGACGACTCTACCTGAGCCACCCCGGCCACCGCTTCTAGGCAGCTGGCTAATGTTTCTGGGGGAGAATCAGGATGGCCATCCATCAGGAGGAAGAGCTGGGTGTCATTTGCTTATTGATGGCAACCCAGCCCGAACTTCCACACCAGTTGTGCAAGAGGGCGCATGAAAATTGGAGAGAGGACTGCTCATTGTGGGACTCCACAAGTGAATTGTTGGTGGGTTGTTGGTCTCTCTCTTCTACTGCTACCCTCTGTCCACAACCCCGGAGGAAAGAGATCAGCCACTGGAAGGCTGTCCCCCTTGTTCCTGTGTCAGAGAGGTGGTAAGCTAGAAGCACATGGTTGACTGTCGAACACTGCTGAGGGATCTAGTAATATCAGCAGTGCTGACCTTCCTCAGTCCAACTGGTGACCAAGGTTGTCCATCAGGATGACTAGCACTTTCTCTACCCCATGGCCAGGCCAGAAACCTGACTGAGATGAATCCAGGACTGAACCTTCTTCCAGGAATGCTGATATTTGATCTGCGACAACCCTTTCCACCGTTTTCCCCAGAAATGCAAAGTGTGAGATGGGTCAATAGTTTCGGAAAAATGGTACTCAAGCATGGAAGGAGAGATCATTCTTGAACATTATTTTTTTTTACAAATGTATTAAAGGCTTTGGCTTGGTTCAGATATAACATCAAAATATGGTTATTGCTACACAAGCATATGAGATGTTCCCATGCTCTCTTTGCCTTTTTCCTTCATATCTGGCTGGCTGATTACTTCTGCAGCAAACCTTACCTTGACATTTTTGGTCTGGGATCCTGGTGTACAGGGCGAGTGTGAAACAGTTGATTGACTTGGGATTTAGCAGCGAACTGTGGTTTTCTATATACCTACCTTGTTAGCTGGCCACATGTGTAGGGTGGTTGTTCATAGACTGGCAAAACATGCTTACCATAATATCAGAACCATTCACCATAAATGATAGTTTTGTGGGCTGCAGAGATGAGGTTTTATAAGAGATTTTGGAAACATGAAATCATTCTGAACAGAGTATTTGAACCATTTACAAGGAGTAGTAGTATTCAGAATACTTTGCAAGGTACTATCCCACTCTCACCATTAAGCATTTAACAGGCAATTTTTTAAGGATTTAAACTTTATAAAAAAAACATTCAATGTGTTGCAGTATTCAAAGACAGCAAACCATACCAAAGAGATTGAAGACTGTGAACAGGCTACTAAACTTGGAGCCATTAATAGTACATTAAGGTAAGCTTTGTTTAAATATTAATGGGAGAGTAAAGGACTGATATTCCTTATCTCCTAATGGGCATATCTTCATATTTGCTGTTATTGTAGGTGCTACAGAAAGAACATATTTATGATTGTCTGTGTGATGTGATTTACATGCAGGGTATTTCATATAGCTTATTGGTTCAGACATGCCTAAGATCACTGTAGGGGTAGTCTATAAATGCCTAGTTTCTTTAAATGAAACCAAATCCTCTGGGCCAGATGAACTGCATCCAAGGTTACTAAAAGAACTTGCAGATGTAATTTCTGAACTTTGTCCATTATTTTTGACAATTCTAGGAAAACAGAAGATTGGAGGTGGGCAGATGTTGTCCCCATTTTCAGGAAGGGGGAAAAGGCGGGTCTGTTAGCTTGACATCTGCAGATGGCAGATTTTTAGAAGCATCAAACAGTTGGTCCTAGAGCAGCTAGAGCAGATGCTGTGATTACTAAGAGTCAGCATAGCTTTCTCAAGAACAAGCCCTGTCATACTAACATCTCTTCATTTGAGGAAGTTATTACTTTGCTGGATCGGGGGAATACTGTGGATATAGTTTATCTCTATTGTTGACAAGTTGGTAAAATGCAGTATAGATCCTATTACTGTTAGGTGGATCAATAACTGGTGGACAGATCGCACCCAAAGAACGTTTGCTAATGGTTCGTCATCCTCTTGGAAGGGAGTGATGAGTGGAGTGCCTCACAGTTCTGTCCTGGGCCCTGTGTTGTTCAACATATTCATAAACTATTTAGATGGAGTAGATGGGGTGCTTATTAAATTTGTAGATGATACTAAACTGGGAGGGATAGCAAACAACAGAAGACAGAATCAGGATATAGGATGATCTTGACAAGCTAGAAAAGTGGACTAAATTTTATAAATTGAATTTCAATAGTGATAAATGTAAAGTTCTGCTTTTAGGTAGGAAAAATGAAATGCATCATTATAGGAAGGGTATGTGTGAAAAGGATCTTAGGTGTCTTAGTAGATCATATACAGAATTTGAGTCAGCAGTGTGACTCAGTGGCTAAAAAGGCAAATGGGATTTTGGGCTGTATCAAAAGTATAGTGTCGAAGTTCTGGTTAGACCTCACTTAGAATACTGTGTTCAGTTTTGGGCACCACAATTGAAGAAGGATGTAGACAACAGTCCAGAGGAGGGCAATGAAAATGGTGAGGGGCTTGGATTCCAAGATGTATGAGGAATGGTTGAGAGAACTTGGTCTGTTTAGCCTGGAGAGAAGACAACTGAGAGGTGATATGGTAGCTATCTTCAAGTACTTGAAGGGCTGTCACAGAGGATGGAACAGTATTGTTTTTGGTTGGCCAAGAGGATAGGGACAGATCCAGTGAGATGAAATTAATTCAAAAGAGTTTTCAGCTAAACATCTGGAAGAAGTTCCTGACAGAGCAGTTCCTCAGTGGAACAGGCTTCCTTGGGAGGTAGTAGGTTCTCCTTCCTTGAAAGCTTTTAAGCAGAGACTAGATAGCCACCTCACAGAAATGCTGATTCTGTAAATTTAGACAGATTGTGAGTAGACAGGAGGGATTGTGGTCCTTCCTTACATGGCCAGGGAAAAGTTGATTGCCACTTTTGGGTCAGAAGGTAAATTTCCTCCAGGCCAGACTGGTCAGGGATTCTGTTTTTATTCTTGGGAGGGAGGGCATAATCTGGGCCTGGAATTATGGGTGGGCAGGTAGTTTTGGATTTCCTGTATTCTGCTGGAGGTTGGACTAGATGATCCTCGAGATCCCTTCCAACTCTGATTCTATATATTTTTTGGATTAATAAGAAGGATGCAGGTAGGAGGGGAGAGGCAAGATCTGCCAAATATAGTGCTTCCTAATATTTAGCACTGTTCCCTTGTGGTGATTATGGATTCAAAAATTGTTTTCATCTTGTGCAAGTTAACTACTCTTTTGAGCCCAGGTCTTTCTGTTAGAACAGTTGGAGACATGGGATAGTCCCTCTACAAATTAGTTAAGAAAACTTAGTTTGCTGAACAAATTTGCTGAACACCACCCTGAGACACCACAATGAAGGACAGTGTATAAATTAAATGACTAAATATGATCAGAATTTAGAAGCAAATTCTTTAACATATTAGACATCAGCATAACTATTGCTGCAACCAAGCTATGTGGTATGAAAACTGTTGGCCACTTATTATATTGCTAGCTGGAGAATAATATAGGTTTCCATCCATTATGATTTTCTTAGGCTGATTTTAATGGGATGGTTTTATCAGTAAAGTTCTTATGAGTTCCTCTGTTGTACATTGTTGTATTGTGGAGTCTTACTTTTAAAATAAGACAGTGTATGGAAAATGAAAATGAATACATTGGCTCATGTTCTTTCCTCCATTCTTTCTACAGCAACCAAAGTAAAGAAGCTTTCATTGACTGGGCCAGATATGATGATTCGCAGGACCATTTTTGTGAACTGGATGGTAATATTAGTTCTTTTGACTTGAGCAGGTTTTCAGAGGCAATGTGCAATGAAGTAAAGAAACTTAGAAATTATGTCCATGCAGTCTGCAAAGAGAATGTGACAAATGATACCTTTCTGTAGTTTGCACTTAGAAATATAAGAGTTTGGAAGAATAAACTAAGCAGTGAGCAGTCCATCCAGGGAAAGTGCTAATGTATATGGATTTTTTCAGTTTTTCTCTGCCTTTTCCTTTCCAGAGTTTGGCAACTGATTTGTGGTCTTGCAGGGTTGGGGAATTACACTGAAGAGAGAGAAAGGGGTATGGTAGAGTATGTAGTTCTAAATGCAAATAATTGTGCTCTTTCCTCTGAATTCTGCTCAATCCATTGTTTATATCAGTACAGATGATTCATCAAAAAAAAAGCAGGCTGTGGGCTCTCTCTTACTTCTTTTTCCATGCCTCTCTTGTTTACACTTTCATATTTAAGAGTTTGTAGCAATGTCCACATTTTTGTTTGCCATCTACTGTGGCATTTTATTTTGTTTTTCTAAATACTTGTTGGACTGCTGTCAATACAGTGTGTGAATAAATGCATATGTAATGCATGTTAATATATATAAAATGTCATAAATATTTTATCAGGTGATGTACTTTTGTGTATCATGTTTTTGTATAGAAGTGACATTTCAAAATATATAACCAAAGTGATTATTTTTGGCTTAGATGAAAGATCTCCTGATGCTCAGTATGTGGATTTGCTGCTGAATCCAGAGCGTTACACTGGATACAAAGGACCCTCTGCATGGAGGTTATGGAACAGTATCTATGAAGAAAATTGCTTCAAGTAATTTGGGGTGGGAGGGCAAAGTTAATTGATATTGAAGCATAACATCTCTTTGAATTGTAAAAAACTTTCTATTTTTCTCTCACTTTTAGACCTCGGTCAGTATATCGTCCACTAAATCCACTGGCATCCAACTGGGGTAGGCTACTAAATATTTCATACTTGGCATACATTGTACTTCCATAAATTATTTTGAAAGTTCTTCAACAATACTGTGGTTTTTTAGAGTAGCCATAAAGACAATGTATTATCTTGCATCTAATGCTTTATAGTTTATATCATCCACATTTCATTCTGAATATAATAGTTGTAATATTCTTTATCCCCTTGGCTCTTTGACTCCAATAAAAGAATGATTGGAGCAAAGTGCAAACTAAAAAGCTTATGCTACTTTGAACATTTTAATACGTAGTTGACTTTTCTATATATATGTACAAGTGGAACAAATTGTGTCTAACCTCCTACAACTTTCATTTTTTCAGGAGAGGATGATGGTAAGTAATCATTCATTACTATATCTTCCAGACCATCAACAATATATAAAAACTTTAAAATAACCATGTAGATACTTGACGCTACCATTGAATGCTAATCCAACATGAAAATGAAAGAAGAATACTTGATGGTGATCCTTGTGCAGGTTTGCTGGAAGTCTGTGTAACTGGGCACTATCCTTTTTAGGGGAATTAAATAAAATTTTGAACCAATACCAGTACTGGAATGCTGAGGTGGAGTATAGAGGTGGAGTATAGGACTATAGAGTTAAAGTTGAGAACTTGTGAGCAGTGTCTGGAATCAGAGATACTACATACAGTATGGGATTCAACCTGTCGGAATTTTTGGAATATGGATGCCACACAGCTTCTTTTCGTTGTGAGGGAAGCAGAAATTGATTATAGAGCAACTTCTCAGGGATTGGGTGGTCTCTATTAATATTTGCCATATTTAGTGCATGATTAGGACAATGAAACCTAGTTATATGCAAAACAAATTAGTATGTTTTGAATTCAGGTGTATCGGACCCCCAAAATATTGATAAAAATATGCCAGAATTCCAGTACTAGTATGGCATTTGGATATAGCTCCACCCCCTCCCAGGAATCCTATGGGAAAGTTATAGGGCAATTTTTCAAGATACAAGCACCAAACTGTCAGCAGAGCTGGTGGTACTTGTCCTCAGAAGAATCCCCAGTTTTCAGAAAGATTGGATCAGAGGGTTCCCCCATCCATCCTCCATTGTTTCCAGTGTGTGAGGTGAAACAGCCTTTTTCCTCCAGGGCAAAATAAAAGCAACCTCTAGTCAATGCCTTCCATGCTATGCTGCTCATTGTTTCCCCAGGCCAACTCTTTCTAAATAGTACTTGAGGGAAGTTAGGTACCTAACTACTGGCCCTATAACCTTGCATATTCTGAAACCTTTTTATGAACCCTCCTACTAAAAAACTTATTTATCCCCTTGGCTCTTTGACTCCAATAAAATAATGATTAGAGCAAATTGCAAACTAAAAAGCTTATGCTACTAAAAAACTTTAGTTTTGGTTTTTGAAATAATTTTATTTAATACATTTATATGACCGTCCCTCTCAGCCCAGCCACCTTGGGGCAGTGTACAACAATTTAAAACAACAGAAGTAAAACCAAAATTGATTGACCCACTTCAATCTTCATCCATGTTCCTTGCTTCCAGGTCTCTTCATATTGTTCTCCCACATTGCTTTCCCATATTATTTGTAAGGTCCATTTTCAAGGAAGGGGAGTGGGGGTTCTTCGATGTTTCTAGTGGCCTGGCCTCAACCAAATGCCCATTTTGATCTATTCCAGTCTGGCTTCCCACCTGGCCATGGTGTGGAGATGGTAATGGTCGCCCTGATGGATGACCTCTGGCACTAGTTGGATCAAGGCAACCTGGGCGTGATCCTGGATGCTTCCCTTATAGTGGAATGCCAGGTCACAAAGGTAGCGTGGCTGCCATTTTACCACCACCAAGCTAAGCTACTAGCGCCCTACTTGGCCCTAGAACACCTAGCTATAGTGATCCATGCAACGGTCACCTCTAGGCTAGACTTCTGCAACGTGTGCTACGCAGGTCTACCCTTATCCTTGATCCGAAAACTGCAACTGGTGCAAAATTCCGCAGCCAGGACTCTCGCTAATACATCATGGAGATTCCACATCCAACCTGGCTTCCAATTGAATTCTGGATTAGGCTTAAAGTTTGGATACTTACCTTCAAGACCATATGTGGTCTGGGCCCAGTGTACCTGAGAGACCGTCTCTCTGCCTACACCCCCTAAAGAGCCCTACACAATGCTACCTCCAACTGGCTGGTGATCCCTGGCCTCAAAGAGGCGTGTCAGACTTCAACAGACTTCATTATGTATTGTTGTGTGGAAGTTGTTACTAATGTGTATTTTTGTGTTTATAGGAGAATCTTTCTATACATGGCTAGAAGGTAAACAAAATACTGTAGAATTCCTTATTAGACACATCCAGTATAGAAAACTCCGTTGGGCTGGAAACAGGACCTGGCGTGGCGAGGGGTTCCTCTCCCTCTTCTCTTTACTCCATCCCCTCCACCCTCCTTGCCAGCATTTGTCGCCTTGCAATATTCAGATTGGAGACTATGTGTTAATTGCTTTAGTGGCCTTATTAGATTATATTTTGGAAATTGGCATTATATGGCTCTAGGTCTTTTTAACAGAGTGCTAGAACCTGTGTTGCTGTTCTTCTTTTTCAAGTCAAATGCAGCATTAATCCAAGTTTTCTGCTATGTTCCAAACATAAATGACCTTCCAAGTTTTAGTATGACTGTTCCCAGTATGGGTTTTGGTCATACAACAATTCAGTTTTGTATTATAAACTAATAATCTATTGAGATTTAATACTGAATATCTTTAAACAGCCCCGCGGTTGCGAGGGAGAGCCTGGGCCCGGCAGAAGCCTCCGTCCCCCGGCCCTTTCCTTTCCGGCTTCTGCCGGGCCCGGGCTCTCCCTCACGGCTGCTGGGCTCCCTGCAGGAGCGCCCATTGTATTTCCGCATACAATGGGCTTTGCCTCTAGTAACTTCATAAAAATTGTAGATGTTAAAATATAATTCTAACATGAAACCTCACTGCTTCCTGCTGCTGGGAAAATGTTTCATTGTGTTGAGTCTTGGTCTTCAGATTTTGAAAGGAAGATGACCCAGAACTGAGAATCAATTAGGAATGTGACTATTTTTAAAATCACATTCATGTTAGAGTCATCTAGGAGTACATGGGGCACATGTACAAAGCTAAACTTCAAGCTATGAACTGGATTAGAGTCAAGTAGTATCTTAGAAACAAACAAGATTTTTGCAAGTATAAGATTTTGAGAGTTAGAATCAAAGCTCCCTTCATTAGATAAAAGTAAAAATAGAGGTTCTCTGAATCCTCGTCCTAGAAGATGGGCAGGATGTTTGAAAGAAGGAAGTGAAGATATAATGCAAAATGTAATCAGCATGATTAGCACACATGAGTAATGCTGAAGAGTAAAAACTTAGCATCTGTAGTGAAAAAAGAATCCTATATCCTGCTTCAGTCCTGGAGGAGTCTTATCTGTTTTTCTGCCTTTAAGCATTTCTTTTTGGTTTCTAAGGTATTCCTGGACTCCTTTTAATTCTTCTACTGCAGACCATCATGGTTACTCTCTGGAGCTAAGATATATAGCAGTTTAGATTCTGTAGCACCATGAATTATGACTGGAAAACTGAAGGAAGGTAATGAGGATAGCCGGCATTCTAGTGAAATGCAGTCCTGGTGACTTGCTCACCAGGTAGATCACATTCTGTATGAGCTGAAACTTCCAAAGAATCATTAGAGGCAGTCTAGTGTAGACTTACATCCTTCTGAGGTCGGTAAATGAGTACCCAGATTGCTGGGGGATAAAACAGTAATGACTGGGGAAGGCACTGGCAAACCACCCCATATTGAGTCTGCCATGAAAACGCTAGAGGGCGTCACCCCAAGGGTCAGACATGACCCAGTGCTTGCACAGAGGGGATACCTTTACCTTTAGTGTATAGTACATTTAGTCAGCCTAGTGGCATTGGAACTTTTCCAGCTTTCTTCTCTGCAAACATTCAACCATTCCTTCCTCTCCTGTTCTGCATGTAACCCTAAAGTTGGACCAAAAGCTGTAAACTGAAACTCAATCATGTGAGTTGGGTTGTGACACCTTCATAATATTTTTATTCTAAGAGCATTATGTAAATTACTAATATTAAGGAATGTTAAGTAATTTTTGTCAGTTCAGTTTTAACTCTTTTTACATTCAGGTCTTTGTCTTGAGAAACGTGTGTTCTACAAGCTCATTTCTGGACTTCATGCTAGCATCAATGTTCATCTTTGTGCAAGTTATCTACTCGAAGGTATTTGATTTTTTAAAAATTTAATTCATTTGTTTATCACTGGGAGCTGTTGTTGAATATTGAGTGCTGTTTCTGAGGGGGGAAATTCTGGTTTTGTTTCTTTGTTCAGAAACTTGGGGGAAACCTCGCTGGGGAGCTAATGTGAAGGAATTCACCAGTCGTTTTGATGCCACTGAAACCAAAGGAGAAGGTCCAAGACGGCTGAAAAATTTATATTTCTTATATTTGATTGAACTGCGAGCATTATCAAAGGTCGCTTCATACTTTGAACGTTCAATTGTTGATCTTTACACTGGAAATGCCCAGGAGGATGCAGAAACAAAGTCTCTCTTGCTAGAAATCTTCACACATACGAAGTAAGTCTATTTTCTCATTCCATAGTTTAATGCAGGCTTTCTCAGCCAGGGTTTCATGAAATCCTGGTGTTTCCTGAATGTGTGGGATTTAATTGATTTTTTTATACCGTTTTAAAATTTGTTACACATTCATTGGGTAATATGACCATATGATCATGTTGACTCAACCCGGCTCTCCAAAATGGCCAGTGATGGGCCTGGAGGGGGTGGGTGGATGGGTGGGGGCCCTGGGTGGGCATGTACAAGCTATGCTTCCAAACCATATTCTGCTCAATCAATTGTGCCACTTCTGCTGTTTCTTGAAGCCTGAGGTTGAGAGAGTGGTATAATGTATATCTGTGCTTAGTGAGATGAGTAATACCAGACCCTCATTAAAAATGAAACCATTGATATAGGTGAGAATGATCAAAGGGTGGTAATGGAGATCTTCCTTAATTTTTCCATCTATAATGACATCTATTCTTATACAGAAAAACAGTGCCCACCTTGTTGTGGCTTACAGTTGTGTAAGTCCAGGTTTGTTTCTGTTTTTCATACCACGGGAAGAAAAAGTAGTATATGCCCTTGTGCAATAAGCCCAGTACCCCACTACTTCCATGCCGTCCAGTCGTCTTTGTGCTTCTGCTATTTGATGTGCGGTTGGTTGGCATTTCCTTCCTCTCTGTTGCTATATCTTGTTGTGAGGTGCGAAGTCGTGTCCGACCCATCGCGGCCCCATGGACAATGATCCTCCAGGCCTTCCTGTCCTCTACCATTCCCCGAAGTCTGTTTAAGTTTGCACCTACTGCTTCAGTGACTCCATCCAGCCACCTCATTCTCTGTCGTCCCCTTCTTCTTTTGCTCTCAATCGCTCACAGCATTAGGCTCTTCTCCAGGGAGTCCTTCCTTCTCATGAGGTGGCCAAAGTATTTCATCTTCAGGATCTGGCCTTCTAAGGAGCAGTCAGGGCTGATCTCCTCTAGGACTGACCGGTTTGTTCGCCTTGCAGTCCAAGGGACTCGCAAGAGTCTTCTCCAGCACCAGAGTTCAAAAGCCTCAATTCTTTGACGCTCGACCTTCCTTATGGTCCCAACTTTCGCTGCCATACATTGCAACTGGGAATACCATAGCCTTGACTAAATGCACTTTTGTTGGCAGGGTGATGTCTCTGCTTTTTAGGATGCTGTCTAGATTTGCCATAGCTTTCCTCCCCAGGAGCAAGCGTCTTTTAATTTCTTTGCTGCAGTCCCCATCTGCAGTGATCTTGGAGCCCAGGAAAATAAAATCTGTCACTATCTCCATTTCTTCCCCATCTATTTGCCAGGAATTGAGAGGGCCAGATGCCATGATCTTTGTTTTCTTGATGTTGAGTTTCAAGCCAACTTTTGCACTCTCCTCCTTCACCCGCATCAACAGGCTCTTTAGTTCCTCTTCACTTTCTGCCATTAGAGTGGTATCATCTGCATATCTGAGGTTGTTGATGTTTCTCCCTGCAATCTTGATCCCAATTTGTGACTCCTTCTAATCCTGCCTTTCTCATGATGTGTTCTGTATAAATGTTAAATAGGCAAGGCGACAGTATACAACCTTGCCGAACTCCTTTCTCAATTTTGAACCAATCAGTCATTCCATGCCCGGTTCTTACTGTTGCTTCTTGACCTGCATATAGGTTTCTCAAGAGACAAATAATATGCTCTGGTATTCCCATCTCCTTAAGAACTTGCCACAATTTGTTGTGCTCCACACAATCAAAGGCTTTAGCATAGTCAATGAAGCAGAAGTAGATGTTCTTCGGGAACTCCCTAGCTTTCTCCATGATCCAGCGTATGTTGGCAATTTGATCTCTAGTTCCTCTGCCTTTTCGAAATCCTGCCTGTACTTCTGGAAGTTCTCGGTCCATATATTACTGGAGCCTAGCTTGTAAAATTTTGAGCATAAATTTGCTAGCATGAGAAATTAGTGCAATGGTGCGGTAGTTTGAACATTCTTTGGCATTGCCCTTCTTTGGGATTGGAATGTAAACTGACCTTTTCCAATCCTGTGGCCATTGTTGAGTTTTCCAAATTTGCTGGCATATTGAGTGTAGCACTTTTACTGCATCGTCTTTTAAGATTTTGAATAGTTCAACTGGAATGCATATAGGTTTCTCAAGAGACAGATAAGATGCTCTGGTATTCCCATCTCCTTAAGAACTTGCCACAATTTGTTGTGCTCCACACAATCAAAGGCTTTATCTATATCTAGAAATGTTAAATTTCTGGAAATATTGAACCCACATTTTTCTGATTTTTTTCCTTATGTTTTAGCATACAAAATTGCAATATTTGAACTATTTCGTTTCTAAGCAAAATTGCAAATATAGCCAGTGTTTAAGAGAAAACTGCATGCTGATGACCAAGCATCAAAAACATTTGCACAGCTGGATGGATTTCAAGCTTGATGTTGTCTTCTACCTTCTGTAGCTACTAATTAGAAATGGGCAATTGGGATTAGAGAGTTCAGTTCCCAGTGAAAATGTCAGAGATTTTATCTTTGGTGCAGTTTCTGTCCCACATTCCTCAAATCTTTTTTCCCCTTCAGCAAGGCAGGGTAATGTAACCAGTCTATGCGTATGTCATAGTGGGTTAAGGGAAAGGTAGAAAAGATCAACCAGAAGAGAGTCCAATCAAAAGGGCCACAAAAACAATGAAAAGATAAAATGCTTCCTGAAACCCCCTGATGTATTAGTTCAAATCCAATAACATCAAGTTTTCTTGGAGTGTAAATGCTGTTTGATGACCCTTGTGAACGCTGGATAGGAAAAGCTACCAGGTTTGGTGAATAGCATTAAGTATTGCTTAATCTAGGGAAATATAGGAACTGAGGATGAGTGTTGATGAGATAATTCAAGCTGAATTGGGAAGCCCATTGTCCTAATTATGTGTCTCCCTAAGGTGGAGAGAAGGTCATTAGTGCATCAGCTGCTGTTTCCCACAATTCTAAACTACATACCCAGACTTGTCCTCAGCTAACATCCGTTTTAGTGTCATTTTGGTCCAGGCAGCATGTCACTCATGATATTTGCAGTGATATCAGTGAACGGGTGTTTATGGTTTTCTATCCATAAACTGTCCCTCAATGAGAGGAGGGGTCTTGAGGCTAACCTAGCAATAGAGAAAATTAAAAAGCTAGCTGTTCTAACACATTGGAAACCTCCAGGAGGATGACTCTGTTTTTCCCCCCTGAGTTTTCACCGCTTCGCAGTCCCCACTTTAAAACAGATAATCCTAGTGTGAATTAAATGATAAAGCTACAAGGATGCCAAGAGTCTTGTGGACATTAATTTGGGGGACTCCAACCTTTTATGTAGGGAAAAATCCCTTTGTGGGAGTATAACCTATTGAAAACTTCAATTGAGTGTACCTGAGGCTTGAGAAATTATGGTTTCCTCTTAAGTCTGATTACTTCAGCAGAAACACTAAACATTTAAAGCAATGATGCCTCTAGATTCTTTGACAATTCATGTTCTCAATTAGGTCTTTCCCGATGCATTTTGATGAAAAATCCATGTTTGCTGGAGACAAAAAAGGAGCTACATCTTTAAAGGTAAATGTAATCATTTCATTGATACTTGTATGCATTTACTGCAAGAATATGAGATAAAAGGAACCTGAGCAATGATTATAAATGAGGCAAATATGTATTTTTTTGTTTCATAGTATGTAGGATGCTTTATTGCAATGTATGTAGTATGTTTTAGTGCTTCAAACACATTCACTGAAACTGCAAAAATGAAGTCCATAACTGGTGTAAGGTGCTGAACCTTTTCCACTCATACCATTCTTCTGCTACTAAACCTCTCTCACTCCAGAAGTGATCTGCAAGAGAAGGGATAGGGTTGATTTTTTAAAACTGTGTGGTGTTGACTAGGTATGCTTATATTTAATGACTGTTACAGTACAAGCTTTGTTATTTAGCATTCATGCATGATGGGGGTGTTGATTAATCTAATGTGCCGATTAGTCCAGGTTCACGCTGCATATATTTGTTTTGAGGCAGATGTTCCTCTCCATCTTCTACCTGTATAAGGACAATGATGTTGTATAATGTTGCCCAATATGAACCATGATTAAATATTAGGAGCCCTTCATCTTCCTCCTTTTATTGGCCTCCATGGCGAACTCTGAAAAGTGAGAGAGGATTTCAAGGGCAGGGATAGAGAAGGAAAGAAGTTTTTGTGCTGCACCCATAGCATGCCTGAACATATAGCACCAGCAAAGAAGAAGTGTCCAGCTCTTTTAAATAAGCCTCTCATCCTTATTGGTAGGAAGAATTCAGGTTACATTTCAAGAACATATCTCGTATAATGGATTGTGTCGGATGTGATAAATGCAGATTATGGGGCAAGCTGCAGGTAAGCAAAACTGTTCTTACATTTTTTTATTTGTTGTTATGATCTCTTGGGCTTCAAATATTAATTCTTGCTCCAGGCCACCTAAGTACACAATTTGGGAATTAGGAGTTGAGCAGCTAATTTTTTTATCAAAATATACTCAAACCGTACATGTGGCAATCAGACCTGCCTTTTATAATTGGTTTATATCCATATTTGCCATAGCATAGCTCACAGTTTCCCAGCCTCATTGTAAATCTATCCTGCTTGTCTAAAGTCTTTCCATTTGATAGTTTCTAGGAGCACCAGCTGTAAGAACCTTCTATCATTACATAAAATATTCTTTATTTAGAATGTTTTTATGTCTCCTCTTCAGAGTTCTGCTTGACAGGGGCTTGCAATTCACAATAAACTACTGGACATAAGCAGTAAAAAAGCGATCCATAAACCAGAAGCAGACTATTAAAAAGTTGATAATAAATGTTTGACTAAAACCTGAACCTGCAGCTGTAGGCCTGGATCTCCAGGATAGGATAACTTGGCAGTGCCTGTGCAACTTCTCCATTACCAACAGCTGAGCTTCAGCTTATTAGCCTTTGTCTATTCCATTACTTTCTCCAGGCAACTATACAGGACCTCCACAGACACACCTGGCATAGGTGCTAAAGAAACAGAATTAGGTGTCATTCCTATTTTAATGATACCTCACTAATTGCATGATGACAGCAATGTATTTATAGTAAACACTTCAAAAGTCTCAGTAGTGCATTACATAATTTGTTATATTGTAAAATATATTTGTAGCCTTCAAACTCTCTGAAGGAAAAGTGAAGTCCACAAAATACCAGTATTTTCCCTTATAAGGCTTTAATAGTATCTAGTTTGGAAGTCAAGTTGTTTCTTCTACTGTTTTATAATGCAATACCAAGGAGGAAAAAACATCTTTTCCAAGGAGAGAGGAAAGGGAAGAAAAGACCCATACTATTACAATGTACTCAATTATTTCTTTCTGTCGCACTTTACTGATCAGTGTAGACAATATAGTTTAAGATAGGACTCCATTTTCTTCTGAAATCTGATGTTAGTCTGTTGTACACCAGATATGTAAGTTTAGCCATTGTTGCATTTTCAGGCATTTTGTTTGACCAGTCCATAAGATCTGATGGAGTTTCTTTTTTCCATCTTGATGTGCATAGAATCCTTGCAGCTGGTAGCATATGCTTAACGTTCACTTTACATTTTATTATTATTTGGTACCATAGTTAATAACAGTTGGGATATAATACCAATTCATTTTTCAGTTAGCTTTTGCATCATTATGAATCATAATCCAATATTTCCTGTTTTTTTGTAGAATATTCTGTTCTTTGTTTCTGTTGACTCTTAAACATTAGTGTAGATTTATAGACTTTATTATTAAATAAATTGCCTTTCTTTTAGACCCAAGGTTTAGGAACAGCTCTGAAAATCTTATTCTCAGAAAAAGAAATCAAGAATCTTCCTGAGAATAGTCCATCAAAAGGCTTTCAACTAACACGGCAAGAAATAGTTGCTCTTCTGAATGCGTTTGGAAGGCAAGTTGCATTTTTGTGTTGTCATACCTATCTTAGTTACAGACTGCTTTTTAGAATGACTCCTTTAAGAGCTGTCAAGCATAAAGTCTGGAGGGGCAGGAACTGGCCAATCCTGGGGGCACCTGGTGTGACGGAGGGAAGGAAGGCAGGAGGCTGCCAGGAGGGTGAGCAGGCACAAGTTGGTGAGGAGTGTGTGTTGTTGAAGATGCCAAGAAATAGAAAGGAAATGGCTAGGGATAAGAGGCTAAGTTAAAATAGCGTGTGGGGAATTAAAGCAGAGGAATGGGCGTGGCATGACTTTTCTCTCCCACTTGCTCTGACTGTAGCTCAGCAAGGATTGAAAAAGCCACTACATGGTGAGGCCGAAGCTGAATGGCCAGTGCTGCCACTGCTGCACCAACCAGCTTCATATTTTTTACATGGTGGCTGTAAGGGAGGAGGGGGACAATGGGGACATGGAGCAGCAGTTAACCAACATAAGGACAGGGCCAGTGGGGAGGAGATGGGCCAGTGCAAAGTTTGAGAGGCAACTGGGCTGTCAGTGTCTTGTGCGTGTCTCTGGTGAAAAGACCTCCTGGCATCCAAAGCAAGTGAAGGAGCAAAAGGAAAAAGGGGTGCTGATGTCGCCACTACACATCTAAACAGTCTCAGAGCCAGGAGGCTGAATGAGTGTTGGGGTAAGTGGGGGACAGTGACCTCCTTCTCCCCCATCTGTTCACAGCCTGTAAAGGAAAAGGGGTACAGAAGGCAAAAAGCACCCCTGTAGGTTTTGTAAGCAGCTTTTACATCAGGCCTTCCATCAGCCCTGTGGAGACAGGGCTTTTGTGGGAGACTTAGGAGGCATGAGAACTAGAGGGGGGAATCTAGAAGAGCCTGGTTCAGACCCCCCCCCCCAAGCCAGGACCCTGTCATGAGTCACATGGGGCCAGTTGTTCAGCCTGGCCCACCTCGCAGGGTTGTTGTTGGTAATGGTGAGGATGGGTGGGTGGAGTCTGGTGTGCCTCCTTGAGATCCTCAGAGGCTGGACAGGGCAAGAGACGAATAAAAGAGCATGAGATGGATCATATATGTGCTTGGTTATTGAGACTGTGTGTGTGTGGAGGTACAGAAATTCTACCATATTTACTTGCAAGGATGATGAGTCATCTCGTAAAAGTGCTATATATATAGAGAGAAAAAAATAGAAAAAAATCCTTAAAATTTTTTAAAGCTGCAGTAGGAGGAGTTCTGTAAATATATATATGCATTTGAGGTAAAGAGTTTTTTTCCTGTCGTTTTTCCTGTTCATGTGCATGCTGTAAGACTAGCCTGTTGAAAGTGTCATATGAGGTAACATTACAAGTAATCATGTCCTGGAGAAAATTTTAAACTGTAATAAGACAAAGTTGGAAGCAGTCATATCATTAGTTTTTTCTACTTTGAGGGTAGGTTTCAAAGTACTGTACCTCCTCTCAAAGAGCGTATAACAAAGCCCCTCTTCCCTTTTTTTACAGACTTTCTACAAGTATACGAGAACTGCAGAATTTTAAAGTTTTATTACGGCAGATGAGTTAATGAAAGCTTGTGTACCTGCTGATGGAAGTCACCATTAACCAACTACATCAGGCAGAAAGAAAACAGTTTTTGGAGGACTTGATAAAAAATGTTTTAAATGAGGGAGAAATCTAATACCAACTTGAATATTTAAAGTAGGAAAAGTTAGTCATTGGACAAACTATTTATAAATGAAATACCTAATTTTAAATGTGTAAATTATGCTCCACCCACTGTTCCTTAGTACACCAATTATATCATACTTAATATACTGTTTCTCTCTTTGTGATTTACACCTTGCTGCAGTAACTTCACCCAGACTGCTTTGCCCATATGAAGAAACCTTGCAAACCTTAAAAACAACTGACTTTCATATCTTTTTGAAGGACCAGATATTGCTAAGCAATGAATTTCTAGATGTTTTACTCCTATAATTGTAAATTCTGTGGCCAGTAAGGATGTTAGGAAAATAAGCCTATTGGCACCCATTGCAAACAGTTCACCTCTTACCTCCTTTTTCATAATTTGTTCCCTTCTCCTCCCCACTGCCCTCATGTAATTTTCTGTCTCTGCACGGTTGCCTTCTCTGTGAGGAGGCAAGATTGTAGGAACTTTATTCCAGAGTCTTTCCACTCTGTACCATGTGTCTATTGAAGAGGTATTTAGCGTTAAGTGCTGCTAGCAAAGCATGTATACTTTGTTCTTTACCATGTTGTCAGTTTTTCTTTCTAGTTGTCTAAAAAAACTAAAACATAAAATATCCCACTTAATCTTCAAAGGATGCTGCTGGTTCTCCTTGCTCCTGAGGTTGTATTTGAATCCTACATGGAGAAGACAAAGGCAAAGATCTCTTTAAAGACTTAGCGTTGATTTTTTTTTTGGCATTTAATACTGCATATTCTATCTATGCAATCCCTGATAATATCTTTTTGGAAAATAATAGACAATATCATTAATGAAACGGGTATATCCTGCAAAAATTTAGTCAGCCATTATCTTTAAGGGGGATTCTAGATGCCCCAGAACAATAGAAAAAAAATCCTTAAAATTTTTTAAAGCTGCAGTAGGAGGAGTTCTGTAAATTTGTGACAGAGCAGCTTATTTAGAAGCTGTAGTGTAATGTTTGTATTCAGTGAGGGGTGTTTGAGTACAGCATGAGTGTCAACGTTGGTACAGTATACAAATTTGTACATACTATGTTTTTGCTTTGATAAGTAAAGCATTCTTTACAAAATGAATTAAAAGTGCTCTTAAAACCTTCTAATCTAAGAAGTCTTGCCATTCGTGTTCTGTTCGTGTGCCTCTCTCAGCCTCACCCACCTCACAGGGTGTCTTGTGGGGAGAGGAAAGGGAAGGTGACTGTAAGCGGCTTTGAGACTCCTTCGGGTAGAGAAAAACGGCATATAAGAACCAACTCTTCTTCTATATACAGAATACATTAACCCTACTTGTTCTGAACCCCACTTGATTACATAACATATTTTTCACCAGTTTAAAACTGATATTTGCAAATGCTATGAATTATGGTAATCAGCACTAAGTTTGTCAAATCTGGAGCTTACTGATTTGCCAAACTTCTGTTATTGGTCAGTATTCTTAGAATACTGAATTTCTGTGTTTTACCATGGCAGACTAACTGTCTTAACATAATTCTTGCATCTGCAGGTACTTTACAGACTTGAACAGGGGAATATGCATCAAACATATGCAAAATGAGTATGTTGTGTACTGGGAGAACATGTCTATATGTGCTCTGGCAGCCAAGTGGGGACTTTCTGAAGGTGATGCACTCCCTTTCTGTGAGTAGGAAAGTGGCAATGAACCCCTTATGTCACCTGAAGTCCCTTGCCCTTTCTGATCTGTTTCACCTAAATCATCAGAAAGGAGGGAAGCTTCTAGCTACCTGGAAGAATTGTTGAAAGACTAGAAAAAAACTGCTAATTAGTTCCAGACCTCTTTGACACAATATACAGAGCCAAAATTGTATTTCTTTTGCACAGCTAGACAATTTTGATGGTTTCTGTTTCATAAGATAAGAGGAGTTTCTCCTTGTTTCCTGCTTGTTCTCCTAAGGCTATATGAGAATGTTACTTTCCATGGCCTACAGATGGAGTTGCATTTAGGGGATATAATATTTAGACTTCACCCAGGTACCACTGTTACCCCAAACTGGATCCAGTGAAGGGGAAATTATCTTTTAAAAGGGTTCCAGAAAAGAATAATACAGAAACCTGTATACCAGGGTAGACTTCGGAAGGAGTGCCACACAATAAAATTAGGAAGAAACAGTGAGTGAGAGTGATTGTCTACCTTCAAACTGCCTGCATTCCTCTAATCAATTGAAAATAAAATTAGTAATTTTATATACAAAATAAAATGTGAAGAACCTGAGCACCTGAAAACTAATTCCCCTAAGCTATTTTTTAGCTAGATAGCGATAGAGATACTCATACACACACCACTTATGAAAGGGAGGAAATGGGAAGTTTTAGAGAAGGGACTCTAAAACCTGAAATCCAGGGTTTGAGGTCTGGAGAAGCCCAAAGAGGTGAGCTTAAAACACGGTTGCAGGGGTGGTGATGTAATTGATATGTTTCCCTAACGTGAGATGGCATTTTTATGTTCAGAAATCCCATAGCTGGATATGGGAAACCATTTTTCCCACAACATGATGATCCGAGATAAAAAGTCTGGATCTCACTGACATGTTTAAAGTTCACTGCTGTCAAACTTTGGTGGGAGAAATACATTGATTAGGCAATAGTGAGCCAAATCTGCATGGGCACAAAGAGCCTAGGTGAGATAACATCAAGTTGAAGTGAGCCAAGTCTCCAAGTGAGTTAAGACAGCTCCTGAAACAGGATTGTGCATAAATTAATCATTTGAGTGCCCTTGATAAAAGGAAACTGGGTTAATAAAATAGTAACCTCCTTGGGCTGAATAGACACCTTTGGATATGTCAGGATATTCCAGGGTTGAAAAGTCTTGTTATTGAGATTGAAATGAAGTTGCATTGTTACGGAGATCTCTGAACTGGGGGAGATTATAGTTAATCAGTTTGATACCAGCAAACCCTACCACTTTCCTGGGCCTTCGTGATTGTGCACGGGTGCCTTTGTGAGACACCTTTAGTTCCAGATCCCCTAGCATATAGGCTGTAAAGGATAGGTGCTTATCAAAACTAAGTCCAAAAATAAGAGGGGGATCCCACTGATTAAGGTCTCATCTGGAGAAGAGGGTGGGATCCTTACAGCAATACTTCGAAAACCCCAAGTTTTCTAAAGTTGATTATCAGGACTATTATGCTCTTGGTTTACTTTTGTTTGTGTTACTAGAGGCATGCTGGATCAAAGGCGTGCTTGGTCAGATCAATGGCCCATCCACTCCAACCCTCACATGCCTCCGGCTGCTGCCGAGGCTCGGCTGCAAAACGGTGCAGGGCAGATGTATTGCACAGGTGAGCCTTGGTGGCAGCTGGAGAGGCTTGGCTTGCACCCTGGGAGCTGGGTGGCTGGTCAGTCTGTCCAGCCTCCTCCCCTGCCCCAGAGCTTTGGGGCAGTGAAGAGCAGGCAAAGCACATTGGGTGGGTGGGAGTACCTAATTTTGTTAGATAGGAATCACATTATAACACGATCAGCCATTTTTTAAAAGGGAGTCGGGAGGCATTGACAATTCAATGAGGCTGTGGGGGGGAGAAGACAATGGCAGCCACAGACAAGAGAAGCTCGAATGCCATCTTTTCCCATTTAGACCATGCTACAAAAAGTGAAAGCTGGATTTCTGAGGATTCCTTTGCTGCGGGGCAAGTGAGGAGACAATTCATGTCTGTGCCTGGTCTGCATCTGAAAAGACGATTTCCAGTGTGGAAATGAATAAAAAACTCGACCCTATACGAAGGACAAATCCAAGCCTATAGCTTGTATAGACCCTACAGGGCCTATAGCTCTTCTGGAAGCTCATTCTACCAAGCCGGGCAAAGGCCCTGGCTGAGGCTAGGCAGATTTTGCGTGGGCGGGGGAATCACTAACCTTGCAGAGCATAAGGCCCTGTGAAGGGGCATTTGGAGTTAAATGGCCCCCTAAGATACACTGGGCTCAGACCATGAATGGCCTTAAAGGTCAATACCAGAACCTTGAACTTAATTTGAAATTCAGCTTATAACCAATGCAGCTGCCTCATTGCAGGCTGGATATGGGGTCTCCACGGTGTTCTGGTGAGAACCCCAGCTGCTGCATTTCTGGGTCAAGAATAAGGGAAATCCCACATAGAACAAGTTACAGAAATGTAGTCTGGAGATGACTGACACATGGATCACTGAAGCCAGGTGTTTTGGAGTCAAGAAGGGTGCTAGTAGCAGAATTTTAGAGTGTATTTAGTGTTTTGTGTCATTTTGTTGATCTTAATATAATAAATTGCTTTGTTTTGAGTTTTGTTTTGGGACTGTACAGGTGCCTGCAATTTCTTTATATCAGCCATAATATTCAGCTTTGCTTGGTGCAAAATTTTAGTCTTTTGAGCCCAGGGTGAAATATACAGCTACCATTAACTTTTTTTACAGACAGGCTTGATAGCTTCTAATAATAGTTACCCTTAAGGAGTTCACTAACTGGGGCTGGAATCAATTTGACTGTACTTCTCAGCCAAACTATTCTCACCCCACTCATTTGCATTCTTTAATTACTCAGTTGAAGTTGCCTCTTTGATCTGAAGTCTGTTTGCTCTTAGATCACAAAATAGCCAATGAGTCATACTTGCAGCAGAGATTCTTATCAGCAAAGGAAGTAACAAAATGTTTCTTTCAGCCTAAAGAAGGCAGAAATGCAATTTGGTTTAAGGCTCTATAACCATAATATTGAACCACTAAGGCAGATGATAACTGGATTATTTTTAAAGGTATGAACCTCATGTCAAATCTTCAGAAGGTAAAAGGTAAAGGTACCCCTGTGCAAGCACCGAGTCATGTCTGACCCTTGGGGTGATGCCCTCTAGCGTTTTCTTGGCAGACTCAATACGGGGTGGTTTGCCAGTGCCTTCCCCAGTCATTACTATTTACCCCCCAGCAGCAAGCTGGGTACTCATTTTACTGACCTTGGAAGGATGGAAGGCTGAGTCAACCTTGAGCTGGCTGCTGGGATTGAACTCCCAGCCTCATGGGCAGAGGTTCAGACAGCATGTCTGCTGCTTTACCACTCTGCGCCACAAGAGGCTCAATCATCAGAAAGTGAGATGTTAATGTAACTGCAAGTATCTTGGAGCTTAGAATGATGCACAAGAATGCATTTTGTATAGGTATAAAAAATAGACCACAAGATGTATGAATCAGATAGAACAGTTACCAATTTCAGACTTCATATTATTGAGATGTAACCACGATTAGTTGCAGCTGGGAAGCCATCTTGTTTGCAGTATATTTGAGTCTAGTAGCACCATAACCAACAAGAATTCCAGGTTTTAAGTGTTTGAGAGTTAAAATTCCCTTCATCTAAATTGATTAATTTTATGTAATGTTGACCATTATAAACAAACAGCCATTTTGCTTGTATCAAATACTGCCCTCTGTGTATTTTCAGGATTGATACATGCTTAAAAAAAACACAACTGTCTCATGTTTGCAGCATGAACAAAGTTTGCAGCATGGAATTTTTTTTTCTCCCTTGCAGCCCCTGAAATTCTTCTTCCTGGATGCAGAAGACCCTCACATGCAGCAGGGCAAGTGATGATGGAAGAAGTCTGCAGTGGGAGTGCGGAATCAGCAAAAAGCACAACCAATGGAAATGCTATGTCACACATGTAAGTACCATGACCTTGGCAGTGCAGCACCTTTGGCTCTAACCAGATAGGAATTCTTGAACTGGTTTTTGCTCTTGCCTTACTAATGAAAAGAAATGGACACCATTATACTGGAGAAAATTCACTCATCACTTTGATGCGATTTATCTCATGCAGATTAAACAGAGCAAGGCAGTTTTTCAAAATCACCTCTTTTTTGCTGAGAAAGCCTGTAATTTTAACTGTATAGGTTTGTACATCGATATTGGCTGAAAAACACAATTTCCACGACAATTAAGCTGTAGAGAATAGTTTATAAAGTGAACCTGGTATTTTAAACACAACCATTTCTATACATGTTTAAAAAATTACAACATAAGAAAAGTATTCTATAAACTTCCAGCAGTATTTTTTTTCAATAAAATAATTACAATATAAAACACACATTTATTCTGAGGCCCCAGTCTTTCTATGACTTTTTTCTGTCCTCATTCTTCATTATAATAAGAGATTCTCTGACTTCAGTAAGAATTCCTCTTCATTATACAAAGTACACATGCAAAATTCTTCCAGGAACATACCCTTAACATGGTACCTTGGAATATAAATATATATAGTGTGGCTTTGTCAATGGCTTTTCCTTCTTTTTGTGTTTTGCTGAGCCATTTTGCCACTTTGAACTTTTCTTGTTGACAGAACGGTATCCAGTAACTTTTAAATTAAAAAAGATTGTCATTGGGGAGGGGGGGTGCTTTGTTGATCTTGATCATTCAATCTCAGATATTGAATCATTCTGCAGGGATCCAACATGAGTCATAAAACTGTTATTTTGATGTCCCCAGTCATAGTAATCGGGGGAGAAACTGAAAAATAAAACACAGAATTAATCATGCATTTGCTCCTGGTCAATGTGGACCTCTGCATTCTAGCTGCATCTGCCTACGAATCTTCAACAGTGGCCTCTGATGGTAAAACAGTAAAACACTTCGGCCTAAATTTATTACTTAGTAATCATCCAGGGAATTAAAACTTCAACACTAACCATCCATAATTTACTAGAAGTAAATTATTACTAGAAGTAAATTATTATAACTTCTAAAAATTAAACAAAATATTTTCTTGAGCAACAGGAAAAATACTTTCAGTACTATGTTTATGGGTTTCAGCATCTCTGGGCCATATCCTCACTACAGTACCAATCGGCGGAACAGGCTGGAAAAAAAGTAGCCTTGACAGATTCTGGTGCTGTCATTTTCAGGTGTTTGTCCCTTCAGTTTCTTATTGTAACTTCCCAAAGGCCTTTGCAGAAACAAAATTCTGGAACACCAAATACAATTTCATCTACCTTTTATGCATTGTCCGTTTTTTATATTTGACTCACCTGCCATGTACGTTGTGTGGTGATATGCTCCAGGCCAAATCATCATCACTGTCATATCTGCGAGGATTATCAAAAAAATAAGATCTTGGATTGAATGCATGACTCGGTACTATTCCAGGGTTGGTCTAGGAGAGAAAGAATTGTTTCAGTATTGGATCAATCTGTTTCCTAATGGTTTGGAATTTGTATTAATTTTTAGATTTAAAATATAAATATGTAATAATATTACACAAAAATAAGTTTATAAAGAAAAGCAGGTAACTATATCATGCATTAAATAACAGCCACATGAGTGAAAAAAGTCAGGAAAAAAATAAAAGCAACATTAACAGATCAACGAAAGCAATGAGTTGGAGACCACAAAAAATGGAAGGAACCACAAGTTCTGCCTATTTATTTATTATTAAATTTAAAGACTGCCCCTCTTTGTGAACAGGCTTCGGGCAGTCTGCAACTTCTTAAAATTCAATTAAAAATAAAATTTTAAAAATAGAATGCCAGATATGCAATAATGCTCTGTTTTCCTGCTACTTTTTCATCTACTATTCTCTTGGGCTGTTACTCCCTCTCGTGGCTAATTATCAAAGCACCTAATGTTGCTGATACATGTTTTTGTCTTTTAGTTTTTAAAAGCAAGTAATATGAGAAGGATTTCCCCAAAATTATAGCATTAGATTTGACTCCATATATAAAAGCTAACATTCAAGGACTTTAAAACAAAAATCAAAAGATAAAAGGTAAATTGGGAACCGACACATCACTGTTTTTCAATACAATATTCCTGGTAATAACACTTAGATCTGATACTTTGAACCTTGCTGACTTATGATTACTGTACAGCTGTTTGATGATAACCAGGTGTAGTTCTAGAATTTGGAGCCCCTGGGCAGAGTGCCAGAGCATAGGTGGGTCTGGGGGTTGGCAGGAAGGCAAGTCAGGTGAGGAGTAAGTCAGTCAGCGATGCTTCTTCCCTCATATTGCAACAAATTATGGAGGACAGAATGGGGAGGAGCAGCGCAGCAGAGTGTGGTTTTTGCTGCTGTTACAGTCTGCTTACCCATCTAACCCAGCTTAGCTGTTAACAACACTAAAGCTTCATGAGGCTTCAGGATGAGGAGGGGAAGCAGGCAGGCATGTTGGTTTGTTCTTTTTATTTCACCCTTCCTCACCTCATGTGCTAACTCTCCCAGTTCTGCCCCAGCTCCATGAAGGCAGGAGGGAAGAACAGCAGGAACAAGGCTTTCCAGTCTCCAGGTGGCGCTAGGAGATATTCTGGAATTATAACTGATTTCCAAATGACAGAGATCAGGTCCTCAGGAGAAAATGGCTGCTTTGGAAGATCAATCCTATGGCATTACACCCTGCAGAATTCCCTCCCTTTCCCTAACTCCTGCCAGCCTCAGGCTGTACCTCCACATTTCCAATCAGAAGCTGGTACCTGCCTGTCTCTGTTTATGGTGGTTCTGCCCTGGCCACCCATGATGCATCCTGTCCCACATGCATGCCCCTCCTGCAACAACACTGCGCAATGCATGTGTGACTAGGGTTGCAGGTGGAAGGTGAGGTTGCATTTAAATGAGAACAGGGATGGGAAGCATGGTATTTGAACCCATTTGGAAGCCCTGGACATCCTTCCCAATCTTGCTGCATTTAAAATGCCTGGTTGTAATGCTGTGATCTCGTGAAATCTCAATCAGCATTTTTAGTTTGAATTACAATGTTTGTGAAAGCACAGGCTTTCTCTGGTTTGAGTTTTAAAACATTATTTTTGAACTTTTCAGATTGTTTTGCAAACCTAGGAATTTCTCTGGATTTGCAGAAACCCCTCTATTTCCCTGAAGGAACAAGGTTATAGCTTAAGTGTTATTAAATCCTGGATTTAGTTGGAGACTACCCCCACCCCTCCAGCACTCACATTTTATCATTTTTTTACAGATGCACTAGCAACAAGCATTCCTCAAAAAGCATGGTCTTGACATGGTTTTTCACACTCTGATCATGTCCAGGTTAACTTACTGTAGTGCACTTTACTGTCCTCTAAAAACTGTCTAGAAATTTGGTAAAAATATGGTGACTAGGGATGATTCTGCACTTTATTTATTCTGTTGTGGATCCTGCTGAATTCAGATCAATTTGAACTCGGGTCTTCCTCTATCACCCCCATTGAAACAGAACAGTGTTCTGCACGTGATTAGGAATGCTCAGAAGGGGGGGACCAAGTGCAGCAAGAGCCTCTTTCTTTTCTTGAAGGGGTGTGTGGGGGGGATTGGAGACAGCAGAGGAGGGAGAATAAATCCAAGAGGAAAATCTCTACAGAGAGAAGTTAGGGCTTCTGGAGCTTCTGCTGAGAGAAGTTAGGCCTTCCCCTTTCAGGGAAGCCTTGCAACCTGGGAACGAGGTGCCCTGGCCAATCAGGGCTTTTCTACACCGTTGATGGTTCAAGGCAGCAAGTTAGTTCAGGAAAAGCAAAGAGCTGCACCTCTACTCATGCCGATTTTTCAAATATTGAGGGTTATATCCATTCCTGGATATCGCTGGGGAAAGGCAGGGTCACTACAGATCAATCATGCTTGTTGCAGATGAAATATTTAAATCGTCCAAAATCACAATGAAAATCACATTCAGTGTAGACAGCAGGGACTGAATCGACCTGGGATTGGAATAAAAGCTCCATGCAGATTCAGCTTAGGTTATTGTTGAGGGCTGTATCACCCCTGTGCAAAAAGATATCTACTGGTTGCCCATATTAGTTGTCCTAAACAGCTTGGAGTAACTGAAGAACCAAATCTTCTCATACTGTTCAGTCCACCAGTGAAGATTCTGTTTTCAAGCCCGGCTCTCTGTCTTATTTATACTAGTTTAGGTAACAATGTTTTTGCATGGTTTGTTGCTGATAATTACTATGGCTTTTTTTTTTATATACTTGTAAGAAAGTTCAAACTGATGTCTAGACACAGTAGCAAATAAAATCTTACTAGGTCTTTTGTAGAATTTTGAACGCGGAAGAAGAACACAAGCAAGGAAGTGGGCAGGAGCTCCCACACAAAAAGTATTATTCCAAATACTACATATCCAGCATCACCCAGTTGGCATTTCAGATCTGCCTGTTGAAAAAGTGAAGATTAATATGTTAAAAGTAAACAATGAAATACCTGGAAGCAATAGCACCATCTCCAACTACCTATCACACTGCCTACATGCAGATATGTGACCCCTGCTAAATCAGTGAGCAGAATCAATTGTGAAAAACAGATTTCTGCAGTTATCAGAGCTTCCCTGGGTGCGTCTACAAACTTCTCAATTTCAACTAATGAGCAGCAACTGACAAAGCAGATTCCACAGGGATTTTTTTTGTCCCCTGTATCCTGTCAGTTAGAATGTTCTTTCACACTTGGATGATACTGAATCACACGGCAATTCTAAACACAGTTACACCCTTCTAACCTTATCGATTTCAGTGAATTTAGAAGAGTGTAGCTCTGTTTAGGATTGCATAATCTGTCTTGTATCCTGCCATCCACAGGGACAGACTGCAAATTTGGCCTCAGTCTGAATTACATTAGTAGTTACATTGTCAAGAGATTAACTTGCCTGGTAGACTTTTGTGGAAACACTCATTAAACCTTAAGCCTAGCAGAAATTACAGAAGTTTTTCTCTCTGAGAATCAAGATCAAGCTGACTATAATTTCAAACAGTGAGATAAGGAGACAGGAGGCTCAAACAGGTGTCAATCCGACCATTAGGCCCGGCATTTTCAAGGCCAAAATATCAGGGAGTTTGGCCTAGGCATTCTATCTAGTTAGTACAAAGACCCATGGGTAGAGAAATGTGCAAATCACCTGATTGCTGAAGGTCACCAGCATAGCTGGTGATTGATCAAGCTACATCATTTGAGTGGTCAACTAGAATTATGCCAATATGGGTTGCTGGGCATATAAGAAGAATCTTTTAATCCAGTCTTAAACCTACCTTGCAAGATTTACTTCTTGAGTTTAGACCCAGGAGGGCTAGAGACTTAATCCCTTGGTCTCTGGCTGGTGGGTAAGTTAAGGGGACTGATGGTAGCCTTACCCTAGAGTTGTGAGGGTTAACACCTCCAGTATTTTGAGGATTTGTCTTTGATCAACAGTTACCCTTAAGGAGGCTTTTATATGACAGATAAGAGTAAAAAAAATGGAGTTTGAATTTTTGCAGGAGGAAGTGACCTACAGGAGGGGGGGATGGAGAAGCTGATATTTGACCTGTTTGTGACATCAAATATGACATCACAGGACATAATATCACTTTGCTATTAAGCTGACTCCCCTCCCAAAAGAGAACCCTAAAATTTTCAGAAATTTTCCAAGCCAGAGTTGGCTATCCTAGATGGTTGTCATTACTACAGTGGTTTTAGTTAAATCCATAACATCAAAAATTATACTAAGTCTAAAGCCTTGATGGCAACATTATTTCAAGCAAACACCAAATCCCAGCCTTGTCTTGGATATTCATGTGCCTTTGTTCTTCTCAAGATGCTGTGCCTAAACAAAGCAGATGCTCATTTCTATTTCCCTTAGCATAAGAATGATTTCTCTCTAAGTCAACGTGCTTTTTCATTCCCTTTGTTGTAATGCACAATGAATTGCAGTTATACATATAAATTGCATGTAAGTGCCAGTTTTGGACTTGCCTAAAATCATAGAATCATAAAGCTGGAAGAAACCTCCAAGGTCATCTAATCCACCTGCACAAAGCAGGAAACTCACAACTACCTGCCCACCCACTGTGACCCCAATTCCATGGCCAGATGATGCCTTCCCCCTTAAACAAACAAAAAACACTCCCAGGCCAGTTTGGCCTGAGGGAAATTCCCCTCCTGATCAAAAAATGGTGACTGGCATTTCCCTGGGCATACAAGAAAGGGCCACAAAAGACAAACACTGACACACAATCCCTTCTGCCCACCCACTCATAATCTGCCTATTTTAGAAGAGTGCATAACTTTTACATCTAATATCAGTGTTGTGAAATATACATCTGCTACCATTTTTACTTCGCACAATGGTTATACAAAAGCCTGAATAGGGCTCTTAATAAGTTATGAAGTATTTTGTGTTGTTATCTTTATGCAACCACATATCTGTGTAAGATACTTTATTGTAATGAATACTTTATCATCAAGGAGAGGTGCCATACTTGCCTGATCAGATACGTTGTACCAGTCATAATCAAAAGAATTCATTGCTTTGGTCTGAGAAAAGGACAGTACAAACAGATTGTAACAGGCCCTTGAAGTGTAAAGCAGTATGACAGTTGCTCCTATGGTTGTTAGTTGACAGACAGATGAACCCTGGAGGAGAGAGTTGAAACAGATTTTAGTGAATTTGGACTTATATTGATGCAGTTCTAGAAAAAAACAGCATATCCTGAGTTCCATCAGGTTCTTTTGGACCCTTCCAGGTCCTCCTAGAAATCTGGGGCCTTTTTAATACTGTACTCTTGCAATGAGAAGACAAGGAGCACCCTTTGTTGTACATGCATGTGGAGAAGGACTGGGTTATACACCCTTCCATGTGTATGGAGAACAGTTCAGAACATGCAATGCATTTTAGGCTGAGTTTTGGTGGCTATGGTTGTCCACTCCAGGTTGAGAAATTCCTGGTGATCTGGGGACACAGCTTGGGAACAGCAGAGTTTGGGGAAGGGAGGGTACTCAGTGGGGATGTGGTGCCATGGCTTACCCTCAGAAGCTTCTATTTCCCCCACATAAACTGATCTCTATCATTTGAAGATCAACTGTAATTCCTGAAGAACTCCAGCCCCATTGGATGTTGGGAACTTCAGGGGTGACTCTACTGGTACAAGACTAGTCTATGAGCATCCTCACACTCTTAACCTGCTCTGCAAATACCAACTCCACTGCATTCACCCCAAGTGGATCCAGTCCCTCCAATGTATCAGGTCTGCCTTCCTAACCCAAATTACCTCTGCTTTGTCTGGATTATGCTTCAGCTTTTCTTGCCTTAGCCATCTAGGCACAGCCTCAAAGCACTGGTTCACAGCCAATGTATCTCAAGGCTTAGATAATGAAGCATACAACTAGATACCTTCTGCAAATTGAATGCATCCAGTCCAAGCTCTGGACAATCTTAATCACTTTAATGTATAGTCTAGGCCAGGGGTGGCGAAACTGTGGCTCCCCAGTAGTCCATGGACATCTGGAGAGCCAATGTTTGGACACCCCTGGTCTAGGACATGAAAACCTATGCCACAGCTCTCTTTATAGACTCTGGTATATCTGACTAGCACTGCTACCTTTTGGAATCTATTTCATAATCAACAAATTTTTAAAAATACAAACAGAAGCTCTATGGTAGTCTCAATTTTTCTCTACCTGTGGGTGGCAGAAGAAGATAACCTTTTCCACATCAGAATAAAACAGAAGCTTAGTGGTGCAGTAGAGACTAACAAAATTTATTCCAGCATAATCTTTCATGAGTCAAACCTCACTTCCTAAAATGGATAGGAGCACAACCATTATGAAGAATTGAGCTATGACTCACAACAATGTATGCTGGAATAAATTTGTTCATCTTTAAGGTGCCAGTAGATCACTGTTTTATTCTGCTGCGCCTGACTAACATAGCCATAGAATTAAATCCAATGTATTTTAAAGGCTTGATCCTTTTTATTTCCAGAATAAACTTGTAATAATGAAGTAGGAGAGGTGAGCCTGTAGCTTAGAACCTATCTTTCACTTTCTCGAAAGCTGAGCCTGAAAGACAGATTTTGTATGGGTCCCACAAAGTGAAACTTCAGCCAGGTGAAATGCGTTTTACATTAATAATGTCTGATTGTGGTAGTTTTAACTAGGGGACCTGTTGATTTTTTAAAAACTGGTGATATTATAAAACAATATTACTTATTATAGGCCAGTTTGTTGTTTTTCTGAATTCACTAAGGTTGTATCTTTTGAAATCATACACTATGACCCTGGATGTTAGTAGTGTAATTTCCTGGATTTAAGCAAACTACCAACTATAGAAAAACAACTTTTAATACAGTACTATAAGTAATGTTTTGCTGAACTTACAGACTCGGCTATTTTAAGAGGAAATGAAACTACCAATAGAACAAAAAGGCTGTGAAAGTTGTGGTGGAACAGTGACACAGACAAACTGTTAAAAGAGGAAATCATTACTATATATTTCTCCATTGCCTTTGGTGTTGGTGAGCAGGAAGTAGAAGACTGATAGAACCTTTCTATAATCTCATCCTCAAGACCGTGTCCTAATGGGGAAATAATAGTTTTACCCCAAATGATAGCACTAGAATGTGGCCTTTTACATTGTCTTCTCTAGCAAAGTAATCTGAGTTTTATCCAATACAGTATTACCAATATATCAAAGGCATAGTTTCCCCTCATTAAAACATTTAGAATGCTTAAAATTTTCTTTGAAATCCCTAACCTTCTGTCATAATCTGTATTGTAGTCTCAGATTTTTCTTAGATGAGGGAAATTACAAGTGTGATTGTATAACGTTTTGATACCCTGTGTGGTATGGCAGTAGTTTATTAGTTGAATGTTCCTGTGCTCTCACTGAGGACAGAACTACTCCTGTAAGAAGATGGTCTTTTGGCCTGCTATGCTTTTATAATGAGCTCTTTTTACATTATGGTTTCATCCGGAGGTTCTTTTTTGGTCCTTGGGACAGTATAACCATTCCTTCTGTCCTTATCTTACTAGGACATTTGGAAGGTGAATATGGCTTAAGGTCCACAACAACAGTATTCTGCACACATAGGGTTGCCAGGTACCCTGTGGCCACCAATAGGGAATGGAAGGGCAAGACTGGAAAACTCTTGGAGTTTAAGAAGTGGAGCCGAGGGTTGCTATGTCCCCTGGAACAGTCGGCTGAGGATGGGTGGTGGTGGTGGTACACTTATCAGCAACAGGTAAGAATGCCAGAAATTAATGCCAATTGCTTACATGACCTGGAAGTAACAATGGTATGTGGGGAGCCAATGCTCTGGTTTTGGGACATAACTATACTAGAATTGGCTTCTACCATAGAGTTTTGTTCCCAAACCAGAGTATCACCATCCAAAAATCCCCAACATGCCTATGTTACTTCTGGGTCATGTAGACATGTTGTGTTAATTCTGATATTCCTCCCTTTGGAGGGAGATTCTGACCAGTGGTGGAGAGATAGGAGACCCCTGTCCCCACCTGGGGGTCTGGCATCCCTAATGGAGCCTGAGGAGGATAGGGACCTCAGTGCCATAGCATTCACCCTCCAAAACATAAATTTTCTGCAGGGGAATTGATCTCAGTAGTCTGGAGGTAAACTGTAATTCCAGGGGATACCCAGGTCCCTCCTGGAGGCTGCCATCCCTCAAAAATGCATATCAGATAAATGCAAGAAAGTCTGGTGGATGGGAGTGATAAAACTGAGTGCTTCAAGCACAGGACACAGTTATTCTTCAGCAGAGACTAGCTAAAGTAGTCATGACATTCAATCCCAGATATTTCAGGTTCATCTGTAGCAGTGAAGGGAAAGATCCTGGAGCTTTACTCGGCTAGAATGAATGACACTGGCTACATTAGGGTTGCCAGCTCTGGATTGGAAGATTTTGTGTGTGAAGACAAGGAAAGGTGAAGCTTAGGGAGGGGAGGGTCCTCAATGGGACATAGTGCCATAGAGTCAACTCTCCAAAGCATCCATTTTCTCCAGTGGAACTGATATGATAATCTGGAGATCAACTGTAATACCTGGAAGCTGCTAACTCTAGGCTGGATTTATAACAAATCAGATTCAATATAAATCTGCTGTATCTGCTTAGTTAAGAGCAGCAGTTTCTAGTCTGGAAAGCCAGATTTGATTCCCCACTCCTCTGCATGCAGCCAGCTAGGTGACCTTGGGCTAATTACAGTTCTGTTAGAGCTATTCTTATAAAGCAGTTCTGTCAGAGCTCTCTTGGTCCCTCTTGGTCCCTCCACTTTGTAAGGAAAAATAGGCTATAAAAATCAATTCTTCTTTTAAAATGTAATCATAGTACAATATTTTTTCTGAAAGGAATGATATAGTTTTGTCAGAAGTTTTGGACTGATGCAAAAGCAGTAACCTGAAATTTTATATGCATATTCCAGCCAGAAGATGAGTTTGCCCTGCCGTATAACATACACTAGATATTATAAAACAATTATAATAAATCACTTATTGGAAAGTATAGCCATTGATTATCCAATTTTCAGTACCTCTGTTAAGCAGATGGTAACTTTTTAACTCTTCAGAAATGAAATCTCTCTGGTGAGTCTGTTATTATCTTGGAAGGAATGCCTGCTTTTGTAAACATCACAGATAAAGTGAGTGTGCCTTGAGGAAGGCTGACTCCATGAGGTTTCACAGACAAATCGCCCTCTACACTTACCGTACATACTCAAGTATAAGCTGACCCAAATTTTAGCTGAGGCACCTAATTTTACCACAATATCAGCAATAACAGGTAAATGGGGACCCTCACTTGTGTATAAGCCTAGGGAGGCCTTTTCAGCATAAAAATGTGCTGAAAAAGTAGGCTTATACTCGAGTATACACAGTAAGTCTCTTTCACAAGAGTGTCTTCTCTACTCTTGATATGTTTTCTTGCCTGTGCGGTTACTTCATTCTGCTCATTGACCTACCAAGTTCTACATAGCATATACTCTGCCAGTCAAGAGTACACAATCCTGGTATAAGGCAGTTTTCTATGTTAGTGAATCTAGCAACTTTCAATGCAAAATGCAAAACAGATGAAATGATTGGGTAAAATCATGTTTAAAAACTCAGTTGCTGTAACAAAGCAAAGCAGTCTGAAAACAAAGCATCATCACAATGCAATACGTTTGCCTGGCAGAACAAGCACTTCTATATCGTGCCCTTAAAAGCTCTCAGAGTGATCATTCTCTGACAACCAGGTAATGCGTATCCATCAGATAATTCAACTTAAACACTGAGGCAGGTGAGAGGCTGGCTTCTGAATAAAAATGGACAAGTGGGAGCTGCAAGAAACTGTGAGACATAGAGCTTTTTCAGTACGAGAACAAAGAAATAATTTTTTCACTCTCTGTACAACTTGTTGCATTGAATTGAGGAAGATTGAAAGGATGATTGGGCCTAGAGAGAACTCCTCTGAGTCTAATCCCTGTGCTTGATGTTTGGCTGCCAACCCTCTATCAAATAATAGGGAGAATGTTTTGGTCAGAAAATAATGATCAAAGAGGCACTTTTTCTGAGCTCAGTTCTCCCCCCTCCCATCATTTCAGCAGTGAAGCGAAGCAGCCTCCTTCCTTCTCCAAAGTAATTGAGTGGTGAGGGAATTAGAGTCACCAAGGGAGAAAGAGTCAAAGGGCATGTTTCCCAGCCCCCTTAATTCTCCTCCCAGATGGCTTTGATGATAAAGAGCAAGACTTCCTCCCTTCCCAGGGAAGGGAAGGGAAGGGAGTCAGCTCCTCTGCATTTCTTCATCAGCTTGAGCTGGTTGTCTGAGAAAAAGTGAGCCACACTGTCCCCCTCTCAGTCAAGACAGCTGATAGATGCAGTGGTCAATCTTCTGCTGTCCAAAGGACCACCTCATGGCTTGGAGAACAGTGTGCATGCACAGCTCTCACCTGAAGCAGTTTTCTGTGTTTGTTATTTTTCTGCAAAGGTAGGTGATGTCTGCCATTGCTGGAGGCCTTGCTCTTATTTAGTCTTTCCGCACCCTTTTTGGCACCCTCACCCTCGACTCAGTACACTGCTATTTTAGAGAGAAGGAAATGTTCCTTGCTTTTCACGTTTTACCGTTTCTCTTCATGCATGTAAAGGTGAAAAGACATTTGCCCTGTTAAAGACACCAAAACTATAAACGGACATTGTCTTAATGGAATAAATCCAGAGCTGAAATTGCTTATTTAACCTTAGCTTGTTAGCTTGTTTATGGAAAGCTGAAAACAAACTTAGCTGATATCACTTGATTACCGCCACTGGGATAATAATCTGCTCAAGTTTTTTCAATGTCTGAAATATACTTTACCTTGGATTCCAAGTAAATGTTCGCTAATGACATCTTGGAAATTTTGTAGAGGCAGATAGAAAGTGAAATGGCACACAGCACAAACAGCGTGTCGTTTATGGCAACCCTGACCAAGACAATGCTTTTCCTTTCTGCATTCTCCATTCTCACAAGCACTGCACATGTTAAATTCACCAGCAGGAAAAGTAAGCTGACAAAGAAAGATGCCAAGTAGAGAGGTAACCTGAATGGGAGAAAAATGAATTTTAAAATTATTATACATAGAATCATAGAATAATAGAGTTGGAAGGGCCTCCTGGGTCATCTAGTCCAACCTCCTGCACTATGCAGGACACTCACAACCCTACCTACTACCCCCTTGAATCTTCAAAGAATCAGCCTCTTGTCAGATGGCTATCCAGCCTCTGTTTAAAAATTTCCAAAGATGGAGAACCTACCACCTCCCGAGGAAGCCTGTTCCACTGAGAAACGGCTCTGTTCCGGATGTTTAGACAGAATTTCTTTTGAATTAATTTCATCCCATTGGATCTGGTCTGTCCCACCGGGGCAAGAGAGAACAACTCTGCTCCATCCTCTACATGACACCTTTTAAATACTTGAAGATGGTTATCAAATCCCCTCTTAGTCGTCTCCTCTCCAGGCTAAACATACCAAGCTCCCCCAACCTTTCTTCATATGTCTTGGTCTCCAAACCTCTCAACATCTTTGTTGCCCTCCTCTGGACACGCTCCAGTTTGTCTACATCCATCTTCAACTGGGGTGCCCAAAACTGAACACAGTACCCTATGTGAGGGCAAACCAGAGCAGAATAAAGTGGTAACATCACCTCCTATGATCTGGACACGATACTCCGTTGGATACAGCCCAAAATCCCATTTGCCTTTTTAGCCACTGAGTCACACTGCTGAATCATGTTCAGTTTATGGTCTACTAAGACTCTAAATCATTTCTGCACATGCTACTGCCAAGACAAGTCTCCTCCATCTTATATTGGTGTATTTGGTTTTTCCTACCTAAATGCAGAACTTTACATTTGTCCCTATTGAACTTCATTTTATTCAGTTTAGCCCACTTCTCAAGCCTATCAAGATCATCTTCTGATTCTGTCTTCTGTTGTGTTTGCTACCCCTCCCTGTTTAGTATCATCTGCAAATTTAATAAGTATCCCCTCTAACCCCTCATCCAAATCATTTATAATTATGTTGAACAACACAGAGTTAATAAGATGCTTAGTATCCAGAACAATATCTGACAAAATTAGTAACCATTACTTCAGTGAACCTTAGTATCTGTTTCTTGTAAAGGATTCCTCACATCCCTGTTCCCAAAGGCTACAACAAAGTCCACAGAGAGCATTATGGTGGTGGGCGAGAAACTATCAGAGCATGGCATTAATAGGTCCCAACAGATGTCAACCTTATATCTACAGTATTTTAATGCCAACATGGCAAATCTAGCTGACATGATGGTCTGCCTGATATCACCCTGAGGATCAGGGAGAAAGCTTGTGAAAAGCTGCTCCAAAGTTATGTAAATAATTTTATACAGTGGGGCCGTTTTAGCTTCTCAAAACAGGATGGGGGGCAAGAGCCCCTTCTACCTACATACCACAGTTCTGAGTGGGAAAGAGCTCCCTCTGGTCTTTAAAGTGACATTCCCTGCTATGAGAAACCCCGACAAAACTTGCTCAGAAACTTAAAAACTACTTTGGACCTAACTTTGTGGTGCTTGTGTGGGGTTGAGATTATGGCCTTTAGACTGAAATGCCATTTATTTATCCAGTTTTCTCACAAAAACTGCTTAAAGATACAGATTCAAATTTTCATATTATTTGTTATGAAAGGGGGGGGCTTTATATTGTTAAAACACAATGTTGTTCTCCTTGTGATCAGTCAGATGCTATCTTCAGAAATGAAACAAAACATGGAATCCCTATATTAGGTGGCCCCAGGCAATGTTAGGCCTGGAAGGGCTACAATACAAGAGGTACAAAGGGGAGGGACCTGATCTTACTACCCTAGCCTCAACCAAATGCCTGGCAGAAGAGCTTCATCTTGCAGGCCCTGTGGAACCCAGAGAGCTTCGTCAGGCCCCTCAGCTCTTCCAGGAGCTCATTCCACCAGGTTGGGCCAGGATCAGGCATACTTCCGCGGGGCCCCAGGACAACCAGCAAATTCATACCCACAGAGCAAAACGCCCTGCAGGGAGCATTAGGAGATAAGCAGTCCCTCAGATAGGCAGGACCCAGATGTATAGCTTTGAAGGTTAAAACCGAAACCTTGAACATGATACGGAAGCTAACCATCAACCAATGCAGTTGCCGCAGCATAGGCTGGACATGGGCCCTCCAAGATGACTTAGTAAGGACCCTTGCAGCTGCGTTTTGTACCAGTTTCAATTTCCGGGTCAGGGACAAGGGAAGGCCTTCATAGAGCGAGTTACAGAAATCTAATCTGGAAGTGACCATTGCCTGGATCACTGTAGCCAGGTGTTCCGAGCACAGGTAGGGCACTAGTAGCCTAGCTTGGCGTAGATGAGAAAATCCCATCTGGGCTACCTTAATGATCTGAGCCACAAATTCCTGGACACAAATTCCTGGTACAGATGTAAGTTGCACCCCATCCAGGCAGACGTGTTTTCTGATCCTGTCCCCTTCTGCCCAGCCACAGGACCTCTGTCTTGGAGGGGTTGAGTTTCAGATGACTCTGCTTGAGCCAACCAGCTGAAAAACTGGCAAATGCTGGGGGGGGGGGGGAGTCCGGCTGGCCATCCATCCACCAGAGCTGAGTGTCATCCGTATATTGGTGACATTCTAGCCTGAAGTCCCAGAGCAGCTAAGCCAGAGGGCACATGTTGCAGAAAATAAGCTTTGCAGTCTTCCTTTTGCAAGAAGTACCGCCCCCCCCCCCCCCACATCTTTAGGCACTCACCTTTCATCTCAGCCCTGCAGGAAAGCATGGTTACAACTAAGATCCCAGACGAATCCTAGAGGTTCACTTTTATAAAGGGGGGAGGGAGAATAAATCTACGTACTCACAGGCTCTGCATAACACAGTATTTTATTGTAATTCAGCATTAACTAACTGAGGAACTGAAAGCTAAGGGGAAAAACTAAATTCAGGAAGTGGAATTTCCCTCCACTCCTAATCAGGTTTTAGTTATCTCTTTGCTATCCATTTTACTACATTCACAAACACAAGCACAAAGTGCAACAGGAGAAAAGGGAAGGGAATCCTCTGGCAGCAGCATGTGCTGCATTTGATGGCCTTCATTGCCAAGTAACTGCCAAGTGACAAGGCAACCCACCCCCAAAGAAACAAACTCCCCCTTCAAGAAAACTCTTGAAGGGAATGCCAGAGCCCCCCCCCCTCCACCGCCGCCCCCCAATCTGGAATAGCCACTGAAGGGCAAAGCAGGAGTGGTTAGGATAAGGTGACCAGATTTTAACATTGGTAAAGTGGGACACCATTGACCAGGGGGGTTCTTGATTAAAAATTTGGTCTATATGGATCAACAAACATTTTCATAGAACACATAGAACTCAAAAACAGTATTGTAATATATATTTTTAAATTTCAACGTAAGTACAATTGGCCAAGTACCCCAGATGTCCCTCCAAAAGTGGGACAATCTGGTCACCTTAGGTTAGGAGTGGTTAGGCAGTTTGGTGTAGTTATTAGGATTGCAGACTTCTAATCTGGCATGCCGGGTTCGATTCTGCACTCCCCCACATGCAGCCAGCTGGGTGACCTTGGGCTCACCACAGCACTGATAAAGCTGTTCTGACTGAGCAGGGTGTCTCTCAGGGCTCTTTCAGTGTCACTCACCTCACAGGGTGTCTGTTGTGGGGAAGGACTGTAAGCCGCTTTAAGTATAATAATAATAATAATGATCCCGACATGCTCTGTAGCATGTGTGCTTTGGAAGGGAAAAAAGCAGTTATGTTTTATCTATATCTGATGATGCATCACAGAGCATAAGAATGTGAGTTCTGTTCAGTGGGTTCAGCCGTATATCTAGTCCAGCATCCAGTTTCACACAGTGACCAACCAGCACGTGGAGGCCCAGCGAACAGTATGCTGAGGCTAAGGCTTTCTCTTGATGTTCCATTCTAACACTGATATCCAGAGGTCTGAATATGCAGGCCCCCATTAGTCACTATGGTTAGCAGTCAATGGATCATGAATCCACCCACATTTAAGGCCATCCAGGCTTGTGACTATCACTACATGCAGTTTCAGTGAATTCCACAATTCAATTAATTTAGTAAAGATGTAGTTTTTTTTGTCTGGAACTGTTGCCCATCAACTTCACAGGGTGCCTTAATTATTGTGATGAAGAAAAACTTCTCTAGTTTCTCCAACCTATGCATAATTATGGTGTTCAATATTTTAGGACTTGCAAGTTAAGGTCACTTAATTCTTAAAATATGAATTCAACAGGTGTGAGGCAAAAGCACCCTAAGGGTTAATGAGTTTAGTAACTAACATGTTCCACCATTCAGGTTTTACTAGACGGAGCTCTTCCGCCAGGCATATGGTTGAGACCAGAGCGGTACCCAGTGTTACCACCTGAGGATCTCTAAGTTGAGGTCAACCTGGTTCCTTGCTCCCAGAGAGAGAGATAGTTAATGACCCATGCTGAACGGGGGAGTGGCTGGTATTTTATCGTTCGTGATCTTGTTATGCTATTATTTTGCTATGCTAATTGTTTTAAGGGGTATTTTAAGGCAGTGGTCCCCAACCTTTTTATCACCGGGGACCACTCACCGGGGACCACTCAACGCCTTTTACTGAGGCCCGGTGGGGGGGGGATAGTTTACTCCTCTACTCTCAACCACTGCCCTAGCGCTCTCTGATCGCTATGGTAATGTTTAAACATCCCTTCAAAATAAGATACAGACAAGCCACAACAATGAAGTATGTTGTAAAGGGCTGGAGGGGGGGGGGATGAAGTAAAGGGCCGGGGGCTGCCTAAGGAGGTGGTGACCTCCCCCTCACTGGCAGTCTTCAAGCAAAGGTTGGATACACACTTTTCTTGGATGCTTTAGGAAGGAAGGAAGCTGAAGGAAGGAAGGATTCTACTAGTAGTAGCTTAAGCCCGTTGTAGTAGGTGTAATGGTGTAATGGTGGAGTGTAATGCTTTGAAGTTTTGGGTTTGAAGGGAGAGAGGGAGGGAAGAAGATAGCCATCTTTAAGTATTTGAAAGGTTGTCACTTGGAGGAGGGCAGGATGCTGTTTCTGTTGGCTGCAGAGGAGAGGACACGCAGTAATGGGTTTAAACTACAACGATATAGGTTAGATATCAGGAAAAAAATTTTCACAGTCAGAGTAGTTCAGCAGTGGAAGAGGCTGCTCCCCCTCACTGGCAATCTTCAAGCAAAGGTTGGATGCACACTTTTCTTGGATGCTTTAGGATGCTTAGGGCTGATCCTGCATTGAGCAGGGGGTTGGACTAGATGGCCTGTATGGCCCCTTCCAATTCTATGATTCTAAGGTGGAGAAAGATGCAGTATCCAGAACACAGGAAGGAAGGAAGGAAGGAAGGAAGGAAGGAAGGAAGGAAGGAAGGAAGGAAGGAAGGAAGGAAGGAAGGGAGAGGGGGGAGAGAGAAAGTGAGAGAGAGAAGGGGAGAAAGGAGATAAAGGGATGGATGAAAGAAAGAAAGAAAGAAAGAAAGAAAGAAAGAAAGAAAGAAAGAAAGAAAGAAAGAAAGAAAGAAAGAAAGAAAGAAAGAGATGGATAGGAAAGAGAAAGGAGATAAAGGGGTAGATGGATGGAAGAATAGAAGGCAGGAAGAAAGAGTGAGAGAGAGCAAGGGAGAGGGAGAGAAAGAGGCAGAGAGAGAGAGACAGAAAAGGAAGGAAGGAAGGAAGCTGCAATGAAAGGGGACGGGGCAGGGGGGGAAGGAGGGTGGGGGAGCGAGGTGAAGGGTCCGCAGGCCGGGTGATGGGGGGGTGAGTGTAACCCCATCCTGATTGGAGGATATACTTTAAGTCTCAGGTCAGACCTTTCATTCACCAGTAGCACTTTTGTCTTGTCAAAATTAAGTTTTAGTTTATTAGCTTTCATTTAGTCTAAAAAATTGCCTGGCTCAGGTTTTCTAGAGACTCTTTGGGATTGGCCAGAAATGCTAGTGTCATCCACATATTGTTCACAATCCTGGCCAAATCTTCAGATTACCTCGGCCAGCTGTTCCAGCTGTTAAAAAGCACAGGTAACACAAGATGGAACTTTGCAGTACCACAGGGCAGAGGCCAAAGGGATGAGCATCAGTTCCCCTATACAACCTTCTCAAACCTACCCTCCTAGCTGGACTGGAATCACTGCAAAATGGAACCTCTCAGTCTCAACCCAGAAATGTTATTCAGAAGGATACCATGATCTGTGATATTAAAAACCACTGAGAGGTCCAAAAGAATCAACATAGTCACAATACCTCTGTCCATTCCCTGATACAAGATAGGCTCCCAGAACTGTCTCTGTCCCATAACCAGGCCTGACACAATGTTGGAAAGGATTCAGACAACTGGGTCCATCCAGGAATGGTAGACCTTGAACATTCTAAGTCTCTGTTCACATCCTCAGAATGAATAAACTGAAAAGCATCTCAAACAGCTGGACAAGTCAGTACCACAACATCATCTGACCCTATCACTGCTAATTTAAAGTTCAAGTAATTACGGAAGTGACAGATTTTATCAAGATGTTCACAGCGGGCTACCAAGCAGCTCATCTGCCCCTGCAGTCCACATACTCCAGCAGTCCACTGACAACCTGAAAAAATTTCATTGGCCTACACTGTGCAAACACAATGAGGGCAAGAAAGTGTTTGCCATGAAATACACCTAAAAATGACATTTTGCCTGTTTCTTATTGGATTCATCCTGAGTGGTCTTCCACTGTTGCTCTTTCTTCCTTGTCTCAAAAAACCAATGGCTACCTAAATGCTGAAATTTGAGACGGCATCTGTGAGATGTCATGCTAGTCACTAGATCATTCCTTCATTACAGTGGTCAAAAAGGGAAACATCAACCATATCAATAGGAAAAATTATCTACATCATTGGATCCATCAGGCTCCAACATTGTAATATTTAAATAGATTCCCCATCCCTACAGAGTCTTAGTATCCCTGGAAATCTGAACCTCCACAAGCAGTGATCTGTCCATGGCAAAGGAGCCATGACCAGTCCTTCCATCCTCAGATCACATTCCTTCTGACCAGAACAAAATAACAGATGTTGTATATTCCACCAGAAAATGTTCTCACATAAAAATTACTTCTTTGAAATACTTCTTTGAGGTGAAAATGATTCTTACTAGGGGTGTGCATTTGGCTATATCCAAGCTGGAAAAAAATAGCCAGAAAATACCTTCTCCGTATTCTCCACCTATTATTTCAGCGAGATATATATCACCATTTTTTTTTCAGCTAACCAAAATAACAAATATCAAAAATATTCCAAATTTTTCAAAACTGCCAAGTAGCTAAAGTTAAAGGATGTTTAAAGAGGTTGTAGTTCCTTTAAACACCTTCTAGGTGAATTTTTGGCTTGAAGAAGGTATTTCAAGTTATTGCAAGTTCTTTAAACATCTTTGTCATTCACTCACAACTTGCAAAGGCATTTCAAGGGAGCACATTCTCTTTAAATACCTTTCCCCCTTCTGTGGAAATCAATGGAGAATAGGGACACCTTCATTGGGGGCCCATAAAATCAGACCCCTGATCAAATCTTTTTGGAACTTCGGGATTTTTTTGAGGAGAGGCACTAAGAGTATAGAGCCTCTTGTGGCGCAGAGTGGTAAGGCAGCACACATGCAGTCTGAAGCTCTGCCCATGAGGCTGGGAGTTCAATCCCAGCAGCCGGCTCAAGGTTGACTCAGCCTTCCATCCTTCCAAGGTCGGTAGAATGAGTACCCAGCTTGCTGGGGGGTAAACGGTAATGACTGGGGAACGCACTGGCAAACCACCCCGTATTGAGTCTGCCATGAAAACGCTGGAGGGTGTGACCCCAAGGGTCAGACATGACCCGGTGCTTGCACAGGGGATACCTTTACCTTTTTACTAAGAGTATAATGGTCCCACAGTATAATAGAGCCAAGAAAAATGAGAGATTGAATCCCAGTACCAGCATGGGAATATTGGAAAATACCGATATTTTGGGGGTTCAATATATCTGAACCTGAGGGGTTTTTTTTTTAGCACTCCCCTGGTTTTTATCACAGATATATCAAAAAGAGAATAACAATAAATAGCTGCCTTTGCCTTTTATTCACTACAAGAAATGTATTTCTTACCTGTATTTAAGTAGTTCTGGTGAGTATTTTGACTTAGCTTTAAAAATAACCTGTAATGAAAGAAGAGTGTCTGTTATATTTGCAGATAGGCTCTGGTGGGTAGCCATACACTTGTCTGCAGTAGAAAAGCATGATTTGAGACCCATGGCACTTTAAAGACCAATATGGTTTCCACGTCATACTCTTTCAAGAGTCAAACTTCTGGCAAAGGCAATGCTAACTCTCAAAAGCTCGGATTCTTTAAAGCTTATACCCTGGAAGTTTTGTTGGTCTTAGGAACTAATGGGCTCAAATCCTGCTATTATATTTGCAATAAATATTTAGGAATGGTCTTACACTGCAGTAAACATCTTGCATTCCAGACAAATTGTAATGCCATATAATTAAAACAATTAGCTGAGATTTACCCTCAAACCACTGTACTGCTTCTGGCAAATAACTAATTTTCTGGGATCATCCCACACATTATCCAGCAGCACATATAGGTAAGCCACTGAATATACAATCCACAGGAAGCTGCAACCAGTACTTGAGTACATATGATGTCTAACTTCTCATTTACACATTACACTTTGAAGTGAATTAAAATTTCAACAAATCCTAGACATGTTTATATGAAAGTCTTACTGTGTACAATGGAATTGTACAATGGAATTGCCTTGAATTTCACTCTTAGGTGTAAGCTTAAAAAATGAGGAGTGATTTATGGACACTGGACAGCCTGGAACATCTGCTAAAATCAAGGAATTCTCAGAACATTAAAAAACCAAGTATCTGGGCCTCTAGACTCCAACATACTGCCAAGTACAAACCAGACAATCTTTTCAATAAAACCTAGACAAGGAAACAGAAAGGCTGTTTCCTTTAGACATGCTAACAGCTACTTTCCTTATCTGCTCAGTGTGAGTTGGTTCAGCTATCCAGTCCACAGCTGACATGAAGTGGCACAGGAAGTTTTAAAACAACTGCTGGCAGGCACAATGCAAACTACTCTTTCTACCCACATGGCATGACTAGACCTGCTCCTCCACCCTATTTCAAGTAAAATATGATCATGAAGACATGAGAGCGAAAAGCTGGACAAATTTCATCCTGTGGTATCCTTTTCCATATCAGCATCTAGTAAAGGTTACAGTGCATCCAAAGTAAATAAGCACAGTGGCAGGTAATCTGGAAAATCTTTGGAAGGGCCACCTTAATGCTGGAAATCAAGAGAACCCTACATTCAATAAGAAAGTAAGATTACTTTGATTAAAAACAGTATCCACATAAAGTTAACTGGCCACACATATATGTATATGATGCTGAAATGATTTTATACAAGCATTGTCAACTTTTATACTGTTCTTTTTAAACTGCTACTTTAATATTTTTTTCAGCATGCTATCCAGTGATAGCATTTAATTCTATGCCACGAAAGGGCATAGAGCCTATTTCTGCATATTAAAAATCTATTAAATAGACAAGAATCCTTCCACCCCCCATCAGTATACAACCTTAACTTTAGTTGACAGGCATCATAGTAACCAGGACAAAAACACAGTGCAAATACAAGGCCAGAACTGTGACTCTCCTTCTGTGAGTCTTGTGAAAACTCTCTAGAGTTTCCAAAGCTGCTTATGATACGCAAGAACTTCTATTTGTTTTTGTTTTAAAACCCTACTTTATATGCACGAATCCTGGCTGTTACCTAGTGGGAAGTTCTGCATTGTGGATATTGTCCAGAAGATAATTTAAAGCCTCTTGAGTCAATTTGGCCTCAATGAGAAATAAGTGCTCAGATATGTACACTGTAGCCTTTATCGAAAAGATGGATCCAGTGAAAAAGTCAAGATGCCAGAATGGGGGTGGGGGGAGTCAATACCCATTTCAATTTTTAAAATAATCATTTTAACCACAAGAGATCAACATAGCAGATACCAAATGAGAGTCTGGCAGGCAGAGTACCACCAAGATAACACAATCAAATGACACAGCAGCCTCCATCTGAAATATATGAGGTAAAAAACCCTACTGATTTATCAAAACAAGACAAAAGCACTTCCCACTCAAACAGTTAGAAACAGTAAATAACATCATGATATTCCTTGACCGATTCTGCACAGAGGCATATGGCACGTTCCACCTTCTGCTTGTAAAAACGCGATAGTAAACCGTGCATTTGCCGCTTCCTGACAGGAGACCCCTCCTGCATAATCTCATCGCAACTTTTTACCTCTTGGCGAGGCAGCGGAGAAGCAGGAAGTGTGGACAACCTGAAGTTTTCCACCAGTTCCTTGGGTGGTCAGTCAAGGCAAGCCACCAATCCCTTCACTGTGGTGGTTTGGGGGACTTAAACTTTCATCCCCCTTGAGTCCCGAAATTTATTTTAAAAAATATACTTCTGCATTGCCACAGGGATACACCACAACAGTAAAATATATATTTTTTAAACTTACACTTCTACACTGCTATGGGATCATGCCACAACAATAAAATATTTATTGAGATCTCTTTTCATGATTCTTTTAGAGCCCTCCACATGATGTCACCAACATCCCAAGCCTTGTCCAGAATCTGGATCAGGTTTGGGCCATTTTTAACTTGCGATTCAGGGAATCATCAAAACTGGATTTACATCCCTAAATTGCATGTCCCATAGGTGAGCAACCAGGGAGCAACCAGGGAGAAGTCCATGTAGAGGGGCAAATGTGTGATAAGTCTTGGCAATTTTGTCCCCACCTTTGCACCCACCCTCCCCACTCCATTTCCTGCTCCAAGTATGTTTTTTAAATGTTGTGGTGTGTGTTGCAGCGTGACTGCAAAGCTACATTGTCAAAGGTAAACTAAAATTATCTTTAAAGTGTCCACGGTCTTCTTGGGATCGGGCAGGCAAAACACAACCCCTCTTCTGTTTTCTGGAGATGGGAAATGAGCTGGAAAGAGGTGGGTGATCAAGCATCCATCTCCCGATCATACAGGGATCTGAGTATCTTCTTTTAAAGCCAACCATTAGCACAAAATGTCTTTTTGGGTTCCAGGGACTATGTGCAGCCTTCTCACAACTCAGTCAGGCAAAAACAGCCCCATTTCTGTTTTCTGAAGATGGGAAATGAGCTGGGAAAGAGAAGGGGGCAGGTAATCAAGCAGCCTTATCCCAATCATACAGGGGTCTGAGCGCCTTTTTTAAAAGTCAGCTATTTACACAATATGACATTTTTTGGCGCCAGGGAACATGTTCAGCATCTCAGAAATCTACCCAGACAGAAATAAAGTGCAAAAGAATATGAATCACCCCCTAAAAGGCTTAATGCTGTATCATTCTGGCATTTCTCCATAGCAACACAGCAGTGTTGATTTTTATTTAAAATGTGTCTGTGTTGTGGCATTTTTAAAAGAAAATTAATTTTGGGGCTCGAAGGGGAGAAAGTTTCAGTCCACGAGAGAACAGCTGTGCTGTGATTGGTGGCTTGCTGTGAATGACAAGCCAAGGAGCTGAGGGAGAAGTTCATTTTGCTTTCACTTGCAGCCTTGTCAGGAGGCAAAAAGCTGCAATGGGGCAGAGGGAAAATATGGGAGGGGTCTCCCTGTGAGGAGGGCTGCAAACATGAGATTTACCATCCTGAGTTTGCAAGCAGGAAGCCATTTGCGTTTTACCCCTCCATGCAGAAATGGTTTAACATGTAACCACATGTTTTGCAATGTGTGAACAGCCCAAGAAGAAATGGTTGTTCTTAATGGAAGCCTGTTAGTGACTGCTATAATCTTTCTTTTGCCTCTAAATTAAATATATTCTGTTCTATTTTCTCCTAGACTATTTCCTCATGCACAATACATTCTAAACCCTTTTACCCCAATTGTTGCTATCCTCTCAATTGTCTGTATTTTTGTTTCCATTCTTCTAAAAATACAAATGTTCACAATTGGACTCTAATCCAAGGGAAGCCTAGGCACAACTACATAAGAGAACGTATTTTCCTCCCATTTCATCCCCTTTACGAGCTGAAATCTTTCTCGCCAGTCTTGATCTGTGTGACCCTGCCTTTGCAAGAGACATGTTTTTCAGTAGCGACATCTCACTTGCGGAATGCCTTCCCCTTTCAGCCCTACTTGGTGCCTACGCTATACTATATTCTTTTAGGAGCCACGATAAGAGGTGGCGTCTTCCCAATGACTCAATGTGCATGTAGCAAAAACTTTATAATATGTCCCCTCCCCCATCAAATGGACATGATGAGAGGATCTGTAGCTGGCTGTGGATTCTCACAGTGTGCACCCGCAATTTACATGTGATGGAAAAAAGAAAGTGTTATATCATGGGATGTCTACAAGGTACTCACTAATTCTGCAGCAATGGAAAGGCTCTGGCTGCTTTCAGAGATGTTTTCAAACATGGAGTTCAAAATGATTCTTGTTTGGCTTGTAATGCAGATGTGACACGCTAACAGTAGCATCCTAATAACAGTAACACCCTTCTAAATCCACCGAAGTAAATTAGTTTAGAAGGGTGCAACCGTGTTTAAGATGGAAGTACCATCAAAGCACTTCTGTAGTATCACATTTGCAAACTTAAATGGACTCCGGGGAATGGTAGAGGACAGGAAGGCCTGGAGGATCATTGTCCATGGGGTCGCGATGGGTCAGACACAACGTTGCACCTAACAACAACAACAACAACAAGTATCACATTATTTAGGCTACATTATACAGTAGCCGGACTGCTGTGTGAGAGCTGATGGCTTCAGAGGACATAGACATGTTACATGAGGAGCAACATGGGAAGCCAAATGACAGGTTTATTACTCAAGCTGATCTGTAGAAAAATCCATTCCAGGCCCCGGGTAATGGAGAATCATAATAGAGTTCTTAGAGCATTGCTCCCATGAGAGTCTAGTACTCTCAAGGGACCAATGGCTTGATTTAAATATAACCTGGTATGGAAATGTATGGCATTGTACGCATTTGGCATCTTATTTAAAATGGACCTGCAGCTACTAGGTATGTGACAGCCTGCCAGTACAGCTCCCACCTTTGGGTTAGCAGCACATACCCAGTGGCCAAGGCTTGAACAAGATGATGGGTACATGCATGAGTGATTTCTTCTTGCCACATTGATAGATGATATGGCAATACCTCATGTGACTCTCAGGGAAAGAAATATACACACCTCAGTATAGGCTAACTAATTGTTCCCTTTCGGGCTTTATTTCTTAGATTCTCTAACATCTCACTATGAAGCAGGGAAAAGCCTTGGGGAGAGTTAAATTTGAGAAGAGGAGACAACTCAGGAGGGATGGGATGTCATAGGGGTCCCACTGCTATTTTCTCCAAGGGAACTGTAGCCTGAAGATCAGTTTTAATTCCAGAGACCTACAGGTCCCACCTGGAGGATGGCAAACTTTCTTTTAAAATGATGCCATTCTCATGCCATTTGGGTTGGCTTATTCTGTTGAATATATGCTAGCTAAACAAAGGGTTTGCCCACTCTCTTAGCTGCTCCAACACAGACTTGCACGCACACGCACACGCACACACACTCCCTTCTGGAAGAATCAAGGCATGAAGAGGATTTGGGGAGCAGATGATTGGGCAGGTGCAGGACTTCTCTTTGCCTGGCTGCTTGACATCTCTGGAGTAAGAGGAAGAGAGCGTGAGGAGCACAGGGTGATCATGATACCACCCACATCAGCATTACTCCCCCTGCCTCAGCACTCACCCACCCCATGCCCTCGTTATGGTTGCCTTCCACACCATCGCTTTTTCAAGCTTAACAAACCAACCACCAATTGCTAGATTGCCAAAGCAACTCACACCATTCCTTCATTTTATCTTCACAACAACCAGCTTGGTGTAGTGGTTAGGAGTGCGGACTTCTAATCTGGCATGCCAGGTTCGATTCTGCACTCCCCCACATGCAGCCACCTGGGTGACCTTGGGCTCGCCACGGCACTGATAAAACTGTTCTGACTGAGCAGTGATATCAGGGCTCTCTCTGCCTCACCCACCTCACAGGGTGTCTGTTGTGGGGAGAGGAATGGGAAAACGACTGTAGGCCGCTTTGAGCCTCCTTCGGATAGGGAAAAGCGCCATATAAGAACCAACTCTTCTTCTTCTTCTATGAAGTGAGTGAGGATGGAAGTGTGAACTGGCCCAAAGTCACCCAGTAAGCTTCCATAGTAGAGTGGGGATTCAAGCTTGGGCCTCCCCATAATAATCTGCCATGAGCTGCCAGCTCCTCGGAATCCCCAGCAGGTGGCAAAGACAGCCAATGGGGCCTGCAGCAAGGAAAATATAGGGGAAACCGTCTTGTAGATTCTCGCTACTGCAATTGCCGCTGTGTTTGCAGTGGGAACAAAGATTACACAGAGAATTATCAGCATGTGACAAAAGTCCAATAAAATGTGGTTTATAGAATGCATGTGGAAAACAGAGCGGGGTTTTGCTCCTCCAATTTGATGGCTTACACCCAGGATTACTTGGACCTCCTCATCCATCCATCCACCATCAGTGGCCTATCCATCTGGCTAAACAGCTCCTTTGGGGCCTCTTTTGCCCTGTCCACCATAAATATATCGAGGACTCAAAGCTGCTTATACCACTTAACCTCCACAGCAACCCTGTGAGGTAGGTTAGGCTAAGAGTATGTGACTGACCCAAGGTCACACAGCACACTTCCAGGGCAGAGTAGAGACCTGAACCTGAGTATCCCAGATCCTTGTCCATCACACTAACCATAACACATGCTGATCTCACAAAGTCATAAAATTAGATTAAATCGATCTTGCTGGAAACTGTGACTTAAGAGGAATTATTCTGTCAAGGGCCAAAGTGGAAAACGTATACTTAGGTTCCATATGGTACGTGTGTTTGTGTGTGTGTGTGTGTGTGTGTGTGTGCATGTAGACAATCCTTGCTTAGTTTCAGAGGAAGTCATACTAGGAGCTGAAAGAGTAGTACTTTTTTGAAAGTCGTGAGGTTTATAAGTCCTCTTTGTGTTTCATGTGAGAATGAGTTGTAAGAGCATTTGGGTGACTCAAACTGGAAAGACACATTGCATGGCAAATGGAGGGATCACAACTGCTGTGTGAGGCAGTGAGACACATTTGAAAGTCAGGCCTGAAGGAAAGAATAAGGTGCTTAACTTCTTCCCCCTTGCCCATTCTCTTTCCTCATGGCCACCCCCCTTCCCTCAGATGGCTCCAATACCTGGGTAGGAGAAAAGTCCTGGAGATAGGGAGTGGAGGAGGTATCAGCATGTGAGGGGAAGTTTTAGCCACCTTGTCCCACCTACGAACTGTCCACTGTAAATACCACCACTCAGTTATCTTTAACTTGGAAAGTCATGTTTCCACTTTTAAAGGCACCTATAAAGAGACCTTCTGGACTAATATCCCACTGATTCACTAAGTTGGTACAGTGCAGGATTTCTCAACCAGGGTTTCGGGAAACCCTGGGTTTCTTGACAGCCCTGGAAGCGTTTCCCTGAATTGATGGGAATTAATTTTTTATATTGTTTAAAATGTGTTCAATATTTAGCAGGTGATATGCCATGTTGATCTGCCTCCCCCTCCCCAAGTAGCCAATAATGGGCCTGGAGGGGGTGGGAAGGGGAGGGACCCTGGGTGGCCATTTACATAGCTATGCATCCCAACCATACTCTGCACAATCACAGCACTCCTGTCAGAGCTCTGTCAGTACCGCCTACCACACAGGGTGCCTGTTGTGGGGAGAGGAAGGGAAGGAGATTGTAAGCCACTTTGAGACTTCTTCAGGCAGTGAAAAGGGAGGTGTAAAAAAAACAACTCTTCTTCTAACTGGTTACATTTGACATTTAGGAATGCCCTCTCTCTTTTCTGGTCCTTCACAAAAGAGAAAGAGGTATTAATCTCCCCCCCCCCCCGGTATTTCTAAAGTGTGCTTCTCCTGCTGGGTTCTGCGGAATCTTTTTGTCTGCCAGTTATTCTTTCCTAAGCGAACCTAAATTTTTGCAGATTAGTCCACTTGCATAATTTCAGGTGCTTTCATGGCATGTTCCTCCTGCCCAACATTTTATGGTGTGGCTAAATTAATATGGCCTTTTGCTCCACCACTTCTGCAGCCTCACATCTATGTTAGCAATCAGTAACTTCTTCAAATTGAATAGGCTGGCTTTTGTGCATGAAGAGATTGAACTACTGTGCCTTTCTTCTTTTTTATCTGGGTGAAAGTTGCCGCCACACAAGTCTGTGGGGTTATAGTGGCTCCTTCCCCTCCCTCTCCCCTTTCACACGTGTTCCTGCTTGTTGACTGAGACAGTATTATAGGTGTATTTTTTGAACAGAGCTGCTTTTACAGTATGCTGAATTACAAGCCAAACTTGTCACTTCCTGATTATTGCTTTATAGCATCTACCAGAGAAGGGACGTGTGGCTAATTCTATAGTGTGTGCTTTATTGCTTTAAAGGCTGCTCCTATTGTTCTAGTTCTGGGGTTTTTAGTTGAGGCCTTCCTCTACGAGCAGCCCAAGCATGTCACTTTTATTTATTGCTTCCACAAGTCCCTTTTCAGTGGCAATAGCACAATATCCCATCTGTACTTAACAGGAAAGAACAGCAGTTTTTATATAAAGCAGTATTTTTATGTGCAAGCTGTTATGGTCTTTTTGGGATCCATTCTCATAATTCCTATTTTATTCCCATTCTAAATATGGCTAATTTTGGTCAACGCTTTCCATTTACCTGGTAGAAAGCCGCCCTATGATCTGAGGGGCTTCCTTCCTTCAAGTAAACCGGACTGTAAAACAAGCTGACCCAAGCCACACATCATAAGATGGCATTTTACCAGGGGTCTCCCAACTGCTCTTTTTATATTCCTAAACATGTTCATCATAACATTTCCTTTCTTCCTAAATGTTTTCTCTATTAAAGTTAAAAGCTCACTGAAGTTCATTCTGTATCCAATATCTAGGTCTTATGAAGAAACTGCTTATTGACATTAATAATCATGTTTAGTATTAAAATAATACTTTCTAAAGAGCTTGCTGCTTCTGTTGCATTGCTTTAATAATCTTTACATCAGACATGCAAAACAGGCCAGATGGAGTTCTGAGGTTAATGAGGCCACTTACCAGATCTGTGGCTGCAATGAGACCGGACCAGGATCCTAACCTTTAAGCAGCATTCGGTTTCAAATGGGATTTGCTGTACCATTTGCCACCACTTTTACTGGATTGGTCAAAACTTGGTCGAAGTAACAACATTTTATTTTGTAATGAAAGAAAAAGCTCTTGCATCAAAACAAATTGCTGTTCAGTATCTCCAGGTGAACTGAACTTCCTTCTTTTGAAAACCGATAGGTGAGACTGTAGAGTTGCCACTGACATTCAGACTCTCTGCTGGGCAAACATGAGTCTGAGTTGTGAAATCTTGTTTTCCATTGTTAGTCAAACCAGCTGATATCCTTAGTTTGCTGAGCAGCAAGATTTTTAGCCATATCTCTTTGAGGGCCGCGAGTGATTGTTTCATCTGTGGTTTATAATGTCTCTTGACTCCACCACATTTGCAATGCAGCCATGATTTAGCTAATACTTTTGCAGTGTAACTTAGTAAGGAGACTACACAGACAGAATACATATATATGTTGAGCATTTTTCTATAGCTGTCCAACAAAGACTGAGTCATGTATATTAGAGATCTTATGTTTGTGTCTTTGCACACGATCTTTGAATCTCTGAAAAAGATGCAAACTTATTTTTTAAAGTTTATCTTATTCAGTTATGATGTTTTGTTCTTTTGTGAATGACAATGCTGAAGGGTCAGGGGAATCTTCATTGCACTGTAGCTTTGAAAGATATAAAACCTGCAGACTATACAGTTAATCTGAATCATCCAAGAGGCCCTGGAAAGAGAAACGTTTTTACTCAACAAACTAAACCTACCAGCTGGTTTTGGGTGGAAGCCATCATTCTGTCACAATTCCATCAAACACACATACAGCCATTTGCTTACCTGAGTGAAGTAAAGATTCATCAGTGTCAATGTGAAAAACTGGAGGCACACTGGGAAACAATATAGCAGCCAGAACGCGAAGGGGCTGAGAGAATTTGCGCTGACAAAGTCTTTGAAGTAAAACGAAAACAATACCGTCCTGAGAGAGGCCCAGAGCAGGCACAGAAATAGAAAGACAGTTTGATAACTGAACCTCTTGTGCCTGTAGTGAAGGACCAGCCACAACTGGATATAGATGAACACAAACAGGAGTGAATAAAAGATAGTGTAGGCGACCGTCAGCCCTAGCTTGACATACGGAGGCACGGCTGGACTTAAGGTTGGTGGAGAGGTGTTATTTTTCAAAGGGACCCACTCATGGGCCTCCATTTGAGCTCTTCTGAAATTGGCAGACTTTCCTGATTAAGTCTGCCTCCTCCTTCTCCTGTTGTTGCTGCTGCCGCCTCCTCCTCCTCCACCTTTCATCTTCGTACAGCAGAGGAATCAAGAAAAGGAAAACAAGCTCCACTTCCTCTTTGGCAGCTCACACAGGGCTTGCAGCACATGATCACAATCCAGTATGATTCATTAGGACTGCCTCTGTCAGCAGTTGGCAAGGAACAACTCAGACAAGCCGCTCCTCCTCTTAGTCTTTACAATCAGATAGCCTTCTACCCGCTCCCTGGTTTTCACCCATCTCATGGTTTTTCATAAACAGCCTAATTTCCATTTTTAGAAAAGTCCTGATACAGATTGGGCTGGTAAATTGTGAAGTTTATTTTCTTTTGTCTGACTAAATAGTCAGAAGGTTTAGTGTTGCTATTGTAAAGCAGAATAGGGAGTGCAGGAGAAGCAGAGATCCCTGTCTCCTAATTCAGTAGACAAAAGCCAAAGTATGGGGTGGGTTTCTGAAACAAACTGTTCCTCCCAAAGCAGCTTCCCAGACTGTCCAGCAACCTGACTCACACTATGCAAAAATTAGCTCTACATTTGAATTTGTCAACAAATGGAAACTCTGAAAATGCAGGACAAATTGTGCCCCAAACTTGCTGCACTTAGAAACAATGATGGATAGCATTATAAAAAAAACAAATTGTCAAGCACAGAGGAAGGCTATCCTAAAAATCAACAGGGCTTCTGTAAGGGTAAGTCCTGTCTCACTTAACAATGTCATTTGGAGATATACCACTATGACAACTGGTCTCCAGATATTCAGGATCAGTTCCTCTGGAAAAATGGCAAATGTGGAGGATGGACTCTATAGCTGGTAGTCCTGCTCACTAACTTTTTTCTTTGAAGTGTCAATGAGCCAGTAGACATTGTTCTTTTGGATTTCCAAAAGGATTTTGACAAAGTTGCTCATCAAAGACTGATCAGCAAACTGCACTGCAAGAAATGGTTTCAGAACAGGAAGCAGAGAACATAAATAAATGCTTAGTTCTCACAGTGGAAGGATATGAGCAGTGGGGTCTTTCATGGATCTCTGTACTGGGATTAGTGCATATTACCTGGGATTAGGGGTGAGTAGTGAGGTTGACTAAATTTGTGAATGACAACAAATTATTTAGGGTAATAAAAAAGAAAGATAAAGTGGCCAGCCTGCTGCAGGAGAATCTGGAACCTAAGAAGAGCTCCTAAAAGGTCCGTGGCCCAAAAATGGTTGAGAATTGGGTCAGAAGGTAAATTTCCCCCAGACCAGACTGACCAGGGATTCTATTTTTTTGGGGGGGGGGTCATCATTTAGACATGGAATTGGGGTCACTGTGGGTGGGCAGAATTTCTTGCATTCTGCACAGGGTTGGACTAGATGACCCTGAAGATACCTTTCAACTCTATGATTCTATGATCCAGTGGGAGTGTCTGGGTGATGTCACTTCTGGTGACATGTGTATCCTGGAGTGCCACACCAATGCCATGATATCACTTCTGCCTTCACACCAGAAATGATATCATTCATTGGTGTAACATCAAAATGTCCTCTCCTCAGTTCTCCTGCTATAGTGCTAGCTACAGCTGGAAAATCTTTGAGCTTTAGGCCACAGTCAAATCACTCTCCCTATCTATTGGCCTAGAGCCCCACTAGAGATTGGGGGGGGGAGTTTTTACAGAACATTCAGTCCTAGGACAAAGTGGAATATCTGAGTGGAAGTACTCAGCTTTATACATCGGTTAAGGTATTTGAATTCCATTTGAGTTTAGGGTACTAAATCAAAACCACTTTAAGGAAACTGGTGACTAGGAATGGGCATGAACCAGCTCAGAAGCCAAAATTTGACTTAATTTGAACTGGTTCAGGGCCCTTGAATGGATGTTTGGGGAAGGCACCTTCCCTGAATGTTTACTGGAATTTGGTCCAGTTAGGTTCAGCTGTTCAGGATATTTAAACCTAACAGCTGTACAGGGCATCTGCCCACCCACTGCTCCATTCCCAGGCAATCCTCCCTTTACTTTCCACAGCCATGAGAAAGGGGGTCCAAACTGGCCAGTTCTATTTGAGGAAAGTTCAGGCTCGGTTTGAAGTTCAGGCTTCAGTTCTGATTTTTAGGTTCATGCCCATCCCTACGTAATGACTCCTTTCAACCTTTAGTTATAAGGATAAGGAATCATTGGCTAGTGTTTGTTTCAGAGTAAATAAGAATGCATCAGTTTCACAATATCCTTCTTGTATGCAATAAAGTGGGATGAAGGGAATAGTTTACTGGGTATATAAAATATATTATATATAATATATGCATAGCAAACACCATGACACTTCAGTATCCGCCTTCTGATGCCTTAATTCAAGCGCATCATGAAAGGAGAAAACATGAGGTAATTAATCTCATTTCAGTACTAGCTTCAAAGCCCATTCCTAAGAACAGGCTTTGAAAGCCCCCCCCCCGCCCTGGCCCCCCACCCATGCCGCTTAAGGTGGCTTTGAATCAATCGGACTCTGGCGCAGCTCGCAGCTGGATCAAGTGGCGCAAGCGGGGTATGGCCAGCTTGTCAGCAGGTCTGGGACAAAGCTCATTAGGAGCCTAGAACGGAGCTCGTTAGTGGTCTGGAGGGCTCGCCCCCTCCACCATCATTTTTCGCCCAGGGCCCTCTCCCCTGACATGCTGCTGGCTCCAACAGCGAGGCCCATCTGAGAGCAAAGTGGCTAGCGTTCAGGAACGGAGGGCAGGAGCGGTAGAGGCAGGGCCAATCAGGGTGCGGCCAGCTTTGCTGGTGGCACCTTGATTGACCCTATTTCAACTCGAACACTCCAGACATGTTCCACCCCCCAGGCTGTTTCACAAATATTAAGAGGAACAGTGGATAAGGATGAATTATGCCCCCCAAATTTATGTATTAGACCAGCAACATTGATCAATAAAAAAGCACCCAAATATGCACCCGCACAAAAGAAGCCCGTGACTTACCAAGGGCGCCCATTGACGGGCGGAGGAGCAGGCGCCAAAGAAGAGGCGCGAAGGAACACGGGCCGGAGCGTCAGGAACGGCCCGACGCGGGACGTCAGGGCGGGGCAGTGACGTGGGGGGCTATAAATAGTGCCACGTGCACTGGCCCCGGCCTGTTTGCCGCCCAGAAGCTGCCGCAGCAGGAGGCTTTCAGCTGTGCGCAGCGGACCCGAGGCCCGAGTCTAGGAACGAGGTCGCGAGTCGGCTCCCCCCCCCTGCGACACCAGAGTGACGCTCGGACGGACCCAGCGGCGTTTGGCTGCGGGTGGGGTGAGGGAGCGGGTGAGGCTTTGCCTCGGGGGGCGGGCGGCAGCTTTAAAAAAAAAAAAAAAAAAGGGAGACAAGGAAAGAACATCCCGAAGCAAGGGATGGCCCCGAAGAAAAGGAGCCGGGTCGAGGGCGGCGTGGGGGCCACAGTCGGGGAAGAGAAGGCGGGCGGGCAGCACGCGGCCGCGGGGGACCGGGGGCAGAGCGGGCGCACACGGAGAGCCAGCGCCTTGAGAGCCCGGGAGGCCTGGGCGGCGGCGGTGCCAGCCAGGCGGCGGGAGGAGCCGCAACGGGAGACACGGGAGGGCGGCAGCCGGAGCGCACTCCCAGGGAGAGGACGCCCCGTGGGGAGAGATGCAAGGGCCCCTCGGGGGCGGGGGGCGGGGGCTTCGCGCAGGGGGGATAGTAATTCCCCATCTCCCCGGAGGGTTGATCGGCGCAGGGCGAGGGTGTCCAGTGGCTCTTTGGAGTCTTTACCCAGCGGGGAGGGCTGCTCAGAGGGCCCTGACGGCGGCGAGGCAAGACGCCATGGGGGGAAGAGGGGCCGGGCGCCCCCTGGAGGAAGCCGTGAGCGGCGCAGCCCTCCTTCTCCAAGTAGAAGGGGCCGGGAAGGGCGGCAGCTCAGGCAGCCCCGTTTGAGTCCGGCAGGGCATGCTAGCTCCAGCAGCCTGGAGGCGGATCAAGGCAGGAGAGGCAGGTGGACCGAGTCACCAGCAAGGGACCCGGCGGCCTTTTGGCAGGGATACGCCCAGGCCATGGCCCAGTCAGGAGGTGCCCAGGTCGGGAGGGCGAGGCCCACCAGCAGCTCCTCCGGAGGGAATAGTGGAGGAGCTGGCCCAGAGCGCAGCCCGGTGTCTTCCACCTCGCGAGCCAGGTCGAGGCGCCATCGAAGGCATGCCGGGCGGGCCCGCAGGGGCAGGTGCTCCAGGCACAGCTCCACGACATCAAGTGAGTCTTCCACTAGTGGGGAGGGGCAGGAGGCACATAGGGACGGCTGGCACTGGATGGAAGGTGCCTTCATGCCAGGCCTTCCAATGTGGCTACACAGGAAAAGGGCTGCTGCAAAACGCATAGTGGAAGCAAAAGGGGAGGAGGGCATGGCAACGGAACCTCCCCGGCAATACACGGATGCTGAGGCACCCCCGGGGATTCATCTCCCTCGCAAACTGCGGCAGCGCGCCCTGGAAGGTTATTTTGTGGACGTTTTTGCCTTCATCAGGCAGCCAGCAAAAAAGGGGGACACGGGCAGGCACCGGGATGCCAAGAGGAAGGACACCCCGAGATGGGAACGGTCTTTCTCCAATTGGCTACGGGGCTTTTCGGAGTACTCGGCTCTTATCAGTGCTGCGTACCCGGAACGCAGTTGGCACCTGGACAGGTACCTGGCGCATGACCTGGAGGCCCGCGAGCTCGGGGGAGAGGAGGCAGCTTTGGAATACGATAGGTGCTTCAGAGAAATGGCTTCCCATAATCCCCGGGCTCGGTGGGACCTGAAGCATCAGGACACATGGTTGGTCCAGGTGGGTCCGCACGTGCGTTCCCAGAGGGTGAAGGAGAGGAGAGCGGGGCCTGCCAGGCGTGATCCAGGGCTAGTGTGCTGGGACTATAATCGCACAGTCTGCACCCGGAAGCCCTGCCGCTACTCGCACGCGTGCGAGCGGTGTGGTGGGAGCCACACCGCATTGAGTTGCACTAAGGAAGGGGGCAGCCAGCAGCCCTTTCGTGGGGCCTGATCCTTTCCGAGGAAGGAGGGAGGATCGGGAGCCCCTGGACCTTCGGCAGCCGCCAAGGCTAATTGAGGGCGGCGGGGGCGGGGCGCTCACACGGGCCCCCACGCCGGTGCAGCTGGAGGCTTTGCGGCCCTGGCTGCTGAGGTATCCGGACAGGAAAGCGGCGGCTTACCTGCTGTCCGGTTTTGAGGTAGGTTTCCGCATTCCTTTCACAGGGGAGAGAGTGGCCACGGGTAGTGGCAACCTCAAGTCAGCGGATCAGATGCCGGAGGTGGTGAGAGAGAAATTGGAAAAGGAATGCAGGGCGGGCAGGATTGCGGGACCGTTCTCTGCACCTCCTTTAAATAACCTCAGGGTTTCCCCCATCGGGGTGGTACCTAAAAAGGCTAAGGGTCAGTACCGCCTGATTCATCACCTGTCCTATCCAAGGGGGGACTCGGTTAACGACCATATTGATCCGGCCCTCTGCTCGGTGAAATATGCGTCTTTCGACCATGCCGTGGCGATAATCAGAGCCTGCGGGAGGGGGGCGTTGATGGCAAAATGCGATGTGCAGTCGGCATTTCGCCTGTTACCAGTCCACCCAGAGGATTTTTGCCTACTGGGGATCAAGTTTCAAGGGGCCTGGTATGTGGATAAGGCCATGCCCATGGGTTGCGCAATAGCATGCGCAGCCTTTGAGACCTTCAGCACGTTCCTGGAATGGGCTGTTAAGCAGCGGGGGGAATTTGTCGAGGGGACCCACTACCTTGATGACTTTCTCTTTGCGGGGCCCCGGGGGACCGGGGATTGTCTGGAGAGGCTACGGGCCTTTCAGACATTGGCGGGGGAACTGGGGGTCCCCCTGGCGGCGGAAAAAACAGAGGGACCAGCGACGCAGTTGACCTTTCTGGGTATACTGCTGGACTCAGAGTGTGGTACCTCCAGGTTACCCCAAGACAAATTGGCCACCCTGTCCCGTCTGCTGGGGGACATGGTGCTTAAAAGGAAGTGCCAACTTAGGGAAATGCAGGTGCTGTTGGGGCACCTGAATTTTGCCTGTAAGGTGGTGGCCCCAGGCAGGGCCTTCTGTGCTCGGATGGCCCGGTCCATGGCAGGCATTCAAGCTCGGCATCATCACATCAGGGTCACAGCAGCCATGAAGGCCGACATAGCAGTGTGGCAGAAATTCCTGGCGGATTTCAATGGGGTGGCCATATGGCAATCCCCTTGGGACCTGCAGGATGCCCTGCAGGTTCACTCGGATGCCGCTGGCAGTATGGGTTTTGGAGTACTGTTCGAGACACGCTGGTGTGCAGGTAAGTGGCCAGAGACATGGGGGGAAGAGGTCCGGCGGGATCTTACATTTCTGGAACTCTTCCCCATATTGGTAGCCGTGGTCTTGTGGCAAGACCGCTTTTCCAATCGCAGGGTCACTTTTTGGTGCGACAATCTGGCGGTGGTATGTATAGTCAATAAGCAGACATCAAGGTCTGCTAGGGTCATGCGGCTCGTGCGCAGGTTCGTGCTCACGTGCCTGCGGGCAAATATTACATTTACAGCCAGGCACGTGGCGGGAGTCCGTAATGAAGCGGCGGATGCTTTATCTCGTTGGCAGATCACCCGGTTTCGACAAATCGTCCCAGGGGCGCAGCCGGAAGCGGAGGTGATCCCACCGGGGCTGTGGAACCTTGGAGCTGAGTGATAATGACCGGGGTCCTCGGCTCCCTCGCCTCAGCTACAAGACGAGCATATAAAGGGGCTGCTGATGCCTTTGTGCGGTTCGCCACACAGATGGGCTTCCGGTCACCATGGCCAATGGATGAGCAGCTGGTGCTGCAGTACCTTGCTTGGCAACGGAGCAGGGGCATGGCCCCCAGGACCTTGCGTGTCCACATGGCCGGACTCTCTTTCTTTAGTAGGGTTCATGGCAGCTGGGACCCGGGGTCATCCTTCATGGCGCGGAGAGCCATACAGGGTTGGCACAGGGCTCATCCACCCAGAGAGGACGTGAGACGCCCCATATCCAGAAGGCTGTTAAGACGCCTGCTGGGGGAACTAGGGAAGTTCTGTTTTTCCCCCTACGAAGTTGCCCTGTTGCGGGCTGCATTTACCCTGGCCTTCCACGGGGCATTAAGGGGGGGAGAATTTTTGGCTCCCTCCCGGGCTGCACCGGGGGACATGGCGCTAACATGGAGGGATGTGGCCATCATGCCGGAAGCCGTCCGGATCCACATCCGACGGTCTAAGACGGACCAGATGGGAAAGGGGGCCTGGGTTACACTGGCAAGGGTGGCTAGGAGCGACTTGTGCCCTGTGCAAAGCATGGAGGCGTACATGGCCATACGGCCGAGGGTTCAGGGGGCGCTTTTTATACATCAGGATGGTTCCTGCCTATCCAGGTACCAATTTGTAGCCATCCTCAGGTCCTGCATTCAGAGGGTGGGCCTGACGCCTAGTTACTACGGCTCACATTCTTTCCGGATTGGAGCCGCATCTCAGGCCCACCTGGACGGGGCTTCCCCACGGGACATCATGGGGATGGGTCGTTGGAAGTCGAGTGCTTATAAGCTGTATGTTCGTCCTTTAGCTCGTAGCTGACCTGTGTGTTATTCCAGGAAAACGGTCATCGCCATTGCAAGTCCTCTTCGTGGGTCACAGCTACGTCTATCGGGCTGGATTGTACGCAGAGTGTTCCGGTTGGGGTCGGCAACTGGGACTGGATGACCGTGTCCACCTTCGCTGGTCAGGCTGCAGGGGGATGAAGTGGACGTCCCTTCTGGAAATGGTGGCGACCCAGGTGTACCAGGCCGGTGCACCTGCCGCGTTAGTAATTCATCTCGGGGGAAACGATATCCCCAAGTTAAAAGGGTTGCAGTTGATTAATGTCATGACGGCTGATTTAACCGTGTTACGGCAACGTTTGCCCAGAACAAAAATATTTTGGTCAACTATCATAGAGCGCAGGAGGTGGCGCCATGCGGCACACCCGAAAGGGGTGAACCTGGCAGTCCGAAAGGTTAATAAGATGGTTTCTAAGTTCATGCAAGGTTGGGGGGGGGGGAGGTGATTCAACACCCGGATATCGACCGCGAGTTGGAGGCATTATATCGCCCGGATGGGGTACATCTTTCGGACTGGGGCACTGACCTGTGGCTGCAGGATGTGCGGGCAGCTCTTTGCAATTGGGTGGAATCGGAGGAGTGTTGGGCGGGAGCGAGGCCTTGAAAAGACCTTGCTCTTGTGGCGGGAGGACATAGGGGGAGCCCGAGTTTTTGGGGGAGGACGGCTTGCGGCCCGACTCCCAGGTTGGGACCTCCTAAGAGGTAGCTGGGTGTGAACGAATCTGACCCTCTGTGGAAGAGGCTCCGGGGTTCACACGGCCGGGTGGCCTGAGGTTGGACCAATGGAGGTGTGCGCCCCCTGCGGTACCTCAGGCGGGCATTTCCCAAATTAGGTCTCTAGTGGCCGGAAGGACCTCGACTCCCGGCTGGGAGTAGGCGAAGGTGTCCTGGTTTGGCCACTAGAAGGGCAGGTGCAGCGGCTGTGGTCGGCTGACCACAGGCAGGCTCTCCCCTATGTCCAACCAACACTTCCTGTTAAATAAAAGCTGTGGCCGGTTATGCCAATTTGAAAACATGTAGCGTGTCTTCATTGGGCCGGGAATGCCATCCTGCCTGTCAATAAACACTTTATAACTGTAGCAGCAGGATTTTTCTTCTCTGTTGTTTGTTAGTTGCCTGGTTATGTTTGCGAGTAAACATTAAAAAATGCTGTTGTCAACAAAATATATTGGCTTATATAAATTAGACAACAGTTTTTACTATTTGGCTTGAGCACCTTTGTGACAAAAAATGAAACTTTAAGTGTGGTTTTGGCCTACCCTGTGAAAACAAAACTGTTTTCATATTCCCCTTTTCTATTTACAAGCTTTAAAAAATCACAAAACAGTTTGTGGACATTTACAACTGTTACCGAGTTAAGACCTAATGTTCTTTCCTTTTATAATAGAAAAAATATTGAACTTTGGCATACAAGCAAACCACTCATATAGAAAGGTTGTCAAGGGGAAAACTAGAAGATTAATGAAATTCAGCTGACATTTTGTTTGGGAGGCTTTATTTTCTTGGTACATCGCTCCTAGAATTTCAGTTTATTATTAAAGACCATATAATGTTCCTCAGAGGGCATTGGCCAGCTGTAAAAATATTATTACTTATGGATGGGGAGGCTGCTGACATAAAAACAACCAATGCATTTCAAAAGCATTAGATCATGACAATAAAAAGCAATTGTTTTAAATAGGCCAATTCAAAAGTTACTAAAATAGAGTATAATTAATCTACAAAAAGAGAAATCATCAATAGAAATCATCCTATTTACAGAATATTACATTCTATTCCTGTCAGAGCAGGTAGATAGGCTGTTCTACATATCCAAGCAGACTATATCTGCTAACCTAAACTGGAAAAAGTTGCTTAATCTGAAAAGCCATTTTATAGGCCACAGTTACAAACAATCAAGTAGAATCATTTGCTCAGGATAACTGCACTACAATCTCTGGCCACAAGTAATGGTGGCAGTATAGAGATCCAGAGATTCAGGTTTCCCTGGGAGTACAGGCAGCATGGAATTCAGCCTCTACTGTCAGAGTTCTCACCTTGAGTTACATGGTAACTCACTTTTAAATATAAATATTAGTACTAAATTAAAAAAAATATTCTACCATACAGTCTTTATTTCTCTTATTTTGACCTTTTTAGGTTCTTTTTGATTTGGGTGAGGATATTTTCTCCTTTTTCTGGACTTTGAGATTTTTGCCCATTAATTTTGCTGTGTTCAGTATGACCACCTCAGCCTAGAAAGTATCTGGGCTCTGTCATTGAAGAAATAATTATGTATGTTCCATAAGGACAAAATTTTCCTTAAGCTGGATCTCATCTTCTCTCCTAAATTATAGTGCAATCCTAAACGGAGCGTAGTGTTTAAGGGTATTACTTAGTGTAGTGGTTAAGAGCTTGGTGCAGTGGTTAAGAGCAGTGGCTTCTAATCTGGTGAGTCAGGTTTTATTCCATGCTCCTCCACCTGCAGCCACTGGGTGTCCTTGGGTAGTCACAGTCCTGGTAGCACTGTTTTCACAGAGTAGTCCTATCAGAGCTCTCTCAGCCCCATCTACCTCACAGGGTGACTGTTGTGAGGAAAATAACAAAATTTGAGTCCAATAGTACCTTTAAGACCAACAATGATTTATTCAAGACATGAGCGTTCCATTACACACACCTGGAACAGTTGTGGGGAGAGGACAGGAAGGCGATTGTAAGCTGCACTGAGACTCCTTTGGGTAGTGAAAAGCAGGGTATAAAAAACAACTCTTCTTCTGTTTAGGATTGCCCTGTAAAAAAACTTTATGCAGGAAATTATCCCCCCAACCTTTTGCACTTAGCACGCACATCCTCAGGAAAAAGTCTGACATGCACTTTATTTGTAAAGGCCTTGGAAGATTAATTTTCACTTCTCCAAATAAAGGAAGTGTTTCATTCCCTTTGTGTTGTGTTTACTTTGCACACCATAAGAACATTAGAGAAGTCGTGTTGGATCAGGCCAGTGGCCCATCCAGCCCAATACTCAATGTCACACAATGGCCCCAAACCAGGTGCTGTCGGAACTCCAGACGCCCTCTCACGGTTGTCCCTATACCTTTTGTCTGATATCCACTGATGGATCTCTGCTTTGTATGTTTATTCATCCCCTCTTGACACTGATTATGCTTGTAACCACCACCACTTCCTGCAGCAGTGAATTCCATGTGTGAATTACTTTGGCAAATGGAAGCTAGTACCAATACGTTTACAGATTCATTACAAAAGGTCAAAAGGCCAAGAGGCTGTTTTTTGTTAATGGTGTTATGGCCAGCTGTTATAACCAGAAGTTAACAAGATGCAGAAGAAAACCTGTAGTAAAAATTAATGTTATAATAACAAACACCAGTAGATGTCTGAGACTTTTTCTGTATTGAAACCCTGTGGAGGAGGGAGAATTATTGTATTTTAGGCATTTTGTGTCAAGGGAAAAAAAACATCTGGCAGAATTTCACAAGTGGATACCATTAATTTTGAAAAAATTCTGATCCTGAATCTTGTAAGGCTGGGAGCATTATTATCACACCAGTCTTAGGACCAAAATACATGATACAAAATCCACGTCAGCGACTCCCAACCTACTTACAATTATATATTCAACCTTTAAAACAATTTTTTCTATTTCTCCGTTTGGTTGCAAACACAGCAAGGGGACGGGGGTGGACATGTGGAACCAGAAGAAGGGGCAAAAATGAACCACCAGGTGCTGTGGCAGGGCAAAAATGCCATGGTATGGAAGCCCTAAGTACCTCCCCCTGCAATCCATTCACAGTTGAATGGAGAAACAAAGGTCTTTTGACAGGTATGAATCCATTTTGACATATAATAGCGAGCTGTTCTGCATGCTTGACTTACTCTTGATTTTCTTGGCAGCCAATCCACAAGCAGTGGAATTGATTTGAGTACAATACTTCCATAGGTCTGTTCTCCCTCTGCATTTCCACAGTTGTTGAGTCAGTTTATTTACAATATCTGCACCTGCTTAAATAATGAGGACTTTCAAGGCAGGGTGCTGTTGCCATTAGAGGCATTGCAGCACACGCACACAACCTTATTTTTTGTGCTTGTGCTGATATGTTGATATAGTGTTGTAGTGATTGTTTAGGAAAAAGATCCCAAATGATAGGTGAGCTTTATTGTCATGCAAAACCACTGTTTCAGAATAATTGTTTTTTATGCCCTGCTTTCAACTGCCTGAAAGAGTCTCATAGTGGCTTACAATCACCTTCCCTTCCTCTATGTACAACAGACACCCTGTAAGGTAGGTAAGGGAGCTCTGACAGGACTGCTCAGTCAGAACAGCACTATCAAGGCTGTGCTGAGCCGAAGGGCACGCAGCTGTTGCATGTGGAGGAAGGGGAAATCAAACCCAGCTTGCCAGATTAGAAGCTGCTGCTCTTAATCACTACAACTAGTGCTGGACTCTTCCACAGCAATATATATCAGAACTTAATTGCTGTGGAAAAATCCAATTAGTCTTGTATTTACAAGGCCCTAACGGGGAAGATTTCCCCCACCTGACCCAGTTCACCCTTCATATCAGGCAGCCAGGGCTGTGCTTCACAGTGGTAGGGCTGGGGGTTGTTTTCACAAAGGTGAGACTGTATAACAATGCAATCCAACCTTCATCAGAAAAAAATGCTCTGGTCAGCTGTATATCACTGTGAAGCACTGCAGAGCTGACTGGAGCATTTTTTTTGTCCCTTCCAGGATGCTGTAGGAGGAAGAGGAGCTGGGCCTAGAAGGCACAACTCTTCCCCTTCTTCATGGGTCTGCCTTGGGATGGGTGCCCATGGCTAAAAATGGAACATGGAAATATCCGCGTTCCCTTGCCGCGGAGCAACAGAGGGCATAAAGAGGACCAGGGCCAGGATAGGGCTGGGCTGGTGCCAACATCACGTGGAAGTGGGGATTAGCCCCACTGCCATATGGCCTTTTTCTTCCGTGCAAAAAAGATATAGGTGAATTTTCTAATCCCCTGATTAAGTCTGTATCATGAATAGCAGGGGCTTTGTATGACAATAAGGATATTACCTATGACCTGGCATCTTTCACCCCTTTTTGAGTGATAGTTTAAGTAGGTTCCCTGAATTTTCAGCTTTCATTAAGGAAAAAAATCACCTTACTTAATCAAGATATGCCTTTTCATAAAATCATAGAATTGGAAGAAGTCATTCAGACCATCTAGTCTAACCCCCCTGCTCCATGTTAAGGAAAAGACTAGAGACTTACTTTTTAAAAATGACCAAAAAGGCCCTGGCCCTGGTCGAGGCCAGTCGGACTTCCTTGGAACCGGGAATGACCAACAGATTAATGCCCGCAGAGCATAGAGCCTTGAGGGGGCATAGGGTGACAGGGGTCAGATAAAGGTTAAAACCAAAACCTTGAACCGGATCCAGGCGGCAACCAGTAACCAGTGCAGCTGCCTCAAGATGTACCTGTGAGGAACCTAGCAGCTGCATTTTGTACCAGCTGCAATTTCCGGATCAAGCCCAAGAGCAGGCCCGCGTTGAGCAAGTTACAGAAATCTATTCTGGAGGTGACCGTCACATGGATCACTGTGTCCAGATGTTTGGAAGAGAGGTAGGACACTAGTAGCAGAGCCTGGCAAAGATAGAAAAACACCTGGCTAGTTACCCTCTTGACCCGTGCCTCTAAAGTTCTGACCCCCTCTTCCCCAGCCACAGGACTTCCATCTTAGAGGGGTTGAGTTTCACGAGACTCTGCTCCAACTATTCCAACTATTGTATATGGCACTGGTCAGACCACACCTGGAGTGCTGTGTGCAGTTCTGGAGGCCTCACTTCAAGAAGGACGTAGATAAAATTGAAAGGGTACAGAGGAGAGTGACGAGGATGATCGGGGCCAAGGGACCAAGCCCTATGAAGATAGGTTGAGGGACTTGGGAATGTTCAGCCTGGAAGAAAAGGAGGTTGAGAGGGGACATGATAGCCCTCTTTAAATATTTGAAAGGTTGTCATTTGGAGGAGGGCATGATGCTGTTTCCGTTGGCTGCAGAGGAAAGGACACGCAGTAATGGGTTTAAACTACAAGTACAACGATATAGGCTAGATATCAGGAAAACAATTTTCACAGTAGTTCAGCAGTGGAATAGGCTGCCTAAGAAGGTGGTGTGCTCCCCCTCACTGGTAGTCTTCAAGCAAAGGTTGGATACACACTTTTCTTGGATGCTTTAGGATGCTTAGGGCTGATCCTGCGTTGAGCAGGGGGTTGGACTAGATGGCCTGTATGGCCCCTTCCAACTCTATGATTCTATTCTATTCTATTCAGCCACGGCTTCCAAACATCTGGCAAATGGATCTGGTGGGGAATCTGGGCATCTGTCCATGAGTAGATATATCTGGGTGTCATCAGCGTATTGATGGCAACCCAGAGGGCCAGTTGGGCCCTAGAAATAAGGGGGGAAATGTTCACAGTCAGAATAGTTCAGCAGTGGAATAGGCTGCCTAAGGTGAGTTCCCCTTCATTGGTGTTTTAAGTAGCGTCTGAACAGATATTTATCATGGATGCTTTAGGCCTGGCTTTCTCAACCAGGATTTCATGAAACCCTGGGGGGCTTTAACAGCCCTGGAAGAGTTTCCCAAATTGGTGGGAGTTCATTAATTTTTTAGATATTTTTGAAATTTGTTAAATTTGTTAAATATTTATCAGGTGTTATGACCATATATGGTCATGTATGTCAACCTTCCTCCCCTCCCAAAAATGCCAGTGATGGGCCTGGAAGGGGCAGAATGGGGAATGTCCTAGGTGGGTGTGTACACAGATATCCTTCCCAACCATATTAAGCACAATTGTGCTACTTCTGGGGTTTCTTGAAGCCTGAAGATTGTATTAAGTGTTACTCAAAGGTCAAGAAAGGCTGCTTTGGGCTGATCCTGCATTGAGCAGGGGTTTGAACTGGATGGCCTGGATAGCCCTTTACAACTCTATTTCCAAACATGTGGGGAAAAACAAATGAAAATCCATCACCCTTGTGCTGGACTCAGATTCTAGCTGTATCTGAAGAAGTGAGCAGTGACTCACAAAAGCTCATCCTCTGCCACAAAGATGTTTGACACCCCAGCTCTAAGTACTTTTTTGTATAACTCTATTTAAACTGTGTTTTTGTATAATTTTTATGAAAGTTGCATTGAGTTCCAAGTGTAGAAGGAAAGCCGGGTATAAATGTTTTAATAAAATCAATAAAGACCATTCCCCACCTGGATCAGAAGAGTGCAGCAAGGATTCTTTTTGTAACTCTTAACTCACCGTTCCAAGCAGAAATTATTTCTTATGTATTTTATTCATTCAAAGTGTGCACCAAGCAGATCATCAAGAAGATAAACCTTAAGGGATTTGTCAGTTTCGGTAGCAGAAGCCAGACTTCATGACAAGTAGTGAAATCATGCAGATCTGCAACTGTTCTACTTTTGTTTCTTTTTCAAATTGTGTGGACAAACTCTTTTAAACATACTTCCATGTATAGGTTTTAAAACAGGAATGACTATAGCAATAACTTTATTGGCCTCCCTCCATCCCGCATTTCTTTGCTTCCCAGTGGATAAGAGTTGTACCTGTTCATTCTTCCTTTGTGCTGTCAGAAGATAAGGAAAAGACCACTCAACCAAGCTGTTTTTGCCTGTGACCCTTAACTCTTCAAATGGCCAACATTTCATTAAAACGTTGTATTTTGCAAGGTTTTGTTTTTGCTCCCAATGTTGCTGTTCTTTTAGCCAAGGGAGAGACAGAAGAGTAGGATGAGAGCCCCTCTTTGCAGAGCTTGTATTTGTTTCCAATCGGTTGGTCTCTGAATAACGCTTGCACAGAGTTGGCACACTGTCCAGTTGCACTGCCGCTCTGCTTCAATGGTTCAGTGTGTATAGTCTACCAGAGAATGTTAAGCCATATTTGGAAAGAAGTGAGTGGGTTGTTTATGTTGACGTGTAGCTTCTAAGTGGAATGAACTGCATTATATCTCAAGGGATGGGGGTCAGGAAGGATAAATAGTCGTCATTCATGGAATTACAAGCTGACTTCTACATCTGGAGAGTATCACCCTAAAGGAAATGTCACAAGTGCTAAAAAGTCATCCAAATTTGAGGACTATTTCTTTCAGCTGAGAGAGTTATACCATAGAAACCATAAGTACAAGTTCATATATTTTACTGAGAAGCAAAAGGTGGTTTTAATCTTTTCTTGTCTGTCATACTGTAAGGATGATTCATAAAGTAAATTTTCTGTCTAAAACCACAGTTCTAAGTGGAGTTACATCCTTTTAAGTCCATTGAAGTCAAAAGTGTAACTATGTTTAGATACATACTGCAAAATGAAGAATCTAAACACCGCCCGCGGTGCCATGGGCGCCGCGGACTAAATAATTCGCTAAGGGCTTCTGGGGTGGGATCTGTCCGTAATGAGGAAGGGTCCGGATTGGGCCCTTCCTGTGGACAGACAGTCAGAGGGCGCAAAGCGCCTGCCGATTGGTCCCTCCGATTCCCAGCCCCAGCAACTGCGAGCCGCAGTTGTAGTGCAATCCAGTTGCGTTTCTATCGTTTCCCACAGGTTTCCGGTCTCGGCAAAAATCGCTAGCCAGGAAGCGATATTGCTGAGCTTGTCCTGCCCCTGGCCGTCAAGCAGCCAATGGGCGGCCGTTATCATGATCCCAAAAAGCCCCTTTCCCTTTAAGGAAGTTAAAAAAAAAACACAAGTTGCAACAAATCTGCATTGATTCATTGCAACGGAGAGACCCATCTAGGTAGCAGGTGGTGTTTGAGCTGCCATTTCATCGTTGCCACGCTCCCCCTGAGTGACCCCCAACCGGCACAGGCGCGATTTTCGGCTGAAAATACAGTAAAAAATAAAGGGAAAATAAACCAGCAAAAGGGGCTGTGTGTTTCGTGCTTGGTGACTTAAAACAGTTCTGCAGCCAGGGAAGCCTCGCTGGGTAAACGAAGGCTTGCCGGTGCATTGATCTCCGCTCGCTCGGAGAAAAAAAATGGCGATCGCTTCGCCGGAAGATCAGAGGAGAGAGCCAGGGGGAGGGACTTTGCAGAAACCGCAACAATGGTAACGCACAGAACTTGTTGCTGATTGGTTGCAAGAGTGTAGCGCTTTCCGGAGGGTGAATCCACTTTTTGGGATTTCCCTGAAAGCACTACAAAGAAGCGCTTTTTGCGGATCGGTTTCAGGAGTGTTGCAGATTGTCAACGACATTGTGCATAATGGCAAAACTGTAGCGATTTCAATTTGTAACCATTGTGCTATTTTGGACGAGTGCAGAATGGCCCCCATAATTCCTTCTTTTTCACTCCTTCTCCCTACCTTAAAATTGCTTATAATTCCTTCCTTTTCACTCCTTCTCCCTACCTTAAAATTGCTTATAACTTCTTTTGCCTTCTCATCTTCCTGCCTTCTTCCATGCTCTTCCTTCCTTCAAGCTCCAATCTAAGGCTTTCATTAACAATTAGCAAAATATACATACACCCATATCTCCACACCCATGGCCTCATTTGCCACCATGCCACCACAATCTCCCACACAACACACATGACAACCCCATGCCCTTACAGACTGGACAACTCCTCCCCTTCCTCTTCCCACTGCCAAGCTCTAGCGCCCGTTGTATTCTTGGAGACAACGGGCTTTGCCCCTAGTTGTATATAATCTTCTACAGTATGTGGTATATCATATTCTGCAGCTGAGACCCAGTTTGTGACCTACCAAGCTAAAGGCAAGCCACCAGTCATGTTTCAAGTCTCCCAAGTATTTGTCAGTCCCAGGCAGGTGCTACTAAATTCCTAATGGGGTTCATTCAGCTTGATGGGTCATAAGTTGCACATGACTATATTTCAGAATGGCTTCTTAAATCTCACAATCAATGTCAAGAACTGCCACAGACTGCATTTTTTACATTAAACAGAATGGCTTCTTTAAGTTTAAGCAATAAAGGTCTCAGTGCTGCAAATGTTAAATAATAAATGTAAACAGTCCAAGGGAGAACAGGAAACATATGTATCCTCTTGTTGTTGTAGTGTTTTTCTGCTTTGTCCAGCCCACTAAACATTATCTGCCAAACAAATTGTTAAAAGAATCATGCTTCCTATACAGTATAGAATATTTTGTTGTGTGACATATTGTTGGGTTGTTAGCCTAGAGCTTTGTTTTAATTTTTATATATTTCAAGGTCATTTCAGAGAAGAAGTGATCTAAATCCTTCCTACGAGCTAAAAGCTTTGACCAAAGTGCTGTGCATGGCAGTAAATTGGCATTCATGCATCTCCTGGGTTTCCCCCAAGTTTAGGTGCCACAACCAGGAACACCCATTCCTGTATTGACACCTTCCTGATCTCAGAAGGTGGGAGCAGTCAAAGCAGGGCCTCAGAATATAATGGTAGCAGTTGGGTAGGTTCAAAAAGGATTAGCTAATCCTTCAAGTACACAGAACCCAAGCCACATACGGCTTTAGAGGTAGGGTTGGCAGATCTGGGTTGGGAAATTCCTGGAGATTTGGGGAGGGGAGGAAGCTGAACAGTGCATAATGGCATAGAGGCCAACTGCCATTTTCTCCAGGGAACTGAGCTCTGTCACCTGGAAACCAGTTACAATTCTGGGGGATCTCCAGCCTCCACCTGGAGCTTGGCAGTCTTATTTAAAGTTCAACACCAGCACCTTGAATTGCTCCCAGAAACATATTGGGAACCCATGTATATAGTCCAAGACTGGAGTGATATGATCCCTATGACTCACTCCAGTCAACACCTTGGCTGCATTATTCTGCACCAGCTGAAGTTTACAAACATTTCCAAGGGCAGCCCCAAGTAAAGTATATTGCAGTAATTTAATCTAGGTGTAACTAAGGCATGCACCACTGCAGCTGGCTAATCCAGGCTTTCTCAATCAGGATTTCGTGAAACCCTGGGGGTTCTTGACAGCCCTGGAAGGGTTTCCTGAATTGGTGGGAATTAATTTTTAATTTTTTAAAAAAATTGTTAAACATTTATTGTGATATGACCATATATGGTCATTTTGACCCCCCCCCTAACAAAATGGCCAATGATGAGCCTGGAGGGAGCAGAAAGGAGAGGGGCCCCAAGTGGGCATATACACAGTTATGCATCCCAACCATGTTCTGCCTGATCACACCACTTCTGGGGGTTCTCAAAGCCTGGAGAATATTTCAGGAATTTCTCAATGGTAAAAAAGTTGAGAAAGGTTGGGCTAACCAATTGAAGGTACCCCTGGCCACAGCTAGGTTTGACAGTCTCCAGGTGGGGTCCAGTGATCTCATGAAATTACAACTGATCTCCAGACTACAGAGATGAGTTCCTGGAGAAAATGGCAACTTTGGAGGGTGGATTCTATGACATCACTTCTCACCTCCCCTTCCTAATCCACTCCTCCTTCAGGATCCACCCTCCAAATTTCCAGGAATTTTCCAGCGTAGAGCAGGGATCCCTAGTAGCAGCTGTCATCTGCTTATCCAGCACTAGGTGTGGGTCCAAAAGCAACCCCAAAGTACAGACCTATTTCTTTACAAGAAGAGCAACCCCATTCAGAACAGGTGCCACCGTATTTCCTACTTCAGACCTTCCACTTACCAATAGCTTCCATCTTGTCAGGGTTAAGATTCATTTTATTAGACTCAATCTACCCCAAAGCTGCCTCCAAAACTGCCCCAAAGCACCAGTTCAGGGTTTCTATAGCCTCCCTAGGATTGGCCAGAAGCATGGCTGCTGGGAGGGGGAAACAGGGTTCTTTAGTAGTGGACACAACAATATTATAGCAATCCTCTTTTGACCACTCAGGTTACTTCACAGACCACATGCAACTTGCTGCCTTCCTTTAAAGGGGCCTGGGAGAGGTCAAGAAGATGAGCTTTGATTTCTGCTCTGAAGCCTGGAGGGTTAGCCAACTCTCCTTCCCTCTAAATCTGAAGTCTTAGATTGGCCAGCAGAACAGAACAGCCCTCCTTCCCCAAATGTGGGGCCAGGCAGAATGGATGACCACACCACAATAACCCCATTGGATCCAGGAGGTCAAAAGGAATAAGACGCTGGATGCTGTTTCTGTTGGCTGCAGAGGAAAGGATGTGCAGTAATGGGTTTAAACTACAAGTACAACGATATAGGCTAGATATCAGGGGGAAAAAATTCACAGTCAGAGTAGTTCAGCAGTGGAATAGGCTACCTAAGGAGGTGGTGAGCTCCCCCTCACTGGCAGTCTTCAAGCAAAGGTTGGGTACACACTTATCTTGGATGCTTTAGGATGCTTAGGGCTGATCCTGCGTTGAGCAGGGGGTTGGACTAGATGGCCTGTGTGGCCCCTTCCAACTCTATGATTCTGTGATTCTAAGAAAATGTCACTGTGATACTTACCTGTGGTGGCTGCCTTCTCCTAATGCCTATATCATTAGAAAGTAGAAAGTCAACACTGTGTGGTCAGTTTGGCTGGGTCATCTGCCAAGTGGTGGGCCTTCATAAGGACCCTCATATGCTGGCTCCAGACATCATTTGGATGGATAAGAGGGGACTTAACAATGTAATAGATGGGAGTAGCAAAATGTTACTGCATTTATGGAAGGATTGTTATGTGCCATCAATTTTAGGATGTTCTACTAGATACTACATGGATGTAGTTACATGTTCTGGGTGAGAGCTGGGGAACTACTGGCTCAATTCAGATATTGCATGGTTAGTTAGAGGTAATCAACTAAGTCATAGTTAGTTAGGGTTCATTAACTGAAACAATGGTAGGGTTGCCAAGTTCCCTTTGGCCACCAGCAGGGGATGGTGGGGGTTGCCACATCCAGGTTGAGAAACTCCTGTAGATTTGGGAATGGAGCTTGGGGAGGGGAGGGACCTTGGTGGGGTACAGAGCTATAAAGTCCGCCCTCCATCGCATCTATTTTCTCCATGGGAACAGATCTTTGTAGTCTGGAGATGAACTGTAATTCCCAGGGATCCCCCAGGTTCCATCTGGAGGTTGGCTGTCCCTAAACCATGGTATGGTGGCTTGATTTCCTGGTTAGTCTTAACGATGATTTCACACAATGTCTAAATGTAACCACTCGGGTTTCCTCCCTGGCACTGGCTTCTCTAGCTACAGAACAAAAGCAAGGAAGACAGCAATTGTCAAGATTCATGTGATGTCTGAATTGAGCCTCTCAGCCTTGTCTGCTAGGAATACTTGTTTTTTTTTTAATCCCTCAAAATGCAGAGAATCTGTAAAAAGCTGAAAAAGAATACTTCTATGGCTGCAAAGTCCTCGCTTGCCTTTTTTTACAATCAGCTCCTTCATTTAGAAGTCTGACACTCCCTACAAAACCATGCAGCAGTGTTTAAAGGAATGTGTTATCCTAAAGGGAATGCAAGAGGCAACCTCAAGAGGCACGGCTTTCCTCAGATTTATGGGACTTCTAAATACAGAAGTGGTGATGAAGAAACTTTTACTAGTAATTGCTTGTGAAAACTAATAGTGCAAGGTCTGGCAGAGACACACCTGATGTAAGCATTGTCCTCAGGGGATAGGGAATGCACACGGGTTTTTCCCCTGTGCAAAAAATGCCATTTGATAACTGATCATCTGGTAAGGAGTCAAGTTTCTGAAGTTTAAAAACTGTTCAGTGGTTGGAGTGTCAAGCTGCAACTGAGGACACTAGACGTTCAGGTTCAAATTTCTAGTCTACCATGAAGAAGTCTTGTGGTCTCTTTCACAATTCTTCTGCTGGGCATTTGTGGGAGCAGGGATTTTGCCCTGGAAGACTTATTTTCTTCTGGCTCTCTGACCCCTCAACAATTCTAGACATGTCACCTCTTTTAGATGTTCACCATATTGGGAAGGTTATGTGGAAACAGATTTAAAAGCTTTTATTGTCATTTATTGTACTTATGTTTTAGCTATGGTTTTTAATTCTTTGTAAACCGCAATGTTCTAAGATCATTGAGAACATTTTGGCCAGTGAAAGTATCTCAGCCTGCTTCAAAGGAAGAAAAAACCCTCATTCATAAAATAAAAGAGGCATCTCAAGAGGCTGTCCTCATGTAATAGGAGATGTGAGTGTCTTGATTTTTCAGCCATGCCTCTGGGTTAGTCTCCCACTTTGGTTCATGGCCCTGGCCTGTAGCCACTGAATTCACAAGAGAGACTGGAATGCTGCCTTTGTTTCCGCTGCTGTGTGAAGTCAGCAGTAGGATCTGTGCATCAAACACAAGTCTCCTTTTAATGAGCTGGTGCCCAATTACACCAGGGCTCATTACAGTTGGCAAAGCAGTCATATTTTATTCAAATAAATTAAAGCCAGGGCAATTTTTTTGTAACAAGATATATTTTTGCAGGCTTGCTTACATATTGTTCCTCCAGCATTGAAATAAATGTATTTCCATCCTTAAACAAAAAGAATAATAAATGTTAATGTTTCCAGTATTGACCATCATAGACCACTTGGTGACAGCTGTAAATGTAGTTAACTGTTGTTAGGTAATACATTATAGTTTGGTTGTGATTATCTTTGAACTCATTGTTCTCTTTTAAACCTGCCAAATACATTCAAAACATGTGAGTTCTACTTTTTAAAAGTCTTCAAAAAAGTGGGGGTGGATTAAAGACAGGATATCCCAGAAGCAGCATGGTTTATTCATTTTGTTCTGATTGACTCCTCTACTGAGTTAGAAGGGGTGTATGCATATGGAGCCTCTTGTGGCGCAGAGTGGTAAGGCAGCTGTCTGAAAGCTTTGCCCATGAGGCTGGGAGTTCGATCCCAGCAGCTGGCTCAAGGGTGACTCAGCCTTCCATCCTTCCAAGGTCGGTAAAATGAGTACCCAGCTTGCTGGGGGGTAAACGGTAATGAGTGGGGAAGGCACTGGCAAACCACCCCGTATTGAGTCTGCCATGAAAACGCTAGAGGGCGTCACCCCAAGGGTCAGACATGACTCGATGCTTGCACAGAGGATACCTTTACCTTTTATGCATATGTGAGTCATCTGACTAAATTAGAGGTACAGAACTCAGGCAAACAGCCTTCTGTCCCCTTGAGATTATCTGATAGACAGCAAACTGGGGCCAAAGCACAATGCAGAAGTAGAGAGATAAGGTTAGGTTAGCCCTTAATAAAAAGCCTGTTTGTGTGTCAAAAGTCACCATCATCAAAGTTTCTCTGCAAGTAATGTGTGTGTTCCCATGTACTTTATCATCCAAAGTGATAACACTGGATTTTAGCCTTGAAGTACATTCTGTAGTTTAAAATGGTATGTTCAAACATATCATGTTATCAATCTCCTAACTTCCCTGCTCTTCCTATTTTTCCATAGAAATATTTAAAAAAAACAGGAAGGTATAAATGCAAAGCAAACTGTGGGCCTTTTTGCACGGGGATCTTTGTTGCAAATTGTTTGCGGAATGAAAAATCGCCATTTAAAATAGTGGAATTCGTCGTTATGCATACCTGCCTTTGTAGTGGAATCAGTTGCGTTTTTTAGCGTTTCCCACAGGCTTCCGGTCTCGGCAGAAATCGCTAGAAAGGAAGCGCTATTGCCAAGCTCGTCCCGCCCCTGGCCGTCAAGCAGCCAATGGGCAGCCGTTAGCATGCTCCCAAACAGCCCCTTTCCCTTTAAGGAAGGTTTAAAAAAAAAAAAAACAGACCCATTGTAACGAATCTGGGTAGATTCGTTGCAACGGAGAGACCCATCCAGCTGCCTGGGGTGTTTGAGCTGTCGTTTGATCGGTTGATCGTTAACACGCTGCCTCAGAGTGAAACCCCCCCCCTCTCACGGGCCCGATTTTCGGCTGAATGGAATGTGTGAAATGTGTGTGTGAAATGTGTGTGCTTAGTGACTGAAGGGGAGGGACTGAAGCCGGGAAGCCTCTGTTTGAGCTGTCATTTGATCGTGGCCACGCTGCCTCGGAGTGGAAAAAAAAATCCCCCCTCCCCCCCCCTCACGGGCGCGATTTTCAGCCGAAACAGTGTGAAAAATAAAGGGAAAATACATCAGCAAACGGGCTTCTGCGGGCTTCTTGTGACTGTAAACAGCTCTGAGGAGGGACTGCAGCCTGGGAAGCCTCACTGGCTAAACGGAGGCTCGCCGGTGCGTTGATCTCCACTCGCTCGGGGAAAAAAAAATGGCGATCGCTTCGCCGGAAGTTTGGAGGACAGGCTCAGGAGGAGGGACTTTGAAGAAACCGCAACAATGGGAACGCACAGGTCTTTTTCGCTACTGTTGCAGATTGGTTGCAGGAGTGTATCGCTTTCCGGAGGGTGAATCCACTTTTTGGGATTCCCCTAAAAGCGCCACAACGAAGCGCTTTTTGCTGATTGGTTTCAGGAGTGTTGCAGATTGTCTACGACGTCGTGTGTTAAGGCAAATTAGTAGCGTTTTCAATTAGCAACCATTGTGCTATTTTGAAGCCGTGCAAAAAGCCCCCGAGTCTCCTTATAAAGTTTACAATTTGATGAGTGTTATTTCTGGCAAAACCACTACTGAGATCACTTAAGGGTGAACTTTTACTCAGTGGGGTAAAAGGCCTATAAACTTAGGGAGGCCCTTTTATTTTTAAATTGCAGTTCTGGCTGCATCCACTAGGGGTGCAGGGAAAGCAAAAAGCACTATAGGAGTGGTCCCCAACCTGCGGGCCGCAGCCCGGCGCCGGGCCGCAAAGGCCATGGCGCCGGGCCGCGGCTCCCTCTCCCCGCCCCCCCCGCAGTAAAAAACTTCCCAGGCCGCAAGCTTGCGGCCCGGGAAGCTTCTTACTGCGGGGAGGGCGGGGAGAGGGAATCAGGGCCGGGCCGTGCCCGTGCAGGCCGCGCCCACGCGCCCCGATCCGCAGGCGTGGCCCGCGGGTGCGGCCCGATTTGCGGGTGCGGCCCGCGGGCGTGGCCCGATGCGAGGGCGTGGCCCGCGCGGGCGCGGTCCCCACGGGCGAGGCCCGATGCCCTGCCGGTCCCCAGCCTAATAAAGGTTGGGGACCACTGCACTATAGGATCAACTAGACTTCCCTGAAGCTGGGTTGCGTTGGGGAACCCATGATTGTCCTGGTACTGCTGGATACTCTGTACTTTGCATCGGTTCTGTTGGGCATGGAAAAATGCCCCCCTTCAGTTTCTACTGCAGAGAACAATGGAAGATGGGAGCACCTGCTTTGAAAGAAGGTTTGTTTCAAGTCTGATGAAATTGAGATGCTTTGGCTAGTGCTAGTTAGTAAAAGTTAGTGCAAAGGCAGACTTCAAACTCTCAAAAGTGGAGAACAGAAGCCCATCCAAATGCCTTCTCAGAACATCCATGGATGTGATGAATGTTTAAAATCCACAGCTGAGTTATAGTGACCCTCTAAGGCTCTCAAGGCAAGAGATGTTTGGAGATGGCTTGCCATTGCCTGCCTCCACATCAGCCCTGCTGATCTTCTGAGATCTGAAGACATCTGATTATCCTGGGGGTATCCAGGTCAGGGCTAGGCTGAGATTAGTGAGGCAGGTCCAAGGTCACCCAGCAAGCTTCCATGGCATGAGTGGGGATTCAAATCTGGATTTTCCAAATTCTAGTCTGACACTTTAAGTACTATGCCATGCTGGCTTTCATGAGGGAATAGCATGTTGGAATTTGTATTTTTTCTTTTCTTTTTTTACTGGCATGCATATACATACAAAGTCTGAGTTTCTTTTCTGGCCATTATTATTTTTATTCCATTATTTTTACAGAAAATAATTTTGTCATATAGAGGAGAGGCCCTGATCTGGATAGACCCAGTCTAGCCTGATCTCATCAGATCTCAGAAGCTAAGCAGGGCTGACATGGAGGCAAGAAATGGCAAACCACCTCTGAACATCCCTTGCCTTGGAAACCCTACATTAGTGGTCCCCAACCTTTCTCAGGTAAGGGACCGCCTCTGGAGTGAGGGAAGAGCCGATGACCCGGGTGCTGCGAAAACGTGCACGCGCAATTGCCACGCATGCGTGTTTTCGCCACCAGGTGGCGCTAACGCACATGCGCGGCAACAGCACGCACGTGCGTTTGCGTCACCGCCATGCCGGCGGCTGCGCCTGCCTCTTCCCTTCCTTCTTGCTGCCGGCGGGGGAAGGCAGGCGTGGCTGGCGGCGGCCCAGTACCGTGGCCTTTGCAGCCCGCCACCGGTCCGCAGACCGGGGGTTGATGACCCCGGCCCTACAGGATCACCATGTCAGGTGTGTCTTGATGGCCATAAATAAATAAATAGAGGATGGAGTGTTAAAAAATTATCAGCTCCAGAAGCCAAATAGGCTAGGTACACCACTGATTTTATTGTTCTGTGAAGGAGTTGGTGTTAGATCCTTATCGTCTAAAAAACTGAATTATAAATTAAGTTAAATGCTGTTTCATATAAAATGACAGAAAAGATGTCTACGGATTTTATTTTCAGTCCTTTTTTCAAAAACAATTTGGTTTCTTTAAATTAGTTATTTCAGAGATTTGTTTCTGTTCTCACTTCTACATGTTCCAATGGGAAAACCCACTTTTTGTCTACAGTACTCCTACAGTACTGTTCCTCTCCAACAGTACTCTCCTCTCCAATTCTCAGGGACTGGCCCTTTAATCTTATAGGGTTTTCAACTTTGGCCTGGGAAATTACAGAGGATTTGTGGGTGACACATGGGGAAGAATTTTGGTGGGGTATAATGCCTTGGGGCATTTCTGCACATGGATAAAAATAGCATTACACCAGCTGAATGGCGTAACACTAAATATAATTGCGTCTCCAGGCCCCTCCTCACCTTTTTGATGTCTCGCTGTTCTCTGCTGCCTTTACATGCTTCTCATCCTCTACATCTGCTTCTGGAAATGGCGGAAGAGACCAATGCAGTTTATATGCGACTCTCTTCCCTCTGTCAATCAAGTCAGGCAGCCAATCGCCTTTCTTCATGGTTTAAAGGTCCTGTGATGCCCGCTAATTTGTTTTAAATGCATACTTCTCTGTTGCTATGCCTATGCATATAATCACAGATGCATAGTGCTTTTAGAACACTACCCCTTATGGAATCACGAGTCTTGATAATTTAAAAAATTAATCTCATTCCTGATTTTGTGTGTGTGCATGGGGGGGGGGCTTTAGAGAGGCATGCTTTGTGCTACAACATTGGGAAAAAATTATTTATGGCATCGCCTGCATGCTTGCCTGCCTATTCTTTCCTCCAAGAATCATAGAATCATAGAATGATAGAGTTGGAAGGGACCATACAGGCCATCTAGCCCAACCCTCTGCTCAACGCAGGATCAGCCCAAAGCATCCTAAAGATGTTAGGCATTTTTAAAAAGACGTCCCTGTCCCTGGGAACAAGGGAGAGGGAGGCTGCATTATATAGAGGGGCCAGAATATAATGGCTACCTAAGGTAAGCATTTCACTACACTTAAAGGGTGCAGAAATGCCCTTGGTGTTCACTCCACAAAACAGCCCTATTATCTAAGGAAAGTGATTTCTGGAGATAAGTTATTATTCTAGGAGATCTCCAGATCCCACATGGAGGCTAGCAATTCTAGGTATCTTCGCTGACATATTTCAAGCAGATAGGAGAAAGAATCTCCGTTTTATAGATAATTACAAATTTTGTTTACAGGTTCAGAGAGACATTTGGGAAGCCTAGAAAGCAAATAGTGGGCACAAATAGTAGACAAACAAGGGGCTCTTTGCAGATTCCAGACCTTGTATGAGGAGCTTGAATTAACATTCCAGGCCAAGCTCCTGCCCCTTGCCCTGTGCCATCTTTGTTCCACAGAAGATCCTGCTCTCCTTCAGATTCCTGTCCCCCAGATCCTTCCAAGGTGTCATCCTTCCAAGGGTCGTCCAGAGTTTTTCATTCATTTTTTAATGTTTGGTTTCCTTGAAATGGAGATGTGACTTCAGAGCTAGAATTCACAGAATCTGTGAACAGCAAATATTCTGCTTCATCAGGACACTGATTCCCCCCTGCTGTTGAAGGACATCTGCAGAACCATATTTTTTTCTGACTACCCATCCATGAAGGGACATGGATGGACCCAGACAGCGATACAGGTGACTGATCCTTCCACAGTGCAGTCCCATTCACCCACCTCACAAAGGGTGGGTGCTGCTAGCTCTGAGGGCACAGGGCCCTGTGATGATATAGAGGTGGCTGGTATCTGGTACACCACCTGTAGCAACTGGGGTTTTCATTATGGCCACCAATTTTGCCTAGGGCAAAAAGACTGATGAGTAGAATTCTAAAAAGACTGATGAGTAGAATTGTTTTTTTTGCAATTGACCTCCTGCACTCCCTGAACTCCATGTGTTGCACTTCTCTTTATTAGTACATGGGCTATGCCACCATTTTCTTTAGTGCAACTTTGCACCTCTCTCAGGGGATCTCTTGGATGCTTTAGGATGCTTAGGGCTAATCCTGCGTTGAGCAGGGGGTTGGACTAGATGGCCTGTATGGCCCCTTCCAACTCTATGATTCTATGATTCTATGATTCTATGATCTTCCCTGCTATCCCCCCCCCCCATATTTCATGAATAGTGTACATACAGTGGGATGATCTTCTGTTCTGGTATTTCAGTAGCTCTCTTTGATTTAATTACAGAAATGTAACTGCAAGTATAAAGAATAAAGGTCAATAACTTCATTGTGGCATAAACTTTCATGAGCCAGAATCTGTCACATGCATGTTGATGTGTGTTATACTAAAAAGAGACTTATATCCAGAGCTACAGACAAGAATAGGGAAAGGTGCTGCAAAGAGATGGCAGAACGCCAGTTGACCAGGACAAGGAGTGTGCAGTATTACTTCTTAGAGAGTGCAGACAAAATAAGACAGTCTCAAAAGACTCCAGAAAGGTTGTAGATCATGTCCAGTTGCTGATAAATTAAGTAGGATGAATCCACAGAATATACATATACCCAACAGTGCACTGTAGCTCACAAAGAACTTTTTGTAAAGTAAAATCAGGAGAACTGTAAGATACGTTTGTTTTTTGTTTGGGGATGCAGCAAGCTTGAAGTTTCAAGTACACAGTTAAAGGCATCTAGTGAAGTGGTTGATGACAGGCAAAAGGACTTGCTCATTCAACACTGTAATGATGTGGCAGTAATTACCACCAGGAAGAGTGGTGGCTTCTAATCTGGAGAACTGGGTTTCCCCCCACTCCTTCACATGCAGCCAGCTGTCTAAGCCAGTCACAGTTACACTCAGGGCTCTCTCAGCCACACCTACCTGACAGGGTGTCTGTTGTGGGGACAGGAAGAGGTGATTGTAAGCTGCTTTGAGACTCCTTCGGGTATTAAAAGGCAGGATACAAAAAACCCAACTCTTCTTTTTCAAAGGGTTAAACAAAGTAACAGGAAATAGGTTGATGGATTTTAACCCTTATAGCGACTTTATAGCTGTTGCTGTACCTGGATGGCCAAGGCTAGCCAGATCTCTATGCAGGGGTGGGACCCAGAATAAAGGGATAAACTAAAGGGATTTCCTCCCTAATATTTTCCTACCACATTACTTAGTGTATTTCTATAAACAAGGATGAATAAGCAAAGGAAAAGTACGTTTTTAAACAGAGTGTGTGGGGTAACATGCCTCCTAATTGCACTTTTAGGAAAGGACGGGAAATTTTGGTCTCTGCCGTTCAGAAAAGCAAAGACGTGTTGGTGTCTTTTGGGATTTTTGATGGATTTGGGATGCGGGGAGGGAGGGGAGAGAGAGGCAGAAGCCCGTCCTCTAATTGTGATAGGCGGTTTTCACTTGAAACTTTCTGCTGATTGGCTGGCTCCCCGATCTCCCCCTCCTCTCTTTCCCCCCCACAGCCCTAGCGGGGTTTAAAACTTCGAGGTGTTGAAGGGGCTGGTTCCCCCGCTGCTTCGTTTGGGAGCTGCGTAGAAAGAAGTCCTCTGCAGGGCGCGAGCAGGAGGCAGGATGACTAGCCTGAGGAGCTTGAGGCTATGGGCGTTGCTGGCGCTGGCTCTGCCGGGGGACGGTATACCTCACGGGGGACTCCTCTTCCCCTTCGGCTTGGAACGAGGCGATGCGGAGCTGGAGTCCGGGGACGACGCGAGCTCCCCGCCTCTGGAGCTGGACTCCCCGCTGCGCTTCTACGGCTCCAGTGTCAACTCCCTCTACGTAAGTGCGCTCGCGGTTGCAGCAGGGGAGACACGGCGAGCGGTGGGGCTGGGCTGGGCGAGGCCAGGCTCGAGAGAGGAAGGGGCTAGTGACCGGCCCGGGGCCGCCCGCGGTTCAGGGGCGGAGGCAGGAAGGGGGGGGGGGGCTTTTTTCTGTCGCTGCTCTCTCTGGGAAGTTGCTTCGTTCCCTTGGAGTCAGGAGCCCTTTCCCCTCCTTCTGGACGTGGGGCAAGGGTCGACTGTGATCCCCCACTGATGAAGGAAAAGGCCTTCTGCACATGCTCGACGGAGCTGCGCTTCCTCGAAACTGTAAATGCGTGCGCGTTCAGAGTTGGATACTGGTTTGGGGAGACCAAGGCAAGCCTTTCTATGTGGTGTATGTAAAAGACAGTAGTGTCTGTCTATAGCAGGCGGTTCTATCTAAAATAAGGGTCACCCTTTACGTTGTGTGAAATTTGGATGGTGTCTCCTTGAATTTAGATGTAAACAAGAGTCAGCTCATAAAGAGTTCTGAATAGGGCGCTGACTGAGTAGGGGTTAAGAAGCCCCGTAGGCAGCAGCAGGTCAGAGAGAGATGGTTGCTGGGTGGGAGGGGAGAGACTGTCCAGAACGTTTTGGCAAGCAGAGTAGGTTTTTGCTGGTTCCTAAACAAAATAGAAAGCAGATGGGTGTTTGCCTTTCCAGGACTTGCCGTCCCAACTGGAAAAGGCATTGTGTGACGGGGTCGTTTACTCCATGGCTCTATAAGGCACGCAAGATACAGTTACCAAGAGAATGGCTGAGTAGAAATGGTCAAATCTTGCTCTGGTCTAAATATATGGTGCTTCTCTTTTGGTACTAAATGGGCCACGGACTTTATCGGGATTTCATCTGTGGATAATTCAACAGTTCAACTGTGAGACTAACGAGTGAGGCTTCCCTGTAGAACTTTGCATGTATTAACAATGTACCTTATGTGCACTTAGTCTACATGTGAGCACAATCTCCACAAGGGCTACTGATCTCTGATATGCAAGCAGCTTGCTTTGCAGCATGGTTTAAAGAATACCCTGGGGCATGTCTGACAGGGAAGCTTTTTGCCATAGCACTCCTACATTTCAGTCAGGCCTTATTTTGGTTTCCATATGGACAAAGCCTTTCATGAAAGCATTAAGAGTGGGCCAAAGCAACCTACAACTAGAACCTCTAAAAACTTGCTTAGTTTAAAAGTCTTTCCCAGATTTACTATTGAAGGGCTTTTTAACCAGAGATGTCAAAGATTGCATCTATATACAAAACACGTGCTCTGCTGTTTTAATGTTGACACCCCTCCCCCTTCTCTGGACTGTGTCCCCAGTATTAATGGTCCCCCAGTCTTCTCTTATATGGAGGTGTGAATAATATTCCTACATTGTATAGTTTAAAGGCTGATTATTTCCAGTTGCTTAAAAACCTGGATTTCTTCTGTTTTCCTGCTTTCTGGTCCTCATTCTGTTTTTCACAGATTCCACTAACTAACTGAAGCAGAACTATGTATAAAGTGTGTGGCATGTTTCCTTGCATCCCATAAATGTACTTAGTCATCTGTGAAATTTGAAAGTACTAGATCCTAAAAATATATCATGGTCCTGTCTGATTAAATGGCATTATACCCTAAAAGGAAAGGATGAATTGTGTCTCCAGACAAAAGCACAAGTCTAATTTTTTCCCTCCTACGCTTCATGTAAATATATCTCAGTCATAATAAGCAGTCTTACTAAAATGTGGATATCTTGGGTTGCAACGCCATTTAGTTACATTTCCATTAAAGTTAATGCTCGCTCATAGCTATCCAATCAAAGCACAGATATTTTGAACAACTTTAAACACATTTTTTCCTGGGATTAGTAACAAGTCAGTAGTTCATTCCTACTCGTGGAAAAATTCTCATTATTAATGAAATGGACAACACCTTAAATTGCTAAATTATAATATGGTTTCCATATGGGGAAAAGTTTGTGTGATTTCTCAGCTGCAACTGCAGATGGTAATATAACACAACCATAAAGGGGCTTCCACATGGCAGGATGCCCAACATTTCCCTGCTTCACTCCCATGCCAATAACCATTTCCCCCCTCTCCTAGCTTCCTAGGACTTTAAAGGATTTTTTTTAATTAGCCCATATTGTTAGAATCATAGAGTTGGAAGGGGCCATCTATAGGTCATCTAGCCCAACCCCCTGCTCAATGCAGGATCAGCCTAAAGCATCCAGGATAAGTATCTGTTCAGCTACTGCTTGTAGGCTGCCAGTGAGGGAGAGCTCACCACCTCCTTAGGCAGCCGATTCCACTGCTGAACTATTCTAACTAAATCCCCCCTCCCGGTATCTAGCCAATCAACATGTAGTTTAAACCCAATACTTTGGGGAACCTTTCCCTGCCCTCCAAGTGACAACTTTTCACACACTTTAAGACAGCAGTCATCCTCCTCCTCTTTTCCAGCCTGAACATTCCCTGATCCCTCAGCCTTTTCTCATAGGGCTTGGTCTTGGATTATTCTCGTCACTTTCCTCTGAACCTTCTCAATTTGGCCCACATCCTTTCTGGTCTCCAGAATTGTACACAGTACTCCAGGTGGGGTCTGGCCAATGTGGTATACAAAGGGATTATGACATACTATGATTTTACTTTGATGCCTCTGTTGATACAGCCCAAGACTACTTTTGCCTTCTTTACCGCTGCATCACACAATCTGCTCATATTTAACTTACAGTTCACAAGTACCTTAAGATCATGTTCACATGTTTTGTTACCCAGATGTGGAACTCTGCAGTTCCCCTTGTTGAATTGCATTTGTTCTTATTTTCTCACTTTTCCAGCATGTTTAGATCTTGTTGAACTCTATCTTCTGGTGTGCTCGCTACTCTTTGGAATTTGATATCATCTGCAAATTTAAATCTACCTCCTTGTCCAGATCACTGGTGAAAATGTTGAAAAGTACCAGATCCAGTACTGAGCCCTGTGGAACCCCACTGCTCACCTCCTTCCAAGCTGATGAAATACCATTGGCAACCACTCTTTGGATGCTGTTTTCTAGCTAGCACCCTATCTACCTAACCATTTGAAAATCCAGTCTATAGTCCTCCAGAAAATCATGGGGGAACCTTGTCAAAAGCCTTACTGAAATCCAGGTAAACGTCATCCACTGAGTTTCCATACTCTAATAAACCGATCACTTGGTCAAAGAAGGAAGCCAGGTTGCTCTGGCAGGATTCGTTGGAGACAGATCCACGCTGATTTCCCTGGATCAAAAAAGTTTCCTTCAGATGACTGTAGATCACCACCTTTAAAGTCTGCTCCATTATCTTCCCTGCAGTTGAGGTCAGACTCATTGGCCTGTAGTTTCCCAGATCAGCTTTCCTCCCTTTTTTGAAGATTGGGATAACATTTGCTCTCCTCCAGTCTTCTGACACATATCCGGTCCTCTAAGAGGTCCTAAAAATGATGGATAAAGGTTTCACAGAGTCTCTTGTTATATTATTTAGTTATTGGAGGTATAGCCTGCCACTCCCAGAAAGGTTAATGGCAGGTAACAGATCAAATAACGCCCCAATAAAACCTCCATTAAAATCTAGCAAATTAAACCCACAAAATTAACGGCGAATAATAACCATCCCCCCAGACCAGTCCAGCAGCCTGCCACTTGTCATGGGGAGGGAGTGGCGACTTGCCCAATGGCCTGGCATAGTCTATTGAGCTAGTCCAGCCTGAGGAAGGGCCCCTGATCTCACATTACTCTGACCTTAACCAAAGACCTAAAATAGAAAAATTACACCGGTTGGCTTGTTTATAATTGTTCCAATTTATTGAAAAAATATATATAACTTCAATAATTAATATTCAATAAATAAATAATCATATCTGTGATGTTATAGGCATAAACATAAATCAAACCAAAATGGGTTCTGGATAAACACAATATTTTTCTTAGTAGCCTGTTTTCTTCTTCCTCAGTGGTTTTATTTTTAAATGAGTCGTGTCTCAATATCATGAAGTATGTGTATAAATAAAGCAGTAAGGGCAAGTTGGGAGGAGAAAGGGATGGGCTGAGTCCGTAATAAAAACTCTGAGGAGCCAATCAGGAACTGTGAAGCAGCTCCTGATTGGCCCCTCCGAGTGTCACTCAGGGGCCATTGGCTACTTGGCCCATCCTCTCCTCTGTGCTCCTGCTCCCGTAAGTTGGCCGTGGGAGCAAGCTTTGCCGGCAGGAAAGGAGCAGGGCTGCCGCATCTTCGACATCTTCAATGCTGGTGACCCTTCTAACCACAACCCTGCGGGGTAGGGTAGGCTGAGAGAATTACTTGCTCAGGGTGCAAGCTTCCATGGCAGAGTGAGGATTTGAATGTGGGTCTCCAGGATTGTAGCCTAACCACTATACTGTGCTATATCACAAGCTGTACTTTTAAGACTAGCCATCTATTTCAGCAGGCTTTTGATCTAGACCTCTGATCTGTAACCGCGCCCTCTGTCCTAGCTGGTTTGGAGTTATGAATGTGGATGACACCCAGCTCTATCTCCTCCTGGACAGCTGCACACACTCCCCTCTGGATACGTTTGCCAGATGTCGGAAAGTGGTTGCTGGATGGTTAGAGCAGAGTCACCTGAAACTCAACTTCTCCAAGACAGAGGTCCTGTGGCTGTGCAGAAAGGAGGTAGCACAGGAAGTGCATTTACCCACTCTGGCTAGGGTACAGCTTAACAACACACTTTCGGCTAGAAATCTGGGCGTGATTCTGGATCCTCCTTTTCAGTGGCGGCTCAGGTCACAGGTGTATTCCGCACAACATTCTAACATCTTCACCAGGCAAGGCTATTAGCAACCTACCCGCCCTCGGACTGTTTGGCTACAATGATCCATGCAACTGTCAACTCTAGAGTCGATTCCTGTAACTTGCTGTATGCGGATCTACCCTTGTCTTTGTTCCACAGCTGGTACAAAATGCAGCTGCGAGGGTCCTCACTGGTACATCTTGGAGGGCCCATATTCAGCCTGTCCTGAAGCAGCTGCATTGGTTGCCAGTTGTGGCCAGGATCAGATTCAGCGTTTTGGTAATAACCTTTAAGGCCACCTGTGGCTTGGGCCCTGCCTATCTGAGGGACCGCTTGTCTCTTTATGGCCCCCCGCAGGGTTCTTCATTCTGCAGGAGTGAATCTGCTTGTGGTCCCTGGCCCTAGAGAAGCATGCCTGGCCTTGACCCGGGCCAGGCCTTTTCCTGTCCTGGCCCCGACCTGGTGGAATAAGCTCCAAGAAGAGCTGAATTTATTCAGTTTTCTTTACAATGGTTTTAATGTAAAGTTTTCTCAGAGCCCACCTACCTCACAGGGTGTCTGTTGTGGGGAGAAGAAGGTGATTGTAAGCCACTGCTTTTTCTTGGAAGCACACATGTTTTATGCAGTATCCCTGATCCCCCACATTTCCCAGTTAAGAAAATGCTGTTCAAATAAATTACAAAGATGATCTAACTCAAGTGGTAACATGAGAAAGAAATGTTATGTAAAAATAGAAGCACATCTTGCATCATAGTAATGTAGGAACATTTGACATTGTGAACACATTAACTTCCAAAATAGGTTAACTTGCTACAGCTTTAAGCCCAGGTGTGAGAGAGAAGTCTTTCTTATATAAGATGAAACAAAAAGGCAAGCAACAGCCAAAGAGGCTCAACATCTAACTGATTAAAGTGCAGGGTACTCGAGTGCTTGATTGAGTGAATCCTCTGAACCCTTTCCATCCCAGGTCCTCTTGCATGCAGAGTTACAATGTCCAGCAGTTTAATGGTCTTATAAAATATAATTTAAAAAATTCTCCTGTTTTTGCACTTAACTGTAGGTCCCCAACCTTTTCAAGCCTGCTGGCACATTTGGACTTCTAGCACAAGATGGTGGTTACAGCAAGAAAATGGCTGCCACAAAATGGCTGCTTCAGGGGGCGGAGCCAGCCACAAAATGGCTGTCACAGTTTACCTTCAGTCATAAAGTGAAATTCCTTGTGCTCTGGTGGCCACTGTTGCCAAAGCAACATGAAAAAAATCTGCACAACCAAACAAACCTTGCTGGGCAAAATCCCCACCTGGCCCTACCCACTTTCTAAAAACACTTGGGTACTAGAAAAGGGGTTGGTGGGTACCACAATTCCCATGGGCACCACATTACGGTCCCTTCTGTAGGGCTTTATATTTATGGGTAAAATATGTTTGGAGTTTTGCAATGTTTGCCCAATTTAGGGCAACTTTATTGGGGATATGAGTGTTTGCTCACTGGTAGAGAAAGAGGCCATGTGTCAGTTAAATATTGGGAGGGTCATCATGGTGCATTGCAGGCCCATCTATATTCTCCTAGTATCTAGTTGCTATTACAAATTCTCATGCCATTCCAGATTAGAGTCCACAACATCCAATATTACCCATTGCTTGCCAAAGCTTTCTGCTTATTAATATGCCTCAGGTCATTGTTACAGACATCTTGACATCATACTTTTGGACCAGCTGGGGATTTTTAAGCATAAGCTTTCACACCAGAAAGTGTATCCTTGGTTTGTGTTCATTTGGCATCCTGTATATAGGCCCCCAAACAAGACAGCTGTGTCTGAGAAGAGCCTGAATGTTTGGTGAGTTGGCCTGGGAAAGAATGTCTGGACTGGTGATCTTATCTTGGTGAGGAAACAGCAAGGATGCATTGTAAACAGCAAAGATGGAAGCTGTTGCATTTTCTCTTGACATTTAGAAACAGTCTCAGATTACTCAGAACATAGGGCTAGGAGATCAGAATATGTAGCTGCAGTGAAGAATACTGTTGTCATCTTGAGTCTGAATGGGCACAGACCATTATAGCATCTCATTCTTTCTTTGTCTATGGAATTATTTGTTATCTTAAAGATTAGTGTGTTATTCTGATATTGGGTTTGTGTCTGCTAATAAAGTGCTTTTGGGGAGGATCATTTACAAGAGATTAGGTAGTGAGGGAAGTGCTGAAACCTTCTTCTGCTTTCCAGCTATGCATAGCTCCTTCCCAGTCTACTTGTTCCATAGTAGAGTTTATTTCCTGGCTTAAAATTTGGCTGGGAGAGGGAAGGAATTAAGGGGGGGGGCATGGGGGGCACCTGGTGTCCAAAGGGCTAAGTCCTTCACTCCTTCATTCCTCCCTGCTGGTGTTCCATGTAAATGTCCACTATCCGAGTTCTTGGCAAACATAAGGTTGGAAACCCATGTTTAATAGACGTGCTGTTCTGTCCTTAGACCCCAGCTAAGAGTAGCTGTTTTTGTCTGGTAGGGCTGGGTGCTTCGGCGCCCGAAGCAATTGTTTGCTCCCGATGCAGCCAGCGCCGTGCTGTGTGTGTGGGGGGGAGGTGCCAGCGTCAGCACAGTGGCAGGCGCACACATGCAGGTGCGCCTCCGTGTGTGTGCCTGATGGTGTGCTGACAACTGCGCCTCCCCTCCCCCGTGGCGTGGCGCAGTGCTGGCTGCGTTGGGAGCAAACGGCTGCTTCGGGCGCCAAAGTGCCGAACCCTAGTTCCAAGTAATGCTTAACATGACACCATCACACTGTGTGTTTTCTTCCACAACCAAAAGCAGAGGCTGAAGTAGTAGCAATGATGTTGCACAGCATTCTTCACTCTGCAGGAGTGAATCTGTTTGTTTAAATCCAGATTTACAGGGAAGAAAAAAAAAAGGAAGAGACAAGAACCTACAGACTCCCATGTTTCTTGCAGTGTCTAGCTGCATTATTCCAGGCATGTTCCACAGGTCTGCCATGTGTGGTGGCTGCTTTCTTAGACCATATACAAAGTGACAAGTTTTCATTCATGATCGGTGTGAGGTAGCCATAGTATGTATCCATCCAACTGAGAGCTTGAACTGGGAATTTCTTGGTTCTCCCTCAACCTGCAGTCTACTGACCCTGTCCCTGTATTGTTCCTGGGTGCCAGTGGGCCCTCCAGAATAGCATGGGGGTTGAATCGAGTTTTGTAGTAGAAGGGGGAATCTGTAGAATTTGCTGCTTCCCTTTTTGCAACCCAAATACCTTTCCTTATGAGGAACTATGTGGCTGGATCCACTCTCCTGTGGTAACCATTTTTTGAAGTTAGTTATATATTCACTAATGCTTATGGAACAAGTAGAGACCTATTTGGTAGGGTAAGGAAAAGCTGCCTGTTTATAATTTCAAATTAGAAACACACATTATCCCAAAAATGCTCTAGAGAATTGTTTATAGTTTATACCTAGTAAATATCCATATTGTACACTCTATAGACTTGTATAATGTTTTACTACTTTTTATTAGGTTCTTACTAATGGCATCATTGCAGTGAACGAACCGCCAAGGGAAGAAGATTATCTTGGTCAGTTTCCTCTCAGTTTTGGAGGTATTGCTCCCTTTTATGCTGATTTGGATACCACAGGTGGACATGGGAAGGTATACTATAGGGAAGATTCATCTCCTGATGTCCTCCATCTTGCCACCAAGTATATTAAAAGAGGTTTTCCAGATGCTACCTTTGATCTACACAGTGTTGTCATTGTTACTTGGGATTCTGTGGCTCCTTATGCAGGAGAAGATACCATTTTGCAAGCCAAGGTGAGCATGTAATAACCTAGCAACAAAAAAATTAGAAATTAGTGTTCCATGCTTTTTTTAATGCCGAAACCAAGGGCTCAAATACACGATAGTGGGGATTTGTGATAGGCCCTCCCAACATACAATTGGAGCTCAAAGCTGCAATCGATTGATTGGAACGGGAGCCATTACACTTAAACATGGAGATTTAACACACACAACCACATATTTTCTCCTCAAGAATGAGAGAGCTTTTGACTGCAAGCTGGACAGGGGGTGGGAGTTAGAATTCTCTGTACTGCCATCTTTTAACGTTTAATGTTTATGGGGGTTTTAGGAGATGTACTGGTTTTTAATGTTTTGCTGTGAACTGCCGCAAGTCAAATTGAGATTGGAGGTATACAAATCTGAAAATAAAGAAAGAAATCTGCTCTCTTGGCTTGTACTCATATTGTGCTTCTCTTTCTTTCTCACTGGGTTCAACAACTGGTGGAAAATGGAGAACACTCCATTTTGTTTATAACCCTTTCTGCATGCCCTAGGAAACTAATATGGGCATGAATTGAACCATGAAGCAATATTTGTACTGAATTTTGCCCTGTTCATGGTTCAAGAACTGAAGTTTGTGACAGGTTTGATTCCCCACTGCTCTGCATGTAGCCAGCTGGGTGACCTTGGGTTAGTCACAGTCCTGTTAGAGCAGTTCTCAGAGGGTGTCTGTAGCGGGGAGATGAAGGGAAAGTTGTTTGGAAACTGCTTTGGGACTACTTCAGGTAATGGAAAATGGGGTATAAAAAGCAGCTCTGTTTCCTCAAACCTCCTGGTTTCATTTTGTTTGTCCAGTTAATGCTCATCCCAATTAATATAAGTTGCTTTAGGAAAACTGCTGAAGTTTCTTTTAACGTTAGTGAAACTAGAGTGGAAGTAAAGATGCATTTGTTTAAGTGTAGAACTGAGATAGTTCTAACTCTCACAAATTTATTTATTCTTAAACCTATATATCTAAACTTTCTGCACAAGCGACTCATACGGCCAGGGGACATTTTTCTGTATAGCAAACTGCCTTTAAAAGTGAAAATACTTTTTCAGAAGCAATTTGTGATACAGAGTAGGCTCTGCTGTCCTGAGGGGGGAATTGTTAAAATTTTCACTATTTTATTGGGCAAGCCTAAAGCAGTGTTTTATATTGTGTCATAGAACATCAATTTTACAGTAAGGTTCTCAGATATTCAGTACTCAAAATAGTAGTAATGTGTGTTTAACTCCAGGTCATTATATTTCTTTAAAAAATGAATTGGCAACAAATTCTGTAATAACTGTATGAAACCTTTCCTGTTTGACCTTGTATTTATAATATTTATGAAGAATGATAAAAGAATAATAATTATATGTGATCTTCCTTAATTTCCTGTTAATAAATGAAATTTAAATTTTCCCTACAGAGAAACACATTCCAGGCTGTTTTAGCGTCTTCTGATTTGAGTTCCTATGCTGTTTTCCTTTATCCAGAAGATGGTTTGCAGTTCTATAGCACACATTCTAAAAATGATATGGAAATTAGCCCTGCTATTGTTGGTTTTAGTCAGCCCTCTACAAATTATTTCATATGGGTAAAACCCGGATCTTACAATATAATTGCAAATGAGGAAGAAGTCATTGGGAATCTGCACAGGTGTGCGTTTTTAAAAATCTTTGTACTGTCTTTTATATAAGTACGGTAACTGTTTTTTGTTAATGATATTAATTAAATCATAAATATTGGAATTAATTTGCATAAAGATTTAAAGTGTTTTTAGGTATTTTCTAAAGTTATATTCCCATAACACAATGGGAGACAATATTTTTATTTTATTTTGGGGGAAAATACTCAAAGTGGTAACATCTGCCTACCTATTATTACTTATTTTGATACACTATTGTGGTCACAAGAAGCTAGTAAGGTGGACTATAAATACAGCCAGCTTGGTGGTGTGGTTAGGAGCGATGGCTTCTAATCTGGCATGCTGGGTTAGATTCCATGTGCCTCCACATTCAGCCAGCTGGGTGACCTTGGGCTTGCCACAGCACTGATAAAGCTGAGCAGTAGTATCAGGGCTCTCTCAGCCCTACCTACCCTCAGGGTGTCTGTTGTGAGGAGAGGAAAGACAAAACATGGTTGGGAAAGGGTGGGATGAAAGAGTGTGAATGTCTCTTCATTTCAGTCAGAACAATTTGTTTATATATAAATCCAATTCATAGGTGACAGTGCTGTAAATCAGCACAATATGGCTGCCTTTCTATATGAGGAGTGGTTGACATGAGCAGATATACATACTTCTCTAAACAGTGGGCCAGCACATAAAACTTATAATTAATGCCATGATTGTTTACAAATTATACTTAAAGTGAATTTGTCTTTTAGGAGCAGTAATCTGGGAAAACAAGGAGTCTGGGCATTTGAGATTGGTAGTTCAGATAGTATTAAGTTACCCAAAATTATTCAAACTCCTGCTGCTGCAGAGTATAATGACTACGATCATTTCCAAGAAGTAACTACAGACACTTCCATATTACATCCGGATTCCATTGAAATAAGTCAGCAAGAAGAATCATCTATTTCCCGAAGAGGAGATCAGCTGTATGTTAGTTACAGTTTACCTCGGACAGAAGCAGAAGGTGGTTTACAAACGCCATATCAGTTTTTAACAGAGCATCCTCCAGTTAACCCTCCTCTCCCTACAAGGAAAAATCCACCTCTCCTGTTTCCAGGCCAACAATTTCCGCAGCAACACCCACAGATTATAGATGTAGAAGAAGTTGATGAAACTGGAATTGGTAAGTGTGGTCATTTGTGATCTCTGGCACCAGTGAAGCCTGGAACACTGAACAAAGTTTCTGTCCCTCTCAAAGTATCCTCCCTAATGCTGGAAACTTGTTCATTTCCATATTCATCCTCCTATATTACCTAATGTGGCATGTATGTTTCCTGTTCATGCATAGTTTACTCAGTCTGTGTCAAGGTTCATATATATGGAAATATTTGTAGTTACTCAAGTAATCTAGTTGAGTCAGCCAACATACACAAAAAGGTCAGAAGTGCTGATTGTTACTTAAAGGCAACAAAGCAAAATTCCCTCCACTGAGTTCCTGTGTGTCACTAAGAAAACATCTTGCATTTTTAGTGTCTTCTTTTCCATTTTGTTAGGACATACTTTTCTGAGCCCAGATTGGTCCTCTGATATTTCAAGTCATTTTTGACTTTATCAATTTTTCTTAGAAATGACAACAACTCCTCCCACTAGAGTCTTAGAATGACATTGTCATAGGTTTCTTGCAACACATTTTTCAGTTTATTTAGAAACATTTTATCTCAGGTGATGAAGTACTGAAGTTTAATTATTAATGGAGACATATATGTTAATGGAGACATATGTTACTTCCATAGCCTGATCTGAGTGTTGCAACATTGGAAGTTGGTCATTATTATTCCAAGTAATACTTGAATTACTGTTGATTTCAGTATCCAGGGTTAGATATTGCTTGTTTATGGTGTTGGGAGTTTCCTTCCAAACATGAAGTATATGAAGGAGGGAAGAGGGGCATGAGCACTTCCATTCTCACTCTGGTTAATGGTGGCAGCTCAGGAGTTAATGTCTAATCAACAGAGTAGTTCCATTGAAACAACTCAATATTTGTCCTTAAGGTGACCTAAGTGGTTGGACCATAAGGGTTACATGCGGTTCAGTTATGTTCAAAATGATAAATCAGTGCAAAATGGAATGACTAACATAATGACTGGAAGAATCCTAGAATTAAAAAGGATGGCTACCTTACAGTGCCAGGGATCAGCATGGGGATGCTCAAGTACCCTGCAGGGGTCCATGAATTCATTTCTTTTGCTGTTATGTAAGTTATAGTAATGTCCTCATAAAACCAGATGGAAAATTCTGTAAGCTGTTTCATTAGATGCAAAATATAGTGTGCCTACCACATATGAATGTGTTTACTACCATAGGTAGCCATGTCTTTGAAGAAAACCATCTGAGTTCTAAATATCCAGTAAACCATGTTCATCCACAATATATTCACTACTTCTAAAAATACTATCTACTGAATGCAGAAATGCTTCTTCCCTTTAGACCAGGGATTCCCAACCAGGGGTCAGTGGACCCGTGGGGGTCTGCAAGAACTCCAGAGGGGTCTTTATCTGTTCCCTTCTTGCCTTAATGGACTTGGCCACAAGCTAGGGAACTAGGTGCTTCCATTGCTCACCTCCCCCCTCCCAAAAGTGAGTGAATTCTCTTATGCTTTCTACACCTGGGAGGGGGTAGAGCCTGCACGTGTACTCCTGCCTTAAATCACTTCTTGTCTCTCCCCCCTCTTGTTGTCCTCAAATCTCTCTGTTAATGTGGGTTGTGATGTCACTTCTGTTGACATGTCACTTCCAGGGATGTGGTGGCATGGCCAGCTGACATCACTTCCAGGGCTCCTCAAAGCCTGAAAGATTATTTCAGGGGCTCCTCCATGGTCAAATGGTTGGAAAAGCCTGCTTTAGACTTTGAAAATGTTCACTACAGTGACACATGATAACACTTGGTAGATGATATTGCAAACAGTACAAAATGAAATAGCTTTCGGGTGTGAGTTGACCAGGGTTTTACCATAGCAACCTTTCCCAAGTTAGCTGCTTTCACCAAAAAACCTATTGGCCAGGCTATACAATGTATTATTTTTTTAGATTTAGCTCACCTCAGTACTTCTTAATATAGTATTCTACATTTATTTAAAAATAGTTGGTACAATATATAATCGGTGCAATAGGAACAGTATTTTTACTACTTCTCTAGTAAATATTTCCTTGATCACTATCTAGTCTATCTGCAGAAACTTTCATCCTTTAACTAGTGGTTAATTATGTTGTTTGTGAGTATCTAGACATTTGTGGACCTTCCCCATTAACTGTAGCAAGCAGGATAGTTTTCCAGCCCTCCTGCACCCCAAAGCTCAGTCCTGGAGCAGGGTCAGGGTTTCCTGTTCCAGCATGCTTACATTCTCTTTTTCTTCCATGGGTAAAGAGGTTTCATAGTCAGGGAACTGTTTAGGAGAATAAAATATACCATGACTGGCTTAGAGTGTTTTGTGATGAGATAGAGGCAGAGTTGTTGACTCCTCTGTAAAATTCTGTGTTCTCTACATGCTGTGTTCTCTTTTTCATTCTCTACAGTGTTTCGTTACAATACAGATGTCCAGCAAACCTGTGCAAACAACCGTCATCAGTGTTCAGTTCATGCTGTTTGCAAGGACTATCCAAATGGCTTTTGTTGTAGTTGTATTGCTGGTTACAAAGGAAATGGTCGACAATGCGTAGCAGAAGGTAATTGTAAATTATTTCAAAACTAAATATTCTAAAATCGATCACAGCACAGTTTTGACTGTTTATTATTTATCTTATGGCATGTGTGTAAACCTAAGGGACAGCCTCTCCCAGTATGCCTCCAGAATATCAACATGTTGGTGGCCCCTGGCAGAAAGAAAGTGCATCTGGCTTCAACCAGAACCAGTTATGGCTCCAGCCTGGTGGAACAAGCTGCCAGTTGAGACCCAGGCATTGACAAAACTATCTAAATTCCACAGGGCCTGTAAAACAGCCCTCTTCCACCAGGCCTTTGGTTGAGGCTGGAGCAAGCTAATATGTAGCCAATAAAACCTATAAGTGTTCCTCCATTCACCTCTGGGTAATTTCCATCACCAAGTCATAATCTGAGTAATAATGCTATATATTGTCTAGATTGATTAACCAGTGAACAGGAGCAACAAAGCAGTGTGTGTGAACGTGATCCTGGGGCACTTGTGGACTGTAATCTAAATATGAACAGACAATGTGATACGGTGGTAAAGAAGGCAAATGTAGTCTTGGGCTGTATCACAAGGAATCACATCAAAATCACAAGATCACAGTCCCTTTGTATACCACATAGGTCAGACCCCATCTGGAGTACTGTGTGCAGTTCTGAGGACCTCATTTCAAAAAGGACATGGACAAAATTGAGAGGGTTCAGAGGAAAGCAATGAGAATGATCCAGGGCCTGGGGACCAAGTCCTATGAGGAAAGGCTGAGCAACTTGGAAATGTTCAACCTGGAGAAGGAGAGTTGAAAGGGGACATGATTGCTGTCTTTAAGTATTTGAAAGGTTGTCACTTAGTGGAGGACAGGGAAAGGTTTCTAGACCTGCAGGAATGGGTTTAAACTACATGTAGAACCATATTGGCTAGATAGCAGTAGTTCAGCAGTGGAATCAACTGCCTAAGGAGGTGGTAAGCTCCCCCTCATTGACAGTTTTCATGCAGCAGTTGGACAGATACTTATCCTGGATGCTTAGGGCTGATCCTGCATTGAGCAGGAGGTTGGACTAGCTGGCCTGTATGGCCCCTCCAACTCTATGATTCTATGAAATGTTTTATCTGATTTTTATAATGATGTACATGCATTGCATGTTGTGAAATGTCCTGAGTCTGCTTGTGGGGAGGGGTGGTACATAAGACCAATAAATATAGCCAGGAATTGTAGAATCATAGAGTTGGAAGGAACCTCATGGGTCATCTAGCCCAACCCCCTGCACTTTGCAGGACACTCACAAACCTATCACTCATCCACTGTAACCTTCCAACCCCTTAAGCCAGGGGTAGTCAAACTGCGGCCCTCCAGATGTCCATGGACTACAATTCCCAGAAGCCCCTGCCAGCGAATGCTGGCAAGGGCTTCTGGGAATTGTAGTCCATGGACATCTGGAGGGCCGCAGTTTGACTACCCCTGCCTTAAGCTTTCACAGAATCAGCCTCTCGGTCAGATGGCTATCCAGCCTCTGTTTAAAAATTTCCAAAGATGTAGAACCCACCACCTCCAGAGGAAGCCTGTTCCACTGAGAAACTGTTCTAACTATCAGGAACTTCTTCCTGATGTTTAGACAGAATTTCTTTTGAGATCCTAAGATTGTCTTGCTGCCAGGCAAGAGACATTTGGAAGTGGGTTGTCTTCACCAAACTAATTTGGGTTTTAACAAATTGATTAATGTAATTGTTGCCATCCTGTGACAAATAGAGTTTTTGCAAGTGTGTCTGCTTCTGGATCCTCTGGGGAAGGGAATCTGGGACTGTGTGCCCTGCAGGGACTCCCTTTTAGCTATGCTTGGCCCTTCAGGAGACTCACTAAAATTATGGGGTGGGTGGGTTGTCTTCACTGAACTCCCTTTCCCCTTCTGCTTCTTAGCCCTTCCGGGAGCCTCCCAAGAGGAGCCTTGTTCTTCCTCCCCTGATCATTTTAGGCTTTATGTTCAAAGAATTCCTTTAGGGTTTTGCTCTCCACTTCCTATAGTCATTGGGTCAGGGTTTCCTACTTGCTAGGATCCAGGGCTAATGGGTGGGGGTGGTTATGGACCATTCCTTTGTTTCACCTCCCTGGGAAACCTCAGGGGCCTGTGGGGTCTTCTTCACATGTCCTTGCTTCCCCAATGAGCTCCTGTTGGGGAACTGTGAGCCCAGCCTGCTGCTCTGACTTCACCTCACTAGCCTGGGTCTCTCTCCCTTAGTGGGGTCTGCCTCTACGTGTAGTAGTTGCTTTCCAAGCTGCATCACTGGCTGCTTCACTGCATCCTGCAGCAAGTTGGAGTTCTCAGCTCTCCCGCTGCTCCTGCCTGCCTTGCTTGTCCTTTCCCCAACTGCTGTTATCACATTCCGTCATGCCAGTCAGATGGAGAATCTTCCATGTAGAAGAAGAAGAAGAAGAGTCGGTTCTTACATGCTGCTTTTCTCTACCCAAAGGAGTCTCAAAGCGGTTTACATTTGCCTTCCCTTTCCTCTCCCCGCAACAGACACCCTATGAAGGAGGTGAGGCTGAGAGAGCCCTGATATTACTGCTTGGTCAGATCGGATTTATCAGTGCTGTGGTGAGCCCAAGGTCACCCAGCTGGCTGCATGTGGGGGAGTGCAGAATCGAACCTGGCATGCCAGATTAGAAGTCCTCACTCTTAATCACTACACCAAAGTGGCTCTCTTGCCTCCAGATAATGGCAAGGTTGGAAGTGCCACTCCTAGACAAAATTCAATGTGTTACCTTCAGCAACATCCAGAACAGGAAGCTTCTTTGAAAACTTGGCAGAAATTAAAGGGAAGGATGTTATTCCCCTCTTTTTCCAGTAAAGATATTGAAAATATATGCCCATTGATTCCTGCTCTTTGCTTCCTGTAATGTAGCCAGTTATTTAATTCATAAGAGAACCCATCCTCTTACCCCTTGACTGCTACGTTTACTCAGGAGTCTTTAGTGAGGTACCTTGGCAAAAGCCCTTTTGAAAGTTCAGATATATAGTGTCTTCTAGGTCGACTGTTGTCTATATGCTTGTATACTTTCTCCAAGCACTTCAAAAGGTTGGTGAAGCAGAGGTCATGCTGATTTTTCCCACAGCAAGCTTTGTCTCTTAAAAGTAACCTTAATTTTTTTTACTTTTTTGAACAGGATATGGACAGTATGATTACTGTAGGTACATTCTGAAGCAGGCAGCTATAATTGTACTCAGTTGGGGAACACACAAAAATAGATCAGTTCCCACAGCTGAACTACAAGGAAAGGTGGGATAGAAGTATTTTAATTAATAAATGAAAGTTTCATATTCAAATCCTTTCTGGAATTCATTTTAAAACTGTAATTATCAATAATCACATGCAATAATAAATGCAATAATTACATTTATTATTTATTATTAATTATATTTCTAGGCCGCCACTCCCAGGCCTGCCATCTTGCAGCGGCTAATGGTAAACACAATACAGTACAATAAAACCATACAAAATACAACAACTTAACCCCCCAGACCCCTCTCTCCCCCCCAAAAAAAACCTTCAGTTATTCCACCAAGTCCCCAGGGTAATGCTCCAGATGAGAGACTCTGGAGGAGGGGCAGATCCTCCATCGGCCTAACCTCAACCAAAAGCCTGGTGGAAGAGTTCCGTCTTTCTTATTAAGAAAATGTAAGCTCTGTCTCTGCAAAGAACTGCTTCAGGCAGTTCACAAAATAAAAGCAATACAATAAAATCCTAAAAACAATGGTATATGAGTTAATGAAATAACAAGCCTAGGGCTTTAAAAAAGACATAGAACAACAGTCAGCATGCTAAAATGATTTTAACAAAACAGTCATCAGGCTATAAGCAAACGGCTTAAAAGATGAAACTCCTGGGTTGAAAGCCTGGGGGAAAAGAAATGCTTTAGTCTGCTGCCCAAAGGAAAGAAAAAGAAGCACCAGTACTTAGCCAGAGTGTGGATGAAAAATTTGAACATAGATATGAGGAAAATGCATATGTATGCTTACATATTAGTTTGGTCATCTGTCAGAACGATGAAAGGTTCATGTATTATTATTTATTATTATTATTATTATTATTATTATTATTATTATTATATACTTTAATTTTTAAGCAGGCTCTCGACAGATTACAGTACATCAACATATCTTTTCCTGATATTCTTTAAATCTGAGATATGGATGAACATCTAGCACACTGAGTAGTCTGGTATATATTGATGTGTCTTCTATAACGATGATTGTGTCCCAGACAGATGTGTATTAACAAAATATGGTAACAGAAATTGTGCTATAAATTTGTATCTGCTTTTATTATACTAGGCTCTCCCCAACGAGTTAATGGGAAAGTGAAGGGACGGATTTTTGTAGGAAATAACCCAGTTCCAGTTGTATTTGAGAACACTGACCTCCACTCTTATGTTGTGATGAACCATGGACGTGCCTATACTGCTATCAGCACAATTCCAGAAGCTTTGGGTTTTTCCTTGCTTCCTCTTGCCTCCATAGGAGGAGTCATTGGATGGATGTTTGCAGTGGAACAGCAAGGATATAAAAATGGGTTCAGTATTACTGGTAAATTTTACGTTTCTTTTTAAAAAGTTACTTCAAATTTCATGTCGACAAGATGTTTGGAAGCCAGAGTTCCTCCCCTGGTTGCTTAAAAGTTTGGATGGGTGGAGAGGCTGGCAGATTGAGTCAAGGGGTGAATCTGCGTGGGGCTTTTTATCCCCAGTTGCACAAATTCAATTAAAAGAAGTCATCTACACATTATTTGATTTCCATTTTGATATTTGGCACTTAAAATTTTCCCTCTGCAATGTCTGATGGATCCGCAGTGACACTACCTTTCTCCCACAATATCCTGGAGCAGATATAAATTCTTACATTCAAGGAAACCACTCCGAGAGCCCCAGTATTAAGTGTTGAGAGTAAGTTTCTATGTTTTGCTGGATTAACTTCCTGCCCTGTGCCTTCAATGCTGATGTAGTAAAGCAGTCTGTTGCTGATTGGTCAGGGTGTCAGTTCACAGACTGCCTGTTTCCTGGTTTTGCCTCTTGGATTTAATTTCCTCTCCTCGATCTCTGTGAGGCTGCTGCCTTCTCTCCCCCACTCCACTCCTGCAGAAAGATAAACAAGCAGCCTCATGATTCACTTGCCCCTCCCCTGGCTTGCTCTGGCTGTAGACTCAGGAGTCAGAAGGCAGGAAATAAAGCACTCCCTGGCCTTGTGCTCCATCAATGCTGGCTGGAGCTTCACCCATCCCAATCAAGCAGAAGTTGACTGAAAATTGGGACAATGCAAATGCAGCAAGGCGAGGTGCTTAAAATTGGGGAAAAGGAAGGCTGTAGATACGGGTTGACCAGAATTCAGTAAGATTTATGGTGGAAAAAATGTGAGTGCATATTCTTCCTGGGAAGATATTTATGCCTCCTTGAGATGAGGTTGATCTTGCTTTAAAATAGATGATGGGGGGCAATTCACTTATGAATAAATTTATTCTTGACCATGAGACTTTGATAACTATCATCCAGTCTCAGATGTACCATTGTTGAGCAAGGTGAATTTATGAGGAATGGCTGAACAACTCCAAGGATTCCTGGATGAAGCAAATTGTTTGAATCTGTTACATTCTGTTTTCAGGCCTGGTTATTTCACTGAAATTGTCTTGAGTGTCCTGGATGACCTGGGCAGAGTGTAACAAAGTTTGAGTCCAGTGGTACCTTTAAGACAAAGTTTTATTTAAGGCATAAGCTTTTGTGTGCATGCACACTTCTCCAGATAGAGTGCGACCTGTTTGATTCTTCTGGACATCTTGGCATCTTCTGATATCATTGACCATGGTATTCTAGAGTGCCTTTTGGGGTTTGGGGCAGAGAAGGACCATTCTGCTGCAGTTTAAGTCTTTCCCAGAGGGTAGGCTTTGGGTGGTGTTATGTGAGATTTACTGCTCTGCCCATTACCTCTGAGCTATAGAGTCCCCCATACTTTTCAACACCTACATGACGTTTCTGGCAAAGATTTTTCAGAGATTTGGGTTGGTTGTTACCAATATGTGGATGATACTCTGCTCTGTAACCTACTTCTAGTGGATTCCAGGAAGGCTGCACCTGGAGGTGGTTTTGGACTGATCAGGGCTAATAAAGTGAAACTTACTCTCAACAAAACAGAGGTGCTGCTGATGGGCAGGACTGACTTATGACATAGCAGGATACTACAGTGTTCTATATGTGGGGCTCACCATCTAGATGTTAAGTTTGGTACAGAATTCTGTGGGCAGAATGCTTTTTGGAGTGGGTCGTAGTGACCATATCACTCCAGCCTTGTTCCAACTAGACTGGTTGCTCCAGAAGCCAATCTATTTTATATAATTCTCATGTAAGTCTACAATTACTCCATGGACTGCTTTCAAAGCATTGATAGAAGGATGGCATCATTGCTATTCTTCTATCATTACCTGCTAGATAGAAGCAAATAACACCAAAAAGCCAACTGAGCAGAATTTGTGTCATTGAGAAGGAATAAGGAGTGAGATGTTGGCGTAAGATGTTTTGGGGTGCCTGGTTCAGGAAAGAGGAAATAACAGGAAAAGGAGCAGATGGGCCACAGCAAAGGCTAATAACAGCCCTCCTGCAGGAATAAATGGAATTGTGGTAGCCAATCAATTCATCTCCCACTGAGGCCCCAAAACTATTTCTTTATCCATATACTTAAGAAATGGTTTGATCCTGACTTTTAGGTGGTGAGTTTACAAGGCAAGCTGAAGTTACTTTCCTGAACAGTAATGACAAGGTGACCATCAAACAGAAGTTCAGTGGAATTGATGAACATGGACATCTTACCATCAGCACAGAACTTGAAGGCCGAGTGCCTGAGGTCCCATTTGGTTCTTCTGTCCACATAGAGCCCTATAATGAGCTCTATCATTCTTCTAGCTCTGGTAAGTTAAAAATGCCCTAAAATCATTCTGTAGGCTTATGAATCTTTCTCTCTTAACCCAGTTTCTAAACCTGGGATAAAAATATATTGCACAAATTGAACTATGGATAGTGAAGTTGTCTTTTTAAAAATATAAATCCCGCCACTCCCAGACTGCTCATGGCGGATCACAAAACATAATAAAATCCCTGATTAAACCGATTGCTAAAGCCCAGTATAACCCAGTAAATAACCCAGCGGCAGCGATCAAAACCTCTCCCTTCCAGCCAGCCCCAAGATGGTGGTACCTCAAGGACATGTGCAGTGGACCTAGGGGGAGTGGCCCAGGGGGAGTGGCCCCAAGATCTTCCTGGACCCGCCCTCAACCAAAGAACTGCTGGAAGAGCTCCGTTTTACAGGCCCTTCGGAACTGCAAAACCAGATCTGACTCAGAAATATGGTCTGCGGGGCTAATTTCTGCTTCCCAATAAAGATAAAGTGATTATATGACCATTTATAGCACTATGTCACCACTTTGTGTCCTATTCTTGCCAGGTATCCTGAGCTGGGCAGGACACGCAGTCATATGTCCCGTGCTCAGCCAGCCCATGAGGACATGCTTCCATGACCCATTTGGGGACTCATTCAAAAGGCCTGCTTGCAACCTCTACTAAAGGATACTTATTCTGGATGCTTTAGGCTGATCCTGCATTGAGCAGAGGGTTGGCCTGCATGGCCCCTTCCAACCTGATGATTCTTTTATTCTAAATCTACTCAGGAACATGGTTGACACATACAATGGCAGACAAAGAATTTATATTTTTGTATAAGTGTGTAAAGCAAGGTCCTAGCAATGATGATGGTTTTCTTACTCATTATAAAACCTTGTGGAATGAATAATTTGAGGAAAATCCCACAGGGGTAACTGCTGTTGTAGAAGAGAGCCTAAGTTGTCAGTCTCAATTAAACTATATTTCAATCCTAATTTAAAACAATATTGGGCACTTCAGCCACTGAAGCAGCCGTTCGTGCCCGAAGCCGCCAGCGCCGGGGCATGGGGGGGAGGGGCGGCACGGGCACCGGGACGTCAGTTGGTGCACGCCTGCAGGTGCAGTGCCCGTGTGCGTCTGCCACCCCTCCCACTCTGTGCTACAGCACTGGCTGCTTTGGGCGCAAGCAGCTGCTTTGGTGGCCGAAGCGCCTAATCCTAATAATAACCATCCAAACTTATTTGTCTGTAATATATCAATACTTTCATTTATGTTTAATTGTAGAATAATGAATGAGCTCCTTTGAATTGTTCTTAGTGTCCTTTATATTAATATGATGATCTTTTTGTTTCAGTTATCACTTCATCATCTACCAGAGAGTACACTGTGACAGAACCAGAAAGAGACGGGGTCTCACCAACTTACACAGTTCCTTACCAATGGCGACAGACAATCACATTTGATGAGTGCATTTATGATGACTCTCACCATTCTCTTTCAGCCACACAGCAGTTATCAGTGGATAGTGTCTTTGTCTTGTATAACAGGGATGAACAGATTTTACGATATGCAATGAGCAATTCAATTGGTCCTGTCATTGGTATGTTCAGTGATACTATTCTGGTTTAATTTCCTTCAAAATTGGCCAGTTGCCTTTTTATTAACTATTATTATATGTGAGAGCACAGCCATGGATATGACAAATATGGCATATTCATAGTGAACAAAAAGTCTTAGCAAACACTTATGCGTTTTGCAATATGTGACCTCTGAAATATTCTTATTACATGATTATTAACAATAATGTAGAGAAATTATTGGGTTTATTTTTTTTCTTGTACCCTGTAATATCCTCATTTGAGATGGTTATTTTTCATAATACATTACCATGCTTCGTCATTTCGTCACACCCATGATTGGTACAAACTTCTTTTTTTAAATGACAATGGAATTTTTGGCATGCCCTGTTAGCTGCTTAGAGGGCCCTCCTTTATCATGCATAATTAGTATGTCAGTTCTAGCAAAGACAAATTTTGTTTTAAAACCATATTTGTTGTAGTTGCTGTTGAGCACATCAGATCTGTCAGGAAAAATAGTGAGTTCATTTAACACGTTCTTATTTTAGTATCTTCTGTGGCCTCTTGCCAGGTGATTCAGCTGATATAAACCGCAATCCTTGCTACACGGGCTCCCATAGCTGTGACACCAATGCCGTTTGTCGTCCAGGAACAGGCAGTCAGTACAGCTGTGAATGTTCAGTGGGCTTCCGAGGAGATGGTCGTGTGTGCTACGGTATAGCAATATTTGTCTGTAGAAAGGCCTGAATAGTGGATATTGAGTTCTGTATTTTTAAAATACTGCAATTTCTCCTTTAACTATTGTGGAAGACTGTGTACAGCTTAATTAAGTATGTATGTATTTGCATTATTACAAGTGAACAAAGTTGGTTTAGGTTCTAGGAAGCCATGTTTTTATCCCCCTCCTGCTTCTGTATTCTCTTTATTTATGCCTACAACACAGAAAATTTTTATTCCTGTAGCCTGTGCTTCCCTAAGAAGCTACTTCCCAGTTGTTTTCTGACTATATAATCATCCCATGCTAACAACTCCCTTTTGTATGTAAATATCCATATAGTACACTCAAGCTGGTTGTTAGCTCAGAGATATAAATTGAGTTCACCTTCAGTCAGATCATATCACACACCTGTACTGTAAATTTAAAACATTCATATTCTGAGAGATTTCCTCTGTACAACTACAGATGCATGAAACATATAGTTGGCTGTGGTGTGGAGAGAATCATCCTAACTGAGCTGAATAAACAATATTAGTGGACAGCTTACCATAGAACAGCTTTTATGCCGAGTGATTTAAAACAATTTCCTTGCAGCAACTGTGGAGCTTGTTCAGAGTTGGAGCTCTGATTAAATCTCTCATATTCCACACAGAATGCCCCAACAAACCACTCAGTTGTAATGGGAAGGGTATTGGCTTAGATATGGTAAATCCAAGATCCTATCTCTGTTTTGTCATAAAACTTACAGGTAACTCTGGAATTAGTCTCAGAGGGACAAAAAGATGTGATGTGCGATCACAAATTTTTACCCAGATTTTCTTATTTAAGTAAAAGCAGATTTAGGAGATGTGAAGTTAAATGGAAGAATTCCTAAAGGGATGAACTGCTCAAGCTTTTTTCCTCCAGGTTCTTTCTGCAATTCGGGGGTGGGGGGTGGGAAGGCTAGTGAGGAAAGGGTTGAGTAGCAATTCTTCTTGCTCCTGCTGTGTGTTATGACTGATTTGCCTCTTGTAGAGTTGCCATGAAACAGACAAACTGTTCTGAGTTCCTTGGCAAGATACAAATGAACCAGAATCAAAATGATATCAAACTGGTATTCTTTATCACACATGCCTCAGTGATCCACTTGGCAAACATATCTGATCATGTAGTCACAGAGGATGCCATAATCTCTTATGATTTGCAAAAACTAGTTGAATAAAAATTGTGCAACAGATACATCACTCTATTCTATCTCGTGCTTACAGCAGAACCCAGGGAAGCTGGGAAAACCTTGAACAGGTGCCTGAAGGCAGTTTTTTGGTTGACTGACGGCTAAAAAGCTGCAACTTAATTCAAACTCAGTGGAGGTGCTACTGGTGGGGTTATGACTCTCCACCAGTGGGTGAAGACTCTTGTTTTCTTTGGCATACCTCAGTAACTCTTATTGGCCCGCTTTCTTGCTTGTATTATTTGTGCTTTGTCTGTTTATATTTGTCTATTGAATTGTTTATAGTTTATTTTAAATGCTGTTTCAGTATTTTGAACACCATTTTGGGGAACCTATTTGGATGGAAAAGTGCAATATAAATGTTTTAAATAGACATCTTTCCTGTCTTTAAGAGCTGTTTAAGCATTCCTGCTGAAATAACATTGTTTCTGTGCATAGATATAGATGAGTGCCTGGATCAGCCCACAATATGTGGCAGCAATGCAGTCTGTAATAATCAGCCAGGAACTTTCAGATGTGAATGTCTAGAAGGGTATCAGTTTGCAGCCGATGGACGAACATGTGTGGGTGCGTTTACTTTCCAGACTTTGTTAATTTTATTTGAGATAATAGGATCCTCTGAGTAAACTACCAAAGTAGCAATTTTCTTTTCTTCCCTTTTTGTAGAAGATAAAAAAGTATTTTTTAAGTCTTGATTTTTCTTGATGAATATTAAGAATGACAGGATTGCTTGTAATTCAATGAAGGAAGTGCTTAAGCTGCCATTGTACCTTTAGATTTACCATTCAAAATACGCATCTGGCTTAAGTTAGCAAAAAAGAGAAAGGGGCTGAACCAAACCCCAGGTAAAGCACTAGTGTGAAATCCAGTTATTCTGTGAAGGTTCAAGGGGGTGGCAGGTTACAGTGGATGAGCAATAGGGTTGTGAGTGTTCTGCATAGTGCAGGGGGTAGGACTAGATGACACAGGAGGTCCCTTCCAACTCTATGATTCTGTGATTCTATCTAATAATAGCTTTTAGTGAGAAAATTTGTTCTGACTTTCAACAGAATCTTCAAAGACTACATAAGTTACTAAATATACAATTTAATCATAACTTAGAATTAAATTTTAAAAGCCCTACAGTGAATTTGATATGCATTTTGTGTTTGTAGTCAAATAAAAGTATAGTACTCAAACAATAATTCTAAACAAAAATCTTTCTAAAAAGCAAAGGTCTAAACTAAAATGTATTAACATAACAGTTAATTTGACAAACAATGGAAGTTAAACCAGAGCTAAAGCCATTTTAAACCCATATAAACTCGTGTTCCCAAAAATTCCCAAGTACTGACTGACCCCAAATTTGAACTTGCCACCATCTTCTGAATTCAGTGGAACTAACAGTAGTAAACAGAAGATGAAATTGTAGCAGGCGGGCTAGAGACAACATTCTTGAATACATCACTATCTTAATTGTCAACATGACCAGTTCAGTGGATACTTAATTCTCGAGATCGGAGCCATGAATAGACAAGACAGATCTTTGTGCAAACCTGGAAAAAGCCCCAGGTTTGTATAAAAAAAATCATAAGATCTGCCAGATAATTGAGTAAAATATTTCCTTTCATAGACTGGTGCTGTTTCAACATCTGTTGAAGAGAATTTGAGCTTAAGAATTTAGTCAAGCATTTCCTGATTTTTTTTCTTTCTTTGTCCTCTGTTAACTTCTTATTTAGCTAATGTTACAAAAATTAGACCTCTGAAGTATTTCTTTGGTAATATGAGTGCGTGTTTTTCAAGACCTTTTTGTGTAACTATAGTGTCACTATTTGACACCAAGGCCATCAGAGCTCAGATCTCTTGCTGCTTAATAGATCAAGCACCTGAATGTTGATGTTGTAACACTTACTCAAATAAGAGGAGAGAGAGGTACTTATAAAATCCTATACATTATCCTGTTTTTACATATTGAAATATACTATTTTTCTTGGATCTTGAAACTATTAGTTTTTCAGGCAGTAATAAGATCATAAGAGTCAATGTAACATGGGGGGGGGGAAACATGGCTTTTAGGCCTCCATTTTTCAACATGGTGCCTATGAGCACCAGTTCACTTTCCAGTATCTTTCCTTGTACCTGCCATATGTGCCAGTAAAGGGGGTGGCAGGTATAATCACTGGCAGCTCATTCCCACCTAACTTCACACAGAAGGCGTTTCTCAGAACCACAGGATCATCAGCTGCTGCTGGAGGATTAAGAAGATGGGTGAACACTCTACTGTGAGGAAGAGTATTGTTTAGGTAATTCAAAAAGACAAGCTGTGTAGAATCAAATGGGTAGCCGTGTTGGTCTGAAGAAGCACAATAAAATCAGAGTCCAGTAGCATCTTTAAGACCAACAAAGATTTATTCAAGGTGTGAGCTTTCGAGTGCAAGCACTCTTCCTCAGACTATGAACTGACCATCATAACCAGTTCTCAGTCCGATTTTATTAAGCTGTGTAGAAGTTACTTCGGCTCCTCAGTGGCTAGAAGCAGAGAAACAAAGGGAAGGGTGGTTGGCAACAGGAAAAAAACAGGAACATAAGCCAAGGAGGAAGACATTCAACATATAGGGTAAAAGGTTTCTGATTGGTTCTTCTAAAATGTTTCCAAGAATTTCCCTTTGACTAAAATATTTAAAAAAAACTTGAGTAAGTGCCCCAGATTGTAGGACATGAACCAATGGGATGAAATGAACAAAAGAATTTTTAGCTAAACATCCGGAAGAAATTCCTGACAGCTGTTCCTCAGTAAAACAGGCTTCCTCAGAAGGTGGTGGGTTCTCCATCCTTGGAAGGTTTTAAGCAGAGGCTAGATAGCACCCACTGTGGGTGGACGGGTAGTCGTGAATTTCCTGCATTTTGCAGGGGCTGGACTAGATGAATTAGAGGTACCTTCCAACTCTATGATTCTAACTTTCAAAATGTTTTTATGTCTTTCTGACTTATAGCTGTTGAACGTGTTGTCAATCATTGTGTGACAGGCACACATACTTGTGATATCCCTCAGCGTGCCCGCTGCATATACATTGGTGGTTCTTCTTACACCTGCACATGCCAGTCTGGTTTCTCTGGAGATGGCCGCTCCTGTGTGGGTGAGTAATCACTTTTTGTACTTCTTTCCATCTTGTGCTTGGAGGCTTTTGCATTTCAGTTATATGAAGCCTAATAATTTGGTTTGGATCCCTTTGATTGTACAGCAACCTCAATTTGGGAATCGTTGAAGTAGAGTTCAGCCATGCTGTGTTGACATTTACTTAAGGTGACCAGATTGTCCCACTTTTGAAGAGACATCTGGGGGTACCTGATTGTACTTATGTTGAAATGAAAAAATATATATTACAATACTATTTTTGCATTCTATGTGTTCTATGAAACTTTTTGTTGCTCCATATAGATGAAATTTTAAATCAAGAACCCCCCCTCCCCAGGTCAATGGTGTCCCGCTTTACCAATGTTAAAATCTGGTCACCTTACATTTACTGGGAAAAGCTGTCAAACCCAGATGAGTCTTGTAAATGTCTGAATGGCCAGAAGTATACTGTGTGCCTGAGAATGTCTGCTCTTTTCAGATGTTCTCAAGATGCATCTAGGATTCCTAACACAGTCATCTATTTGTCAACGAAACTCCTGACATTCAATGTATAAAAGCAATCTGATTGCAAATATTACAAACAATTATCACACGGCAGGAGCTTAATAAGACAATCTTAATTCAAGCTAAATGTGTTACACTGGTACTCATGAGAGTGTCTCTGGCAGAGGGCTGATGAGTTGATTTATTCTACTTCAGCTCCTGAGGCACCATGTCCAAGATATTGAATTTTTAACCCTGAAGTGCAAAATGTATCACCTGAAAAATAGTCATTAGTCTGGTTAGCTATTATATATATTGGGATCATTTGGTAATTTCCAAGTTAGTGATATATAGTTTTGATTATGAGCTTTGAATAATTATTTTTCTGATTAATGATTTTCGTTGCTTATAAATTTTGGTTTGGTTTAGAGACAACTTACTGTTCCATGGGTTCTACAATTGTCATATATGCTTTCTTTAGTTTAGTTTCTTCCCATGGATCCTTTTGAGATATTGGTTGTCCTAGGAGTGGATCTCAATTTTTAATTAAAGAATTACCTATGTTCAGTGTGTTATTCAACTTGGACCATTACTTATGGTCAGTCTGGTGCCATATTGCATGGATGCATATGAAAAAGAAAAGAAAATGGGTGCCGATCTACAACTTTGTGTGGTGCCTGCATATTGCTCCTGCAGAGCAAGTAGAAGCTTCAAGGTTTGCCATTGTGCATTAGGAAGTCAGTAGAGTGCTGACAGAATTAAATGCCTTCTTGCAATGTGGTTTTCATGGTTGTTTACACTTGCAGGATATCTATTCACATGGGCTTTCTGCACTCCATAAATATAGTGAAATACTTACCTGGTAAAGATGCTAGATTTTTGGTTGCCAACATCCAGTGTCCAAGCAGCATACCGCTAGCTACATCCTCCATTTTAAAGCACTAGCTGGGTATATAGGTATATAAATGTACAGGCAAAGCAAAAATATATTTTCCCAAGTTGTCACACAAAGCATGCCTCTCTAAAGTCCGCCCCCCCCCCCCCAAAATCAGGAACAAGATTTTTTTTTCAGTATCAGGACTCATGGGTATAAAATGGCATGCAAAAAGCACTATGCATCTGTGATTAGATTCATGGGCCCTTTAAAAGGTTGAGAAATGGGATTGGTTGCCTGGCTTGATTGACAGAGTCACATGTAAAGCACGTTGCTCTCTTCCGCCACTTCAAGCAAGCACGTGGAGTGTAAGGCGCGCAAAAAGGCAGACAGAAGGTATGGCCGGAGGCATGATTATTTTTAGGGCTACGGCATTACGCTGGCATAATACTATTTTTTCGGATGTGCGGAAATTCCCACAGATTCCCTGACACGTCTAGTTTGGCCTGAAGGTTGGCACTTTATATCTCCCCCCTCCCTCCAATTTACCTTACATGTACTGTGAGAAATTATTTATTTTGGTTTTGCTTTACAGATATAGATGAATGTCAGCAAAGTCGCTGCCACCCAGATGCTTTCTGTTATAATACTCAGGGATCCTTCAGCTGCCAGTGTAAAGCAGGTTTTAATGGGGATGGTTTCCAGTGTGTGCCAGGAGGTAAATATTTAGAATAAATTTTAAAATTGTTACCTAGATGGAAATGTTGTATAGAAAATTTTGCTGGAATTACAGTTAAGTATGTGGAAGTTGTGTAACAACTGTGTTGGGTATTGGGTCTGAACTCTGTTCCTTATTTAAACTGAATTATTTGGTCAAGCAGCAAATTGCTTTTTACTGTATTTAACGGAAGTATCAAGATGTCAATTTAAGACGTTAATTTAGAACTCATTTTTTATTTGCCTTCAGAGTTCAGCTAGTAATCTTGTGCAATAAATTCAGAGAGGTAGGTAAGTACACAGTGTCAGCGTCTGCAGATAATGCACTGCAAGGCAAGACAGTGTTCCATTTCCTGGGCAGAGAGATGCTGAAAGCAGTGACTCTGGCTCCCCTTATCCCGGGTTGCAAGGATAAGGATGAGGAAAATGCACAATAGCACGCTTAGGTGGTTGTGGTGGAGCGGATATGAAGAAATGAGCAGTGACTCACAAAAATTCATGCTCTGCTATACATTTGTTGGTCTTTAAGGTGCTACTAGATTCTGTGCTCTTTTCTACTGAAGCTAATTCTGTTAGCGCATGTTTCTTTATAACATGAAAGCTGGAAAATATACCGTACTGCTTAGAAGTCTATATTATATCAATTCAGGAAAGATGGCACGTCTCTCTACCAGTTACTTATACAGTTTTCTGAATGGGGAGAACTTGTTTTTAGATGAGAAATGCCTGTTTTCTAATTGTTAGATTTTCTGAACAAAGTTTGAATCCAGTGGTACATTTAAGACCAAGAAAGATTTATTTAAATCATAAGCTTTCATAAGCATCTGAAGTAGTGTGGATGCACAAAAGTTTATACCTTGAATAAAAGTTCGTTGGTCTTATAGGTGCCACTGGACTCCAGCTTTGTTCTGCTGCCTCAGGTCAACATGGCTACTGACCTAAATCTAGTAGATTTTCTATTATTGTGGTCATGTTTGTTTTTATTTAGTTATTTTGAATTAAGATGAGATTGTGTCAATTGCTTAGGATATATCTTAACTCTTGTCTAGTAAATAATTCACATATGGGAGGGTCTAAGGATTAAATTGGGTATGTATGCAGGTTGGTTGGTTGGTTTTGGTGTGCAGTACATTGTTATAATCATTCTCAAAGACAGTACATTGCTCTTCAAAAGCCTGAGAGGTGAGTCTACTTCTGGAGACAGGAGGCATATGATTTCAGTGGGGTTAGTAAGGTGTAATTTTGCTTAAGACTACACTGCTAGGCTTGGATAAATAAAAAAACTGAGGGATATGTCTTCATTAGAGGCAGTCTCCCTTCCATCCACAGCTTGTTTTTCACTCCTGTGCTACATCTAAGAATGTGTGATGCCCACTGGGAGTGGCATGGGATGTAGTAAATGGGGTAATAGTAAGAAAAAGTTAGCAAAAGTGGGGATTCCTTTCCCCAGCACACATGGAAGTATTCTAACAAGGACCTTCTGTATATAAAAGGGAATGTTTGGATCCAATAATTTTTGTTCCACTTTTCTCCCAATGGGAACCCTTTTTACAAAAACCAGAAACATAATTTATGCAAACAAATTATACATCACAACTCCAACTCTGTTGTATAATGCAGTGTTCCCCAACCTTTTTATCACCGGGGACCGGTCAACGCTTGCCAATTTTACTGAGGCCCGGGGGTGAGGGTATTCTTTTGCCGAGGGATGTTGCCGCTGCTGCCTGAGCCCCTGCTCCACTTGCTTTATCCCAGTGCCCCTGACTTCCCACCGCCCACTGGGGGGCACTGGCAGCAGCAGCTGAGCAGTGCCATGCCGAGGGGGAGCCCCAGCCATGGTGACCACTGGAGAGCACCAAAGGTGAGCCGGCGGCAGAGTGGCAGGGCAGCCCCTGAGGCAGCAGCCGGGAAGGAGTACGAGGAGGAGCCGCGCCCCAGTACCAACTGATCCACGGACCGGCACCGGTCTCCAGACCGGGGGTTGGGGATCACTGGTATAATGTATTGACTGTGGTGTAATGGGGCGGAGGGGTAATTCCCAATCTCCTGCTAACCCATCTTTTGTATAATTTTTGTTACAATTTCAGTTTTATTAAACTAAGCTATTCAGAATATTGCTTGTACTATGTTTAAACTAGAATGTTTGGTTGTATATATCCAGTAATTATTTATATTCTACAGCACACAGCAAATCCTCTTGAAGCAGCTGTAGAAATTGCTAGGAATTTTATATACATTCCACACAGACATTATACTACGAAAAGAGTTACCGATGTAAGCACTGGCATTCCAGAAGCTATTAAGAATGTCTGTACTTCATTATTCCCTCACGCTCCATTATTTCAGTTCAAAAAGAAACAGATGGCCAAACCTTGTCACCCCTTCATCTCCCATAGACTGTGTGTTTACCAAACAGAAACCACCCCAGACACTCTGGCTGGTTTCTTTGACCACTAAAAGTAATCTGCCAGAATTGTTAATGTGTGTAATCTAGTTCACATGGGAAATGCAGCACTAGCATTTGCAGAGTTTAAGGACAGAAACAAATGTAAATTGATTAAAAGAACAGCAGCCTAATAGTAATGTTGCTGCTTTTTGAAAAAATGAAGGAACACCAGTGAAGAAGCAACGAATACTTTTTGAGGTACACTGAATTATCCAAGCATAGAGAGAAATCAGTTGATATACCGTATTTGCCGGCGTATAAGACAACTGGGCGTATAAGATGACCCCCAACATTTCCACTCAAAATATAGTTTGTTAAATACCAGGCCCGCCCCTGCATCTCCCTGTGACCGGCACTAGTGCACATGTGCGAGCTCTGCGTAGACAAGGGGCGGGCTGGAGCGTCACTGCTTCCTACTGAGCAGAACAGGCTGATCATGCCAAAAAGGCTGGCACCCCTGTCTCTCTGGTGATGCCCGCCACAGCCACGCTGATGACCTGCCGTGGCCGCACTGGATACCACGCAATACTGGATGGTATGTAGAATAAGGTGGATGGGCACTGGGCGAGCATCGGGAGGCCACTATGGGCACCAGGCGGGCATCGGGAGGCCCCTATGGGCACCGGGCGGGCATCGGAGGCCACTATGGGCAGCTGTGTCTATCCCAACTGAAGTACACCCGGCGTATAGGATGACTCCCCCCCCACTTGGAGGCATGTTTTTCAGGGGGGGAAAGTAGTCTTATATGCCAGCAAATACAGTACATCTTATAACAACTGCATTTGGGCTGCTTTAAATCATTCTGAATGTAGAAAATGTAACACATTGACTAAGTGATTTATCTCCATGTTAATATAAACAACCACAAAAACCTCTAGTGGCATGGAGCTATTTAAAGTTGCATTTCTGCAACATGACCTCTCGTTTGTTTGTTCTGTTAAGTATTAGCTGCAACATTAGGCCATGTATTATAGCTTAGTTTAATTGTAGAATCAAATAACTTTCTAGTATAGTAGCCTGCAAGGAAGCCTACCAGCATATCTGAATAGAAAGTTCAATGTTATAATATTGAAGTTGAAGTTTGGTTTATTAAGGTCAAAGACCAGCAGAATCAGATATTCAAAATCAAACAACTAGATCTCAACCACGTTTTAGTGAAACACTGGGGTTTCTTGACAGCCCTGGAAGGGTTTCCTGAATGGGTGGAAGTTAATTTTTTTAAAAATATGTTTAAATTTGTTAAAACATTTATCAGATGATATAGTTACCCACCCAACTGCTCCCAAAATGGCAAATGGTGGCTTAGGAGGGCAGGGGCCTCAGTGGGCATGTACACAGCTATGCTTCCCAATTATATTCTGCACAATTGCACCCCTTCTGGGGTTTCTCCAAGCCTGAAAAAAGTTTCAGGTTTCTCAATGGTAAAATAGTTGAGAGTAGGCTAAAATAGACATATAAAAAATACACGCCAGCATGACAGTCCTAAGAGTGAGTGTGTGTGTACAAACACTGGCAGTTACAATAAAAAATCAGAACTAGAAAATATGGTACACTAAAGTAGTATTGTACGTTTATAGACTCCAGCGGTAGAGTTTGGGTCTATTGTATCAAAACTAAAAAAGTATTTCCAGAAAATCCCACCCACCCCCGGTCATACATAGACTTGCTAGGAGGGATTCTGCTGTGAGGTGATTTAAACTGCCTTGCATCAGAAACTGTCTCCAGCATTTGTGTGGGGCTAGGTGAGACCTCTCCACTGCAAGCACACTTGGCTCTGAGGGCTTGTGCTGTGTGGCAGTTTAAACCATCATGCAGCATAAGCAGTCCCCAGGATCTGAGTGGGACTAGGTGAGACCTCACGACTGCATGCAGATACGGTTAGCAGGGATTCTGTTGCAGGGTGGTTTAAACCAGTGGTCCCCAACCTGCGGTCCGCGGCCCGGTGCCGGGCCGCAAAGGCCAGGGCGACGGGCCGCAGTTCCCTCTCCCCGCCCCCCCGCAGTAAAAAACTTCCCAGGCCGCAAGCTTGCGGCCCGGGAAGCTTCTTACTGCGGGAGGGGGGAGGGGAGGGAATCAGGGCCGCATCGCGCATGCGCGGCTGAAATCGCGCATTCGCGGCACTTTCGCGCGATGCACGGGCGGGGCAGTTGCCCTGCCGGTCCCCAGCCGAAAAAAGGTTGGGGACCACTGGTTTAAACCACTGAGTAGCAGAAGCTGTCCCCAGAATCTGCCTGTAGCGGGGAGGTATCTTGCTGCTATACGTGGACCTGGTCAGTATCTTGTTCCACTTAATATTTCTGGTAAGAGCTTGGAGAAGGAGCATGTCTCATGGTTTAAGTGCCACCCAGTGCTTAACACCCACTCATGGAGGCTGTCCCACCCTTGAGTGCCTCCTTCTCCAACCGGCTGGCATGTCTGTCCAGCAGCCAGCCACCTTCCGTCCCCTACCCATGGCCTCCTCCTTCCACTACCTGCCAAGGCTCAGAGGCTGCAGATCCCTGCCGTGTGACAGGTTCCCCTACCAGTAAGTTCCCTGCCTGGGGGCCTCTAGCCCCAGGACCTTGGGGCTCCCCCCCCCAAGCGCCTCACCCATAGATGACTGAATGGCTGAGGACACGACACCCTAATGGCTGCCTGCAGCCTTTCCAGGTCCTGGGGAGAGGGGGAGGCTGGTTGCAGAGTTCTTCTACCACCCCCCCAAACTAGCGCCCATTGTATTCCTGAATGTGCTTGGCCCCTAGTAGCTGAATATTCCCAAAATCAGAAATATTGGATTTTGAGTTGGCTATAATTTGGATGATCACATCAGAAAATCTGTAATTGGCTTAAATAATACCCCCAAAATACCGGTAAGGTACTTTTTGGTATTTTTTCAGTTCCATTGTCAGAGGCAGACAGACTAACAACTAGGCTTCTGGATTAAAAGAAAGCTTTATTGATAGCAGTTCCTATCACTCCATCGTTTGTAGTCTATTCTGATCGATACATGGAAAGCAAGCACTTATACATGGAAAGCACGGTTCATTCCTGTCCAAACGCCCCTCATTCCCAGGGAGAGAAGTTCCCCCTCCCACAGATGCCATCCTGGGTGCTCCTCCAGATCCTCGCTAGGCTGTCTGGCCTTGGGTGACAAACAGCCCTCCCTTCCTGATAACAAAGTACAGAGAAACATTTGCAAGATAGGAGCACAGCATGAAGTGGACACACAAGGCAGTGACAAAATTGTTCAGGGTAATAAAATAAAAGGGTTATAAAAGATTTCTTCAAACAGCACACATCAAACCAAAATGGAGTCTCTCAGGTCAATCACAAATCATGGCAGAGATCAGAGGGACTGATCCTGACATCCATTTAGCCACATGTGCCCTCTTATCCAGCAGCTGCACAGAATCTTGAAACTTGTCTGAAGTTCCAAGCTCAATGTCAACTGGAAGAAAGGTGTGGCAATCTTCCTGAAATTTTTATGAAGGATAGGCTGAATAAAAGTGATTGTAGGTCATCACAAAATGAGCAACTCATCAATATATGTCCAACTGTTTCAACTTCTTCAGTAGCACAGGGGCATAAACACTCGTGAAACACAATATTATAGGACCTCCCTTCTAATAAGACGGATGGGAGAGAATTAAAACGGGCCAGAGTAAAAGCTATTCAGTGTCTGAGAATCAGTAGATGAGTCAAATAATTTGACAGCTCCAATTTGTCTTTCCTAAGGTGATGATGGTATTTTGCAGTGGAACTTAAATGGTGTTGGAGTTCAATACCCCAGATTCATTGTTTGATTTCTGATTTTCCTTTTGAGTACTTCAGATTTGTCAAACTATTGGTAGAATATCCAATGGATTATAATTTCTCTGAGAAGGACCTTTTCCATTTTGACTGAAAGATATCTGTTAACATCATAGGTTCCAGACCTACAGGAGAAGAAAAAAAGCTTTATCCGGTAAAGCAATCCTTTGTGTCTTTGCACAAGTTTCCAAATAAATTAAAGCTGCTTTTAAATGCAAAACAGCATTAGGAACACAATGAGAGATTGCTAGTATGGTTTTCAAGAATTTAGTCTGCATGACTTCAAGAACGCAGTAATTGGCATATGTGTATAGCTGAGAGCCATACAACAAGTGAGAAATAACCTTGTCCACAAAGATACACATAGCTGAAAGAACATGCTGGCCACCTCTAGTATAACTTTTTTTCTCAGAGCACAGATGCTCCTCTGGGCATTGCCAACCACATTCTTGATTTGAGTATGCCAAGAACTAAAAGAAAGAAAAAGTAAGCCTAAGTATTTAAAATGCATCATCTACTCATCAACATTTCCATTAATCAGCCACCTGTGCTTAGATTGAAAACATTGATTTTAGAATTTCTGTAATTAATTGTTAGATGTTCATTATGTATGCTGCAAGGGACCTCAGCCTACACTTTAAACCTAGACTGTAGGACAGCAGGACTGCATCTTCAACACAAACTGAAAGTGTGTCAGGAGCCAAGCAGTTGAGACCCAGCAAACTCACGCCACAGACATCCCTCTCGGGCTTCAGGGTGAAGCTTTAAGTAGAAAGTCTTTATTTGGGAAGTCAGCATCCGGAGTCTATACCAGCATATCCTCACAGACAAGAATCCTTGATGGAGACACCGAGGGAGGGGGGGGCCTGGCTTATATATCTGGGCCGTGGGAAATAGGCAGTGGATCTGCCTAAGGTGAGAATTGGGCCTTCACACAGGAAAATAGGATCAGAGTGTTCTTTGATTGGGTAAGTGTTAAAGCGGTTCAAACATCTGTTGTTTTGCCTAGCTGGGGAAAGCAGCCTTGAAGTGAGATAACGAGGAGCCACAGAAGCGGGATGAATCTGTGAAATGTAAGCGGAGGGGTGGTGCTCCTGAGTCCGGCTGAGGTGCCAGAGTCCAGCAGGAGTTCCGGGAGCAAGAGGGCACAAACAACTTGTAGAATGTGTTAACTGGGGCAGGAACCAGGGGGTCATGACAAAGTGGTCTAGAACAGCCTTTCTCAACATTTTGACCATGGATGCACATCTGAATATTTTTTTCAGGATTCAAGGTATATTCAAGTTGATAAAAACATAAGGTGACTTATAAAAATAATATTAAAACATCACTATTTAAATGGCATAAAATACAAGCAGACAACAGCAATTTTGAAGCCAAGAAATAGCGTGAAATTTAAAATTGAATAAATAAAAACTGTTAAAGTGGAAATAACATTTATAGAAATTAAATAAATAAATGGAATATCTCATCCACAACCTCCCCCCCCCTTTTTTTTGTTTTATTCATAGAACTAGAGAAGACAAAATGTCAGCAAGAACAGGAACAAGTTTTAACTTTTGGTCCAAGAGGACCCAGACCAGCTGGCCAGTTTATTCCTCAGTGTGATGTCTATGGGAATTATTTGCCAACTCAGTGTCACTCCACCAGTGGATATTGCTGGTGTGTAGACAGAGATGGTAATGAGATTGATGGCACCAGAACTGGCCCAGGAATCCAACCTCCATGTAAGTTGCTTCTAAATAGTTACTTATTGCAACTGTTGTTCTTAGATTCAATAGGCATTCGGTTTATGGACATACTCTGCCAAACAACCCAGTTCTGTGTTTTCATATGTATGTGGCAGGCTAGTGCCAGACATCTACCAAGAACAGCCCAACTGACCCCCAGGTTAGAAGAACTGGACCTATACAGCCCCACCTATCAGATGGTTCCCTGGCTTGGAGGAGAAACTTGGGAGAAGGCTTCAGTGGCTGAGGTTGGCATTCAGACAGTCAGCAGGATGAGCAAGGGACCCCACAGGGAAGTTGACCATGGAGGGACTAGTCTGAGGCTGTGGCCTCCTTCACCTGGTGATGAATGCAATGATGCTGCAGCCAGGCCCTGGATCATTCTTGTCACTCTCCTCTGAACCCTCTCCATTTTCTCTACGTACTTTTTGAAGTGAGGCCTCCAGAGCTGCACACAGTAATCCAGAACTTACAGAACTACATTCTTCTATGCCCATTGTCTCCAATAGACTTAAAAGCTTGTGACTTTGCTTAGGATTGCACCATACCTTCAGCTAAAGCCAGTGGGACTTTTGTTTAACTGTAGTTGAATTATTTCCAGTATATTTTAGAATAATTTTATTGCAGGTGCAGTTTGCAACATTGTGTTTGCACAATCTAGGTTTATATGTTTTCTGTCATTTGTCAACAAGGTCTGAGCACAGTTGCTCCTCCTGTTGTCGTTGGACCTTCTGTAAAACCAGATGCAATTCCTCTGCCTCCAGGAACACACTTACTAATTGCACAGAGTGGAAAGATTGACCATGTCCCTCTAGAGGGGAACACTATGAAGAAATCAGATTCAAAAGCTTTGCTGTATGTGCCAGTAAGTATACAGTGAACATGTATGCTGGATTTGCATTAATGAGCGTGGAAGCTTTTTACTGAAATGAATACATAGCAAATAATCCCATTTCTAGAGCTTGTTCACCGTAAATTTGTTGGCCCTGAAATCTTTGTATTGTCTTTTAAAGTTGAGATTACTTTTACTAAGGCAAACAGTCTTGGAAGAACTTTATTTACAGTAAAAGGGCTGTCAGAGAAAAATATGTTTTCATTGAATAACACCTTCTTTGCTTCCAGGATAGCGTTTCAGACCTATCATAAACAAATATTTTCTCATTTTTATTATATTCCTTAGTATTTCAAAATCTTCTATAAAACTCTCAGTGCATTAAACAGTTCTACTTTAAAGCTCATATGAGAAAGTTATAAATTCTATATTGCTATTAATCAGCCTCCACTAAGCTCCCTCTTTATCTTCCTCTCCTTAATGATATTTCCCTCATGTAAATTTTATAATCAGTCTTGATTATTTCCAGTAATCTGGACAGTGTCCCTACTAGGAATGTACTCAAACCAGGAAAATGCAGTTTGGAGCTCAAGGCTGAAACCCCAACTGGGAGCACTCAGCTGTTTTGGGCTATCTTGTGAATGAAAAACAGTTGTTTCAGTTGTTTAAACAGTTGTTTAAACGTTAAAAGGACTGCAGAAGACAGTTTGAAAAAAAAAAGCCAGCAAAAGGTTGGGAGGGATTTCCAAGGTAAGAGAAGTCCTATCCATGACGTCCTCCCTTTTCTGCTCTCTGCTACTTGCTGTGGCCAGGAGAAAGGTGGAAGGGAAGTCCTCTTCCACCTTTCTGCTGGTCGTGGCAAGCCACAGTCAGCAAAACAATGAGAATGAAGTGCCCCAGTAAAGCACTTCACCCCTTCCATTTTAAACCCTATGTTCTGCTCCCTGTGACTTTTACCCAGAAGCAGAAAATAGGGCCATTTAAACACCTGTTTTCTCCCCAGCAGGTAGCCACAGGGAACAGAAAGCTTCAAGCCATTTAAGTCCTGCTTTCTGCTCCCTCAAAATGCTGCAGGGAGCTGAAAGAAGAGCCATTAAACGAAACAACTGAACCATGTGGAGCTCCCAGCAGCTCAGCTATCTCTCTTCATGAAGAGTAGCAAAGAGCTTTCTGCTCTTCATGAACCACCACAAATCACATGAAAATTGATGGTAGTTTATTCCTGTTCTTCGGTTGATGAACTCTGGTTTGTGAACATGAACAGGCCAAAATTGATGACAAAATTTTGTTTGTCAGCTGATTTGTGCCCATCCTTACTCCTTATACTCTTAAGTTATTCTATTTGTCCTTCCTTGGATGTTGTGGGCAGATATTGCCCCACATACTTCAGATGAAATGGTGTGTAACTCAGACTTGAAGGAGTTCTTAACAGCATACCTTTACTGATGCTTGAAATTGGAACTCTGGCTTGGTACAATTGGGCATTTCTCTTTATGAAATGATTTCTGCCTGGACCTACCGTATATACTCGTGAATAAGCCGAGTTTTTCAGCACAGTATTCGCACTGAAAAAGTGCTCCTCGGCTTATACGCGGGTATATATGGTAATTGAAATAACAGCCTGCTCCCAGCCAGCCAATCGTTACATTGCTTCTGCAAGCCTCCTGCAAGCTGAAGCTTGCTTGCTGTGGCTGCTTGTAGGACACAACGGTTTGACTGAGGGACTCTGATCTTCTTTTTCCTTTTGCCTTCAGGTCTTCCAAACTATTCTTTTGGTTTCTGTGGGTGGAGTGGGGTGGGTTTTGGGGGTGCTTTGGGATTTACTGTTTCTCCTAATGTTTATTTCTTCTTTTTTTCTGAGGGGCTGCATTGTTTGCCTTTTCTTCTTGGGGTTGTGTTTCTTTTAAAAGTTGAGTTTTACAGTTCTTTATTTCAGAGTTTTGTCCTGGGGGGGCCCTACAATTGTAGTTAGAGTAGTCCATTCTCCCAGTTTGGTATCTGTTGTACTTCTTGTAGGAGGTTGCCAACTTCTGGTACTGTTGTTCTGCTCTGGTTTGCTGGCCCTCTTTTGCACTTACAGAACTAGTTTACTGTTTTTTCTTTGAAATAAGCATTCAAAAACATTTAACCTACTGGTGCCTCAATTAATGTAAATTTACCAGTAACTGCTGCATTTCCCACCCTCAGCTTATATGAGAGTCAATAAGTTTGCCCAGATTTTTGTGGTGAAATTAGGTGCCTCGGCTTATATGCAAGTATATACGGTAGCTTTTTTGCTTCCCCCTTCCTACTGCAGCCCCAAATGGTGCCAGATGCTGTTCTTTGTCAGGGATCTGGTCCCCCAATGGGAGCATTTTTGGGAGTATTTTGGGCTGTAGCAGGATGCAGAGCATGTAATGCAGCTCCCCCCTCCCCCTGTGGGACCAATAATTTCCTTGCAGCCATTCTGGATAAAGAAATGATATGTAGGAGGTAGACGGAAATCCCTTCTCCCCTGCACCATGGTTGTGATCTGATTTCGGGCCTTGTGGCACTTGGGAAATTAGTCCTTGGTTTGATTAAAGTGAATGAGAGTCTGGGGACCCCCAAAAATTCATTAAAATGTAAGGACATTGATTGGCCTTTAATAGTAATGGATGTTGGGTCTATTTGCTTCACTTCCTTTTTTCATTCACATTGAACATTATAGTTCTCGGATTAGGAGTATGATTTGTTCTGAGACTTGTAATTAACTCCCAGGACAAAGTTGTCATTGGAGTGGCCTATGACTGCTTGGAGAAGATGGTTTACTGGACAGACATCAGCAGTCCATCTATTAGCAGAGCAAGCCTAGGTGGAGGTGAGCCAACATCCATCATAAAAACAGGTAAGATGTGTAAATTTCTTCCCCGCAAGAAAATGTATGGTGTTATAAAGAGCCTTACCACCATATTTCCTGCCATTAGAACAGAAAGATGAAAAGCACATGAATAAACAGGAAGTTGTCAACACAGTTTTCCTCACATGAGAAACAGCTTTTTGCTTTTTTAAAATAAAAGTCTGAGAGAGAGCCACGGGTGGGGGGTGGCCTTTTGGGGTTTGGGAGGGGGGGTTCCCCTTTCACATCTAGCACCCATTTCATTTGAATATGAAATGGGCTTTAAATCTAGTAACAGCAATAATATGATAGAACTGCCTCAGCTCAACTCTTACTGGGACCCAGTGAGCTAGGCAGATTAGTGATGGTCGTAATAGGGAGGGAGGGCTGAGTGCCAATTGGAAGCGATGGTCCGGGTCGACCTCAACCAAATGCCTGGTGGAGGAGCTCCTTTTTCCAGGCCCTGTGGAACTGTTTGGGTTCCATCAGGGCCCTGATCTCCTCTGGGAGCTCGTTCCAACAGGTGGGGGCCAAAATAGAAAAAGCTCTGGCCCTGGTTGAGGTCAAGCGGGCTTCTTTGGGACCAAGTCTCTTTGAGGAGTGTAGGCAGAGAGGCGATCCCTCAGGTATACTGGGCCCAGACCGTGTATGGCCTTAAAGGTGATAACCAATACCTTAAGCCTGATCCGGAATTCAAGCGCAGCTGCTGAAGGATGGGCTGGATATGGGATCTCCAAGGTCTTGCTGTGAGGAGCCTGGCAGCGGCGTTCTGGACCAGTTGCAGTTTCCAGACCAAGGATAAGGGCAGGCCAGCGTAGAGAGAGTTACAGAAGTCCAGTCTAGAGGTGACCGTCACGTGGATCACTGTGGAGAGGTGTTCCGGGGCCAAGTAGGGCGCTAGTAGTTTGACTTGGCGAAGGTGGTAAAATGCCAGCTGTGCTACCATCATGATCTGAGCCTCCATATAGAGAGGGAGGCATCGAGTATCACTCCCAGGTTTCTGGCGGAGTGGGCCACTGTTAACTGCACTCCATCCAGATTGGTTAGGCACGCTTCCTCGCTTGGACCTTTCCTGCCCAGCTACAAGACCTCTGTCGTTGAAGGGTTGGGCTTCAGACGACTCTGCTTGAGCCACCCCATCTTCGCTTCCAGGCAGATGGCTAATGTTTCTGGGGGAGAGTCATGGCGGCCATCCATTAGGAGAAAGAGCTGGGTGTCATCAGCATATTGGTAACAGCCCAGCCAAACCTCCGCACCAGTTGGGCAAGAGGGCGCATAAAGATGTTAAATAGAGTTGGAGAGAGAATTGCCCCTTGGGGGACTCTGCAAGCAAGTTGGTGATGGCTTGATGAGTTCTCTCCTAATGCTACCCTCTGTCTGCGATTCCAGTGAAAGGAGATTAGACATCGAAGGGCAGTCCCTCTGATCCCAGCATCGGCGAGGCGGTGAGCTAAAAGCTCATGATCCACTGTGTCGAACGCTGCTGGGAGATCTAATAATATAAGCAGCACTGACCTGCCCCGGTCCAGCTGGCGACAGAGGTCATCCATCAGGGCGACTAGCACTGTCTCTACCCCATGGCCAGGCCGGAAACCAGACTGGGATGGGTCTAGGACCGAAGCTTCTTCCAAGTATGCTGACAATTGGTCAATGACCACTTTTTCAAGCAATTTCCCCAGAAATGCTAAGTGCAAGATAGTTGGATGGCTGTCGTGGATCCAGAGACTATTTTTTTTAGTAGCGGGCGAACCACTGCCTCTTTTAGTCCCTCCGGTAATTCTCCTGTTGAAAGGGAGAGGGTGATTATCTCACGAAGGGGAGCTACTAATATCAGATGTTTTTAGTAGCCATGATGGACATGGATCTAGAGAGCAAGTGGTTGGCTTTGCTGTCTTTAGCAACTTGTCCACTGGTCAGTGTGAGTCATCTGAAGTTACTCAGTGAACTCTCCAAAGCTGGCCAAGGGGCCCCTAGTTCACTTTCTGTATCTAAAGTAGGAGGGAGGTTGTGGCAGAGTGTCAAGATTTTATTTACAAAGTGACTTGCAAAGGCCTCACAGCTGACGTCCGATTGGCTGTTATTTTGGTGCCCTTATTCTAGGGTGGTAAGAGATCTAACTATCCCAAATAATTGTGCTGGGCATGAGTTTGCAGATGTGATTTCAGTCGAATAGAGTTTGCATTTTACTGACTTCACCGCCATCTAAAAAAAAATGAAAAAAATTGTGTGAAAAAAATTGTAGGAAACCTGTGAATGGTGGACAAGACAGCAAACTACTCTTGTAGAGTAAATCACCATAGAGCAGTGTTCCCCAATACCCGGGCCACAGACCGGTACCGGGCCACGGCAGGGGTGAGGGAGGGGCGGGTGCTGGCGCACCAGTGGGCGCGCCTCCCCCCCTGCAGTGCGACGCTCCCGGCGCAGTGAGCGCTGCACTGCATGGGGGAGGTGTCGACGCATCAGGCCGTGCCTCCCTCTCTCCCCCAGTCCTCGGGCCTCCCTCTCCTTCCCACCGGTCCCCGGCCCGAAAATGGTTGGGGACCACTGCCATAGAGGATAGATGAATGAATATAAAGTATTTTGACCAGTTCATTACTAGAGACTTTTCCAGTAGGAAATGCCAAGGATGGAGCCTGGCATCTTGCAAGTGTGTGTGTGGGTGGGTGGGTGGGGAGTACATGCCATTGACATGCCATGGTATTTGAAGGAGGGGAAAAAGAGATGCCTGTTATGGATCTGATAGGAAACAGAGTGTTCCCGAATTGGACTGAAGAATTCATAGCTTCTCTGTGGAACGGCAATAATAGCCAGTTCTTTTCTTTTAACACAAATTCCTTGCATGGACTAGGGGCAGTCTAAAATAACTGACACCAATCAAAAGAACAGACTTATCACAAATCCCACGGGTATAGGCTATGAAACACATAGATATTTTAAAAACACTTTAAAATTATTGTTTCTCTTTAGTGCATCACTGGGCTGTTGTTTTATTATACACAAACTGTAATTGGAGATGTTGAATGGCCTCAGTTTATAATTCAGCATGTGCACACACAGACAAAAATTGTAGCGTTTTGGATTCAGCCTGAAATTATTCAGGCTGAATCCAGATCACAAGAATACCCATTGACTTTTTCTGATTTGGCCAAATCGATATGGAGAGGTGTGCTGCCTCAGCAGAATTATAAATTGTATGTATATAGTAATTGCATACATCAGATATCAAGGAGAAATGTAAATAGTGCTTGTCCTTTAAGGCAGTGGTCCCCAACCTGCGGGCCGCGGCCCAGTGCCGGGCCGCGAAGACCATGGCGCTGGGCCGCGGCTCCCTCTCCCCGCCCCCGCAGTAAAAAACTTCCCAGGCCGCAAGCTTGCGGCCCGGGAAGCTTCTTACTGTGCGAGGGCGGGGAGAGGGAATCAGGGCCGGGCCGCGCATCGCGCATGCGCGGCCTGTGGGGGCACGGCCTGTGGGCGCGGCCCGATGCGCAGGCGCGGCCCGCAGGCGCAGCCCGATGCGCAGGCGCGGCCCGATGCCCTGCCGGTCCCCAGCCTCAGAAAGGTTGGGGACCACTGCTTTAAGGAGAAGCTGTAGAATTTCCAGGATGTTTGCCTCATCGGATTTTGTAAACGCTTAAGCTTCGTTTTACTCCTTGTCATGGAGGGATAGAAATCCATTCTGTTTTTCAAGGAATGCCACATACTTTCTACAGCAGGATGTCTGGAAATGTGCTCACTGAAAGCATGAGTTAGAATTCCGCTTAGGTTTTGGGAAGATTTTAAAACCAATAAAACCTTATTGGGAGTTCCCTTTGTGCCATTCTTCTTGAACACTTACCTGAAAGAGAAGGCCATGAATAAGAGGGATTTAAAGGGAGTTGGCAGCTTGGGGAGAGATTTAAAGGGAACCAGCAGTGTGCCTGTCATTATCAGCTGTTAGGTGGCTGTTCATTTCCATTAAATGGTCCCCCTACCTTTGCAGGCCATGACATTTATTGATCTATTGTATTTTTTTAATGTATGCTAGTTTTATTTGATGGTGGACCATTGATAAAGGTGGTTACGTCGAAATGCTTCTGCTCTGTGGAGGCAGTAGTATGTATGTATGTATTGATTTTATTGAGGCTATGCTAAAAACCTTGGGTTTTAACTTGACTAATAAATACTGGTATTTATTTTTTTTAATTGCATTCCACCCTGTACAGGCTTACGTTTATTTCCATTAGAAATGTGCATTCAGATCTACATGAGCCAAAAATCTACCTGGTACTTTCTAGGTAGATTTCAGTATCCTAAATGAATCCCCCCCCCCCCAATCGTGAATTTATTTGAGAATTACTGGGCAGATACAAGAACAGCAGAGAAGCAGGAGCAGATTGCTCCTGCCTCTCAGTTATTTATCAGGTTTCTAATTTACACTACAGAAGACTACAGGGACTACAGAAAAAAACCCGAGGATCAGCTGTGCCTGGGGGGAACAAACTGTTCCTGCGGGTTTGGCTTTGGACTGGCTTCTTCTGCAGCCCAATTAAGATCAGGCTGCAGAAGAAGCCAGCTGAGCTGCTGGAAACAGATTGTTCCCTGCATGCTGGGCTTTGTGCTGGCTTCTTCTGAAACCTAGTTTAAACTGGCCTGCTGGATTGCCTATGGGGCGGATTGTTCCTGCTGACTCAGCTTTTCTCTGGCTTCTCCTGCAGCTCAGGATTAGGCCAACTATTGTAAAACTGGATTTTTTCCCCTTGGGTCTATTGTATCTTCCATAACTTGAATTTTCAAAAGAACTATAGTTCCAAATATTGTACCAGTATTGAGATCCACGGTTTTTTGAACCCCCGCCCCCATTTTTTTTGTGGGGGTTCTATAGACCCAAACTGAGAAATATTGATTAAAATATTACACACCCCTAATGGTCATGTATTAGCACAGTTTTAAAGGCACAATAAGCAGTCCCAAGATGGCCCCTTTTGAGTCACAATGACAGTGTGGAAAGCTAGAAAGTTTTCTACTTTAAATGTAGTTTATTCCTCACTAGAATAACCATTGAGGACACACGCACAAATTGGGGAGAGAAAGCCTCCTCAGCCTCAATAACAAGCTGAGGAAAATAATATTGAATGACAGTGAAGATTCTCTCTTTCATGGAAGCCATATGAGAATTGCAGGAGTAGAGCCCTCTTCCTGGTCATATGATCCTTTTGTAGAAAAGCGCCAGAGGGAGGATGGGTACTCCTACTCTACTGAACAGTTTTATATTTTTTTCCATAGCTGGCCTGCCTACGTGCAGTCCCAATGGGAGCCTGCACAGAAGCCACAATAATAAACCAAACTTATCTGCAGGAAGACTTTTTCAGTGGCTGTCCCCAGACTTCGAAATTTCTCTGAAGGACAGGTAGACACTATCCCTAAAGGGTGTCTAGAAAAAAAATAAAGCATTTACAGTGCTTTCTGAGGGGAAAGAGCTATTTATTTTTAAGGCTTTCTAGAATGAAACCTTTGGGTAAATACAAGTTTTCTTTGGCTAACCATAAGTTATCACAAACATAACAACATTAAACCAGAACAAGAATATAAATGGCAGAAATGCAAGACTGCATAAATCTTCTGGATTAAACCAGAGTGTTATATTTCTTCTTATTTAAGTAGGGCTAAGCCTTACATTTTTCTAAACTACGTTTATATGAATAGGAACAAAAAGGTATGTCATTCCTTCAGCTTGTATGTTGTTGTACTGATTATTTAATTTAAGTTAATTATCTCAGGGTTCATAGCTGGATTATTGTGCTTTGTCATGTGGCCCCCTCCAGCTCTTATCTGTTTCTTTCCAGCTGTGTTGTCTGTGAAATGTATGAGCTTCCCAAGTTTCACAGCTGCAGAGGCTATTCTGCAGGGAAAACTGTATAAATTGGATCAGTCATACATGTCTCTATACGCCTGCCTCTTGCCAGATTCCATGCCTCCGATTCCTTCCAGATGGTTTTTCAGTAACACCAATAATTACAATGAAATTGTGGTAGAATAATGTTGAGCTATGGAAAGGGATGTTCACAATATGTATTTTATTGTAGTCTTTATGTATGAGGATTCCATAACATCCTAATGTGGCCTGGGTTTTCACTGGGTGATTTTCAATTGGTCTTGAAAGAAATTTGCCACAAAGCTACTTTACATCCACTGACTGATGGCTCAGACATGGAAGATAACCAAATAGTGGGTTATTCTCATTTCCTTAAGCATCTGAAATCTAGTCATAAATATTTGCAAGCATTTGAAATCAAGACTGCTTTCAATACTTCAATGGTAGAAAGAGCAATTCCTCATACTGTGGTGAACAGAAATTCCTTGTCTCTCAATCTGAACTTTGGTAGGAAAGAATTAATTGGCATTCATGCCCAGTCCTTTGTGCAGTTCTTTTGCGAACCTGTGACTTTGTATACAGATGGTTTAGTGCACATCTCCCTATGATGCTTGCCCCAATACCCAAGATTTTGCATTATGCTGAAATTTTACAACGGTTTGAAAGTACATAGGCACATAACATTTTTGCATTGAACATAGGAAGCAGCACTCAGGACTATGGACAAGGCTGATTACATCCCTTGTTAGCACAGCTACTTTGTTTGGAAATGATCCTGCAGCCATACAATGTGATTTGAAGGAATGCTATATAATTAGGAAGCATCATTTGGGGAAAATATTGTCTTCTTTCTTTCTTTAAATAAAACAATAATTTGGAACAGTGGTCCCCAGCCCCCGGTCCGGGGACCGGGACCGGTCCATGGCTCAGTCGGTACCGGGCTGTGGCTCCTTCTTGTCCTCCTCTCCGGCTGCTGCCTCGGGGGCTGCCCTGCCACTCTGCTGCCGGCTCACTTTTGATGCTTTCCAGTGGCCGCCAAGGCTGGGGCTCCCCCTCGGCGTGGCACTGCGCAGCTGCTGCTAGCAGCACCCCACAGCAGGTGGTGGGAAGTCAGGGGTGCCGGCGGGAAAGCAAGTGGAACAGGGGCTCAGGCAGTGGTGGTGATGTCCCTTGGCAAAAGACTACCCCCCCCCCGGGCCTCAGTAAAATTGTCAAGCATTGACCGGTCCTTGGTGATAAAAAGGTTGGGGACCACTGATTTGGAATATAGTGCCAAACTTTTGCATGTTCATAGTTTTCATTAAAAGCTACCCTGACTCTTCACGAATTTATTACATTAAAATTTGTGTCACATTCAATTGAAATGAAGTTGTATTTATAATTTTGGCTTCTGTTTTGAACAGTATGTCCTTCTTAAAAGAAACAGCTCTGTTCTTGAATGCATTTGAACTTTTTTCCCAAAGGAAAAAAAAACATAACATGGATTTGAACCTATATGGTTTACTTTTAAGTATTTGTTCCTCTCTGTGTTTGAGCACAGCAACCCCGGGGGCCAGGATAATAGGTCATTATCTGCTATTTCCTGTTGCTTTTAGACTTGGTCACTGTCCAAGAAAAACTAAGCACATACAATTCTCAAAATCGTTCCAAACTTAAATCTGTTCAGCAAGATGACTGTCCACCCCAAATCTCCTCTTGGTAACTAAGATCAGCTTTGTTGATTCTGAAATTTAAAACTTGATTTACTTGTCAAAAATAAATGTTCACAAATCTGTATATTTAACCAATAGGCATCAATAGGAAAAAATATATTTTTAAATAATAGGAATATTTCACTTTTAAGTCAGACTTGAATCTTTGTATAATATTTGTTTTTAAGGTGATTTGGTTTTATGTAATGGCATTTTATTTTATTTGACTCTGAAATCCATTCTTCCTGTGGGGCTAGGCATCTATACATTTATTTTATACTATAAACTGAATTTTAATGATTTCAGTTTGTTCATATGTTGTTTCAAGTCACTCTTAAGAGAACCAAAATGTCAGATACATGAACAGGTAGGCTTAAGAGCAGCAGCTTAGTGGCATGGCATGGCAGACAATAGTGGAGGTCAGCTAGGGATGCCTGTCCACAGGTGGAAACTGGGGATCCTATGGAATTAGAGTTCATCAGATCAGAGATCAATTCCCCTGGAGAAAATGGTTGTTCTGGAGGGTGGGGTCTGTGGCACGGTACCCCACTGAGATTCATGTCCTTTGCAGGCTCCATCCCCAAATCTCCATTGAGATTCCTCCCCTTCCCAAATCCTGCCCACTCTTTGCTCCACTCCCAAAGTCTCCAGGTATTCCCCAATCCAGAGTTGGCAACCCTAAGGAAATGACAAGTGCACGTAGGCTGATGGCTTCAGATAATAAAAGTGAGACAAGCCACAATCTACAAGGCAAAACAAATGTATACAAATATACGGTTTATGTTGCATTGTGATTATACGTATTAGAAGACACTGGTCTCATTTTAAAGCAGTGGAATAGTAAGGCACTGTATAAGCCCATGCTTAGTTAGCTAACCTATAATTGGAAATATTTAATTGACATTATAAAAAAAGTTCTGAACTTGTAGAACACTGTTTACCATAATAGAATTAAGGAACATGGTACCTATAATTAGGGGCAAAGCAGGGTCTCAACCCAGTTCAGGGAAGACCTGTGCAGTAAATCTCAAGTGTAATTCCAGATCTCCAGGTCACACCTGGAGGTTGGCTACCTCAGATTAGAAATATTTGTTTAGGTTTGGAGGTGGGACCTCAGAGTCCATCCTCCAAAGCAGCAAATTTTGCCTGCAGAGTTGATCTTTATAGTTTAGTTATATGCAGCAATAGCAGAGACAATGGTAGAGGCTTGCAGACTGAGGTTGGGGTTGAATGTCGTGGGTATGATCTACTTGGGCTGTGGGCTCTGACCAGCCCTTACCAGCAACAGATTTTTTTTTTTGCACAGACAGACCAGGAAGTTTGCATACAAAAGGTTTACAGGAGAGTGAACGTGGGATTTTGGGGGGAACTAGGTTTTCCAGTGATGGGGAGCCGGGATGGGGAGGCCTCTGGCAGCCCTGATTTTGCAGTGGCGGCAGCTACCTAACAAGGGCCCAGGAGGGCTCTGGCAATTCTGGCCTCACAGTGGCAGCAGGCATCCAATGGGGAGGAGGGTGGCCAGGGAGCAGGCAGGCCTCTGGCAGTCCCAGCATTGTGGCACTGAGCAGCAGCCACTTATGAGATGGGTGGCCATGAAGCAATGCATAGCGGTGAGTGCCCTTCCAACCTCACAAAAGTCAACATAGTTCATGCCAAGTGCCCATCTATTCACACACACACCCTAAATCACACCCATGCCACGACAATCACCACAAAACACCCCTGCTAATGTCTACAGTCATGCAAAGAACACCACTACACTACACTCTCCCATACCAACAGCCTAGCACCCGTTGCAATTGCAATTAAATCCAAACACAGATATCTGCTTACATTGCCAGCAAACATACATTTAGTTCCCTCTATTAAAAATATACTCATAATTTCCTCTTGTTTTAGTTCATGTATAATGAAATATCCTTGTGTGTTATAGCCAATCTGAACAAGTATACCAGCCAAGGATAGAATATGGGCTCCTGCAAATCCAGTGGAACCCTCAGGGATTAATAAACTCAACATCACAAAAAAAATGTAGATAGCAATAAAAAGCATAGTGTGCTGACATATAGTTTTCAGTCTTATTTTGTTAGATTGCATTCATAGGTAAATTGTCCTTAAAACGTAACTGGGATTTACTAATTTCAGCCATGTTGCTGGTGAATTGATTTCCACAAATAAGAACAATGGTTGAAATATTTTATATGAATATTTCAAGCTATGCATTGCTTTTCTCTTTTCTCCCAGATTTGGAAAGTCCTGAAGGATTAGCTCTTGACCATCTTGGACGTACCATATTTTGGACAGATTCTCAACTAGATCGAATAGAAGTTGCAAAACTAGATGGCAGCCAGCGCCGAGTGCTCTTTGACACTGGCCTTGTGAACCCCAGAGCCATCGTCGTGGATCCTATGAGAGGGTAGGCAAACACCCGGGAATGTTCTTTTGAATTCAGAAAATGCTTGCTCATAAGTAATTTTATTTCAGTGCCTGTCATCAGAATCTTTTTTGTATGCTGGTGATATTTTTTGTCATTGCAGATTATTGTAGTTTCTAGAACTTCTTTTAAAAACACTAAAATATCAATTTGATAATAATATGCATTCAGAAGGTTCTTTTAGTGTCTATGGTCCCACTCCTTTCAGGTTAAAGGGTATTTGATGGGCATAATGGAAAGTCTAGGCCAGGGAGAGAAAGAAAGAGAAACTACAAAGCTACTTCTTAAGCTCCTTTCAGTTTAAGGGGCAACTGCAGGATTGGTGTGAAGACTTGGGGGTTTTCCACAATTCTCTTTTTACTCACTGGTAAGTTCCTGTTTCATTGTGGATGTTTTCCTGTTGCCCATATATTTTGCTCGCTCTCGCTAGTGGTCAATTCGATATGACACAGACTTATGTTCGGCATAAAAATCTGCAGTTTAAATCTGCAAGGAGATATGCTGGTAATAAACCTGTGTGACACTGAATCAACCATTAGAGGGAGCAAAGCAGGTGCAGAAAAGGAATGTTCCCCTCCCCCCTGAAAAAAAAGAAACAGGAACTTACTGCCCAGTAAAATGAGAATGTACATTGAAAGTACATTATTTAGTGTTTATGAAAGTGTCTCTCTAAACAGCACTTTTTAAAGTATTTTGTGAAAGAGCTGTGGCTAACTAGTAAAGTATCTGGATTGCATGCAGAAGACTTAAGATCTTATCCCTGGTATGTCCCAAATCCTCATCCAGTTCCTCAATGCAAAGCCTGCTACAGAAGCCAAGGGGTCAACAGCTCACCTGGACTTCCAGGTTAACACTGGTAGAGAGAGTGATCCTTTTTGAAACAAAGGACAAATACATGCACTTAAACAGACCCGCAATGTCAACAAAGAAGCCACCGACTGAAGAGACAGAGGTTAGAAGGCTTGACATCAACCCCAGCTTTCTAGTCATGGTATAATTGTCAAGGCTGTTGCAGCCTGTTTTCATTTTGAGCAACTTACTATTCCTCACAAACACATGATTCCTGACCAGCTAGTTCATATCCTGAAGCTCCCACCTACAGAGCAGCCAGATAAACAGGTGCTAAACAAGTTCAACCTTGCCACCCTTCCCTGGAACATCCTAGTAGGAAGCTCAGCATCTCTCTTCATGGAGGCTTTCAGCCCAGAGCAGATATTGTCACCTATCCCTTAATTGCCCTGTCAGCATCACTGGGCTGAGAAGGAAGAAAATGAGTGGGAAGACTCCCATGTCATCTTCATTTGAATTGTCACAGTGTGCAGGCACTCTGTAGGTAAATACTGACTTAGCCCCACTGCCTGACCTGGGATGCATCACCAGAGGCTTCCAGAAGGTAAATGAAGTCTAGAGGAGGCTGTTGCATTGTGGGGCTGTCTGCTTCCTTCACACCGTTCTTCCTCCAGTAAGCGTGGCAACAGATGCGATGGCCTGGTCTGGCCAAGTGAAGGCTGAAAGCCTCCCTGAGGAATCACAAAATCATAGAATCATAGAGTTGGAAGGGACCTCCAGTATCATCTAGTCCAAACTCCTGCACAATGCAGGAAATCACAACTACCTGCCTACTCACAATGACCCCAATGATGCCCCATGATCCCCCCCCAATAAAAAAATCTCCAGAATCCAGCCTGGATTGAAGGAAATTCATCTATTATCCCTGTCGTGATCAGCAATTCCATGGTTATGCAAGGAAGGGCCACAAGAAACAAAACACTGGTACATCCCTTCCTGCCCACCCACTCACAATCTGCAAAAGTTCATAAAATCAACATTTCTGTTAGATGACTATCTAGTTTCTGCTTAAAAACTTCCAAAGTAGGAGAACCCGCCATCTCACAAGGAAGCCTTTTCCACTGAGGAACTGCTCTAACTGTCAGGAACTTCTTCCGGATGTTTAGCCAACCATTATTTTGAATTAATTTAAACCCATTGGTTCTGGTCTGACCCTCTGGGGCAACAGAAAACAACACTGCTCTGTCTTCTATATGACAGCCCTTCAAATATTTGAAGATGGTTATCATATCACCTCTTACTTGTATTCTCTCCAGGCTAAACTGACTAAGCTCCCTCAATCTTTCCTCATATGACTCAGTCTCCAAACCCCTCACCATCTTTGTAGTCCTCCTTTGAACATGCTCCAGTTTTTCTACATCTTTCTTCAGATGCGGTGACCAAAAACTGAACACAATACTCCAAGTGAGGTCTCACCAGAGTAGAGTAAAGCATTACCTCACATGATTAGGACACTATACTACTTTTAATGCAGCCAAAAATCCCGTTTGCCTTTTTAGCTACCGAGTCACACTGCTGACTCATGTTCATGGTATGGTCTACTAAGACTCCCAGATCCTTTTCACACATACTACTGCCAAGACAAGTCTCACCATCCTACAGTAATGCATATGATTTTTCCTACCTAAATGAAAAACATTTATCACTATTGAAATTCATTTTGGCCCAGTTTTCTAGCCTGTCAAGATCATCTTGTATTTTGATTCTGTTTTCTGGTGTGTTTGCTACCCCTCCCAGTTTAGTGTCATCTGCAAATTTAATAAGCGCCTCCTCTATTTCTTCATCCAAATAATTTATAAATATGTTGAACAACAGAGGGCCCAGGACAGGTCCCTGAGGTATTCCACTCATCACTCCTCTCCAAGAAGATGATGAACCACTTACAAGCACCCTTTGGGTGTGATCTGTCAACCAGTTCTCAATGCACCTAACAATAATAGGATCTGTATCACATTTTATCGACTCGTGAATAAGAATATCACATGGAACCTTATCAAAAGCCTTATCTTATCAAAAGGTAAACTATATCGACAGCATTCCCCTGATCTAACAAGATAGTAAGAGCTAAATTTAGTCTGACATGACTTGCTCTTGAGAAAGCCATGTTGACTTTTAGTAATTACAGCCATCTGCTCTAGCTGACAGTTTGATGATTTGTTCTAAAATGTTGCCAGCTATCGATATCAAGCTGATGGGTCGGTAGTTACCCAGATCCTTCTTCTTCCCCATCTTGAAGAGGGAGGCAACATTTTCCCACCTCTAATCATCTGGCACTTCACCTGTTCTCCAAGAATTGTCAAAAATAATGGACAGAGGCTCAGAAGTTATGCATGCAAGTTCTTTAAGTACCCTTGGATGTAGTTCATCTGGCCCAGATAATTTGGTTTATTTAAAGAAACTAAGTGTTTATGGGCTACCTTTACAGTGATACAAGGCCACAACTCCAATCCCTTATCACATGAAATTATTTTGCCACATTGAGCATGATTCTGCTCACAAGAGAAGACTGATGAGAAGTAGGAATTGAGCAGTTCAGCCCTCTCTTCATCACCTGTTCATCACTTGTTACAATGTCACTTTCTTGTCCCTGCAGTGGCCTTACTGTGTTCCTATTATTTTTCTTTGAATATAACTAAAGAACCCATTTTTTGTTTTAACAGTTCTTGCTAGCCTAAGCTAGCTTTAGCTTTTTTAACACTCTCCCTACATGCATTGGCTATTTGCTTATATTCCTCCTTGGTTATAAAGTCCTCCTTCCATTTCCTAAATGACTCTTTTTATTATTAAGTTATTTTGAAAGCTGTTTATGGAGCCACTCTGGTTTCTTTAGGTTCCTCCCAGTTTTCCTGCAATTGTGCCTTCAGTATTTCACTTTTGAGAAACTCCCAACCTTCTTGAACTTTCATCTCCTTTTTTCTGACCATGGGATTCTACCCAGCGCAACTTCATTAAAATTTGCTCTCCTGAAGTCCAGCCTGTATGTGTGATTACGTATAGCTTTTCTCTTTCCCAAGATCATAGAGTCCAAAATCAAATGGTCACTACTACCAAGCATGCCCACCAGTTGTTCCCTATTGGTAAGAATCAAGTCTAAAACAGCTGACCCCCTGATTCCCCTTTCCAGTTTCTGGGAAATAAAGTTGTAGATGGATGGCTGTCCATTAACAGTTACAGGTAGGCATTATCAGCATATTGATGACACCCTAGCCTGGAGCTCTGGTTTAGCTGGGCAAGTGGACATAAGTGGATGTTAAGCAGCATTGACAAAAGAATTGCTCCCAGCAAAACCTCACATTAGGGTATACTGTTGAGCGATATTCTCCCCTACTTCCACAACTCTGTCCACAACTTTGGGAAAAGGACTGTAGCCACTTTAGGGCAATGCCCCCTATCTCTATGTCACCTACACATTGGGTGAGTAGCCTGTGATCTACAGCAGGGGTAGTCATCCTGTGGTCCTCCAGATGTTAGTGGACTACAATTCCCATGACCCCCTGCCAGCATTTGTAGTCCCCCTGCCAGGAATTGTAGTCCAGGAACATCTGGAGGACCACAGGTTGACTACTCCTGATCTACATTATCGAAATAAGGATCTAAGTGCTGAAACAACAGCAACAGCTGGTGAGGGGTTACAAATCCTCATTAGGCAGACAGAGACAGAGCTACAGGCAGCTCTGAGTCCTGTGAGTGGCCAGCAACAGCTGAGAGTGCGTTGATATACTGGCTGTGGGTTTGGAGGGAAGACAGTCCATTTGACGTCTAAGTCTAAGACTGGTGTCATGCTGACTGATCCTTAGCTGATGAACTCCTCTGGGGAAAACACTAGAGAGAATAGGGTATTGTACCGACAGCAAATATACACACAGTCTCTGGCCAACTAAGGCAGTTATTTGGCAATGAGAATTTAGGCAGTCAGGTGTTTACTCCCCGAGTAGGCCAAATTGGAATGAGAATCCTTCTTAGGAAGAGAAGGAGTAAGGGAAATCAGGTGCGTGAATTTCCTAAGATTCCTGGTCACTAGAAGGATGCAGTGAGATACTGGTTCATCCAGGAAGGAAGAAAAAGGTGGTACAAGTTAAGAGTACCCCCTTTCTATGAACCAGGGGAGTTCAGGGGAAATCCAAAAGACTGAGATAAAAGAAAAAACAAAGGTGTTTTGGGAATAAACACAGTAAATAATCCTTTCAGGTGTTTTTTTTAACAATATAATATCTGAAAGAATAGCCTAAGGACATCTTAAAAAGCTATGACTAAGAACTAGAAATTGTCATCTGATTTGTACAAAGAAAATTGATTCCTCAATTCCAATTGTAAAATAAAATCAAGTTGTTTGTTGATAAAGATGTCTCCGTGCCATTTTGACAAAGGGTTTTTTTAAAGAAATGATGACCGTACACCTTCCCAAAAGTTTCAAAGGTTGAATAAAGCCAAAATATTCTAATAGTAACAGGGTTGGACAGTTGGGCCACAATACTAGGCTTGCTCAGTCTCTGAGGGAACAACATTTCTTTTTGGAGGGCAAATGTACCTCTCAATGAAGAATGGTGTAGAGCAGGGGTAGTCAACCTGTGGTCCTCCAGATGTTCATGGACTACAATTCCCATGAACTCCTGCCAGTGTTTGCTAGCAGGGGTTCACAGGAATTGTAGTCCATGAACATCTGGAGGACCACAGGTTGACTACCCCTGGTGTAGAGGCATCCATCATAACAACCAAGGAGGATCCACAAGTGTAAAATCCATGTGGCTACATCAGGGACTTCGGAACACAGTTCCCAGACGTGCAATTCATATTGGCATATGGAAAGAAGTACCTTAAATCTTCCAATGTGGTTCCATTTTCTTGAACCAAAACAGCCACAGAACTTCAGATGTGCATCTGTTGTTAGTCTGTATGTCTACCATATGGACTTTATCACATGAATCAGCACTCAGTTATTTATTGGTTCCTTGTTTACAAAAAGTGCTGTAACTTTGTTTCTGTATATATTCCTTTATGGTTGTTTTCATATCCGAATGTACCGATTATGTTTTCAATGAAGCCAATGTTGTACTTGTTTAGATAACAGTGAATCATAGACCAACATAAGAAAGGCAGCTGTGATTAAAACCTCTGTGTTAAACCTCTCCTAGTTTAACAAATTGTTCCTAAATACCTAATTGTGAGAATGTGGCAAATAGTCCCATAGACAATGGAATATCCAACATGCATAAAATTGTACATCTGTACACAGTTTGAGTTTATGGAGAATGTTCAGTTCTGTCCATTTTTATTATGGGATGAGTAATACATAATAAATAGTAGTAAACTATTGTCGTAAATGCCACTGTCTTGCAGTAGTATTTGTATCTAGAGGAACATATTGGTAAAAATTCAGTGGGAAGCAGCACAATGTGAACTTCTGGAAAGCTAGCCCAAATAAAGTGGATGCAGCTGAGTTTGCAGTGATGTAAAATAGGAGACTTAAATGAGACAGAATTTTTAAATATAAAAAATTGTAAGACCTACTCTGACTGTGAACTTCAAGGTTCATTGTACCTTGAATATAGCGAAGTGCTTTATTTATCTAAAATAATTTTCTACTACAAGAGCATGTAAAAGAATACTATATGAAAGGGAAGGTGACTGTAAGCCGCTTTGAAACTCCTGCAGGTAGAGAAAAACAGCATATAAGAACCAACTCTTCTTCTTAGCTGTGATGAAGGACTTGATGAGAAAGGACTGCACAGATTAAAGGTTAACATATGTAGACATTTTTTTCTAACTCTTTAAAGCATCGTCATTCTCCTCTGTACCCTTTCAATTTTATCTATGTCCTTCTTGAAGTGAGGCCTCCAGAACTGCACACAGTACTTCAGGTGTAGTCTGACCAGTGCCGTATACAATGGGACTATGACATCTTGTGATTTTGATGTGATGCCCCTGTTGATACAGCCCAAAATGGCATTCGCCTTTGTTACCGCTGCATCACACTGCCTGCTCATGTTTAGTTTACAATCCACAAGTACTCCAAGGTCTCGTTCACACACAGTGTAACCTAGAAGGGTATCCCCCATCCAGTAGGCATGCTTTTCATTTTTGTGACCCAGATGCAGAACTTTACACTTATCTTTATTAAATTGCATCTTGTTCTCATTTGCCCATTTTCCCATTGTGTTCAGATCTCGTAGAACTGTGTCTCTATCTTCCGGAGTATTTGCCAGTCTTCCCAATCTGGTGTCATCTGCAAACTTGATGAGTAGTCCCTCCACCCCTTCATCTAGATCACTAATAAATATGTTAAAAAGTACCGGACTGAGCCCCGAGCCCTGAGGTACTACGCTACTCACCTTCCTCCAATCTGATGAAACACCATTGACAACAACTCTTTGAGTGCGATTCTCTAACCAATTCCCTATCCACCTAACTATCTGAAAATCCAGATTGCAGTCCTTCCATTTATCCATCAGAACATCATGGGGAACCTTATCAAACACTTTATTAAAATCCAAGTAAACGACATTAAAGACGTTTCAGAGCGGCTGCCCAAACTCCTCAAATCTACGGATCGCTACCCATTTGTGATGGTCCATGTGGGAACAAATGACATGTCCCTGAATACCATCGCTCCTATTAAAAAAGACTATCAAGATTTGGGGAGGAAGCTCAAGCAAATGGGGGCACAAGTGGTATTCTCTTCAATCTTGCCTGTCAATGGAAGAGGAATGCGTCGGGAGAGGAAGATAATGGAGGTGAATCAGTGGCTGCGTAGTTGGTGCCGGCAGGAGAGATCTGGTTTCTGGGACCATGGGATAGGCTTTCTTGAGGAAGGCCTACTAGCACCTGATGGACTGCACTTATCGAAACTGGGGAAGAATGTGTCTGGCAGGAACCTGGGGAGATACAGCTTTAAACTGAAGCCACAAGGGGAAGGAGACGATCAACATAGGGAGTGTAAGGAAGGAGAACGATCGGGGGCAGCCCTACCGGCAAGGCCAGCTCATAGGGAACCAAAAGTAAAGGGATTCAGATGTCTTTATACTAACACCCGAAGCATGGGCAATAAGAAGGAAGAGCTGGAACTTCTCATGCTGATGGTAAGGTATGATCTAGTAGGCATCACAGAAACTTGGTGGAATGATTCTCATGACTGGAATGTACTGGAATGTAATGGTGGATGGATATGAACTGTTCAGAAAAAACAGAATAGATCGAAGAGGTGGAGGAGTGGCACTGTATGTGAGGAAAGGGCTTACCTGTCAGGAAATTCTAGTGAAGGAGAGCATATCTACAGTGGAAAGCATCTGGGTGAAAATAAGCGAGGGGAAAACAAACAGTGTGGTGGTTGGTGTCTGCTACCGACCGCCTGACCAATGACAGGATGTAGATGCGGCACTTTGTGAGCAGCTTGAGAAAATATCCAAGTGGCAGGACCTTGTCATCATGGGTGACTTCAGTTTCCCAGATGTGTGCTGGGAAACAAACTCTGCGAAGCGTCCTCAGTCATGCAACTTTCTGACCTGCCTGGCTGACAATTTCATTTATCAAATGGTAGATGAACCCACAAGAGGTTCAGCCATACTGGACTTAATACTGACCAACAGGCAAGAGTTGGTGGATGAGGTGGATGAGGTGAAGGAGGTGGGGACCCTAGGGGGAAGTGACCATGTCCTCATAGAATTCCTTTTGAGATGGGGAGCCAAGGAAGCTTGTAGCCAGACGCGGATGTTGGATTTTCGTAGGGCAAACTTGTCCATCATCTTCAGGACCTCTTTAAGGACTGGAGATGTCCCGGAGGACTGGAAGAGAGCAAACGTTATTCCGATCTTCAAAAAAGGGAGGAAGGATAACCCGGGAAACTACAGACCAGTGTGTCTGACCTCTGTTGTGGGGAAGATAATGGAGCAGATATTAAAGGGAGCGATCTGCAAACATCTGGAGGACAATTTGGTGATCCAAGGAAGTCAGCATGGATTTCTCTCTAACAGGTTCTGCCAGACCAACCTGTTTTCCTTTTTTGACCAAGTAACAGGTTTTCTGGATCGTGGAAATTCGGTTGATGTCATTTACTTGGATTTTAGTAAAGCTTTTGACAAGGTTCCCCATGATTTTCTGATGGATAAGTTGAAGGACTGCAATTTGGATTTTCAGATAGTTAAGTGGATAGGGAATTGGTTAGAGAACCGCACTCAAAGAGTTGTTGTCAATGGTGTTTCATCAGACTGGAGAGAGGTGAGTAGCGGGGTACCTCAGGGCTCGGTGCTCAGCCCGGTACTTTTTAACATATTTATTAATGATCTAGATAGATGAGGGGGTGGAGGGACTACTCATCAAGTTTGCAGATGACACCAAATTGGGAGGACTCTCAAATACTCCGGAAGATAGAGACAGAGTTCAACGAGATCTGAACACAATGGAAAAATGGGCAAATGAGAACAAGATGCAATTTAATAAAGATAAGTGTAAAGTTCTGCATCTGGGCCAGAAAAATGAAAAGCATGCCTACTGGATGGGGGATATGCTTCTAGGTAACACCGTGTGTGAACGAGACCTTGGGGTACTTGTGGATTGTAAACTAAACATGAGCAGGCAGTGTGATGCAGCGGTAAAAAAAGGCGAATGCCATTTTGGGCTGTATCAACAGGGGCAACACATCAAAAATCACAAGATGTCATAGTCCCATTGTATACGGCACTGGTCAGACCACACCTGGAGTACTGTGTGCAGTTCTGGAGGCCTCATTTCAAGAAGGACGTAGATAAAATTGAAAGGGTACAGAGGAGAGCGACGAAGATGATCTGGGACCAAGGGACCAAGCCCTATGAAGATAGGTTGAGGGATTTGGGAATGTTCAGCCTGGAGAAAAGGAGGTTGAGAGGGGACATGATAGCCCTCTTTAAGTATTTGAAAGGTTGTCACTTGGAGGAGGGCAGGATGCTGTTTCTGTTGGCTGCAGAGGAGAGGACACGCAGTAATGGGTTTAAACTACAACGATATAGGCTAGATATCAGGAAAAAAATTTTCACAGTCAGAGTAGTTCAGCAGTGGAATAGGCTGCCTAAGGAGGTGGTGAGCTCCCCCTCACTGGCAGTCTTCAAGCAAAGATTGGATACACACTTTTCTTGGATGCTTTAGTATGCTTAGGGTTGATCCTGCGTGGAGCAGGGGGTTGGACTCTATGATTCTATGACATCAACCGAATTTCCACGATCCAGCAAACCTGTTACTTGGTCAAAAAAGGAAACCAGGTTGGTCTGACAGGACCTGTTGGAGACAAATCCATGCTGACTTCCTTGGATCACCAAATTGTCCTCCAGATGTTTGCATATCGCTCCCTTTAATATCTACTCCATTATCTTACTCGCAACAGAGGTCAGACTCACTGTTCTGTAGTTTCCCGGGTCATCCTTCCTCCCTTTTTTTGAAGATTGGAATATGTACCGTTTTTAGGGCTTTAAGTTGGAAGAATTGCAATATATAAATTGAATAAATCAAATATATCTTAATTTTTAGTGTCTTTTAACAAAAAGTGCATGTACAGACAGGAGTTTACAATAATTATATTGTTGTCTTTCTTTAAAAAAAGAAAACAGAAAGCCAAATCTTATTTAGTCTATACAGGAAGCAAATTTTAATAGTTGGTGAAAAAACAAACAAGGATCATGTATTGCTGATAGAATTTCTCGTGTACTAATTCTGTACAACAGTATTATTTTATATCGCTTAGCTGTGCAACTTGAATGGGATCTCTTTTAACTATTTTAATTATGTCTCTTTAATTATGTGTTTTCAGTAATTTCATGCTTTTATATTATGTCTGTTGTTGTCACCTGACTAGATTGTGTCAGGAGAAAGATGAAGTACATAAATGTTCTAAAAGATTAACTGAAAACATATTCCATTGGAGCACTCTGAAAACATTTAAATAATTAAAACTAAATTAATAGCAGTTCAATAACCCCTGAGGTTATTTATTTATTTTATCCAGCTAATTAGGTTTATTCCTGACATATTTGTTGTATACAGTGCTGTATTCCTTTTAACTCTTTTTTATTATTATTTGCATACCCAGAAATCTTTACTGGACAGACTGGAATAGAGAGGCTCCTAAAATTGAAGCTTCATACATGGATGGCACCAATAGAAGGATTCTTGTTAAAGATGATTTGGGGCTACCCAATGGACTAACATTTGACACTTACTCTTCGTTGTTATGCTGGGCAGATGCAGGTAAAAAGTTGCACAGAATTTTAAATGAACTAAATGTATGAGCTTCTGGCTTTTAAAATGCTAGGTGGGTCTTCTAGGAAGGTTATTTATTGTTCCAATATCAGTTTTCTGTGTGAAACGTCACCTTCCTTCACAGCCCCAAATAACTCCCTGCTCTAGCACATCAGTGGGATGGGAATGAAGATTAAGTAATTTCCATATTCTGTTTCCTAGACAGGAACAACCACTAAAACCATCACACACTGCTGATTATCTGGGTGGAAATCTCCCTCCTCCTCAAGATGTTCTTGGAACTGATGGGTGGAAAGCAATGATAATTATAATAAGGAATAAGAGTCAAGGTCTTAAACATGATTAAGTCTCCAAACTTGATCCAGTGCAGCTGGGAGAGCACAGGTGAACTATGTGTTCTCCACTGGGTTCCTCGTAAGGATCCAGATGGCTGCATTCTGGACCAGTTGGAGTTTCTGGAGCAGCTTCAAGTACAGCCCTGTGTAGGGCAAGTTACAGAAGTCTAATCTAGAGGTGACTATTGCATGGGTCACAATGACTAGGTAGGACATCAATAGGTAAAGTGCAAGCTGTCATGTCTGGTGAAGATGGCAAAATGCCAGGTGAGCAATGTTCATGACCTGGGTTTCCTTAAATAGGAAGGCATCCAGGATCATACCCAAGCTCCTGGCTACTATTTGATGCTTGCAACAAGTATTTTAAGTAATACAAATGTAATCTTTATTCTTCAGTTAAGATTGCTGCCAATTTTTGCTTCTATTAAAAGATCATCTTACTATAGAAGAATGATTAAAACAAATAAGACATCATTTAGGGCAGGGGTCACCAACCTTTTGGAACCTGTGAGCACATTTGGAGTGCTGACATGAGGCAGTGGGCACAGCAACAAAATGGCTACCACAGGAGGCAGGGCCAGCCACAAAATGGTTGCCATATCTTAACTTTAGTAATACAGTGCAGCTGCTGCCAAAGTAACATTTAAAAATTCTGCACAGCCAGTCAGAAGTCTTGCTAGGCAAAAGCCTATCTAGCTCCAACCAGCTTCCTAAAAACAATGTGCACCAGAAAAAGTGTAGTTGGGTGCTATAGGCACTCATGGGCACCATGTTGGGGACCTGTGATTTAGGATAAATGAAACTTGTCTTTTCCAAATGTCCACAAGTGCCTAGGCACCTGGTTCAGTCAAGTATGTAATATAAGACATAGAATGAAGTTCTGCACAAGATCAAATTTTTAAAAGTATAAATTTAAATTTGTGTGACCAAGTGTGAATCAGATTTACTGAGCAGCAGATGCATACATTGCAGCTTCCTTTGTAGATAAAAATTACTTTTTGACAAAGAATGTTTTTTCCCTCAAATTAAATGTGTTTCTGACAGTACTTGAAGGAAAATCTGTTCTTTGAGGCCGGAGGAGCCTTCCTTTACCAGCCACAGTAACATCCCGTGTGATTACCAAAGATCTCCTGGCATTAAAGGGCAATTTTTGCAAGGGCTAAAATCCCTTTCATGAACATTTGAGAACATCTGCATAGTGGCACTCTTTCTGAAGAGGGCATGACAGAGGCTAACCCAAGAGTTATACTGTGAGTCATGTGTGTCCAGAGCAATAGAGATGGTGACAGTAGTGCCCCCCAAATGTTACCATTATTCATAAAGGTGATTTCCTGGTTTAGTCTCTTGTGAAGTGAAGATAGTCGGAGATATGACACTCTCTCTCTCGCTCTCTCAGACATTCTACAAAAAACTGTAATTCCATACATAATTCCCATTTTCTTGCGTCATTGTGCCTTTTTCCTACAAAAGGATTAGTTGTCACATACAAAGACCAAATTGTTCTTTTGTCCACAGGCACCAAAAGGGTTGAGTGTATGAACCCCAATCAGCTTGGTCGCCGAAAAGTCCTCGAAGGCATCCAGTATCCTTTCAGCATTACAAGCTATGGGAAGAATTTATTTTACACAGACTGGCAGAGGTACAACAATTCAGTGTTAAAAAAGTAATTGTGCAATGGTGTACCCAGTTCCCCATCCCAATTTTGGTGGAAATCAGAAATTCGATTTGGCAGTTTGCATTGTTTCCAAAGAGACTTAAGACTAAAACAGAAACAAAGTAAACTTTCTAAGGAAGTATTTTTGTTAACTGCTCTTGCCCCCACCCTCAGAATAAAATATGGGGGAAGGATATTGGAAGGTAATGGTCTGTCCTAATGGCAGCACTCATTTAGATGAATAATACAGAAACTTGTAATTTGCAGTCTTTCTCCCCAGTTAACATGGAGATGTTTATAATTTAAAAAAAAACTCCAAATATAGCTGAGCAAAATTCTTTGAGCATAGTTCTGAACAGGATTTAAACATATTCCTTTAGTTTAAACCCAAAAGTTGTCAGTGCTAGGTTCTGTGCTCTAGTGCTCATGTGCAGGAGGGGCCTGCAGTAACCTTGTTGCTCTAAGCTTAGAAGCCTCATGCAGCAGCTGTGGGTTTCTCAAGCTTTCTGAGGAAAACATTCATAGCACCCATTTCCATATAGAACTCTCTATCTAGCTTACCATTTCTCAACCTTTTTGCCATTGAGAAACTGCTGAAATATTATTAGGACTTCAAGAACCCCCAGAAGTGGTACAATCATGGGTTGGGAAGCATACATGCCCACCTGGGGCCCCTCCCCTTCCCATCCCCAGTAGGCCCATCATTGGCCATTTGTTTTTCGGGGGAGGTCTGGTTGACATGACCGTATATGGTCATTTCACCTGATAAATGTTTAACAGACTTTTAAAAATTAACTTCCACTCATTCAGAAAACCCTTTCAGGGCCATCAAGAAACCCCAGGGTTTCACAAAGCCCTGGTTGAGAAAGCCTGATCTAGCTAATCATACTTTTATTTGTGCATGGTTGGCCCTTAGTGGATTGGGGCAATCCCATTTTTAAATCTAGAACTGGCAATGATCCAAAGGGTCCTTTAGTTCAATTTTAATGTTAAATCCAGATTTTTCAAGAATGATACAATTAAAAAAAAAGTATTGTTATGGTTATGTGGCACTTGATTATCTAGAATGCTTAATTTAAACGGCACTTCCCAGAGGGCAAGTTCTTCCCCCTCTGCCACCATAACATGGCATCTTCAGGTATCTGCATGTTCTGCTCCTGGCTCTCCATCCCGTAAGAGTGATGCCTCTGGCCATTGTGCTGCCCGCTGACATTTTCCTTGCTTGGTGCTTCCTTCCTCAGCCTGCCTCAGGCTGATGAGAACCAATTGCTGGAGAGCTAAGCAGCTGACACACTTCTCTGCCTGTTGAGTCGGATGGTTAGGTAGCTCAAGGATGAAGGGAAGGCTCCTACCAGGCATGGGAACTGTTACCAAGATATTTCCAGTGGAGTGGGTTTTGGACACTGCAGATTCCTCTGGGTGGGGGATTGAGGCAGAGCAATAAGCTTGAACAATTGGATTCAGCCAGATAGTAACATCATTGGTGAAAGTCACCCCTCCTTATCAGGCTTCTTTTTCCTAATGTTTGAGGCTCTGTGGCATAACACTTGTAAAAATGTGTCTTTCTACTTCTAGTTTTTTCTCCTTTTTTTCTCCTTCCCCAACAATTTTATTCTTGCTGTTTTGCTTGCTGCAGAGATGCTGTGGTAGCAGTGGATCGCACAGTCTCAGAAGAGAATGATGATTTCCAACCTCACAAGCGCAGTCGTCTTTATGGAATAACTACAGCCTTTGCTCAGTGCCCGCAAGGTAATTCAAACTCCATGCTCCAGATTTCTAAATGAAGGATATGTAGTAAACAGCGACACAACAAACAAATTACTTCTGAATTAGAGTCCAATAGCACCTTTAAAACTAACAAAGATTTGTTCAAGGCGTGAGCTTTTGAGTGCATGCACTCTTCCTCAGATTGACCAAAGAGACTGAGGCGCTATTGGACTCTAATTTTGTTGTACTACTTCAGATCAACATGGCTACCCACTTAATCTAATTACTTCTGGTTATCTAGGGGAAAGGCTTTGTTTGATCATTGAATACCTCACAGCTGCAAGGCAAAACATAGGGCTCTTCTGCACCTCTAAAAACGTAGCGTTAAGCAACCGCAATTGTTTAACGCTGTAAAAAAACGTGCCCCCCGCCATTTCTCATCTCCTTACTCTCTTTCTTTCTTCTCCCGCTTTCTGATGCTTCCAGGTACTCCACACGGCTGATTAAAATGGCTGCAGAGAGGGACTTGCAATACCCAGCAAGTCTTCCCCATGCTTGTCAATCATGGCAGGCAGCCAGCCAGTCAGCTTTCTCCTAGCTTTAAGGGGAAAGCAATTGTTTTTTAAAGTAAAACTTCTCCATTGCTATGCCTATGTATATCATCATAGATGTATAGTGCATAGTTTAATGCCAGCCTGTTTCGGAAGTTTGACACTTGAAGATGAACAGAAGTAATTTTTTCCCAATTTTGGGGGAGGTGAGAGGCATGCTTTGTGTGCCAACTGGTGTGTGGGATTTTTTTGTTCTGCCTCTATGGGCCAACGTATATTTGTTGGTTCAGGCAGCTTGTCCTCCCCTCCAAAGCCCCTTGCCAGGAAGAAGGGAAATGGAGGCAGGCATAAAGGCGGGCGCTGCAGATGGAGATCACGCTACTTCTGGCCACGTGGTTATGCACGGCTGTCTCGCTAGTGGTTGCTGGGCTCTCTTCCCACATATGCAACAAAGCTGGGGGAATCCAGTTTTGTGGATTCCCCAGCTAGCAAGTTAAAATGGAGGATGTGGCTGCCGGATTGCTGCTGAGATGTTGGATGCAGACGACGTTGTTTGAAATGCCAAAAATGTTTGCAGGGGTGTGGAATGGCCAAATAGGATTGGGTCCAAGCCTTGTATTTTACCAGCAAAAGGTTTCTTTCTCTGGGAGAGAAGGAAAATTTTGATCATTAATTACCCCTTCCCACTGCAGATGCCTACTAGGGCTGGGCACTTCTGTGTCTGAAGCAGCCGTTTGCACCCGAAGCATCCAGCACCACGGTGCAGGAGGGAGGGGAGGTGTGGACATTGGTGCGCCAGCAGGCACAGGCGCAGAGCTCTGCCCCGCATGTGTGCGCTCACCAGCACACCGGTGCCCACGCTTCCCCTCCCCCCCTCGTGCTACGTCGCTGGCTGCTTCGGGTGCAAACTGCTGCTTTGGACACCGAAGTGCCCAATCCTAATGCCTATATTGCAGCCAATGCTGTCCCTGGGATCCACTGACGCCAGTGTTTTAAAGGATAGAGGCTGCAGTCGTAACAGAAGAGTTCATTTGATCGACGGGGCAAAGCTCACAGTACTTTTGATCCTACCCTTAGCAAGAGCAAAGAAATAACATAACAATTTCCAGCTTTGGCTTTTGGCAGCAATCTGGAATCCATGAGATAACTGTAGTGAACTGGTTACAACTGTTCAATTTGTTTCTTGTTGTCTCAGTGCTCAGTTCCCCTTTGTCTCTCTGGTCAAGTAATGGTCCTGCAAGCCTTTGTTCTAAACACCAGTAACCTTTAACAGTAGATAGCTGTGTTCAATCAGTCACTGCAATTTTATCCTCTTGTCACAAAGCAGGAACAACTCAATATATTTTGCTGGACACCCCACCTCCACATGGCCAGAGGGAAAGATCATGCACCTCCTCCTGTGCTGCTCTTGCAGGCTCCGTGGTGTCAGGATGAGTGGTGCAGACTTCTGCCCATAGCTCCTGCTTGGGGTCCAAGGTGCTAGGTAGCCAGTTTTGGTATCCAGTGGTGGCGATAGTCTCTACTCATGCCACCTGGAGTGTGGGGATGTGCCTCCTGCCCGTCAATCCACACCACTCTCATTGGCTCCAAGATATACTGTGGCATGTCTATAGCCCATTTTGGAGCCAGGTGGCAGCCAACAGGCCTCTTCCTCCTCTCCCCAACTGTCGTCAGAATAAGCTATGACTGATGTCTTCAGTAACAATGAAGAACATGAGGCCGAGGCACTGCTCACCTGCCAAAGAGATCAAAGTCCTTTCAGAAGGAAGGAAATACTAGAAATAATGCAAGTAGGCAAGGAACAAATGCTTATTTAACAGGATTGCTTTTTCAGTACAGAGGGTGAAGTCCTTAACCCCTTATCTGCTGAGTTCACCCATGCTGCTTTTACCCTCACTTGAAAATGCATAGTTTCCTATATTTTTCTCTACTAAGAGGTGAGGGTCTTTTCAAATGAGCACAGATGAAAACAAAATGTGAAGTTTAAATTCCAGACAACTCAGTTCAATTTATGTCATTTCCAGCAGAGAAGCAAAATGAAGACTAGTGTGACCACATGGGACCCCAGTTGGAAAATCCTGCAGCCAAATTCTTGAAATGCTAGGAAAGATGAGGAGGGAACTACTTTGGCCATGACTCCCACAGCTTTAGATGCTGTTGAAACAGCATTCAAAGATCCAGAAAAAGAGATGGAGGAATTGGTGTTTTGCCTGCAGCCTGTCAGTGTGTTCAAGTCAGTAGCTTGTTGGCTCACAAACAAGTATAGAACCCTCAAATGAAAATAAATTTTCCAAAGCCTTCTAATCTCACTCCTAACTTATTAGACTTTCTGATTAGATCCTTAGGATGTTTGCCCTTTATTAATCCTTCAGAACTGTTCTAGTTCCCCCAGGTATCTGACATACGTTTAAAACTATTGCTTGCTGGGAATCAGTAAGGATAAATGAAAACTTAATACTTTGACATCTTTAATTTAAAGTTTTCCCTTCTTTTATGTGTGTGTTTGCAGTTACCTTTTATATATTTATTTTTCCCTTCCTTTAGGACATAACTATTGCTCAGTAAATAACGGAGGCTGCACTCATCTATGCTTGGCTACCCCAGGGGGCCGTTCTTGCCGGTGCCCAGACAACAGTATTGGTGTGGATTGTATAGAAAGAAATTGAGGGTTACAGCCTGGAATATTCCTACCACCTTTGGCAATGTACTGTAAATAAAAAGTTAACTGGCCAGTCCCATGCAAAGAAAGATTCTAAACATAAGAACTCTGCACTGCCTGGGGCTAACCAGCCAGAAAGCACCCAAGTTAGAACAACAGTGACTACATAATGGAATGCTGGCACATCTGTACAGCTCCTTAGATACCCACCCCTTTTTTAAACGTGTCTGATGACCAGCTGTAGCTGCGCTTATTAGACAACCATCTCTAATCAAATTGTGGTACAATCTATAGTCTGGGGCAGTGAAAAGTGTGAGAATCCAGAGTTCAGACACCCACAATCACACTGTGTGTAAGAGTATTTGGACAGTTCTCTTCCAAAATATTTTTCCTGTAGCCTGCTATCAATGCAGCTGGCTAGTAAGTTCATCTAAACATTGGATAGAGAAGCCCAGGGGCTGAGGAGGGTAAGGTGCTGGAAATCTGAACAATAAGATGCTGTTTGGGATAACGCCCTGCAACCGCCTGAAGCACATATCTTATGGGTCCTTGTTTCAAACACCTAACAATGTTAACCACTACTTTTCCCTAGAACTATTAGCGAAATGTATTACTGGAAAAGACTGATGCAGTTTGATAATAGAAACTGATGGCTTGTGATTACAGATAGCTATGTTGTCTTAAAACCACTTTAATAGGCATTTTCAAATTTGCACTGTTTTTTCCCCCAAAGATAGTTTATTGGAGGAACAAAGGGCGTGATTCATTAGCTAATTTTGTGGGCCTGGGCCTGTTGATTTTAATAAGACAGCACCAAGATAAGTGATCATTGTCCGTTTGTCCGTTTTATATGACATTATGGGTTTTTACAAAACAATAAGAATTGAAAATTTTTATAGCATCTTTTTTCAAATAGATTTTGCCAAATAGTCTTTGGTACTTTTTATTGCCTTTGCTTGTAGAACAGCTCCCTTTGAAATGTCGCTTTTCCACTTTTTGCTGTAATTTTGATGCACCATCCTTTTACATATGTCATGAATAACCATAAAGGCTCACCAGTCCATCAGATAGCCAAAATACTTCCAGGCACAAGTCTTTATACCATTAACTTCCTGGATACTCAAATGAATTAAGGCGTAGTTTTTGTGCCAATTGCTAGCAAACACAATGCACATGCACTGGAATATGTTGTATGTATAAACAGGATTAGGTTAAAACTGATCACCAATCACAGATTCTTCTGCTAAAGCAGTTTTAAGAAGCAACACATTAGCCATGCTTTCCTAGTAAAGAGGTACATTGCCAGCGTAACAAGCATAGTGATTGTACAGCTCTTACTGAGTACCCGTCTTTAGTGCAGTGATGGAATGACTAAAACTCCAGAAGCCAGCCAGATTACAGTTTTATTAAGCAGAGCCAATTCTGAGCCTTTAGCTCTTTGACAGCGTTTTAAATTGTGTATTTATCATTGAAGTATCAAATGCTATATTAAATGTTTTAATGTTTTTATAACTTTTATAACACTCATGCATTTAATTGTTACCCTTTATTATACATATGTCAAAACTGTGCTGAAACAAACCAAAGGTGCTTTTAAAAACTGTTCCTGCAGAATTACTTCAATTTCAGGGGACATCACAGACGTTTACACACTGTACAGTTAATCACAGTACTGCCAATAAAATATTTTTTGTTTTTTGTAAAAAACACTGTCTTCTGCTTCCTATGTAATGCAGTATCTTAATTGTTTTATAAAAATGAGCCCTGGTATTCACTTATCCTGTGCTATTGTAATAATAATTGGCTCCTTACTCCTGTGAGATACGAAGGTTCAGGAAATGAGCGAGTGACCAACACCAACACCAACAGCTAGAAAGAAGCCACCCGCTGTACATTCAGCACTCAGACTCTACTCACAGGCTACTGTGAGAGGTGTGTGAGACAATATATTTCAAGGGTATGGTCTCACTTTTGGAAAGAACTACACACATCCTCTTTGGATGTGAATCTTGTTCTCTGGTTCAATGCAAACCTGGCTAATAGCTGTATAGAATTTGTCACAGAGTCCCACAGAAATAATCTTACACAACTGCATATTCTGGGACATTAAACAGATGCCTCGTTATTTTAGGGAGTATGATAAGCAAGTCATGGCTGAGAGCAGATTTCAAAGCAGACAAGAAGAGAGATTAAAGCATGTCTGGGGATGGTGTGAGACCACAATTCTGCTTATGCAAATCCTGTTTTTACTGTCAATCCTGACTTAGCTTTTAAAGAGCACTGACATATTCACAAAGAGGAAATGCCCAAATTCTTTATGGATTCTGCACAGTGTATGGAACTAACCATGTCTTTGGGGCCAAACTATGTGTTGTATTATAAACCTATGACTGGATCCCCTCCTTTCAAACATTACTGCTTTCTTTCCCAAATAGAAATCTCACCTCCCGAATTTGCTATTAGGTCTAGTAGAGAAAAATAAAAATTATTGTCTTCATTTATATGTCCTTTGTCCCCAGTGGGCACACAATGCAGGATCTGTCTTGGGGCCTGTGTTGTTCAACATATTTATAAATGATCTGGATGAAGAATTAGAGGGGGTACTTATTAAATTTGCAGATGATACTAAACTGGGAGGGGTAGCAAACACACACGAAGACCGAATCAGAATACAGGATGATCTTGATAGGTTCAAGAAGTGGGCTAAACTGAATAAAATGAAGTTCAATAGGGACAAATGTAAAGTTCTGCATTTAGGTAGGAAAAACCAAATGCACCAATACAGGATGGGGGAGACTTACCTTGGCAGTAGCATGTGCTACTAGGAGGATCTAGGAGTCTTAGTAGACCATACATTGAACATCAGTCAGCAGTGTGACTCGGTGGCTAAAAAGGCAAAAGGGATTTGGGGCTGAATAGAACGGAGTACGGAGTATCATGTCCAGATCACAGGAAGTGATGGTACCGCTTTACTCTGCTCTGGTTCGCCTTACTTGGAGTACTGTGTTCAGTTTTGGGCACCCCAATTGAAGAGGGATATAGACAAGCTGGAGTGTGTCCTGGCCTCGAGCAGGGCCAGAGCCTTTTTTGGTCTTGGCCCCAACCTGAGGGAATGAGCTCCCAGAAGAGCTGAGGTCCCTGCCAGAGTTATCAGCTTTCCACAGGGCCTTCTGCCAGGCATATGGTTGAGGCCAGGGTGGAGTCTCAGCGTTACCATCAGAGGATCTCCTGATATAATGTAACACAGGGTTAGATCTGATTCCCTACTCCCATTGGAAGAGAACTTGGCCCTCGGGCTGAATGGGGATGGGATTGGAAGATTAGAATTCTCTTTAAGTGATTGCCATCTGTTTAATTTTGATAAGGGGTGCTTTTATGGGTTTTTATGGAATTTACTGTATTCTATTATCTTGTGAACCACTGCAAGACCTTCAGAGTGGTGGTATAAAAATTGAAGAATAAAATAAAAAATAAATTGATTTTTAACATTGAACATCTGGAGATCTAATTACAAATCTCCGAAGTAAACTGCAGTTTGTAAGAATTGTTTCACTTGTTATTTTAGCATACTGCAAACAGGTAAGATAGAATCCTCTGACAATTATGTTACTTTGTTTTCCATTTTAAAACCCTGTTGAATAAAGCCTTGCTGCAGATGTGGAGGATTAGCTTGTGATGGAAGTATAAGAAAAGCTTTGAAATACCACAGGCCTGTTGTATGTGGAACAGTTAAAATCAAATAAGTTACTCCACTTGCTTAGGAAGACACCTTTAGATTGGTTTAGCAAGGGTTTTTTTAATGCAGTAGAAAAATTATTTATCCCATTGCTAATCTACATCTTCTCTAAATCTGTAAAATGGAGCCTGTGATACATTCTCCTACTTGTCGTTGGTGCCTGCCTCTAGAAGAGATGCAATGCCAGTATTGGAAGGCTCACAACACTTGATTGGTGCATGCAGCATTGCATCTATCTGGGTTCCTTTGGCTCAATCAGAATTGACTCCTTTGGCTTGATATTGACAATGGGGCTATGAAACAGGACAAATTCTTGGGCTCAAATCTCAACGTTTGGCTAGCTGTCAGAGTTAAGATAACTGGATCCATTTCCTGCCATGGAGTCCTAAAAGTCTGTTATCCAAACATCTGGGGTTATTGGGTAGAAAAGGCCTGATGAGAAGCCTTTAGCTTTGGGGTCCCCAAAGTGTGGTGCCCTGGGCACCATGGCACCTGCTGACATATTTCCTGGTGCCCACCAAGTGTTTTTAGAAAGTTTTGGAGGGGGCAGGCAGGACTTTTGTCTCACAAGACTTCTGAGCCCTGATGGCACTGTAGACTTGACTATCTCTGCAGAATTTTAAATATGTTGTTTTGGCAGCATCTACCACCACAGCAGGGCCTCTTGTGGCGCAGAGTGGTAAGGCAGCAGACATGCTGTCTGAAGCTCTGCCCATGAGTTCAATCTCAGTAGCCGGCTCAATGTTTACTCAGCTTCCCATCCTTCCGAGGTCGGTAAAATGAGTACCCAGCTTGCTGGGGGGTAAATGGTAACGACTGGGGCAAGGCCACCCCATATTGTCTGCCATGAAAACGCTAGAGGGCGTCACCCCAAGGGTCAGACATGACTCAGTGCTTGCACAGGGGATACCTTTACCTTTACCACCACAGCATGAGGATCTCTGCCGTGTGGTTGAAAGTAAGCTGTTGTGTACCTGGCTGCATCTCCCGTAGCAGACATTTTGTGCCTGTGCTCATCACATCCATCAGAACTCCAAAGGTGCCCACAGACTCAAAAAGGTTGGGGACTCTCCTTTACCTCTCAGATTATGATTGGTCCCAGAAAGGCAGTCACAGGCGACAGAAAAATGAATAACCATGCTGGCCAGGATAAGGAAAATGCACTAAGGAGGGATGTTGGTGTTCAATGACTGAAGTCTGTGCAAAGTATCATCTTTCTAAAGTTTCTGATTTCTGCAGTGATTTGTGCCGTACTAGTTTTATGCTTAGTGAAGTTCTCTCAAAATGTTTTAGGTGTGACCTACTAATTATTTTCCTTTGTAGCTAAAGTCTCTATTCCTAGGATAAATAATAAAGGTGGCACTGGACATCCCTGGCATATACTTTTTTCAATTGAAATTGCTTCCATTTGTTTTCCAATTTTTGCTTGTTGGTTCGAGTATATACTTTGCGTCTCACTCCAGAATTCTGGGCCAGAAAAGGCTATGTTAGATTATCAAACACTTTTCTCCACATCTTTAATCGGCGGATAAAATAAAACAGTAAGGGTCCTGAGGGCGGGCCCTGTCCGGGATGAGGAAGGGTGCCCATTGGCCCTTTTCCCTGGACTGACAAGCGGGCCCTCCACTTGTCAGTCCAGCCCCAAACCGCCAATCTGTTCAGCCTGGCAAGCACCAATTGGGAGGTGCTTTGCGCCTCCCAACCTGCCCCACCCCCCACAAGGGAAAACTTTTGCCCCACGTTGGCCATTCCTCTGCTGGCCCCGAGAGGGAAGGTAGGCCCACAGCCCCCCGTCGCGGGGGGGGGGACTTCAAGGCTTCCCAATTGCACTCCCCGGGCCTTGGGAACGCTTTCTCTGGGGGGGGGGAGCTCAAAGACTTCCCAGGGTTCAGGGAGTGCAATTGCTGGCTTGCAGAGCCGGTGACCGCACTCCCTGACCCCTGGGAAGGCTTTTTCCTGGGGGGGGGAAGCCCGGCACCTGGAAAGGCTTTTTCCTCCCCCCCCCGGGAAAAACCCTGGGGACAGGTTCACTCTGGGGAGGGAATTGGGGGGAGGCAGCCCTTCCCAACCGCCCAGGCAGCACTGCCAGGGCAGTTGGGAATGGCTAGCGCCCACTGTATTTTTTTACAGCGGGCTTTATTTCTAGTCCAAAAATAAAAACACTGCTTTTTTAATTCGTATTCACAAATTCAATTGCATCTATTATAATTCATATATTATCTTTCACTTACCTCTTTGGTACAAAGCCTGTTTGATCAGTGTGTATTAAATTCGGTGTGCATTTTCTTAATCTTTCTGCCATTATTGTGGTGAAGATTTACATTCCATAAAGAGAGAGTGTTGTATGGCTGTGGTAATGTTGCATCACTTCTTTATATATTATAATGTTATATACATCATAATCTGGTTGTTTGTGTCTGACACTTGACCATGCAAAACATCAGAATCCAGCAAGACCTTGAAGAAGCAGTGCTGTTTGAGGGACAGGAGGAGGAAGGGGCGATATTGTCCATACACCTTCAGTAGGGCACCCTCTTGTCACCCTTCCTCGGTTCCTTCCTAAGACCTTCAGATGTTGTTCTGTGACTTCTTTGGTAGAGCCGAGGGGTTTGAGACCGTGATGTAGAACCTTCTTCTATGCTGTGCCTGTTCCTTGGAATAGACCGCCTCTCTGTTGGCATTTCACGAGGAAGTCCAAACTGCCTCTTCAAGAAGCATTGAGTGTTTGCAGATAAGATTTGGCTTTTCGTCATCAGCGGTTGTCTTTTACATGAGTTTTTAAGTATGTGTTTTTAAACCATATTTTTTATGATTTATATATGATTTTCAGTAGATATTACATTGTTTGGGATGCCTCTCAGACGTCAGAATATGTAATGTATTAAATGCCGGCACTGTACTGCTGCAGGCAAGTATATTGATAGAAATGCTGAGCATCAAATTTGCTTTCCAATCCCGTGGGCCTCTTTGATCATTTCAACCATTTCAACCCACTTACAATGAAACGTACCCTCTGCGTATGAAAACTTGAAATACATTACATTGGTATTTGCTATGTCTCAAATTTCAGAACGGTTGGAAATTGCACCAAGAAGAAATTGAAGCATCTCATCCTCTGTGCAGTTCTTGAAATGGTGCCCATGACTCCAGTGGAGAAATATTTAGAAAGAGCTCTTGACTGTTTTTTTATTATATTTTGCTTTGTTTGATTTATACTTCCATGGTAGAGATTCCTCGGGCTGCAGCTGACAAGGCATAACATCCTCCGGGAGACTATTCCAAGCTGGAAAATTGCTTGCTTGGCATTTCTCTGATTACACAATTTGGTCACAATACATTGGATATTAACACAGCGGAATATAATTAAGAATGACAGGAGATTATTAGAGGATAAGAGGATAAATAGTTCCTCAGTGACAGTGTCATACTAAATCAATTTAATCTATGATTAAGCAGAGTCTAATTTTCAATGCAGCATTTGGTGGTGTGTTGCTGTGTCCTAGGTATTGTAGGGAAATTATATGAAACAATTTATAAGGGTTTTTTAGAAAAACAATCTGACTGACATTATCACTTCCCTTTTGGCCTACTTTGTATTGCTTCAAATCAAATGGCCACATCAAAACTTCAGAACCAGTCAGTTTTTAACGGTAGAATAATATGGCTTTGCCATACTATTTCTACACTGGAGACTTACTTTCTTTAAGCCCTGTTTTGAATTTCTATGTGATTCTGTGGGTCTGTGCCACTAATTTTGACTCAAGGCTTTATACTCCCAACTTTTCCCATCCAGCTTGGAACCCAGCACATGATTTCTGCATTTGGTGTGAAAGAAGGTTCCACATGATATTCTTGTTGACATATTGATAAAATGCAATATGGATCCTATTACTGTTAGGTGGATCGCACCCAAAGGGTGCCTGTTAATTGTTTATCCTCTTGGAGAGAAGTGACAAGTGAAGTGCCTCAGGGATCTGTCCTGGGCTCTGTGTTGTTCAACATATTTATAAATGATTTGGATAGAAGGGATGCTTATTAAATTTGCAGATGATATTGAACTGGGAATAGCAAACACAACAGAAGAAAAATCAGGATACAGGATGATCTTGACAAACTGGAAAACTGGGTTAAACTGAATAAAATTAATTTCAATAGTAATAAATGTAAAGTTCTGCATTTAGCTAAGAAAAATCAAAAGCATCATTATATGATGGGGAGACCTATCTTGGCAGTAGTATGCGTGAAAAGGATCTAGGGGTCTTAGTAGACCATACACTGAACATGAGTCAGCAGTGTGACTCGGTAGATAAAAAGGCAAATGAGATTTTGGGCTGTATCAAAAAGAGTATAAGGTTCAGATCATACAATGTTATGGTGCCACTATGCTCTGGTTAGACCTCACTTGGAGTACTGCATTCAGTTTTAAGCACCACAATTATGTAGACAAACTGGAGCATGTCCAGAGGAGGACAACGGGCGTCACCCTCAATTACAGCCTCCCCGCCATGTGCAGAGGATAGCTTAGGGAGGCTCCCACAAGTGGGCCTCCACATGGCTTACAGGCTCAGGTTGTGCCCCATGGATCTGCCCCCAAACCAAGTATAAATTCAACTGTGGCAAAGTATAAAGTCAAAAACATGACAGTAAATCAAAATCAGACCCCAAACCAATGAAATGCAGGGCGGGACGGCAGGAAATAGACCAGGGCAGAGTCTGCACTTGCTTTGTTTATTCCATTGTCAATCCTGTTGAATTCAGATCGCTTTGAACTCGAGTCTTCCTCTCCCTCCCCCCCATTGAAACAGGAAAGTCTTCTGCACGTGGTTAGGGAGGCTCAGAAGAGGGGGGGAGGCAAATGGAGACTCTTTGTTTTCTTGAAGGGGGGGAGAGGATCCACGAAGTCAGAGGAGGGAGGAAAAAATCCTTTCTTTTCTTGAAGGGAGGGGGAACGAAGAAGGGACAAAAAAAATCCAAGACTGACAGAAGTTGAAAGAAATTAGGGGCTTCTCCTTTAAGGCAAGTTCATCACATGACCAACTGTAGCCAATCATGGGTTCTCTACCACGGAGGAGAGCCCAGATTCAAAACAATGCAATTTTAAAATATATTGAGCATTAAAAGCACTCTAAGATATTGCAGAATGAAGGTAGGGTCACTCCGGATCAATCCTTCTTGCTGCAGAAGGAAAATTTAAATCGCCCCAAATCCAAACAGAAATCGCATTCTGTGTAGAGGGCAGGGACTGAATCAACCTGGGGTTGGAATAAAAACTCTGTGCAGTTTACACCCAGGTCTGTGGCAGCTGCAGCAGGAGACTGCATGACTCACACACTCCCCTTTTAAAAGTGCCGGCATGTGACCACATCCCCAAACAGGGCGTGCAGCTGGCATGTGCTGCCCAGGGATTCCCTGGCCCAGAGCACATGTCCTGCAGCACGCTCATTGTGCTCCAGGGTCCCCTGACCCTGTAACAGCCACCACATACTTAAGGGCGGTGGTTACTTTTAAGCATAAATATGCCTTTTCCCACATAAATCAAAGAAATTAATTGAAGCATCTCATCCCTCCTTGAGCCTCTTGTGGCGCAGAGTGGTAAGGCAGCTGTCTGAAAGCTTTGCCCATAAGGCTGGGAGTTCAATCCCAGCAGCCGGCTCAAGGTTGACTCAGCCTTCCATCCTTCCGAGGTCGGTAAAATGAGTACCCAGCTTGCTGGGGGGTAAACGGTCATGACTGGGGAAGGCACTGGCAAACCACCCCGTATTGAGTCTGCCATGAAAACGCTAGAGGGCGTCACCCCAAGGGTCAGACATGACTCGGTGCTTGCACAGGGGATACCTTTACCTTTACCTTTTTATCCCTCCTTTTAAGTGCTGTAAATGCTTGAATGAACACACCATCCCATGGGCAGGGGAATGGGAGTTGTTATTTTATGGTATTCATGTTGAACACCCCCATTTTGTTGAGTGAGGGTGGCTGCTCATTCAAGAACTAAGGTAGAGAGGGTCCTGAAGCATCATAAAGTCATCAGATTTGTCTTAAATTGAAAACCTGAAAATGTTCATGGAAATTTTGACCAGTCCCAGCATGCATGACAATTTCATATCTATGTTTTGTAATGGCTATATGTGCCTTATAACATAATTAAATGCAACTTTTAAAACAAAATATTTATTGAGGGAGGAAGCTTGGGAGGGAGGTGGCAGGATGGTAGGAAGGGTGGACATGTCATGAGACCATGGCAGTGAGTTCTGGAAGATGTAGTTAGCAAAGATGTTGAGGTCATATGTATTTTGGTTGAGCTGGTTTTTTGTGGGATTGGGTGGTAGTTTTGAGTTCCTCACAGAACTTTAAGTCTTTGGAGCCGAGTAGGTAAGCTTGGTAGAGGACAGGAAGGCCTGGAGGATCATTGTCCATGGGGTTGTGATGGGTCGGACATGAGTTCGTACCTAACAACATAACAATAACAGGTAAGTTTTATCACTCCTATGCCTATGATTTCAGTAGGTCTGTTGTGGGAAGAGGAAAGAGAAGATGTGGGTGATCCCACCCACATGGCAGAGAAAGATGGCATTAAAAAACAACTCTTTTTCTTCTTCTAGGTCTCAGCACTAGTTCTGAAATTCAAATACCTTTATTCCCTGCACAATAAAGTATATATCCAAGACCTTTTTAAGACTGAGATGTCCAGGGCTAACTGTTTATTTGAGGTCCCCCTCTCTTCCTTCTCCCTACACCCTGCATCATTGTCAGATTTTTCTTAGCTGGGAAAAGGCATATAGGCTTGGATCCTATGAACAAGTTCCATGTGTGCTGGATAATATCTGCTATGGAGTATATTTCCTGTTGTACTAGCACTTCTTTTTTAATAGGATCAATAATTTTCTGATTGCTAGTGCAATAGGAAGCCCAAACATAGACTATCAAAAAGCATATAAATCTTGTTTTTTTTAGAATCCAAGCCATAAACTTTTCACAAAACATCTGTGACATCAGAATTTAATATGTTAAAATCTTCTTCAAAACTTTGAAGAAAAATATGCAAAATGTAGCACTCCTTCAAACAAACAGAACATTCTTATTTTTACTGCAGTTTTGGAACTCAGTGGCACCTGGAGTTAATGGGCTAGATCTTGATTAAATATGTTGACTGAACAGAATAGTAAGACCTTTTCCATGCAAATTATTTGCCCAGGATTTGATGCTGTTGGGAAGTGGATTGTTTTACCCTGCTTCCTCACAGCACTATGCACCTCCAGAACTGTGGGGAAGCCCTGTCAAAGGTCACCGTGCTGCATCAGCAGCTGTAGCAACAATGGGGAAAGCACACAAACTCAATCCCATGTGGAGAACACAAGTCGATTCATTCACTGAAGTCTAGGAGTGCAACCCTTAACATCTAAATCCATCGACTTGAGTGGACTTAGAAGAGTGTTAACTCTGCTTAAGAGCTGAGCTAAGTATTCCATTAAATGAAACACAGCATATATCTAAAATACTGAAATTATTCCAGGTGTATATTTTCATTTACCTTGGGCGGGGGGGGGAGGAGTCTTGATCATTTCAAACCTTGAAAGTGGCCTGTTTGTTGTTCACGTTTAAGACTGGGACACTTGTCGCTATCAACCTGTCCCTCAAAAAAAAAGCTTCCAGAATACATAGCTAGTACAATGTTGGACTGGTACAGAAGGCCAAATGCTGCTCTGACAGCCCTACCTCTTGCAGTTCTTTGCAGGGAAGCTACCAATGGCATTTGAATTTTGTATTGCTTAACATATTAGAGTCCACGTCCTCTACCCCAAATAGTTAAAAATTAACATAGCATAGTGTAGCCATACAATTGGGTCCCAGTTTAACATTTACAGACAATGAGAACCATGAGCTTCAAAGTCAGAGTACCATTATTGGCATAAAATAGCAAAGCATAAAACTAAACTTAACAATTGCAGTTATGGAATCTATAGTGGAAAGATTTTCATTTAAGATTGCCAACAAAGACATATCCATTTTTACAATTATTGCTGGGTCCGTCACACTTAGGGGCTTTTTGCACACCTTCAAAATAGCACAATGGTTGCCAATTGAAAACGCTACTGATTTGCTGTTATGCACAACGTCGTCGACAATCTGCCACACACCTGAAACCAATCTGCAAAAAGCGCTTCCTTGTAGCGCTTTCAGGGAAATCCCCAAAACTGGATTCACCCTCCGGAAAGCGATACACTCCTGCAACCAATCTGCAACACTAGCGAAAAAGACCTGTGCGTTAACATTGTTGCGGTTTCTACAAAGTCCCTCCCCCTGGCTCTCTTCTCTGATCTTCCGGCGAAGCGATCGCCATTTTTTTTTTCTCCGAGCGAGCGGGGATAAACGCACCAGCGAGCCTCTTTCAGTTTAGAGGCTTCCCCGGCTTCAGTCCCTCCCCTTCAGTCACTAAGCACAAAGAACAGAAAAGCCCGTTTGCTGATGTATTTTCCCTTTATTTTTTACACATTCATTCAGCCGAAAATCAGGCCCGTGAGAGGGGGGGGGGATTTTTTTTTTCACTCGGAGGGAGCGTGGCAACGATGAAAGGACAGCGAGCCTCTTTCAGTTTAGAGGCTTCCCCGGCTTCAGTCCCTCCCCTTCAGTCACTAAGCACAAAGAACAGAAAAGCCCGTTTGCTGATGTATTTTCCCTTTATTTTTTACACATTCATTCAGCCGAAAAACTTTCATAAAGGGAAAGGGGCTGTTTGGGAGCATGCTAACGGCTGCCCATTGGATTTTCAGCTGAAAATCGGGCATCGCCTCTCTCATTCCCGGCGGGCCGGGAAGGGGGACGGCCCTGGCCCCGCACAGGACGCCCTCGCTGCCCTGGACGCCCAGCTCAGCGCCGCCGCCGCCGTCGGGGGGCTCGCCAAGCCCTACAGCCCCGCCGCCCTCGCCCTTGAAGCCGCCGCCGCCGCCGCCCGCAGGAGGATGCACTTCAGCGCCGTCACAGGGGAAGCGCTCCCGGCGGCAAGCAGCTGCGCTCGCCTGGCCTTCCTCACCCCCCAAAAAGAAGCCCCCCCTCGCGCGGTCGCGCCCGGGGCCACCCTTGCGCCGCGATCCTCAACACGCTTTGCTCGCGGCCCCGGAGGACGCTTCCGCCGCCAGCCGGCGCAACCTGCGTGAGAACGCGGCGCCCGGGAGCCAGCGGCGGGGAGGCCGATCGGCCCGGCGGAGCGTCGCCCAGACCGGACTCTGAGTCCGCCGGACGGTCGCTTCTCGCTGCTTCCCCCAAACCTCCATCCGGTCGAACTGGCAGGCCGTTAGGCCGCTGCGGCGCCTCCTCCCAGCCCGGCCGTGAACCGGGAGCGGCAGAGGGGCCAAGGCGAGCCCCCCAACCCCCAGGACTCGCCTCTGGGCCAAGCGGGAGCTCACTGCCGGTTGCCACTGAGTCCCCGGAGGCCGCCTTGAGCGATCCGCTTCGCAGGGAGGCAGATCCCAGGCCCCAGAAGCCGCGGCTTGGAGGGGAGGGGGGTCGGGATGCCCTGTGGAGTAGCACAGGGGCGCAGGGCCCGATCCAGCCGAAGCCCGGCACTTAGAAGGATGTGCACCCAGGCACGCGCACCAGGGGAGGAAAGAGAGCCAGGCTTACTTCCGAGTAAACAGACACAGCACGGCCGTTTCATTGACAGCGCAGCTGCGGCGCTTAAACGGCCCGGGGGGCGGGAGACACCGGAAAATCGGGCCCGTGAGAGGGGGGGGATTTTTTTTTTTCACTCGGTGGGAGCGTGGCAACGATGCAATGACAGCTCAAACACACCAGGCAGCTGGATGGGTCTCTCCGTTGCAACGAATCAACACAGATTCGTTGCAATGGGTCTGTTTTTTTTTTTTTTAAACTTTCTTAAAGGGAAAGGGGCTGTTTGGGAGCATGCTAACGGCTGCCCATTGGCTGCTTGACGGCCAGGGGCGGGACGAGCTTGGCAATAGCGCTTCCTTTCTAGCGATTTTTGCCGAGACCGGAAGCCTGTGGGAAACGCTACAAAACGCAACTGGATTCCACTACAAAGGCAGGTATGCATAACGACGAATTCCACTATTTTAAATGGCGATTTTTCATTCAGTGACCAATTTGCTACAAAGATCCCGGTGCGTAAAGCCCCTTAGTATAGTTTTAGTTCACTGCTTCTCATCAACACAGATATATCTCAGTTTCTTCAAATATTCAGCCAAAAGGTGGTGATGTAATGCAAACTTAGGACATTCCAAGAGTATGTGGTATAACGTGTCAGGGACATTACTCTCATGCAAACAGTATCTCTCCTGAGAAGAAATCTGCAAGAATCTACTTTGTGTCAAGTTTGAGGGAAAGATATTTAGACAAACTAATAAAAATGCTCTTTTTAACGGGTATGCAAAATTTGGAGATATGGGGGTATCATTTTGTGTATTAAAGGGGAGAATCAGGGAGAGCATATGCTATTAATAGAAGAACGTAATGACTGAGCATCCTGATCTTCTAATGATATTAATTTTAAGAAATATAATCCTTTCACCCTTACACAATGTTGCCTCTGTTATATTAATTTTAGCATAACCCCTACTTCTTACACACTGAGAGTTAAGATGTCCAAACCCATAGTTTGAAGTTTCTGTGGCATTTTACTAAACCAGTTAAGACAATAAGGATCACTCAAAAGGTTAATTAAAAAACTACTTGGGTAAGCATGGAAGTGAATTTTTAACCAATATTTGTAGGACTGGAGCCAAGCTCTGCAACAAGTGTGTCATCCCATGAGCTTCAATATGCATGTAGTAGCATGACCTTAAAAAAAAATTAAGAACTGAAATAACTGTTTTAGTGTCTAATCCCTAAATGTATAACTCCAGATTTATTATCTAGATACTGGGAAACAAAATGTAATAATTTTGCCTACTAAAACTCTCCTCTCCACAGCGAGGGTTTTTAAAAAAGCAATCAAGAGGAGGTTAGCCATTGCTTGGCACTACACATAGGGACCATGGTACTTCTTGGTGGTCTCCCATCCAAATACTAACAAGGGCCGACCCTGCTTAGTTTCCAAGATCTGCTAAAATTATTCTAACCTGGGCTACCCAGGTCATGGCAGAAATATAAATCCCCCCTTTCAGGTAACTCGCAGGTCAAAGAATTACTGGTGGGTCATTATACATTTAAAACAGAAGATTTGCCATGCAATCTTAAACTGGTTTGTAGATTCAGTTGTTGATAATGGAGTCTTACTTAATGCCTCATTTGGTGATCTGTAAGAACCAAAAGACATGTAAGTACATTCTCTCTCTTGTATAAATGAAATAGTCAAGGCAAAAGAACCACTGCCAGAATAATACCTCAGATAAAATCCAACTTCATTTTGATGTAATGCAAGTGAACCTTTTTTCAGAATCTAACTGGGGAAAAGACCAACCCCATTGTTACTCTACACAGATGATACTGTCATCATGTCAAGATCTCACATTGGTCTTCTGAGCTATCTTAGTGGTTTCTCAGGTTATTGCCGTAGCAACCAATTGGTAATAAGTTGCAAAAAAACCAAATTCCATGATCTTGGATCCCTCCCTCTCTGACACACATACACACACTCACACACACATTCTCTCTCTCCTCCCACCCTCCCCTCTCTCACTGACCTGTACTTCTGGGTCCCTCCCCCTCTCAATCCTTCCCCCCCACATACCCCTCCCTCCCACTCCTTCCTAGCCTCTCCCACCTATCTGTCCTTCCTGGTCCCTCCCCCTTAATCCTTCCCTCCTGCCCCCCACATTTCCCCCCACTCCCCCCTTGCCTCTCCCATCTACCTTTCCACATCAAAAACTCTTTTCTGTTTTTACAAACCAGAAGCAATCATCTCTGCTTAACTGCTAGAATTTACAGCAGTCAACACTATTATCACTTAATCAGGGACAATAAGTCAAAAATGCAATATTAAATCCCTAGGTTCAGTAAGACATGGATTCTCAGCTCCAACAACCAACCACTTTACTGAAATCAGAAATACTGA